>NC_044550.1:142741565-143375494 GCF_007565055.1 Rhinopithecus roxellana
CCTGGAATTTATCTTTCAGGTTTTGCTTTCTCGTCTCTTTCTCACTGGCCTTTGTTTCAAGTATCTCGTACTCACAGTTCACGTATCTATTAACCTTCACTATGTCTTTTTCACATTAAGAGCTTATGCTTAAAGTATGCCCCCCTTTTCTAACTTGCTGGTTTACCAAACTCCCCTTAACAATAACATTCCTAACCCAGTACTGACAGTCCTCCTCTGCCACTTGGGGATTTTACTACTTTTTAAGCCATCATCGCACAAGAATCCAAAAACCCTTACATTTTTTAACCATTGGCAAATATGTACAGCAAATTATGTTAAGCATTTAATCTGGCTCATGCCCTATCATACTATTCAGGTTTATCATAAACTCATTAAAAACCATTAAAGGTCAACCAGAAACTGATAGCTCTTGAAAGGAGCAAACAGGTAAGATCTTTCGAGTTTAAGCTTTTCTGAGATGTACTGTGAAAAATTTAACTTGTGTTTATTGTATATTCAATATTAACAACCTGGAAACATCACAACTATGGTATTTACAGAGCCTCTGGAAAATGAGGCCAGTACATTGTGACATGTTTAATTTTCAATGTAATTTATTCCAAATAAACTGGTTCATGCTACTTGAATTCAACTAACAACCTGGTCAATTTTAAGAACTGTTGAACGTGAATGGGTTTGGCATTGTAAATGGGCTCTGCCCAAGACTGCCTCCCCTGAACCCTTCTGCCTAGTTTGTGTGCCAACTTGGTATGTTACTTCTGGGTGTATTTTCTCAAAAAATGTGGCTGGTGTGTGGTGGCTCACACCTGTAACCCCATCACTTTGGGAGGCCAAGGCGGGCAGACTGCTTGACTCCAGGAGTTCGAGACCAGCTTGGGCAACATGGCAAAACCCTCTGTACAAAAAATTAGCTAGATATGGTGGCACGTATTTGTGGTCCCAGCTACACAGAAGGCTGAGGTGGATGGCTTGAGCCTGGGAGGCAGAGGTTGCAATGAGCCAAGATTGCGCCACTGCACTTCAACCTGTGTGACAGAGACCTCATCTCAAAAATATGTGGACACCTACATCTAAAAACTGCAAAAATAGTGCACAAGTGCTTATTCATAGACACAGAAGAAGAAACGTTTTCCCTGGGGAACAACTAGGCTCATTTATTATACCCAAGTTATTTTTAAAAAGTTTAGCTACAACCAGCCTGTGTAAGTTATCCTATCAAGGTCAGACCCAGCATGCCAGTCCATTTCATGCTCAAAGAAATCCCATTTACTCCCACAGCAGCTACTACCCACAAGCTGATCCTCTCATGTACATCTCCACCCAACTATAATATTGCCACTTGGAAATTTCTCCCACAAGCCTCGTACTGTTTTGAAATCCTGTCAATACCTTCCAAAACATCTTCCAGTCCCACTGCCATTACTGAGTTCCCTGGCAATCCAGGAACCACTGACTCAGTAAACAGCTACATGCCATCGTTCCAGGTAGTTGGAATACACCAAAGTACAAAATTACATCCTTGTGAAGGTTACTTTCCAGCAGAAAAAAGCATATAACAAATACACAAATTGTAAATATCAGAACTACAAATGCTATGGACAAAAACAAGTGGAGAAGGGTAAAGAGACAGTAGGACAAGTTTAAGGAGCAGGTCCACTATTTTTAAGAGTGGTCAAGGCAGGATTCACTGAATAGACCTAAAGGTAAGTGAGTTAGACACACAGCTCAGCTGACAGCATTCCAAAGGGAAAAGACAACTTAAATGCTTAATGGCAGAGGGCTTGGTATTGAGGAATAGCCAGGTCAATTCAGCTATAGTGCAGAAGTCAGAAAAACGGAGTTAAAAACGGCTGCAGGTAGAATGGGGAAGCTATTTTAAGAAGAAAAAATTGAAAAGAACCTGTTGCAGGATTTGAAGCAGTGCTATAATCCATTTCAAAGTCAGTACCCTGGCTGATGCTGAAATACAGAGAAGATGACCAGTTGAGACTGTCACAATAACCCAGGTGAAATACGCAGGTTTTTCATTTTCTGCATTGTAAGAAATTTGTATCTAATGGACCCATATTTCCCAACCTTTTGGGGATGTGATCTTACTTCATGTTGATCCCATTCATTGCCTACAACCCCATCCCAGAAGCTTCTGAGCAAATCCTAGATTCATCACCTCCAAATTTCTTAAAAACCTACCCACATAGTCAGCAAGATTCCTTAATGTATGTTCAATTGGTGCACTTGAATCAAGATCTAAAATATATAGGGCATTGTGACCCATGCCTGTAGTTCCAGCTCTTTGGGAGGCAAAAGAGGAACACTTAAGGCCAGGAGTTCAAGACCAGCCTGGGCAACATGAGAACCCACACATACTTTAAAAAAAAAAAAAAAAAAAAAAGTCAGACGTGACGGTACCTGCCTATAGTCCTAGCTACTAAGGAGGCTGAGGCAGCTAGGAGCATCGCTTGAGTCCAGGAGTTTGAAGTTACAGAGCTATGACCATGGCACTGAGCAACTCAGCCTGGGCAACTGAGCAAGACATTGTAAGATCCAAGATAACATATATGCCAACTGGTTGCTACTTGTCATTCAATTTTTCTGATAAAAGTATCTGACCATACCTTACAATGAAGGTACTCAGCACGTTTTCCTGATGCATTTGATCAAGAATGAATGTTACATCTTGCCTTAGAAATTGCACTTTCCATCAAATGAGATGTAGAATTCAGGAAGGTTTGGGGGTCACCATGTTGACCTAGGTCTAGTTATGGTGGCCTCGTACCATATTTAAAGTATGACACGTGGAATTAAAAGATGATGGAAGGGTTATCCATTTTCAAAAACAAGTTCTAGGATATGGAAGTAAATGGCTGAGGTAGGGTAAAGGACAAGATTATTGAGACCATGAACCAAACCAACTGCACCTTCTAACTGATGCTGTATCACTTTGTTCTACTCCTCAGCTGTTTTTCCAAAGGTGACTAAGACAACATCTGCCTTACCAAATATTCAAATTCATGCCTCAGCAAATTTAGACACCTTCAGGGTATTCCTAAAGTTCTATATGCAATGATGAACAGCCTCATGTTTGCCTGGCACTGGTACAATACTCCTCTTGCCTAAAATATATCCTTGCTATTCCTTCAAGAACCAGATTAAAGCTCCTTGTTCCACAAGGGAGAAAAACTAGCTAACAAGGATAACAGGTTTAAGCAGCTCCAAATGGGGAGGAGGGAGGGATTGCATTGGGAGTTATACATGATATAAATGATGAATTGATGGGTGCTGACGAGTTGATGGGTGCAGCACACCAACACGGCATAAGTATACATATGTAACAAACCTGCACGTTATGCACATGTACCCTAGAACTTAAAGTATAATAAAAAAAAAAAAAAAGAAGAAGCTCCAAATCAACAGGTCTTTTATTGCATCATTTAAATATCACAAGTAGGTCTTAGGAGTCATCTGGCATCTTCTTTCTGTAGCTGGATAACTGGGCAGGGGAAAAAAAAAATCGGTCATTCCCATCAATACACTTGCCCAGAAAAGTACTCATCTTTTGTTTTGTACTATTCTAAATGATCTAAAACATACCTCAGGACTATGACTTATTGATTCATAGTAAACTATACATAGTAAAATGCATGCCAATTCCATCTTTTATTCTGTCAAATTTACTGTGTTCCAGAATGATTAACTCTCCATTTTCTATGACTACAACTCCAGTTAAGGTCTTTTAGTAAATTTAGAGCTTCATTCAACTAAAGCAGTAATAAGACACTACAAGAACTTACCTCTTAGATCTTATTCATCAGCCTGCTGAACAGTTCCTTTTTCAGAGACATAGATACCATCCAAAAATTTCCTGATATCCTTATTTTTAACTGTTGTGGCTTGCTGAATCAAAGCCGCTACAGGAGTGAAGATATAGCAATTAATACATCAGCCTAACCCATCTCAAAAAGAATATATTTCATTATATGCTCTACTTAAAATTTCAGAATGTTATCTTTAACTTCACAATTTAAAAAGCTAACCAAAGAAAAATTAGCAAAATACTGTATTTTAAACAAGATTTAGATAAAATCTTGTAGGCATAATTAGAAATAGTAAACATACAAACCTGAATTTGAAACAAGTTCAATGTCATTTCCTTCAAGGATTAATTCATCTTTCTGGGCTTGAGATACTGAACAAGCAACACCTAAAAGGGGAGAGGGCATGTGCATATCATCAACACCAAACTAGATCTGTGTAAAAAATATTTAAATTGCAGAGGCACTAATTTATTCCATGTAAAACTCCATGCACCAGAAGAACCTTGTCTTAAGATTTTGGAGCCAGGCACAGTGGCTCAAGCCTGTAATCCCAGCACTTTGGGAGGCCGAGGAGGGCGAATCATGAGGTCAGGAGATCAAGACCATCCTGGCTAACACAGTGAAACCTCATCTCTACTAAAAATACAAAAAAGTAGCCGGGTGTGGTGGCATGTGCCTATAGTCCTAGTTACTCAGGAGGCTGAGGCAAGAGAACCACTTGAAGCTAGAAGGCAGAGGTTGCATCAAGCCGAAATCGTGCCACTACACGCCAGCCTGGGTGGCAGAGCGAGACTCTGTCTCAAAAAACAAACAAAAAAACCATTTTGGTTTTACAGCACCTGCCTTACCTGTGCCAAAATCTTATTTGTGTTCCTACTTGAATGAATCACAGTCCTACAGTGGTTACTCCTTCAGTGATTTAATTAAGGTATTCAATTTGCCAGAATTTAGTTGTACAAAGCCTTGTGCCAAGTCTTAGTTTAGACCAGCCTGGACAACATAACAAGACCCTGCCTCTCCAAAAATTTAAAAAATTACCTGGGGTCAGGCACAGTAGCATTCCTTGAAATCATGAAATCAGCCTGGGCAATGTGGCAAAACAGTCTCTACAAAAAATAACAAATGAGCTGGGTGTGGTGGCAGACACCTGTAGTGCCAGTTAGTGGGGAGGCTGAGGTGGGAGAAACACCTGAGCACGAAGGTGGAGGCTGCAATGAGCTGAGATCACACCACTGTACTCCAGCCTGGGCAACAGAGCAAGACGCTGCCTCAGATAAAAAGCACCAATCTTTAAATTTTTTTTAAAGCTATGGTATTTACTATGTATTACGCATGCACTGTTATTTTTCAACTTTAGGTCATTTAATCAAAGATGTTTGCAATTTTAAGCTACGGAGAGATGATACGCCCAAGGTGGACAGTGAGAGCTGAAATTTAAGGTAGGCTATTAACCACTACTCATGTGGCTTTCTCTTTAGATTTTTTTTTTTTGAGACGGAGTCTGGCTCTGTCTCCCAGGCTGGAGTGCAGTGGCCGGATCTCAGCTCACTGCAAGCTCTGCCTCCCGGGTGTACACCATTCTCCTGCCTCAGCCTCCGGAGTAGCTGGGACTACAGGCGCCCGCCACCTCGCCCGGCTAGTTTTTTTTTTGTATTTTTAGTAGAGACGGGGTTTCACCGTGTTAGCCAGGATGGTCTCGATCTCCTGACCTCGTGATCCGCCCGTCTCGGCCTCCCAAAGTGCTGGGATTACAGGCTTGAGCCACCGCGCCCGGCCGGTTTTCTCTTTAGATTTTAAAGGTTCTTACCACAAAGAAGTGGAGTGATGGATGTGTTAATTAGCCTGATTTTGTCATTCCACAGAATATACATGTATTGAAACATCACATTGTGCTCCATAAATACACACCTTTTGTAAATTACAAGTCTTTAAAATATTTAATTTGCCAAGTTAAATACAACCACCACTACAAACTACTCCAATGTATCAACTTTCTGAAATTGTAATCAATATGATATAAACCCTCAAGTAGCACCAACAGTTACAAGTGTAATCAAGAGAATTCTAAAACAAATCTGGTTTTATTAAGCACAAACACAAAACACCAGCCAACTAAAGTATGAAAGAGATTGGGAGTGGAAAAGAAGAAAAAAAAAATATGAAGGAAAAATGTCTTAATTCTATCTGCGGGTATGCACATACCTGGTCTCATCCGAACCCTGCGGATGTATTTTTCACCCAAGAAATTTCGGATTTCAACAAGAGACCCATTCTCCTGGATTACGACGTTGATGGGGAAGTGAGCATACACAGACCTCATCTTGTAACGGAAGCCCTATATTAAATAAGCAAGCTATTACCAATGCTGAAGAATATTTTCAACAGTTTTAAAATTTTGTAAGAACTGTGTCACCTGAACCAAGCCTTATAAACATCGTTCTGTCTGTTCAGTGGACTGTAAAGCTCCTTACAGAGGCATTTATTTCACTCTCTCGTGCCCTCAATGAACAATGCTGCCCGCTTTTAATGAGAACCCCAAAGCCCTCATGTTTGACATTAGACTAACATTTACTGAGTAGTACTAAGGTACAGCACACGGCCAAGAATTGAAAACCATTTCAGCACGAACTTTTTATCCTGAGGGGAGAGGTGGGTTGGAAACAATAAGGACATATATAACGGCAACATACAGAAAACTCAGAAACTACATCATTTTCTATCCCAACAAGGGGTCCTGATGGTGAGATGTGATTGCCACCTAGTACTGCAACTGTAGATTTCCTATTTTAAAAAAAGAAAATTCAGAAGATGTGAAAATTCACCATTAGCCTACTTTTTAAAAACTGCACCCATCTAGCCATGCATGGTGGTTCATGCGGCAATCTCAGTACTACGGGAGGCCAAGGTGGGAGGATCCCTTAAGCTCACCCTGGACAAAACAGGGAGACCCCAGGGTTGATTCAAACCCGCCCCCCAACAGAAAAAACAAACATGTTGTACCCGTCTGGTCTTTGCTCTCAGCTCTATCGCTTGAAGACCCAGAGATGCCTAGTTTTGCCAAGTTCGTGTGTATCACACCAAATAAAATGTGTAACCCATTCTCTGAGAGAGACATTTATGCTGTATAAAGCAAAGGTTTGAGAAACCTCTCTTTCCAAAACAAAGAAGTCTGATTCATCTGCTTACCAGCGTAACACCCTTGATCATGTTCTGTACATGACTACAAATAGTCCGAACGGTAGCCAGTTCCTTTCTGTTACCCCACCATTTGTCAACCCGAAGCTGTAATAGAAAAACGTATTCTTTTCAGAAATATGCAGGCTTAGATAACAGACCACTTACCCAATTACTTTAAGATTCTAGAATTAACCCTAATCAAAGCACATGGTTTTCAACTGGAAAAATCCAACCACCTATAAAATCTCCCAAAAGTTAAGCTTTGTACAAGTTGCAACAAACTTCCCTTCTGGAAAATTAAATCATCAGGCTTTACAGACCTACTGCTGGTTCCTAGGATTTTTACAAAGCAACCACTAGGAAAATAAACCAAACTTCTAACACTATTAAGACGTGTCACTGATGACCACTACTACATTTGAGCTTTATATAATTCGCTGTGTTAAGAATCTGGTTTTTCAATTTCACTAACGGAAAACTGGCTGGTATTCTGGACAGCAACATTTAAAGCTAAAACACTGAACCTCAATTCGAAAATTGTTAAAGTAACCAAAAGTGATGCTGTTATAAACCACCGTCCAACGAGCAATTGAATTACCAGAAGAAAAACCCTCACCCTCTTTTTTTTCTTTCCAAGAAGACTGAGTTCTACATTGATGTGATTGAAGTCCCTCCGCAGGGTTCCTCTGGGGCCCTTCACGATAACTGTGCGTCCCTTCAGAGTAATGTCGACTAGAAGAGAGAACACACTCGTCAGGCCACACAACGCTTGGAACGTGTAGTAAAGACATACTGAAAAAGACATCAAGTCTCATACCATTTTCTGGAATGTCGACAGTCTGATTGCTGAGAATTGTCTTCATTCTGAAACACAAACACTGGGGGTGAGGCCGACCCAAGGCCCGTTTTTCCACCAAACTACGCCGCACAGAGCTCCACTCCTACCGGAGACTGCCAGGCGGAAGTTCCGGAGACGATATTGGAGGACGGGACACCGACAGCGGGCCCCAGTGCGTCCCAGCCCGGAAGGAGCAGCCCCAAAGCGAGAGTTACGAGGCCCAGCAGGCGAACTCCCGCTCAGCCAACCCTGGAAGTTCTATCCGGGCGGCGCCATCCCTGCAAGCCTGAGGGGCGGGAATAGGCCAAAAAGCCCAAAACAGGATTCGCATCCGGCGCCGCCAGGCTCATATGGCGCTTGCCGAGCTGGGGGATAAACAGGACAAGGTTCCGAGAGTGGGAGTCGCGCCACAGCCTTTCCCAGAGCAGATGGCTTCAGATTCCTAATGCCCCGCGAGCACAGAAACATCCTCACCTTGCAGTAGACGCAGCAAAGAAAGAACGTCTTCCGTCATTACGTACTTGTATCCCGTAAGGGGGGGGGGGCTGCGTATTACGTCATAAGTGCGCGACGCCACGTAAGGCTAAAGCAGCCAGTCATGGAGCAGCTCGGCTGTTTGTCGTAAACGGAGCGACGTGTTATCGACCTGTCCTTTCCCGGGAGTCAGCGATCTCTCAATCCCTGCACTGCGCTAGTTCTAAAGAGGAAATGTCTCTACGCTGCGGGGATGCAGCCCGCACCCTGGGGCCCCGGGTGAGCCGCGGGGCGAGCGGGTTTGGGCGTGGGGTGGGGGGATCCTATCCCTTCAGAGCGCCCACGCCCAATAATAAAGGTCAGTGCATTTACTTCTAGCCAACGGCAGTTTTAAACATTTTTCGTGTAATCTCATGTCATTCTTCCACCAGCCGCAAGATATTGATATAGAGTCTCTGGCATCAGTTTGTTTGAAAGTCTCTCTGGGCCGGCACTGAGGACTTATTTTTTGTTTAGAGTGGTTTGTACCCTATATTTATTGAGCACTGCAGTGAGCACCCCACATAGCTATTCTGTGTTGGACTCTTACTGTGTGTAAGACACCACTCTAGCCGCAGAGAACACAAACCTGTCCTCTAGGCTTTAGCTGCAGACATTGAGAAGTGCAGTAGCAATCGTGCAACACCCTAACAGGCACTCTTTTGAGTTGTCGAAGGTTCTTTTACGTTACCTGTGCAGACTCGCGGATTTTGTAGTGTTCTGGCTGTCTCACGCATGTTTGTGTTCAGATGTAAAAGCCGAATACCATGATTTCTTATGTTCTTGACTGCCATGTTCAAACACAGAAAAAATGTAACCTAGAAAGTAAAAATGTACATCCTGGCCAATGTGGTGAAACCCCGTCTCTACTGAAAATACAAAAATTAGCTGAGCGTGGTGGCGCGCGCCTGTAATCCCAGCTACTCGGGAGGCTGAGGCAGGAGAATCGCTTGAACCCGGGAGGCGGAGGTTGCAGTGAGCCGACATCGCGCTCCAGCCTGTGTGACAGAGCGAGACTCCGTCTCAAAAAAAAAAAAAAAAAGGTAAAAACGTTAGGCTTGGTTTTCCCCCTTCCAGTTACCTGAAACCAACTGAGCATTATTAACCTACTTTTCAACAATTATGCTTATTCAAAACTCGAGAGATTTATTGCACACTTCACTTTAAACGCCCCTGATTCAAGTCAGGACCAGAACTGTGGCACCTTCTTCAGTTATTGCAGTTCAATCTTGTTGAAAGACAAACATGTAGTTCCTGGTAGTGGAGTACATGAAAGTCTGATGTATGTTAGATAGTTCCAGAGATTTCCAAATCTGTTCTAAACTCAGTAGTAAACAGTCAACTCTTACTCTCTTTTAGGTTTGCTTCCTTCAGTCATCTTTTATATTACATTCTAATGCCCTAGAATACTAGAGCTCCTAGTTTGACATAATTTCTGAAACACTTTTTTAGCTTTACCAAAAGGCTTACTTTTAGGTGTTATGATGGGTTAAAAGTAAATTATTCTGGACTCCACTAAATAAATGTCATAATGAACTCTTTCTTTAGGTATTTGGGAGATATTTATGCAGCCCAGTCAGACCATTAAGTTCCTTGCCAGATAAAAAAAAGGAACTCTTACAGAATGGACCAGGCCTTCAAGATTTTGTATCTGGTGATCTTGCAGACAGGAGCACCTGGGATGAATATAAAGGAAACCTAAAACGCCAGAAAGGAGAAAGGTAATTGAAAATTTGAGATAATTTTAACGTCCCATTCCTTTGTTGTGCATTATTTTCAGATATAACCAAGCCCTAGAATCTGTTTTTTATATCAGACTTGTTAAATTTAGCTAAAAATCATTAGAAAGATGTGATAACACAACTAGATAGAACAGGTAAGCAGATGAAATTGTTGGAATCTCTTTTCTCTGTGCCCTTACTATGTTACACTGCCATCTCCCCATTTTCTACCCGGCATCCAACTTCTTCAGAGTAGAGATTATTGCCTTGCTACTAGTCTGTTAGATCTGGGTTACTAGGTGTTGATGATCTAACATGTACTTCTCCTAGTCAATTTACATATGACCTATGGATACCTTCCTTAATTTAAAAGAGTTACGGAATTTTATGTAGAAGGTAGATTGTGTTGAGAGAGAACTTAATCCAGCTCCTTCTATATCACAAGTGGATGGAAGTCATGGAGAACCAAGGATTCACAGTCTCCACTCCAAATTTTAGATCTTTTTTACGTTGAGTAACCACTATGAAATCTAGAATGTAGAGCAGACAATGCACTGTTGTGATCTTACCTCACTCTAAACAAATAGAGTACTTCTTGGCAGTATCATTCATGAGGGATGAGATATCAAAAACTCATTCTCTTATTAGAATAGTGTAACTCTGGCTTTGCAAAAAAGGTAGACATGAGCATAGTGCCCTGTTACACTCCATTATTGGTGTTTTCTTTTTTTTTTTTATTTTTTTTGAGACAGAGTTCGCTCTTGTTGCCCAGGCTGGAGTGCAAATGGCGCGATCTCGGCTCACAGTAACCTCCGCCTCCAGGGTTCAAGCCATTCTCCTGCCTCAGCCTCCAGAGTAGCTGGGATTACAGGCATGCACCACTACGCCCAGCTAATTTTGTATTTTTAGTAGAGACGGGGTTTCTCCATGTTGGTCAGGCTGGTCTCGAACTCTGGACCTCAGGTGATCCACCTGCCTCGGCCTCCCAAAGTGCTGGGATTACAGGCGTGAGCCACGGTGCCTGGCCCCATTATTGGTGTTTTCTTTTTTTTTTTTTTTTTTTTTTTTTTTTTTTTTTTTTTTTTTTGAGATGGAGTCTCGCTCTGTCACCCAGGCTGGAGTGCAGTGGCCGGATCTCAGCTCACTGCAAGCTCCGCCTCCCGGGTTTACGCCATTCTCCTGCCTCAGCCTCCCCAGTAGCTGGGACTACAGGCGCCCGCCACCTCGCCCGGCTAGTTTTTTTGTATTTTTTAGTAGAGACAGGGTTTCACCATGTTAGCCAGGATGGTCTCGATCTCCTGACCTCGTGATCCGCCCGTCTCGGCCTCCCAAAGTGCTGGGATTACAGGCTTGAGCCACCGCGCCCGGCCAATTATTGGTGTTTTCTAAAGTGGTTTGAGCAAGGCTGAATTTGATTCTGTGTTCTTACTCTTATGACAGAAATTATAAGAGTTATTCTAAGATTATAGAAAAAGTATTAACTAGGAATTGTAATAGAAGAAATTAACTTCAAAGCTGTGTAATTATTTGGCAGCATATTTGTTAATAGTTATGTTTGGCTTTCCTTAGGTTAAGACTACCTCCATGGCTAAAGACAGAGATTCCCATGGGGAAAAATTACAATAAACTGAAAAACACTTTGCGGAATTTAAACCTCCATACAGTAAGTTGTCAAAGTGTAAATTATTCCTCTTAACCAAAAGCCATGTTTCTACATTTATACAACTTAAAAATTATTAATAAATATATAAATAATAGCAAAGAAAGTAAATATGTTAAGTGATACATTACTACCAGGAATGGAAATATATTTAGAATCATTTTTCCTGCAAACAAAAAGATTTTTTGCCCTACAAGTTTGGAAACAAAGCTTTGTTTGTTTTATATTGCAAATTAGATACATGTTTCATTGGAAAGAATATAAAATTAAATGTGAAGCTATGTCACATACACAATGCCATATATAAAGCACGCTCTTTTACCTTTAACTGTTCAGTATATATTCTTTCAGACTTTTTTATTTGCACATATGAAGTATATACATTCATAAAGTTTTTAATTTAAAAATGAGAGTTTGGCCAGGTATGGTGGCTCACACCAATAATTCCAGCACTCAGAAGGCCGAGGCAGGAGGATCACCTGAGGTCAGGAGTTCAAGACCAGCCTGGCCAACATGGCGAAACCCCGTCTCTACTAAAAATACAAAAAAAAAAATTTGCTGGACTTGGTGGCGTCAGCCTGTAGTCCCAGCTACTCGGAAGGCTGAGGCAGGAGAAACACTTGAGCCCGGGAGGTGGAGATTGCAGTGAGCCATAATGGCACTACTGCACTCCAGCCTGCGACACAGTGAGACTCCATCCTTAAAAAAATAAAAATTCAAGTCTGTCCATTCTTATATAATTGTGTAAGGGAGTACACCTCTATAGGACATGCTCACCACACTCTAATTTTAATATAGAGTTTGGCAGTTTAACAGCCCCCCCCCCTTTTTTTTTTTAAGACAGGGCATTGCTCTGTTGTCCAGGCTAGAGCGCTGTGGCACAATTGCCTTGACCTCCCAGGCTCAAGTGATCCTCCCTCCTTGGCCTTCTGAGTAGCTGGGAGTATAGATGCACATTACCATGCCTAGCTAACTTTTCGATTTTTTGTAGAGGCGGGGTTTCACTATGTTGCCGAGACTGGTACCAGATTCCTGGGCTCAAGCAATCCTCCCGCCTCAGCCTCCCAAAGTGCTGGAATTACAGGCGTGAGCCAGCGCACTTGGTCTTAACAGCATTTTTGAATAGTGGATGTCTTCAAAATATGTTGTAAACAATGAGTAGTTTAAAATGTCTAATCATAGTCACCAATTGTTTAGTTGGTGGATATTGTCAACCTAATGGTGTTCCATTTCCTTTTGTACACAGGTATGTGAGGAAGCTCGATGTCCCAATATTGGAGAGTGTTGGGGAGGTGGAGAATATGCCACTGCCACAGCCACGATCATGGTAGGGCCAGCCTCAGCCTCTACAGCTTTAGTCTAGAAACTGAAAGGGAATATGTTCTGTCTTCCTAAAAATGTGCGTTATGTATCTCTGGTCAGAGTTTTCATTACATTTGCATTTATGAAAAATATTAAGAAAAAACCTGATAGAATAATCCAACCTGTTGTGATTTCACTCTTCTCTGCATAAATCTGTTATTGGTTCTTTCATTTATGTGATAGTTAATCACGCGCTGCCTTGAGATACCTCTCCTATCAATTTTTGGAAACATTATTCATGATTGCTTAACTTTTTATGTGTTTTCTGTTTAATATATTCTACAAGAAGGAGCTGTGCTTTCTGTTTTCACATTCATGGAGACCTGCACATTGATCTGTTACATATTTTATGTCTTTTAAAATCATCTTTTTTGATTATTGAGTAGATAAAATGTATCTTCATAGGCCAGGTGCAGTGGCTGATGCCTGTAATCCCAGCATTTTGGGAGGCTGAGTCAGGCGGATCATTTGAACCCAGGAGTTCGAGACCAGCTGTGCAACATAGTAAAACCCTGTCCATACAAAAAAAAGTTTTAAAAAATTAGCTGGGCATGGTGGCACTTGCCTGTATACTCAACTACTGGGGAGGCTGAGGTGGGAGGATCACTTGAGTCCAAGAAGTCGAGGCTGCAGTAAGACATGATCATGCCACTGCATCTCAGCCTAGACTACAGAGCAAGACCCTGTTTCAAAAAAAAAGTATCTTATAAACTGTAAGTTATAAAGAATAACAGAACAGACACCTTCATACCTCCAGTTTGAGATTAAAACATTAGCATTATCTTTGAATCCCCCTCTGTAGCCCCTAAACTGTATTTTAGAATCCCATTTTTCAGTTGTGTTTCTATTTTGTTTGAAGAAATGGGAGTCTCACTCTGTCACCCAGGCTGGAGCGCAGTGGCACAGTCATAGCTCACTGCAGCCTCGAACTCTAGGCTCAGGTGATCCTCCCATCTCAGCCTCCCTGAATACCTGAGGCTACAGGTACATGCCACTACACCCAGCTAATTTTTAGAGACAGGGTCTCACTGTGTTGCCCATGCTGGTCTCAAACTCTGAACAATCCTCCCACCTCAGCCTCCAGAGTAGCTGGGATTATAGGAGCAAGCCACTGCACCCTGCTTTGTTTTTTAAATTTAAATTTTGTGTCCTTTCCTGATCCCATCCCCTTTTCTCTTCCCTGAACACTATTCTTATTGCTGAATTTATTATTTCCCTTTCTTTTTAGTTGTATCACATATGTTTGTGTTTCTTGACTATCATTTAGTTTCGAATGTTTCAAATTTCTTATAAACAGAAGCAAACTGAATGCATTCTTTGCAACTTGCTTTATTCTCTCAACATTATGTCCCTAAGGGTCATCTGTCTATTTGATTTAAATTGTAACATTTCTATTTTAGTTGATGGGTGACACATGTACAAGAGGTTGCAGATTTTGTTCTGTTAAGACTGCAAGAAATCCTCCTCCACTGGATGCCAGTGAGCCCTACAATACTGCAAAGGCAATTGCAGAATGGGGTCTGGATTATGTTGTCCTGACATCTGTGGATCGAGATGGTTAGTGTGTCATCGTGGCCTCTACCAGAAATTGGCTCTAAATGGTGACATCATCTTCAGCAGTGGATTCTTTTATTTCTAGATATGCCTGATGGGGGAGCTGAACACATTGCAAAGACTGTATCATATTTAAAGGAAAGGTACTTATTTTTGCATTTGTTTGTGTAATTTAAGGACCGTTTTGGACCCACATGAGTTCAGTTTAAGTTCTTTACCTTGAAGCAGGGATTATTCACTTTCTGGGGAGTTTCATAGTTTTCTGATAATTCACTGGAAATTATGTACACATTTCTTTGGAAAAAGCATATTTGTATATACAGATATATATTTGCAGAGAATTTTAGGGGCTCAGTAACATGAACTTATCTATAGACCTTTAGCCCATAGAATCCCTCCCTCATATTAGAGCATTAGTCTAAACTTTGAATAATTTTCTTTAAAAAGTATAAACCTGGTCTTCTTAGTAATGATTTCTTTTTTTTTTTGAGACGGAGTCTCATTCTTTTGCCCAGGCTGGAGTGCAGTGGTGCCATTTCACTGCAACCTCCACCTCCTAGTTCAAGCATTTCTCCTGCCTCGGCCTCCCAAGTAGCTGGGATTACAGGCCCATGCCACCACGCTCAGCTATTTTTTGTACCTTTAGTAAGAGACAGGATTTCACCATGTTGGCCAGAATGGGTCTCAAACTCCTGACCTCAATTGATCCACCCACCTGAGCCAAAATGCAGGATTACAGGCCTGGGCCACCGCACCCAACCTGTTTTGTTTTGTTTTGTTTTGTTTAAGAGACAGTCTTGCTTTGTCATCTAGGCTGGAGTGCAATGGCCTGGTCATAGCTCACTGCAGCCTCAAACTTCTGGGCTCAAGCAGTCCTTCTGCCTCAGCCTCCCAAGTAGCTGGGACTGCAGGTACACACTACCATGCTTGGCTAATTTTTTTTTCATTTTTTTTTTTAGAGACAGAATCTTGCTACATTCCCCAGGCTCATCTCAAACTCCTGGCCTCAAGCAATACTCCTGCCTCGCCCTCCCGAAGTCCTGGGATTATTCTAATTTTCTACAACTCAGTACTAGTTTGGCACCTAAGCACACTTAGTAAATTTTTTAAATGATTCCCTAGTATTTTCTGTTTTCTATTTACTATAGTTCATTTTTGAAAAATCTGTTTGCAGCCCACTAAGTTTATTTTACAAGCTTCAATGGGTCTTAGCTTGCAGTTTAAAAAAGCAGTAGAACCAAGCACAGTGGTTCACGCCTATAGTTCTAGCACTTTGGGAGGCCAAAGCAGGAAGATTGCTTGAGGCCAGATGTTCAAGACTAGCCTGGGCAACATAGGGAGATGCTGTCTCTACAAAAAATAAATTTAAAAAAAAATAGGTGGATGTGGTAGCATGCGCCTGTAGTCCTACCTGCTTGGGAGGCTGAGGCAGAAGGATTGTGTGAGCCTAGGAGTTCAAAGTTACAGTGAGCTATGATGCACTGGGCAACAGAGCAAGACCCCGTTTTTATTTAAAAAAAAAAAAAAACAGAATTATAGGATATGTTCTTTGAACATCTCGTATGTTCATGATAAAGGTGTACATGTAGTCTTTTCTACATCTGTTCTTTCAGGGAACAACTCCAGACACTTTGCCAGTGGGTTTATGAAAAAGTTTGTCAGCTGTTTCAGTCATTTTTGCTGGTGTCAAAGGGAACAGCTCTGTGACCCAGTTCACATTATAATGCTTGGATGAATAGATATAACCACAACATAAATAGGAAGATTAATGTTTAGCTTCGTACTTCGTTTAACAAAGCTCATGACTCAGCAACCCAGAAAATAGTTTTTAAAACCCATAGTACTTGTGAAATATTTGCCTAGAGGAAAGGAGGAGAGTATGGTTTGATGACTTTTTAAAGAAATCAAAATGAAAGCAATCAAATAATATTCACATTTATATAAGAAATATCTCAATTTACTTTCCAAAGAGTAAAGTTTTATATTTAATGTTTTAATATTTCATATTTTAGTTTCTTACAATTATTTACTTTTTCTAAAACCTACTCAAATTAGGTTTAAAAGTCTACTATATATAATTTGAAATTTTATTCAGTTTGCCTACAGGTGTGTTTTAACCAATGTGTACATACTATTTAATATTCCGCTTTTTTTTTTCTTATAATGGTTCCTGTATGAACATCTGTATGTTCATACTTTGCTTGGCGAAGTTCTAAAGGTTACTGTGTTGAAACATACTGAATGAGTACTGATAATTTCTATTTTGAGCAACAGGTATGTCAGTGCTTTCTCTCTGTTTGATAATTCTCTTTTTTCCCCCTAGGAATCCAAAAATCCTTGTGGAATGTCTTACTCCTGATTTTCGAGGTGATCTCAAAGCAATAGAAAAAGTTGCTCTGTCAGGATTAGACGTGTATGCACATAATGTAGAAACAGTCCCAGAATTACAGAGGTGAATACGTGTACAAAGTAATGTTGGGAAGTTAGGTGGGTCAAAATATGCCATATATACTTACCTTTTCCAGGGGTGAACTTTGCCATCGACTTTTATAAAGTAAACTCTATTCTTTTTTGTTTTTTAGGAAAACTCAGTCTATGTCTATTACATAAAAATCAGAAAATATCACCAACAAAAACAGCATAAATATCATCCATAGTAGTATTTCCATCCAGCAATATCAGTTACTTAGTGTTTATATTATAAACACTATATTTATACTGCATAATTGTATTTTTATATTTATAATATACTTAATTTTTATATTATAAACATTAAAGTGTTAATCATATTACTAACAGTTACTGTGTGTTTTAATACACATAAATAATGAACATCTTTTCTTTCTTTTTTTTTTAAATAATATCAGACTGCAAATTTCAATGAGTTGTTTGTTTCCCCCTCCCCACAAAAAAGTTTTCGAAGGAGGGAAAAATTACACTAGAGCAATTGCTTTGGTTGTAATTCTAAAGAAAAGGCTTCAAAAATATATTCGGCTGGGCGCGGTGGCACATGCCTGTAATCCCAGCTACTCAGGAGGCTGAGGCAGGAGAAGAATCGCTTGAACTCGGGAGGCGTAGGTTGCAGTGAGCCAAGATCGCGCCATTGCACTCCAGCCTGGGCAACGAGAGCAAAACTCCATCTAGAAAGAGAAAGAAAGAAAAAAAAAATACATATATATATATGTATATACAGCACTAATATATGTAATGAATGATGCCGAAGAAAAACTCGTGGCTCACGCTTGTAATCCTAGCACTTTGGGAGGCCAAGGCGGGCGAATTACCTGAGGTCGGGAGTTCAAGACCAGCCTGGCCAACATGATGAAACCCCGTCTCTACTAAATGCACAAAAAATTAGCCAGGTGTAGTGACGCCCATCTATAATTCCAGCTACTCTGGAGGCTGAGGCAGGAGAATTGCTTGAACCTGGGAGGTACAGGCTGTGGTAAACCAAGATAGTGATAGTGCCACTGCACTCCAGCCTGGGCAACAGAGCGAGACTTCTTCAAAAAAAAAAAGAAAAAAAAGAAAAACTCGGCCGGGCGCGGTGGCTCAACCCTGTAATCCCAGCACTTTGGGAGGCGGAGACGGGCGGATCACTAGGTCAGGAGATCAAGACCATCCTGGCGAACACGGTGAAACCCCGTCTCTACTAAAAAATACAAAAAACTTAGGCAGGCGAGGTGGCGGGCGCCTGTAGTCCCAGCTACTTGGGAGGCTGAGGCAGGAGAGTGGCCTAAACCCAGGGTGGAGCGTGCAGTGAGCTGTGATCCCGTCACTGCACTCCAGCCTGGGCGACAGAGCGAGACTCTGTCTCAAAAAAAAAAAAGAAAAACTCATATCATTCAGATGTACTTTTTTAAAAAAGTAGACACTATGCTTTCTTACTCCTAATAATTTCAGTAATTAAGAGTAATTATTGGCAAGTAACACTGATGTAAAAAGTAAGGATTATTATCCACATCCATTCAAATTTTAGAAAAATGAACATTTTAAGCTTCAGGCAAGATTAATATCATTTTTTCTTTAATTTAGCATTTAGCAGTGATTTTATTAGCTTCTACATATGATCTGTGTCATAGAACCTGAAATAAGTTAAAGTAAAC
This sequence comes from Rhinopithecus roxellana, assembly GCF_007565055.1. Taxonomy (NCBI): domain Eukaryota; kingdom Metazoa; phylum Chordata; class Mammalia; order Primates; family Cercopithecidae; genus Rhinopithecus; species Rhinopithecus roxellana. The sequence continues at coordinate 142,760,315 of NC_044550.1, forward strand.
AATAACCATCATTTTCACTAAATTATAAACAGTAGAGACCGTAACTTAATTTCAGTGGAGAAATTCTGTTAAAAAGTAATTTCTGTATTGTCAGTTTCAGTTATATTTAAATTCATAAATTTGTTTCTTTCCTGTTAACTAGTGTCTGATGAAAAACAATTACAGAAAATAAAGCTGCATTAGAATTGAAATGAAATCCGGTTTAACATCAGAAGCTTTCTGGCCTTTTGGCTTAAATGATAAGTCATTTAAGCCACGGTACACAGCCTGTTGCAACCTTGTCATGATACCACCACCAGTGGGTGCCAGTTCCCTGGTTTCACTTAAGAAACATGATCCTTTCCAGTGAAAATTCCAGAATCATGCATTTCTTTACCTAAGAGGTGGCAGTGTTGTGTACTTACCAGCAGAGGGCAGCTTAGTCTTCAGAAAAGAAATGAACATGAAAGTTTCAACCCTGTGACGTGGGTTCAGCTTATTTTTTTCTTTGTTCAGCATAGAGACTCTCTTCTGCTTTTTTTTCCTTTCTCTCCTAATTTTTTGCTTCGGAATTCTGGTTTCTCAATGCATCAACTGAAGTAATTTCTTCCATTGTACTTTTCTCTGCCCCAGGCTTGAGGCAGAGCTAGGGAGCCCAGTGAGGCCTTTTCTTTCCTAAATTAACAGTTAGGCATTTGTGCATAAGTGCTACCTTTCAACTATGTGGTTTAAGATAATGTGCAGAATGTACTTCTCTGGTCTTTCAGGTTGCTTGCGTAACTATGTACTTGGTTGAACTTGTAATTCTTGCTGACAACAGTCCTGCTGTTTTCCAGTAAGGTTCGTGATCCTCGGGCCAATTTTGATCAGTCCCTGCGTGTACTGAAACATGCCAAGAAGGTTCAGCCTGATGTTATTTCTAAAACATCTATAATGTTGGGTTTAGGCGAGAATGATGAGCAAGTATATGCAACAATGAAAGGTAAAGAAACTGAAAAATGAAAAAATCTTTCCCATCTAATTTGAGTAATAGCAGGAACTCACTCACTTTGAAGGCCCTTCTCAGAACAAAGTATATGGTTATAAATAGCAGCATTAAAAGAAAACTAACTTGCACATTCACCCCCAAATCTAAAATACAAGTTAAAAAAGAAAATAAAGCAAAGGAAATAAATTTTCTTGGGATTTCATGGAGTGACATGCATGAAGCTCAGGATACGAAATTTATATCCCATTTTATTCCCCATCCTTGCATCCACTGATAGCATGATTTCATTCACTTTTCTCATTCTGTCATTGGACACTTTTGGAGAGCCAGCCAGGTACCAGGCACTGACAGTTCATAGATCAATGAGACTAATCCAAGCCTCTGAGAAAGAGCTTACTTGTAGCATTGTCACATAACATGGTGTGCTTCGGACTTTGCTGAACCTTAGTCCCATAAGTCCATTTGCTTTGTGATTCTTGGACTTTTTAAAGTTTGGGAATCAAAGTTTTAATTTTAGCAGAGGATCCTTAGATTGCTTGTAGTTATTTAGTGGTTCAAAGAGTAGTAAGTTCATATAGTAAGAGCTGCTGTTTACCAAATTGCACGCAGTTTATTAGAAAGGTTCTGATACGTCACAGTTTAAACCACAGCCCCCATAGCATATCTTGTGCATTGAGTAAAAACCTAATGCAACATATTTGCTCTATAATATAGGTGCATTCAGGTTTTTGCATATGCTATTTCCCATACCTTTTCTGCCAAACAGACTCCTACTCTAAAACACCCTCCACTACTATTTTAACATTTATTCTGTACTATTAGAAGTATTTATCCTTAAGTATCTATAAGCCCTACATGCCCTACATGACTGTCTTAATTATTCCTGTTTTCAGTCCTTACCACAGTCCCTGGCACATAATACTTTTGAATGAATAGGTGTTATCTTATTCCCCAACATGAGGATTATGGACTGTCATAAAGTTCACACCGTTTTTAAATATTCCTCAGGAAAATTATGGCTAGGTCTACAATTAAAGTATTTGCTAATGTAATTTGTGCTTTTCTTCCTACAGCACTTCGTGAGGCAGATGTAGACTGCTTGACTTTAGGACAATATATGCAGCCAACAAGGCGTCATCTTAAGGTACACGTATCTTGATTTGCTTTTTTTTTTTTAAGACGGAGTTTTGCTCTTGTCACCCAAGCTGGAGTGTAGTGGCACGATCTCGGCTCACTGTAATCTCTGCCTCCTGGGTTCAAGTGATTCTCCTGCCTCACCCTCCTGAGTAGCTGGGACTACAGACAGGTGCCACTACATCTGGCTAAATTATATCTGTAGATACAGATATAGATATAGATATAGGCCGGGTGCGGTGGCTCAAGCCTGTAATCCCAACACTTTGGGAGGCCGAGACGGGCGGATCACGAGGTCAGGAGATCGAGACCATCCTGGCTAACACGGTGAAACCCCGTCTCTACTAAAAATACAAAAACTAGCCGGGCGAGGTGGCGGGCGCCTGTAGTCCCAGCTACTCGGGAGGCTGAGGCAGGAGAATGGCGTAAACCCGGGAGGTGGAGCTTGCAGTGAGCTGAGATCTGGCCACTGCACTCCAGTCCGGGTGACAGAGCGAGACTCCGCCTCAAAAAAAAAAAAAAAAAAAAAAAAGATATAGATATAGATTTAGATATTTTTGTTGTTGTTGTTTGACACAGAGTCTCGCTCTGTCACCCAGACTAGAGTGCAGTGGTGCAATCTCAGCTCACTGCAACCTCCACCTCCCAGGTTCAAACAATTTTCATGACTCAGCCTCCTGAGTAGCTGGGATTACAGGCATGAACTACCACACCTGACTAGTTTTTTTATATTTTTAGAGACAGAATTTTGGCATGTTGCCCAGGCTGGTCTTGAACTCCTGAGCTCAGGCAATCCACCCACCTTGGCCTCCCAAAGCACTAGGATTGCAGGTGTGAGCCACCACACCTGGTCAATTTTGTAATATTTTTAATGGAGATGGGGTTTCACCATTTTGGCCATGCTAGTCTTGAACTCCTGACCTTAGGTGATCCGCCCGCCTCAGCCTTCCAAAGTGCTGGGATTACAGGTGTGAGCCACTGCGCCCAGCCCATGTATAGCTTTTGACTCCCAAAAAATCATAACTACTAATAGCCTTCTGTTAACCAGAAGCCTTACCAATAACAAGTCAATTAACACACATTTTATATGTTACATAAGTGGGCCTGTGCAGTTACCATGTTGTTCAAGGGTCAGCTGTATACTAGTAAGTCCCAGTTTTATTATCTACATAAATCAGCTACATTGGCACATATTTGCTGCCTCCCCCATTTTCTCCACAAATTTCACAACTCAAGTGACCTAGAGAAAAAGAATTTAAAAGTTGGGAAATGGCACTCATTTACACTTGGTTATTGTGTAATTTGTTTTTTGTTATGTTAGAGCCAGAGGCGAAGTAAGAATGGGAAACCATTGTTTCTGTTTCTATCATGGACGTTTATCCATTCATTCAAGAAGCTTGTGTTGAGCAGTGACCATGTGCCAGTCACAGTGCTAAGCAGAAGATACAAATTGAGTAAGACAGTCTTGTCCTCAAGAATCAGATAGGCATGAGTAATTCTTGAATTTACCTGTTAATGAAGGAAAAATATAGATAAATAATCTCTATAGATAATCTCTTCTTTTTCTGTCCTTTGGAATAGCCAATGTAGCACAAAATTGATACGCTTCCCTGCCTCTATAATTCCCTGTATTTACATCCCAGTAGAGTGGCCAACAAGTAACCAGTAAACAGGGAGGAGGGAGAGGACAAAAGCCTGGGGGTGGAGGCAAGATAAATTATGCAGTGAAGAGCGTTCTGCATAAATGGGTATAGACTTTCTGCAGAATCAAAGAGGAATTCTAAAATCTGATCAGAAGTAATTATTTAAATCTAGGTTGAAGAATATATTACTCCTGAAAAATTCCAATACTGGGAAAAAGTAGGAAATGAACTTGGATTTCATTATACTGCAAGTGGCCCTTTGGTGCGTTCTTCATATAAAGCAGGTAAGTTAGATTGCAGGGCATGGTTTTATTTAGGCCATTAACTTTCCACATTAAGTTCTACCACCAATCACTAAAACTCTTGACAAATTGTAATGCCTTTGGTGGTCTTGGTAGAGGGCGTAGTTTTTGTTCCTGGAACATGCTTAGGAGCTTTGCTCCATGGGGGATCATGTTAAGGAAAAGTTTCTCTTAATCCTTTGTTTATTAAACAAATTCAGCCCCCTGCTTTGTAACTCAGCTACTATAGTAAAAGCAGAAACAATTAGTTTATTGATTTATTCTATGTGTAGATTTCAGTAGTAGATTATTCAGATACGACAGAGCATGTCAAGCATCTAATAGGGTTTTCTGAGAAATACATAGTTTATTTGGAAATGATGCCAGCTGCATCTCCAGACTACCAATTTCAATCAATTTAAGCACTGAAAAGTATCTGTTTGATAGCATTGCTTACGTCATTACATTTCTTTGTATTTTTCCCCCAGAGGCAACAGAAAAATATCCATAAGATTATTTTTCTCCATAGAAACGTTTAGTGGTTTTACTAGCTACAATGCAGTTTTTTTTTTACCTTTGGAATTTCAGCTCTTATTTTAATCAATAGCTTGAATTGATTTATGAAAATAAAATCAGTTTCCAAGGGATAAAAAGTCACGTGATAATGATTGTCAGAGGATCCATAGAACATATCTGAAGACTGAATTTAATCTAGAAAGTGTTTATGATGTCCTTGTCAGTTGGACTTAACAATTACAATTATTAAGAATAAATAGGCTGGCCGGGTGCGGTGGCTCACGCCTGTAATCCCAGCACTTTGGGAGGCGGGGGGATCACGAGGTCAGGAGATCGAGGCCATCCTGGCTAACATAGTGAAAACCCTGTCTCCACTAAAAATACAAAAAATTAGCTGGGCATGGTGGCGGACGCCTGTAGTCCCAGCTACTCAGGAGGCTGAGGCAGGAGAATGGCGTGAACCCAGGAGGCGGAGCTTGCAGTGAGCCGAGATTATGCCACTGCACTCCAGCCTGGGTGACAGAGCAAGACTCCATCTCAAAAAAAAAAAAAGAATAAAGAGGCCAGGCAAGGTGGCTCATGCCTCTAATCCCAGCACTTTGGAAAGCAGGAGAATTACTTGAGCCCAGGAGTTCAAGGATGCAGTGAGCTATGATCATGTCACTACAACTCTAGCCTGGGCGACACAGCAAGATACTGTGTCTCAAAATAAAAATAAAATAAAGAAACAGCTAGGCCAGGTGAGGTGGTGTGTGCCTATAGTCCCACCTTCTTGGGAGACTGAGGCAGGAGGATCGCATGGGCCCAGGAGTTCAAATAGAGCTTGAGCAACATTGTGAGACCTCATCTCTTTATTTTTTATTTTTTTAGATGGTTCTTTTTTTTTTTTTTTTTTGAGACAGAGTCTCTCTCTGTCGCCCAGGCTGGAGTGCAGTGGCCGGATCTCAGCTCGCTGCAAGCTCCGCCTCCCAGGTTTACGCCATTCTCCTGGCTCAGCCTCCTGAGTAGCTGGGACTACAGGCGCCCCCTACCTCGCCCGGCTAGTTTTTTGTATTTTTTTAGTAAAGATGGGGTTTCACTGTGTTAGCCAGGATGGTCTTGATCTCCTGACCTCGTGATCTGCCCGTCTCGGCCTCCCAAAGTGCTGGGATTACAGGCTTGAGTCACTGCACCCGGCCGTTATTTTTTATTTTTTTATTATTTTTGTTTTGAGGTGGAGTCCCTCTCCGTCACCCAGGCTGGAGTGCAGTGGTGCAGTCTTGGCTTACTGCAACCTCTGCCTCCCAGGTTCACGCCATTCTCCTGCCTCAGCCTCCCGAGTAGCTGGGACTACAGGCACATGCCACCACGCCCAGCTAATTTTTTGTATTTTTAGTAGAGACAGAGTTTCACTGTGTTAACCAGGATGGCCTCGATCTCCTGACCTTGTGATCCGCCCGCCTCGGCCTCCGAAAGTGCTGGGATTACAGGCGTGAGCCACCACACCTGTCGACCTTGTCTCTTTAAAAATAAACTAGGTATTGGCCGGACGTGGTGGCTTATGCCTGAAATCCCAGCACTTTGGGAGGCCGCGGCGGGCAGATCACAAGGTCAGGAGTTCAAGACCATTCTGGCCAAAATAGTGAAACCTCGTCTCTCCTAAAAATACAAAAATTTAGGCCGGGTACGGTGGCTTATGTCTGTAATCCCAACACTTTGGGAGGTGGGTGGATCATGAGGTCGAGATCGAGATCATCCTGGCCAGCATAGTGAAACCCCATCTCTACTAAAAATACAAAAATTAGCTGGGCATGGTGGTGCACACCTGTAGTCCAGCTACTCGGGAGGCTGAGGCCAGAGAATAGCTTGAACCCGGGAGGCGGAGGTTACAGTGAGCCAAGATCCTGCCACTCCACTCCAGCCTAGCAACACAGCAAGACTCCATCTCCAAAAGAAAAAAAAAATTACAAAAATTAGCTGGGCATGTTGGCGTGTGCCTGTAGTCCCAGCTCCTTGGGCGGCTGAGGCAGGAAAATGGCTTGAACCCAGGAGGCAGAGGTTGTGGTGAGCCAAGATCACGCCACTGCACTCCAGCCTGGGCAACAGCGCGAGACTCTGTCTCAAAAATAAATAAATAAATAAGCTAGATTTGGTGTTTTTTTTTTTTTTTTTTTTTTTTTTTTTTTTTTTTTTGATCTAAAGTGATGATGTTGTAAATGATTGCTTTGTATATTGGAGTCTAAATCTTAAATATGTTTAAATTAAACAAATTCTATTTGAAAAAATTAATGCTCCAGTATTAGTAATATTCAGTATGTTCCTATAAAGACATTTAAGGCCGGGTGCAGTGGCTCACGCCTATAATCCTAGCACTTTGGGAGGCTGACGTGGGTGGATCACTTGAGCCCAGGAGTTCAAGACCAGCCTGGGCAACATGGCAAAACCCCATCTTTACAAAAATACAGAAATTAGCTGGGTGGCTGATTTGCTGGGTGGTGGTGCGCACCTTTAGTTCTAGCTACCCAGGAGGCTGAGGTGGGAGAATCACCTGAGCCCAGGAGGTTGAGGCTGCATTGAGCTGTGATCGTGCCACTGCACTCCAGCCTGGGTGACAGAGTGAGATCCTGTCTCAAAAATAAATAAATAAATAAAAATAGTAATTTAAAACATTTTAATGAACTAATAGCTCATCATAGTTTGAAAACCCAAGAATTTGATTCACCACTGACTGACAGGATGTGAGGATTTTGAAAACCAGTAATCGCAAGTGATTTAGTCTTCAAGCAGCACTGCTGGCAAGCTAAAAATACATATGAAGGATAGAACCACTATCAGCTTCTATAATGGTTAGAGTAATATCCTTTGAAAGGAGTTTTTCTTTTGTTAAAGAAAAATTTCTAACATATAAAAGGAAGTAAATTATGAACTTTTTGATGCTTTCTAAATTACCAGGAAAAGATCAAATTCTGGTACATGATGAGCATTAGATTAAAATGATGGATTAGGGTCTGATAAAGTTGGTGCTACTCCCACGACATTCGGAGGAGGTATGGAGCAGCATGGATTACTTGGCTGGGTTATGAGCCTTGGGATTTGCAGAGATTATATGTAGATACACTCATCACAGTTCTACTCATATGTAAGATGGCAAAGAGAAGTTAATCAGACTCCTCGTAAAATCAGGCCTCCAGTGCTGTGCTCTACCAATAAGCATGGAGTCATGCTGTAAGAGCAATAGACTAAATGGAATGCTAATGGCCTAAAAAGAGAATGTGCCCTCTAAGCTGCTAACTTACTGCATAGGCACAACTCAGGCGGTGGAGAGAAAGCCCATTACAAACAAAGAGCTCTTGCTTCCCTAGAGGGGAATAAGCTAAAGAGATTCCATCAGATGCGTCTGCTCAACTGCAACGAGGTCTGTTTTATAAACATCAGATCCAGCCTAATAATGTAGCAAAATTGCTCTTGGAAGTGAATTTTGCCAAGAGCAATACTTTGACAGTGATGAGGGATAGATAGTGCACATAAAGTAGAATAAATGTGCAGACCCATGTATACAGTAGGGCCACCCTTCGTAATATTGAGTTACTAGAAAGAATAGTAGTAGGAGACTCTAGTCATTATTGCCGGGGAGAAAGGCCAAAGATATAGGGGATATTTAGGTTAGAAAAATATTGCCATTGAGATTTGAGAAGAGGGAAGTGTCAATAAATACAAATGTCTTCTTTAAAGGGGAAACACCAAAAATACAATTTTGAAATAGTTGTCTCACTGTTATTTACTTTAAGTTGATATTAATGTGTTTTCCTTTTTCCTAAATAGGTGAATTTTTCCTGAAAAATCTAGTGGCTAAAAGAAAAACAAAAACCCTCTAAAACTTCAAGACCTTCAAGATCACAGAAATTTCTAAAATTTGATTCCAGTTAATAACAGAGGTGGTGCTAGAATGCCTGGACTACAGTGGATGTACCCCACCTCTTTGCTTAAAACAAAAAAATGTCAGTAGCCAGGCGTAGTGGCTCACGCCTGTAATCCCAGCACTTTAGGAGGCCGAGGCGGGTGGATCACCTGAGCTCAGGAGTTCGAGACCAGCCTGGCCTGCATGGTGAAACCCTGTCTCTACTAAAAATACAAAAATTAGCCGGGCGTGGTGGCGGGCGCCTGTAATCCCAGCTACTCGGGAGACTGAGGCAGAAGAGTCACTTGAACCTGGGAGGGGGAGGTTGCAGTGAGCTGAGATCGCACCATTGCCTTCCAGCCTGGGTGACAAGAGCAAAACTCCATCTCAAATAAATAAATAAAAAGGAAAAAAGTCAATAAACTATAGATTTAATTACAGTAATTCATTTGGCTTTTTGTATATCTTCTTTGTCCCAATAAACAGTTGCTTGCTGTGATGTAATCTTAAAATATCTTTGTAAGAATTTTCTGTTAAATAATTTTAAAATGCATTAAAAACTTCCAGAGACGAGGCATGGTGGCTGACACCTATAATCCCAACATTTTGGGAGGCCAAGGCGGGCAGATCACTTGAGCCCAGGAGTTTGAGACCAGCCTGAGCAACATGGTGAGACCCTATCTCTACAGAAAAATTTAAAAATTAACCAGATGTGGTGGCATGCATCCGTAGTCCCAGCTACTCAGGCTGAGGTGAGAGGATCACATGAACCTGGGAAGCGAGGTTGCAATGAGCTGAGATGGTGCCACTGTTCTCCAGCCTGGACACTGTAACTGCTCTCCAGACTCTGTCTCAAAAAAAACAAAAACTTCCAGATTTTCCAGTCCACTGTTAACATCATCATTACATTTCATTTATGAAAAATAAAAACTTCATTTGTTACTGTGATGGAACAGTCACAGTAACATAATCACAGTTTCATAGGTTGAAACTGTGATCAGTTATGATTAACCTTTGTCCTTATAATATTGGAATAATTTAGAAAGGCTTAAGAGTGAATGTTGGCCAGACTTGGTGGCTCATGCCTGTAATTCCAGCACTCTGAGAGGCTGAGGTGGGCGGATCACCTGAGGTTAGGAGTTTGAGACCAGCCTGGCCAACCTGGTGAAACTCCATTGCTACTAAAAATAAAAAAAATTAGCTAGGCAGGTTGGCAGGTGGCTGTAATCCCAGCCACTCGGGAGGCTGAGGCACGAGAATTACTTGAGCCTGTGAAGTGGAGATTGCAGTGAGGTGAGATCATGCTACTGCACTCCAGCCTGGGTGACAGAGTGAGATTGTCTCAAAAAAAAAAAAAAGTGTAAATGTTAATTTTTTACATTGGTGTGACTACTTCAGAACCTGCAAAATTGTTTTATGCTGATCACATTTAGTCCCTCTGGAAAAACCAAGGCTATAATGCTGCCTAAGGCATGGAAATAGAACCTGGAAATATTAACCTTTATTTGTATAGTAGCTTGCTAAATCCACATGCACTATTCCTTTCATTTCTCACATTGGTTGTGTTATATGATGATAAAGACCTGAGAAAGGAATTTCCTTCCAAAATACTAATAACTCAGAGATTCATCTTTTGACTGAATCCTGCCTTTCTACTTTTTCTGCATATCAAAAAGGACACTTTTAGGTGGCCATGTTGTAAAATACGTAAAGTGGATAGCCAATTCTGTTTTGAATTCTTACAACGAGCCAGGATTACAAACGTAATGCATGTCCTCGCCAGATGTGGTGGCTCACGCCTGTAATCCCAGCACTTTGGGAGGCTGAGGTGGGCGAATCAGTTGAGCTCAGGAGTTTCAGACTAGTCCTGGGCAACACAGTGAGAACCCCATCTCTACCAAAAATACAAAAAATTAGCTGAGTGTGGTGGTGCGTGCCTGTAATCCCAGCTACTTGGGAGGCTGAGGCAGGAGAATCACTTGAACCTGACAGGGAGGGGTTGCAGTGAGCCGAGATCACATCACTGCACTCCAGCCTGGGTGACAGAGACTGTGTCTCAAAAAATTTTTTTTTAAGTAATGCATGGGCCAGGCACAGTGGCTTATGCCTGTAATCCCAACATTTTGGGAGGCCGAGGCAGGTGGATCACCTGAGGTCAGGAGTTCAAGACCAACATGGTGAAACCCTGTCTACTAAAAATAAGAAATTAGCCGGGTGTGGTGGCGCATGCCTGTAATCCCAGCTACTCAGGAGGCTGAGACAGGAGATTCCTTGAACCTGGGAAGTGGAGGTTGCAGTGAGCTGAGATCACACCATTGCACTCCAGCCTGGGCGAGTGAAACTCCTTCTCCAAAAAAAAAAAAAAAAAAAAAAAAGTAATGCATGTCTTTATAGATCCAAGTACAGTTTGGGATGTAAATTTAACCCTATTTCTTTTGTTTTCAAACAGCCTCACTCTGCCAGGCTAGAGTGCAGTGGCATGATCTCAGCTCACCGCAACCTCTGCCTCCTGGGTTCAAGTGATCCTCCTTCATCAGCTTCCCAAGTAGCTGGGATTACAGGCACCTACCATCACGCCCAGCTAATTTTTGTATTTTTAGTAGAGATGGGGTTTCACCGTGTTGGCCAGGGTGGTCTTGAACTCCAGGCCTCAAACGATCTGCCCGCCTTGGCCTCCCGAAGTGTTGGGATTACAGGCATGAGCCACCACCAGGCCTAACCTTACCAACTTAAAATAGAAATAGCTCAAGCTACCTTAACTTATTTTACAGGAAAAAAAATGGATTACTTTTCAGGCTAATTTTTTTGACATTTCTAGATATTATCTAATAGGCCTTTTGCACAGTGTAGGCCAATGGCAGTTAAACATTTGTTAGCTAGAGAATCATTTGGTGAAATAAAATTCTCAGCCGGGCGGGGTGGCTCACACCTGTAAACTCAACACTTTGGGAGGCCGTTGCGGGCGGATCACCTTATGTCAGGAATTCGAGACCAGCTCGGGCAATATGGCGAAACCCCGTCTCTACTAAAAATATAAAAAATTAGCCGGGCTGGGCGCGGTGGTTCACGCCTGTAATCCCAGCACTTTGGGAGGCTGAGGCGGGTGGATCACGAGGTCAGGAGATCGAGACCATTCTGGCTAACACGGTGAAACCCCGTCTCTACTAAAAATATACAAAAAAAAAAAAAAAAAAAAAAACTAGCCGGGAGAGGTGGCGGGCGCCTGTAGTCCCAGCTACTCGGGAGGCTGAGGCAGGAGAATGGCGTCAACCCGGGAGGCGGAGCTTGCAGTGAGCCGAGATCGCGCCACTGCACTCCAGCCTGGGCGACAGAGCCAGACTCCGCCAAAAAAAAAAAAAAAAAATTAGCCGGGCGTGGTGGCACGTGCCTGTAGTCCCAGCTACTCAGGAGGCTGAGGCACAAGAATCGCTTGAACCGGAGAGGCAGAGGTTGCGGTGAGCCGAAAATGCACCACTACACTCCAGCCTGGGCAACACAGTGAGACTGTCTCAAAAAATATAAATGAATAGTCCTCGCTGCCGTCCAGGCGGGGTCCGCCGACGCCCCGAGCACCCGGCCTGCCACGGCGGCCCAGCAGACTGCCTCTGTCACCAGGACCCTCTGTCCACGTCCCCTGTGCGGCCAGCGTCAGAGCCTTGGCGACCGAGGAGGAGAGGCCACCAGAGCACAGCCGACCCCTTCGTCATCCGCCACTCAGAGCAAGCCTACAGCCCTGGAGCCAAACTATGCTCTAAAGTTCACCCTTGCTGTCCACACCAACGCAGTGTCCTTCGTGAAATTCAGCCCGAATGGAGAGTGGCTGGCAAGTTCATCTGCTGATAAACTCATTAAAATTTGGGGTACATATGACGGGAAATTTGAGAAAACCGTCTGGTCACAAGCTGGGAATATCCGATGTAGCCTGGACCTCAGATTCTAACCTTTTTGTTTCCGCCTCGATGACAGAACCTTGAAGATACAAAATACCGGACGTGAGCTCGGGAAAGTGTCTGAAAACCCTGAAGGGACACAGCAATTATGTCTTTTGCTGTAACTTCAATCCCCAGTCCAACCTTACTGTCTCAGGATCCTTTGATGAAAGTGTGAGGATATGGGATGTGAAAACAGGGAAGTGCCTCAAGATTTTGCCAGCTCACTCAGATCCAGTCTCAGCCATTCATTTTAATTGTGATGGATTCTTGATAGTTTCAAGTATCTATGATGGTCTCTGTCCATCTGGGACACCGCCTTGGGTCAGTGCCTGAAGATGCTCACTGATGATGACAACCCACCTGTGTCTTTGGTGAAGTTCTCCCAGAACAGCAGATACATCCTGGCTGCCACTCTGGACAACACTCTGAAGCTCTGGGACTACAGCAGCGGGAAGTGCCTGAAGATGTACACTGGCCACAAGAACGAGAAATACTGCATATTTGCCAATTTCTCTGTTACTGGCAGGAAGCGGATTGTGTCTGGCTCAGAGGATAAACTTCTTTACATTTGGAACCTTCAGACGAAACTGATTGTACAGAAATTACAAGGCCACACAGGTGGTGTGATCTCAACAGCTTGTCACCCAACAGAAAACATCACCTCTAGCCGCGCTAGAAAATGACAAAACAATTGAACTGTGGAAGAGTGACTGTTAAATCCCTTTGCTCCCTTACGTGATAGACTGTCAGGAAGTTGACGCAGATTGGCAAGAAACGTGGTGTCTCAGAGGTGGTCCCCCCAGGGTCTGTGCCTGGAGTCAGGACGGGGCCTGATTTGAGCCTCCTTTTTGAAGACTATTTGGCCGAGTGTGGACCACTGGAAAGTGCTAAAAGTTGCTAGTGACATTTCTCGCCAATTCTTCTAACATTGGTGGCACATGCCTGTAACACTGTCTAGGGAAGTGCCTTCTAATACTGTCTAGGGAAGAGTTCCCTAGTCTATTGTGTTCAGAGTGAACAAAAATTTTTAATTTTTTGTTTCAAAAGGGTGAAGTTCAATTTTAAAAAATAATAAATATAATAAAAATCTCATGGAACATCAATGTAAAATAATTAAAATGGCATTTTATTAGCACAGTGTATGTTAAAGTTTCAGATTTGTAACATTTACTATGTAAATAAAAATAGTGAATAAGAAAAATGAAGCTATTTTGATACACATGCAAAATTGGAATTTATGGATAACAGTTGCTGTCTTCAGCCTCAAGAGTCTACTTATTTGTTTCGGTTGCACAGTATTGAGAACAGTTCCAATATAGCTAAATAATAGTAAATTTCAGTTAATAACATAGCTTAAAAAGAAAAAGAATAGTAAATAATTTTTAAAAATTGTAAAACACCTCATCTTGGAATCTCTAGATGCTTTCCAGTTAAATTTAATACAGAAACTTGAAAGAGGAGTAGCAGGAGATGTTTGTTGTTGTTGTTGTTGTTTTTGTTTTTGTTTTTTTTTGAGACAGAGTCTCGCTCTGTCACCCAGGCTGGAGTGCTGTGGCCGGATATCAGCTCACTGCAAGCTCCGCCTCCCGGGTTCACGCCATTCTCCTGCCTCAGCCTCCCAAGTAGCTGGGACTACAGGCGCCGCCACCTCACCCGGCTAGTTTTTTGTAGTTTTTAGTAGAGACGGGGTTTCACCGTGTTAGCCAGGATGGTCTCGATCTCCTGACCTCGTGATCCGCCCGTCTCGGCCTCCCAAAGTGCTGGGATTACAGGCTTGAGCCACCGCGCCCGGCTTTGTTTTGTTTTTGAAACGGAGTCTCGCTCTGTCTCACGGGCTGGAGTGCAGTCACGCGATGTGGGCTCACTGCAACCTCCACCTCAAGTGATTCTCGTGCCTCAGCCTCCTGAATAGCTGGGATTATAGGCACACACCGCCATGCCCGGCTAATTTTTGTGTTTTTAGTAGAGACAGAATTTCACCGTGTTGCCCAGGCTGGTCTGGAACTCCAGGGCTCAAGTGATTCCCTCATCTTGGCCACCCAAAGTGCTGGTATTACAGGTGTGTGCCAACACTCCCAGCTAATTTTTTATATTTTTAGTAGAGATGGGATTTCACCATGTAGACCAGAGTGGTCTCAAACTCCTGACCTCAAGTGATCTACCTGCTTCAGCCTCCCAAAGTGCTGAGATTATAGGCGTGAGCCACTGCGCCCAGCCAGGGCTGCTATTTTTGAATCTGCTTTTACAGAGCAGGTGGTACCTTTCCCTTCCTCTTTTCCCTTTTCCTTGCTGGCTAGAATGAAAACATGATGCTTAGAGTGGGAGCAGCCATCCTGGACATGAAATGGGAGACTTGTGTCAAGGACAGCAGAGCGACCAGATGAGGAAGGCTTGGGCCTTTTCCAGCCCTCGACCACCTACCTGGACTTTTATGTGAGAGAGAAATACATTACTATTCTGCTTAAGACACTGTAATATTGGCCGGGCGCGGTGGCTCAAGTCTGTAATCCCAGCACTTTGGGAGGCCGAGACGGGCGGATCACGAGGTCAGGAGATCGAGACCATCCTGGCTAACACGGTGAAACCCCGTCTCTACTAAAAACAATACAAAAATCTAGCCGGGCGAGGTGGCGGGCGCCTGTAGTCCCAGCTACTGCGGAGGCTGAGGCAGGAGAATGGCGTAAACCCGGGAGGCAGAGCTTGCAGTGAGCTGAGATCCGGCCACTACACTCCAGCCCGGGCGACAGAGCGAGACTCCATCTCAAAAAAAAAAAAAAAAAGACACTGTAATATTGGGTCCCTCTTGGAGCATCCAAGTTTATATGCTAATGTAATTTGTAAACTATGTTTATTCTAATGCTCCTAAAATAAATGCCTATTAAAATTTAAAAAGATGTATATGCACCTAAAATAATCTCCCATGTTACTAGCATTATCTAGTGAGTAGTCTCTTACATGTCTATGTTCAAGAAAAAGGAAGGGAGGAAGGGAGCAAGCGGTCACTGTATCCAACTTATCCTCTGAAGCTTTAAGGCTGCTTATACGTATTATTTTGCAAGGCTAAAACTACAAAACACTACAAGAACACACCGGAGTTTTTGGTCTAAAACTTGAACACACTGCCAGTATGTGGTGATGATAACAGCTAGTTGGGGACCACATGCTCTGGAAAGCTAGGATGAGTCTCTAAATGACTAACAAAGTTAATGCCTTTTTTTTTTTTCGAGATGGGGTCTCACTCTATTGCCCAGGCTTGAGTGCAGTGGCACAATCTTGGCTCACTGCAGCCTCAACCTCCCTGGCTCAAGTGATTCTCCCACTGCAGCCCCCAAATAACTGGGACTACAGGTCCCCACCACCACACCTGCCTTTTTTTTTTTTTTTTTTTTTGTCATTTTGGCAGAGATGGGGTCTTGCCCTGTTGCCCAGGTGGGTCTCAAACTCCTGAGCTCAAGCAATTCACCCACTGTGGCCTCCCAAACTGCTTGGATTATAGGCATGAGCTACTGCCCCTGGCGTTTTTTTGTTGTTTTTTTAATGTGATAGCTGTGATTGTGCCACTGCACTCCAGCCTGGGCAAGTGAGACTCTATCTCAAAAAAACACAAAAAATCGACTGAGTGCAGTGGCTCATGCCTGTAATCCCAGCACCTTGGGAGGCCAAGGCAGGTGGATCACCTGAGGTTAGGACTTTGAGACCAGCCTGGCCGACATGGTGAAATCCTCTCTCTACTAAAAATACAAAAATTAGCCAGGCGTGGTGGCGGGCACCTGTAATCCCAGCTATTTGGGAAGCTGAGGCAGGAGAATTGCTGGAACCAGAAGGCAGGGGTTGCAGTGAGCTGAGATTGCACCATTACACTCCAGCCTGGGCAACAAGAGTGTGAAGCTCTGTCAAAAACACACGCACACACATACATGGTAAATAAAATTTTAAAATTAAAAAAAAGAAAGTGACTACAAAAATAAAAAACACCTCAATGTTTCCTTTTACAATTTTAACCTTTTTTTCTTTTGAGGCAGGATCTTGCTGTGTCACCCAGGCTGGAGTGCAGTGGCACAAATCGGCTCATTGCAATCTTGACCTCCCAAGCTCAAGTGATCCTCCCACCTCAGCCTCATGAGTAGCTGGGACTACAGATACATGCTACTACTCCTTGCTAATTTTTTTCTATTATTTGTAGAGTTGGGATCTCACTATGTTGCCCAGGCTAGTCTTGAACTCCTGGCCTCGCGTGATCCTCCCTTCTCAACCTCCCGTGGTGAGGCAGAAATTAGAGAAAGAAGAAATAAAAACTAAAAGAGAAAAACAAGTTTTCCTATATTAGGTTGTCTCATCCCAAAAAATAGTAACAGACAGAGCCCAGGCCCAGGCAAGGTCCTGATAACACTATCTAAGAAGTCAGAACCCAAAAGGAATGTGCTCTGGAGACTCTCCCAGCACTCCTCAATATAAGGATAAGAAAAACAAAGTTCCTCTTTTAATCCTTTACCCCCTCCCCATAAATATTTTGCAAGTTTTATAAGTTCCTGTTTCTGCTTCGATGCAGCTGCAAGGTCACAAGCTGTGCTAGAGATTACAAGACATGTCACTCTTTGATGAACTGTCTTTATTCTGCTTCTGTAAGCTTGCTTACAAAAATCGAGCCCTGTCTTTGTTCTGTTCTCAACTTTTGGATGTGAGTCCACTGAGCTGGTGTACACCTTAATAAAAATCCTCCTGTAACACCCATTTGGTCTCTCTGGTCCTCTGATTCCTGCAACATTTTGGTGAGCCATCCAGGAGAGACGACAGGTTTGTTGTCTCCTTTGCCTGTGGGGCTGGAGCCCTGGGCTGGATACCTGTGACCCCAGGCGTGCCATCAGGAGAACTTCAACCCGGAGGGGAGATCAGCTCTTCTGCGACCCAGCGGCGTCCCTTCCCTGACAGCGCAAGGGAACCTAAGGGGTACAGGACGATTCCAGGGACAGCACGCTTCAGGACCACGGTAAGGTATTGGGGCCCAAAGCAGGACCCGTCCCATAAGGATGAAAGGGGAGCTGATCACCTCCCAGGGTGCAACTAGTAGTCCGACACAGGATTCAAGAATGGCTTGTAAATGTCGGGGAAACTTACACCCTACCCAACCCAGGACGCGAGAGTGGCTTGCAAACACAGTTGAGGAAGGGGAACTGGGAGAGGAGAAATGTGTGAAAGTGTGTGAAAGTTGGTTCCAGGAGGAACCAACGCGGGGAGTGACGTGGGGGCTGCAGGTCTCTTAGTAGAGACTGTATGCTCCAAGCGAAGTGTGGGACCCACCAGGTCTAATTGGTCTGAAACAAAGAAAGAGTGAGTGTGCTATGCCTGGGAAGGAGGAAATGGGAGGAAAATCGTCAAAACCTACCCCTTTAGAACGGGGTTAAAGAACTTCAGAAAGGGTTATGCAAGGGACTATAGGATCAAGTTAACCCCCCAAGGGTGAGGACACTCTGTGAAATAGAATAGCCTTCTTTTGATGTCAGCTGGCCAGCTCAAAAGGCTATAGGTAGGGAAGCAATTGGCCATGTATTTAGGGTTGTAACTGGGGTTGGAGGACAGCCAGGGCACCTGGACCAATTCACCTAATATCCACTCATGGCTGAATGCAGCCCTGCCTAGCAGCTTATTGCAGAACGCTCCTAGCTGGAGCCATGCCCAAAGTGAAAGTAAAATCAGCTTTGCTGGCAAACAGGGAGACAAAAGGAAAAGTCTCAAGGAGAGCAGGAAAAACCAGTTTTGCAAGCTCCAGAGAAGGCAAAAAACACCTCCTCCCTATTCTCCCATCTACCCACCTCTAGACCAGCAGCCCCTGAGGGGTTAGGTCCAGATGGGTACACGCCCCCAACCTCACCCAATAGGGAAGAATCAGAGCTCCAGGAAGTTAAAGTGGAAGGTCAGGAAAATCAGGCAAGACTTCTCCAGTCAGGCCGCACTCAGGCTATGCAAATACCTCTCAGGGAGACAAGGGGACCCCCCTCTATCATAATGAACAAGGCCAAATCCAGGGAAGAGAATGAACCTTCATTCATTTTCAACCACTCATCTCCTAAACTGGAAGCACCATACCCCTTCCTACAAGGAGAAACCTAAGGCCCTTATAGATCTGGTGTAGTTCATCTTTCTAACACACAATCCAACTTGGCCAGACTGCAAACAGCTCCTCCTGACGCTGTTTAATACTGAGGAGTGTCGGAGGATAACTCAGGCAGCCCTCCACTAGCTAGAAGCCAATGTACCAGCAGGCACAGTGAATGCTCAGCGTATGCTCAAAGCCGGTTCCCAGAAGCAGACCCGCACTAGGACCCAAATGATGTCACCCAGTTTCAGCACCTGCAGAGGTACCGAGAGGCAATCCTGCAAGGGCTGAGAAATGGCAGGAAAAAAAGGCAATCAAAATAGGGAAAATCTCAGAGGTGGTCCAGGGAGCAGATGAAAGCCCTAGTCAGTTTTATGAAAGACTGTGTAAGGCATTCCAGCTTTATATTCCATTTGATGCTGAAGCAGCTGAAAATCAGCGCATGGTGAACATGGCATTTGTAGGACAAGCCCAGGGTGACATCAAATGGAAGCTGCAAAAGCTAGGAGGGTTTATGCAGGCATGAATGCCACCCAGCTTATAGAGGTGGCTACTAAGATAACCGTGACCAAGAGGCAAAGAAGGAAGCAGATCAGAGGCTTAAGAAAGAGGCAGGCTGGCCATGGTGGCTCACGCCTGTAATCCTAGCACTATGGGAGGCCGAGACGGGCAGATCACAAGGTCAGGAGATCGAGACCATCCTGGCTAACACAGTGGAACCCCATCTCTACTAAAAATACAAAAAAATTAGCTGGGTTTGGTGGCGGGCACCTGTAGTCCCAGTTACTCGGGAGGCTGAGGCAGGAGAATGACGTGAACCAGGGAGATGGAGTTTGCAGTGAGCCAAAATCACACCACTGCACTCCAGCCTAGACAACTGAGCAAGATTCTGTCTTAAAAAAAAAAAAAATAAGAGAGAAAAAAAAGAAAAAGGCCAATCTGTTAGCAGCAGCCCTCGTAGAAAGGGAAACTAGTATTGTAAGAGGATGTGGACATGGATGTGGATGTGGAAGAGATCAAGTTAGGCAGAGATCTGAGAGCTGGCTGAGGCTAGAGAGAGATCAATGTACATGGTACAAAAAGAAGGGACACTGGAAGGATGAATGTCCAGAAGGTAATGAGAAGAGTAGTCAGGGCCATGGTATGAAGAGGCCATTGACCACGGGCTGCTATATCCTGGGAGAACCAGATAACGATCTAATCAGACTGGCAGGGGCTGAAGGATATGAAGACTAGGACAGACTGGGCTCCTTCTCTTTAGGCCCCCAGGAACCAATAGTCACATTAGAAGTTGGGGGCCAGGCCGGGCGCGGTGGCTCAAGCCTGTAATCCCAGCACTTTGGGAGGCCGAGACGGGCGGATCACGAGGTCAGGAGATCGAGACCATCCTGGCTAATACGGTGAAACCCCGTCTCTACTAAAAAATACAAAAAACTAGCCGGGCGACGAGGCGGGCGCCTGTAGTCCCAGCTACTCGGAAGGCTGAGACAGGAGAATGGCGTGAACCCGGGAGGCGGAACTTGCAGTGAGCTGAGAGCCGGCCACTGCACTCCAGCCTGGGCGGCAGAGCAAGACTCCGTCTCAAAAAAAAAAAAAAAAAATAGAAGTTGGGGGCCAGCTAATGGACTTTGTGGTAGACACTGGGACTGAACACTCAGTAGTGACCTGACCTTATAGGGCCACTAACCAAGAGCTATATAGCTATTGTAGGAGCCACTAGAGTCTCAGAGAAAAGGCCTTTCTGTCAGTCAAGGAGGTGTGTTATAGGAGGACGAGGGGTCCAACATAAATTCCTATACCTCCCGAATTGTCCAGTTCCCTTGTTGGGAAGAGACCTACTCCAAAAACTGCAAGCACAGATTGCTTTTGGGCCACAAGGAAATATGACTTTGAGCCTAACTGAGCCTAAGGCCATGATGTAAACCTTTTTTTTTTTTTTTTTTTTTTGAGACAGAGTCTTGCTCTGTCGCCCAGGCTGGAGTGCAGTGGCGTGATCTCAGCTCACTGCAAGCTCCGCCTCCCGGGTTTATGCCATTCTCCTGCCTCAGCCTCCCTTGTAGCTGGGACTACAGGCGCCCGCCACCTTGCCCGGCTAGTTTTTGTATTTTTTTAGTAGAGACGGGGTTTCACTGTGTTAGCCAGGATGGTCTCGATCTCCTGACCTCATGATCCGTCCATCTCGGCCTTCCAAAGTGCTGGGATTACAGGCTTGAGCCACCGCGCCCGGCCAGATGTTAACCTTTACTGTCCCACAGACTGAGGAATGGAGACTATATGCAAAAAAGGCTCCAGAACTGGGAGTAAATGAAATGTATAGGTTACATACTAAAATTCCTGGAGTATGGGCTGAAGATAACCCAACAGGACTGGCTGTAAATCAGGCACTGGTAGTAGTAGAGTCAGAACCAGGAGGCCGCCTTCATTGTGGTGTAGATATAGTAGATAAGGTGTTCTCAAGCTGGAGAGATCTTACAGACCAACCCCTTGGGGACCCAGATGTTGAATACTTTACGGATAGAAGCAGTTTTGTACTGGAAGGGACCCGACAAGCCAGGTATGCAGTAATAACATTAAATTCAGTAGTAGAGGCACAGTCTCTGCCCACCGGAACATCAGCTCAAAAGGCAGAACTAACAGCCCTGACAAGGGCCCCATTGCTAGCAAAAGACAAAAAAATCAATGTCTGGCCAGGCACGGTGGCTCATGCCTGTAATCCCAGCACTTTGGGAGGCCGAGGCGGGTGGATCACGAGGTCAGGAGATTGAGACCATCCTGGCTAACACTGTGAAGCCCCGTCTCTACTAAAAATACAAAAAAACAGCCTTATATATGCTATAATCCCAAGCTCATACCTGAAAACCAAGAGGGTCCCCAGACTCCCTCTTCAGAGGTGAGTTTTCGTCCTTTGGTGGATTTAAAACATTAATGGAAGTGGTGCTGGTTATATTAAGTAGTTGCTTAATACTCCCTTGCCTCTTACCCCTGCTTGTCAGAAGCATTCAATCGACTATAGAAGTCTTAGTAGACGAAACAACCGCCATTCGACTAATGGCTCTAAGTACCAGCCATTGCCAACTGAAGAAAATTATGCTGCCATGAAGAATTAAATAATAGTGACGCTTTCTATTAAACTTCATTTATAAAAAGCATCAAAGGGGGGAATGAGGCAGAAATTAGAGAAAGAAGAAACAAAAACTGAAAGAGAAAAACAAGTTTTCCTGTATTAGGCTGTCTCATCCCAAAAAGCAGTAACAGACACAGCCCAGGCCAAGGCAAGCCCCTGATAACACTATGTAAGAAGTCAGGACCTGGCCGGGCGCGGTGGCTCAAGCCTGTAATCCCAGCACTTTGAGAGGCCGAGACGGGCGGATCACAAGGTCAGGAGATCGAGATCATCCTGGCTAACACGGTGAAACCCCGTCTCTACTAAAAATACAAAAAACTAGCCGGGCGAGGTGGCAGGCGCCTGTAGTCCCAGCTACTCGGGAGGCTGAGGCAGGAGAATGGCGTAAACCCGGGAGGCGGAGCTTGCAGCGAGCGGAGATCCAGCCACTGCACTCCAGCCTGGGTGACAGAGCAAGACTCCGTCTCAAAAAAAAAAAAAAAAAAAGAAGTCAGGACCCAATAGTGCTGGAATTAGAGTCAGGAACCACCATGCCTGGCCCATTTTAACCATGTTAAAGTGTACAATTCAGTGGCATTAAGTACATTGCCAATGTTATGTAACCATCAGTGTCTCCATTTTGACAACCGAATGAAGTCCAAGCTCAGTGTAGAGTTCAAGCCCTTCCACAATTTGTCCTTGGTCTAATCTTCCAGTCTTCTCCAGCTA
Organism: Rhinopithecus roxellana; assembly: GCF_007565055.1. Classification (NCBI taxonomy): domain Eukaryota; kingdom Metazoa; phylum Chordata; class Mammalia; order Primates; family Cercopithecidae; genus Rhinopithecus; species Rhinopithecus roxellana. The sequence continues at coordinate 142,782,591 of NC_044550.1, forward strand.
TTCCTCCTCCTACTCCCTTCAACTCCAGAAAAAAGACAACTTGCTTTCCCTAAAAGCAGCCTGAATCTTCCTGCTTCCATCTTTTTCTTCCCATTGCTTCTGCCATGGACCTACCCATTCGAACCCACCCTTCCCCTACTAAGATCATGTCTCTCCATTAAGATCCACCTCAGGCCGGGCGCGGTGGCTCAAGCCTGTAATCCCAGCACTTTGGGAGGCCGAGACGGGTGGATCACGAGGTCAGGAGATCGAGACCATCCTGGCTAACACGGTGAAACCCCGTCTCTACTAAAAAAAAAAAATACAAAAATCTAGCCAGGAGAAGTGGCGGGCGCCTGTAGTCCCAGCTACTTCGGAGGCTGAGGCAGGAGAATGGCGTGAACCTGGGAGGCGGAGCTTGCAGTGAGCTGAGATCCGGCCACTGCACTCCAGCCCGGGAGACAGAGCGAGACTCCGTCTCAAAAAAAAAAAAAAAAAAAAAAAAGATCCACCTCAAATGCCATCCTGCCTCCGGGAAGCCTTCCTGTTTTCCTCAGCTGGAGTAATCTTTACTTCTGTGCCCACACAGCATTTTTAAAAATCATTTATGGCAATTTTCTTGGTTGGGCCAGTTATTTGTGTACCTGCCTCTCTTAAGACCTCTCTCATTCATCTATGCCCTCTGTTTCTTAGCATCTCACAGTATCTGCCTTATAGTAGGTGCACAGACACCTAATTTGAAATATTATTTTTTGAGACGGAGTTTTGCTCTTGTCCAGACTGGAGTGCAGTGGTGTGATCTTGGCTCACTGCAACCTCCGCCTCCCGGGTTCAAGCAATTCTCCTGCCTCAGCCTCCCAAGTAGCTGGGATTACAGGCACATGCCACCACGCCTGGCTAATTTTTGTATTTTTAATAGAGATGGGCCGGGCACGGTGGCTCAAGCCTGGAATCCCAGCACTTTGGGAGGCCGAGACGGGCGGATCACGAGGTCAGGAGATCGAGACCATTCTGGCTAACACAGTGAAACCCCGTCTCTACTAAAAAATACAAAAAACTAGCCAGGCAAGGTGGCGGGCGCCTGTAGTCCCAGCTACTCTGGAGGCTGAGGCAGGAGAATGGCATAAACCCGGGAGGCGGAGCTTGCAGTGAGCTGAAATCCGGCCACTGCACTGCAGCCTGGGTGACAGAGCAAGACTCCGTCTCAAAAAAAAAAAAAAAAAAAAAAAATAGAGATGGGATTTCTCCATGTAGGCCAGGATGGTCTTGAACTCCTGACCTCAGGTGATCCACCTGTCTTGGCCTCCCAAAGTGCTGAGATTACAGGCATGAGCCACCGTCCCTGGCCCTAATTTGAAATATTCTAAGTAGAGTTACTTAAAGGTGAGTATAAATGAACTTACTTTACACATTACAATTAGACCTTACCTTTACCAACTCAGTTGTCTTACTGAGCCCTCCTTCATGTCCCCTATCCCAAACCTCCTGTAGAACCTCAGACCCTTTCTAATAGCTAGGAGTCCCCAGGAGGGTGGAGGCCATGTGCTCACTTCCATGTCAGCTGCTGTTCAAGCAATTTTGCTTTAGCAGCTTTCTGATTACTTACTTATTTATTTATTTTTTGAGATGGAGTCTTGCTCTGCTGCCCAGGCTGGAGTGCAGTGGCGTGATCTCAGCTCGCTGCAACCTCTGCCTCCCGGTTCAGGCAATTCTCCTGCCTCAGCCTCCCTGAGTAACTGGGATTACAAGCACCTGCCACCTCGCCCAGCTAATTTTTTTTTTTTTTTTTTTTTTGAGATGGAGTCTTGCTCTGTTGCCCAGGCTGGAGTGCAATGGCGCCATCTTGGCTCACTGCAACCTCCACATACCCGGTTCAAGCCATTCTCCCACGTCAGGCTCCTGAGTATCTGGGATTACAGGCACCTGCCACCAGGCCCAGCTAATTTTTGTATTTTTAGTAGAGATAGGGTTTTACTCTGTTGGCCAGGCTGGTCTCAAACTCCTGACCTCAGGTGATCCACCCATCTTGGCCTCCCAAACTGCTGGGATTACAGGTGTGAGCCACCACACCTGGCCAATTTTTGTATTGTTTTAAAAGAGACAGGGTTTCACCATGTTGGCCAGGCTGGTCTCGAACTCCTGACATCAACTGATCCTCCAGCCTTGGCCTCCCAAACTGCTGGGATTACAGGTGTGACCACCACACCTGGAGCAAACTTCCGATTCTTTCCTTGAGATGCTACTTCATTATTCTGTCTAAAGCCATTGGTGCTTGTTCTTTTTTCTTCTACTTCTTTTTTTTTTTTTCTTCTGAGACAGAGTCTCACTCTGTTGCCCAGGCTGGAGTGTAAAGGTGCGATCTTGGCTCACTGCAGCCTCCGCCTCCTGGGTTAAAGTGATTCGCCCTCCTTAGCCTCCTGAGTAACTGGGATTACAGGCACCCGCCACCATGCCCAGCTAATTTTTGTTTTTGCTTTCGTTTCGAGACTGAGTTTCACTCTTGCCGCCCAGGCTGGAGTGCAATGGCACGATCTCTGCTCACTGCAACCTCTGCCTCCCGAGTTCAAGCGATTCTCCTGCCTTAGCCTTCCAAGTAGCTGGGATTACGGATGCCCACCACCATGCCCAGCTAATTTTTGTATTTTCAGTAGAGATGGGGGTTTCACCATGTAGGCCAGGCTGTTCTTGACTCTTGACCTCAGGTGATCCACTTGCCTCGGCCTCCCAAAAGTGCTAGGATTACAGGCGTGAGCCACTGTGCCCAGCCAGTCTTCTTAATAATGTTAATACAATACCTCGAAAATTAGGGTATTTTCAGCTTCAAGTAAGAAATGTCCTATTCAAAGGTGTCATTAAGAAGGACATTTATATCACCAAACAGGAAGTGGGCTTCAAGGTTCATTGATTCAAGAACTGAACAAAGTAGTTGGGGATCTAGGTTTTCTCCTTCTATTATCTCTGCCATCTTTGGTGTTGGCTTCACCCCAGTCTGGTAGGATGGTGGCTGTGGCTGTCACAACCAAACACCTGTTATCCAGGCACCATATCCAGCCATGACATCCAGAAGGAGGAGAGAGGGCAACTTTCCTTGTAGCTGTTTAAGGAATGTGTCCCAGGAGCCTTACTAATGAACCACGCCTCAATTCTCAATCGCCAGCATTGGTCACAAGGTTGTTTCTGAAGCAATCATTGGCAAGAAAAATCATCGGTAAAGGAAATTTGTTAGACAAAAGTAAGATGGACCATCCTTGGATCTGAAGGTGAAGTAAGCAGGTGGGGATGAACATCTGAACACTGGGGCTCTGTTAGGAATGAAGAAGGGAGAATGGATCCTTCTCGATGGGCAACCAACAAAGTCCCCCTAACATTTGTGGAGTGTTTACTGTGTACCACGCCCTGTGCCAAGTGCTTTACACTCTTACCTAATGTAATCCTCACAAACGGCCTTCTTAAGCGTACTGTATTATCCTTGATTTATATATGAAGAAATTGACTTAAGAAAGTTGACTATCTGGGCCAAGACCCCATTCTACGAAGTGGTAAAAGCAAGATTCAAACTTGATCAAAAACTGGAAGCTACCATTGTCATAATAATTCAGACAGGAATCATTAGTAGATGCTAAAACCAGTGGATGAAAGTTTAAAGGAGTAACAATATTTTTGTTTGTTTTGTTTTGTTTTGTTTTTGAGATAGCGTCTAGCTCCATCGCCTAGGCTGGAGTGCAGTGGCACAATCTCGGCTCACTGCAGCCTCAGCCCCCCAGGTTCAAGCAATTCTCCTGCCTCAGCCTCCTGAGTAGCTGAGATTACAGGCGCCAGCCACCATGCCTGGCAATTTTTGTATTTTCAGTAGAGATGGGGTTTCACCACGTTGGCCAAGCTGGTCTTGAACTCCTGACCTCAGGTAATCCACCCTCCTCAGCATCCCAAAGTGCTGGGATTACAGGCATGAGCCACTGCGCCTGGCCTGTTTTGTTTTTTAGACACAGTTTCACTCTGTCGCCCAGGCTGGAGTACAGTGGTGAGATCTTGGCTCACTGCAACCTCCACCTCAAACGATCCTCCCATCTCAGCCTCCCAAATAGTTGGGACCACAGGCATGTGCCACCACACCTGGCTAATTTTTATATTTTTAGTAGAGATGGGGTTGTGCCAGATTGCTTAAGCAATCTGCCTGCCTTGGCTTCCCTAAGTGCTGGGATTACAGGTGTTAGCCACCGCACCTGCCCTATTTCCTTATTTTTTAAGGAAATAAAACTCTAGTAGCCAACCTCCAAGATGGCTCCTAGTGATTATCACCTCCTGGTATCCATGTCTCTTCAGACAGTGAATAGAGCTATCTGGTTAAACAATAGGATATTGTAGAAATCATGGGGTATGATTTCTGAGGCTAGATAATAAAAGACATTGGAGGTTTTGTCTTGTCCTCTATTGGTTTGTTCACTCTTGGAGATGCCCGCTTGCTGTGCTGTGTCATGAGGATCTCAAGCAGCGCTATGAGGAGATCCAGTTGGCAAAGAACTGAGGCCTCCTGTCAATAGCCAGCACTAACTCGCCAGTCATATGAGCAAGCCATCTTGGAAGACAATCTTCCAGCCCCAGTCAAGCCTTTGGATGACTAAAGCCCTGGTTGACATTTTGATTACAACCAGACTTTGACCCAGAACCATTTGGCTAAACTGTTCCTGAATTCCTGACCCACAGAAACTGAGATACCCCTGAAGTATTTAGGGGAAAAGGGCATCATGTCTCCAACTTACTCTTTTTTTTTTTTTAAAGACAGAGTCTTGCTCTGTCACCCAGGCTGGAGTGCAGTGGCATGATCTCAGCTCACTGCAACCTCTGCCTCCCAGGTTTGAATGATTCTCCTGCCTCAGTTTCCCAAGTAGCTGGGACTATAGGTGTGCACCACCATGCCCGGCTAATTTTTTGTATTTTTGGTAGAGATGGGGTTTCACCATGTTGTCCAGGCTGGTCTCAAACTCCTGACCTTAGCCTCCCAAAGTGCTGGGATTACAGGCATGAGCCACCACACCTGGCCTTGCAACTTAATCTCAAATTGTTCGGGAAAAAAAATTATATGAATATAAATTTTATGTGTGATGTATATAAGAAGGATAAAACAAAGCAAATATTAATATTTACAGAATATGAAGGGTTTACAGAATTTTTTATACTATTCTTTCAACTTTTCTGTAAATCTAAAATTATGTCAGAATTTAGGGTTTTCTTTTTTAAAAAACTAGCAACCTTTGATCTAGATCTGCCCGTCAAAGATATTTTGGTCTGTATGGTATAAAAATGTGTTTTTAAACATTGTGCCAACTCTTATAAATTGAGAGATTTTATATAAAAATCCAGATTTTTTACAAAAATTAGTCAGGCATGGTGGTGGGTGCCTGTAATCTCAGCTACTCAGGAGGCTGAAGCAGGAGAATAGCTTGAACCTGCGAGGTGAAGGTTGCAGTGAGCCAAGATTGCACCACTGCACTCCAGCCTGGGTGACAGACACTCCATCTCCAAAAAAAAAAAAAAGAAAAAAAATCAAACCACCAAATCCAGATTTTCAGCTTTTTCTTGAGAAATAGGAAGATAAGGCACCAGTGACAAGTACTGCATAACAAAGTATTGGCTAAGTCTGCATGACAAGTATTGGCCCGACGGCTGGTTAACTCTTTGCATTTGAGAAGAATGACTTTTACCTGGGCACCTTTATATATCCAGAGAAGCAGAATGACTAATATTAAGAGCTGGAGAGAAAAGTCACATCGTCTGTCCTGAATTCTGGTTCTGCCACTTATTAAGGTGTGACCCTGAGCAAGCTGCTAAATCTTTCGAGCCTTCTGCCTGCAATCTGAAACACAGGATCAGAACTTACCTCAAAAGACTTAAATCAGTCCTAGAATCACATGGGGAAGTAAAAAATGAAGTGAAACAGAGACTTACGTGAGGAACAGATGAGAAAATGCACCTAAAGGACTTTGCACAGTGCCTGCCCAAAATGTTCAGTGTTAATTACTGTCCCTTTAGCGATTCCAGAGCCTACACGTGGTTCTGGTGCAGTGCGACCAGCTTGTTATGGTGCTAACAGGAGTGCTCATTGCCTGCCAGTCATTGTGCCAATAAGATCTTGGTGTAAACATTCATCTCATGTAATCTTTATAACAATTCAAGTTAGAGATGGATTATCTGTTTTACAGACGGGAAAAATAAGGCTTTCGGGTAGCTTAGCCAAGAAGTCTTTTTTTTTTTTTTTTTTTTTGAGACGGAGTCTTGCTCTGTCGCCCGAACTGGAGTGCAGTGGCCGGATCTCAGCTCACTGCAAGCTCCGCCTCCCGGGTTCACGCCATTCTCCTGCCTCAGCCTCCCGAGTAGCTGGGACTACAGGCGCCCGCCACCTCGCCCGGCTAGTTTTTTGTATTTTTTTAGTAGAGATGGGGTTTCACCGTCTTAGCCAGGATGGTCTCGATCTCCTGACCTCGTGATCCGCCCATCTCGGCCTCCCAAAGTGCTGGGATTACAGGCTTGAGCCACCGCGCCCGGCCCCAAGAAGTCTTAAGTGGAACTGTAGGAGAGAAAATTGTAGGAGAGAGATTTTGTTTATATATCCTTTTGTATCTATGTGAATATCTTTTTATCATGTCCATATGTTATTTTCAATTTTAAGTACAGTTAATAATCTTACCAATATTCATCTGCCCTACCAAAAATATATTAGCTAATAAAAAATTGAAACTTTTCCTGGGGGTAGGGATCAGGTATAAAAATTTAAATATATGTATTTTTAAAAACTGAAAGTTTGTATCATTAAAAAAAAATTATCTTTAACTGGTTGAGGAGAGAAAAAAGACTAACCATCTTCATTCAGCTTTTCACATGAAGGTCTCAAATTGCTGTTAAGCTACATGCCTAATTACTGAGTTTTTCCTCCCATTTCAAACAGCAAGTTTATCTGGCTCTATGAGCCCTCTTTTGCCCATTTTCCTCCATTTACCAGTAACTTGTTTTTCTTTTATTTTGAGACAGGGTCTCACTCTGTCATCCAGACTAGAGTGCAGTGGTACAATCTCGACTCACTGCAGCCTTGACCTCCTGGGCTCAAGTGATCCTCACACCTCAGCCTCCCAATTAGCTTGGACGACCGGCACGCACCACCACTCCTGGCTAATTTTTTGTATTTTTTTAGAGACGAGGTTTCGCCATGTTGCCCAGGCTGGTTGTGAACACCCGAGCTCAAGCGATCCACCCACCTTGACCTCCCTAAGTGCTGGGATTACATGCATGAGCCACCATGCCCGGCCAGTAACTGTATCTTACAATATTTGCTTACTTATCAGTTCCAGGCATTGAAACATCTTGCAATTTAAAACATGTACCTATTTCTTTATTTTCTTTTTTCTTTTTTTTTTTTTGAGACGGAGTTTTGTTTTTGTTGCCCAGGCTGGAGTGCAATGGCACCATCTTGGCTCACTGCAACCTCCACTCCCAGGTTCAAGCGATTCTCCTGCCTCAGCCTCCTGAGTAGCTGGGATTACAGATGCGTGCCACTACGCCTGGCTAATTTTTTATTTATTTTTAGTAGAGACAGAGTTTCACCATGTTGGCCAGGCTTGTCTCAAACTCCTAACCTCAGGTGTCCCCCACCTCAGCCTCCCAAAGTGTTGGGATTACAAGCATGAGCCACTGCACCTGGCACAAGTACCTATTTCTTTTTTCTTCTTTTTGTAGCTCTTTCAAAGGATTTATTTGCTACAGAATTGCTTCAGTCCACCAATGAGATGAACTCAGGTTTCCTTTGTTTAAAAGGATTTTGCTTATTGTTGTGTTTGTACAGATTCGGCAATATCCAAATAGCAATTCTTAGGCTGGGCGCAGCAGCTTGAACCCCGGGAGGCAGAGGTTGCAGTAAGCCAAGATCATGCCACTGCACTCCAGCCAGGTCCAATAAAACAAGACTCTGTCTCAAAAAAAAAAAAAGAAAAAAAAACAAAAAAAAGGCAATTTTTTTTTTTTTTGCCAGCATTTGGCATGTCTAGACAAGAGTAGAAAAAGTTAGAATCTATAGCATTAGATGTCTAAAAATAGAAAAAATAAAAAACATTTAAAAATTTAAAATTCCTCATTTGGACAAGTGCCTAATTCTATCTCCTTTAGCATACATCTGCATATATCTTTGGACTTACAATGCCTTTACTAGAATATAAAATTACTAAGTAAAATACAAGAATATTTTCAAGCAGAAATGTAAAGCAAATTCTAATTAATAAACTCATCCTCACTTTAGGGTCTTATGAATAAAGGCTCACCTTATGTTCGAACTCTAGTATTTGTCTTTTTCAGAGGTATGCAGACTTTCTTAAAGGACCAGGTAGGAAATATTTTAGGCTTTGCCAGCCAAGAGGTAAAGTTGAGGATATTATGTAGGGATTTGTATAACCATTTAAAATGTTTGTGCTTTGTTTGTAGAAACAGGGTCTTACTGCCTAGGCAGTAAGGTGCCCAGGCTGGTCTCAAACTGGCCTTAAGTGATCCTCCCTCTTTGGCCTCCCAAAGTGCTAGGATTACATGCATGAGCCACCATGCCTGGTGAAACCATTTAACATGTGACCATGTAAAAATGTAACAACCATTCTTAGTTCACTGGTGGCTGGCCCGATTTGACCCATGGGCTACAGTTTGCCAATGTTTATTTGCTAAATTCCCTCCCTTTGTTGCATCATTTGAGAGAATATAATATCCTTTTCTCTAAAAAGTGAGGTGTCATTTTTTTCCCCATTTAATGTCAGGCTGTCATGACTCAGTTACCTGTGCATTGACAAAAATTACACCCATACAGTTGTTGATGGAGAACGTTTTATTTATGGAATTTTTATCTGTACAGATGCTTCTGTGCTCATCTTTATATTTGTCTCCCTCTTCTCATTGAACTGCAAAATTCCTGAAGGATGAGACCTGGGCTGTTTAATGCAATCTGTACATTCTCAGCAGAGCACAAGTATCAAATGGACATCGGATACATTTTAATAATGATCTAACACAAGCAAAAATAACCACCGATAATATAAAACTCAACAAGAGACATAAGAAAAAAAGCAGACGGAAAACAAAAAAAAATTCTTATTTTAGAATGATGCTATACGTAACTTGTAAAATATTTAAGTTTTTATACATGAGATTATATTGGTTTCCTTAAAGAAAAAACTTACAATTAAGAATGGAAATTAAAATGTAAAACCAAGATAAATATTTTTGGCTTTTGGACTAAAAAAAAAAAAAAAATTAGTGAGGAAAACCAAGAAATAATGGGGAGAGAAAGAAACACTACTACTAATTTTCTCTTTATGATTAAAAAATATATATTTTAACCATATTTGGGGTGACTAGAAATTAACAGTGATGATCCTTCTGAGATAAAAAATCAGTGACACATTTTATTAAAACAAAAGGAACAAAGGAACTTTAACCAGACCATACATGTAAAGGCTATTTAGCATAGCAATTTCATGGATTCAAAATACATCTTTAATGACAAGCAAACCAATAACCAGGAAAAATGAAGACTGTCCTTCCCTTTATAATGTGATATTAAAGTGCGGCCTGTGGACAATTTATAAAGTAAAGTGTTTGAAGTTTAATTTTTATTTTACAAAAATTGACACTATTAAAACCAACATGATTATCTTTCACTCATCCAATAACTGAGCTAACAGTATTATAAAAATATGTAAAAAAATTCTAGATTCATAATTACCAGATATGCTAATACCCATATAGCTAGTATAAATCTGATGATTAAAAAAATAGTTTTGTTTCCTTAAAAACACTTGGTTCATTTACCATTTAATATCAGATAGATATTTGCTATCCTGAAGTACCAAAGAAAAAAAAAATCACAAATAAAAATGGCAATCTCTACACTTTAGGTTTCTTGTTAGGTGGATCTTGAAGACTAAACTTTGGAATTTCACCAGAAGGAGCATATGGAAATCTCTTTGAAGACACCTTTTTGCCAATTGTTTCAATCTGAAAAAAAAAATTTAAGAGAACTATTAACAATTATATAAGTGTAAGAATTTACAATGTACCGAAATGGCAGCAGGGGGAATCTAGATTTTTTTCTTAGAAAGGATTCTCAAGTTGTCTGGGTTGCTATGAGAGATCTTTGGTTTCTTCCCTATTTTTTGTTTCTAGAATTAATCTACACTTCATTTTAATATTCATATGTAGACTTTCTCACTCCTGCCATTCCCCACACCTGACTCCCTCAAAGTAGTCAATTATGTGCCACCACTGTCTTTAAAAACATGCATGAAATTAACTGACCAAATTCCAGTGAGTTCATATTTTATTTCAAACTCCATTCTCATTTCAATTTCCCTTGTACCAAAAATCCTGCAAAAGCTAACAGCATAATTTTTTTTTTTTTGAGATGGAGTCTTGCTCTATCGCCCAGGCTGGAGTGCAGTGGCACGATCTTGGCTCACTGCAACCTCCATCTCCCAGGTTCAAACAATTCTCCTGTCTGCCTCCTGAGTAGCTGGGATTACAGACATGCACTACCACGCCTCGCTAATTTTTGTATTTTTAGTAGAGATGAGGTTTTACATGCTGGCCAAGCTGGTCTTGGACTCCTGACCTCAAGTGATCTGCCTGCCTCGGCTTCCCAAAGTGCTGGGATTACCGACATGAGCCACTGCGCCCTATTTGTAACAGCATAATTCTTTTTCTTTTTCTTTTTTGAAATTGAGTCTCACACTGTCGCCCGGGCTGGAGTGCAGTGGCGCGATCTCGGCTCATGGCAGCCTCCGCCTCCCAGGTTCAAGCGATTCTCCTTGCCTCAGCCTCCCAAGTAGCTGGGATTACAAGCACCCACCACCACGCCAGGCTAATGTTTTTGTATTTTTAGTAGAGACGGGGTTTCACTATGTTAGCCAAGCTGGTCTTGAACTCCTGACTTCGTGATCCACCCACCGTGGCCTCCCAAAGTGTTGGGATTACAGGCGTAAGCCACCGTGCGCTGCCAACAGCATAATTCTTAAGAATTCAGACTTCGGAGTCTGGAATCCTGACTGGCACTTGCTGCATTACCTAAACTCTCCAGGTCTTTCTTCCCACTTGTAAATTGTGTTACCACCACTTAACTCAAAGGGTTGTGGTAAGTATTAAATTAGGTAAAGTGCTTAGCATACAACAAGCCAGCCTTCACTAAATGATAATCAATTTTTGTTTTGCCTATTACATTTTTCATTTATTCCATATATTCAAAATCATCATCTTATTAACAATACTACTTCAATGGTCATGAATTTATCTCCCCTCCACAGCAGAGATAAATAAACTACTCAATTTTCCTGTCTTTTGAATTATAAATTAATATTTAATTCTGACTCATAACCACAAAAAAAGGGCTTCTGCTTTATATTAACCAGTTGTCTTAGTGACTTACAAATTCTCCTTATTTAGTGATTCCATTCCTAATTGTTTTTTTAATCCTCACTAGGAAAGTTAACTTTTACAATAACTTAAAATCATTTAAAATATGTATTTCTCTACATATGTTTTCCCTTAGATGAGTAAAACAGGAATGACAGAAAATGTGTCTATGCCTTGCGAATAACCTTTTAAAAATAACATTCCTGAGTTTAGTCATGACTGGGGAAAACAGTCATGCTGTTACTCACTAGGGAGGGGTGGAATAGAAGAGTCCCCAAGGTCTTGGATGGAAGAGTTCACAGACAAGGATGCCATTTGATTCTTTCCACAAGCAAATCTCTCATGAATGAGAAATGGGCACTGAATTCTAAATAAGGAACTTCACCAAGTTGGTGAGAGGTTTAAGAGAACTAGATCAGATATTTTTGAATAGCAGATTAGGCCTTACTGGTACCTCTCCAAGATAGCTGGTGCTAAGATGAGTATAGCAAGCTATAAAACACTGCTGCTTTTCTGCTCTGCATGGGCACTACGTTGATTGCAACCCCCTGGCATATTTTTTTTATTCTCCCTAACTTACTCCACCTCTCCATCCTCCTATCCCCATATACACACTGCTCTGAGGAAATGGAAAGTAGCTCCTTATTAATACTTTTGGGACTCCTTGAAGAACTGAAATAGATGTAACATACAAATACACTGTTCTGGGTGGAGGCTTCTGTCAGCTTTCCAAATGTTCCATAATTGACAAGCTGTTTTTTGTTTTTTGAGGCAGGGTCTCGCTCTGTCACCCAGGCTGGCATGCAACGGCATGATCTCAGCTCATTACAACCTCTGCCTGCTGGGCTCAAGCAATCCTCCCACGTCAGCCTCCCATGTGGCTGGGATTACAGGCGCAGGCCACCACGCCTGGCTAATTACTATTTTTTTTTTTCCAAGATGGAGTCTTGCTCTGTCACCCAGGTTGGAGTGCAGTGGTGTGATCTTGGCTCACTGCAACCTCCACCTCCCGGGTTTAAGCGATTCTCCTGCCTCAGCCTCTAGAGTAGCTGGGATTACAGGCTTGTACCACCACGCCCAGCTAATTTTTGTATTTTTAGTAGAGATGGGGTTTCACAGTATTGGCCAGGCTGGTCTCAAACTCCCGACCTTGTGATCCGCCTGCCTCAGACTCCCAAAGTGCTAGGATTACAGGCTTGAGCCACCACGCCCAGCAATTTTTGTATTTTTTTTTTGAGACAGGGTTTCGCCATGTTGGCTAGGCTGGTCTTAAACTCCTGGCCTCAAGTGATCCACCTCCACAGCCTCCCAAAGTGCTGGGATTACAGGTGTGAACCACCATGCCTGGCCAGTTGATAAACTTTGAATCAGAAGCGGGCCAGTACCACTGAAACTCCCATATATTTCATTCAGACCCCTCACAGCACTGGGACAGTGCTGAGTACTCAGAAGGTATAGGATGAACACTTGCTGATTGACCAAGACCTCTTTCTTTCTCTACCTTTAGATCACAAATTTAGGGAGGAAGTAGAGTAGTCAGAAAAATTCCAAAGGGACTTCCTAAAGAACTGACATGTTGCCCCAGAGTTAGGTTACTGCTAAGGAAAATAAGAAAATTCTAAAACCCACGCAATGGGTTTAAAAAGCAAATGAGCACTTTCCTAATTGTTGAAATAAACTTCTGATATTGATTTGGTTCCCCAAAAGAACTTCCCTAGAACTTCCCTAGGTATCATCTTAATCAGCCAAATATATTCTGACCTGCTGTGATGGTCTTTTGATGTCAACTTGACTAGATTATAGTCCCCAGTTGTTGAATCAAACACTAAAGACCAAACAAAAAGAAGAAAAACGGTCCAGGATCATGATTACCTGGAAGCCAATGGTTTGTAGTTCATTGTGGAGCCCATCCAGGACACGCCGTCCATCGAAGATAAAGGCTGGCTTTAGCATTTTTTTATGAATGCGTTCATAATCCAATTCCTGTAAAGACAAACCATAGGAACAATTAAAATATATACATGAGCTGGGCGCATTGGCTCAAGCCTGTAATCCCAGCACTTTGGGAGGCCGAGGTGGGTGGATCACGAGGTCAGGAGATTGAGACCATCCTGGCCAACATGGTGAAACCCCATCTCTACTAAAAATACAAAACATTAGCCAGGCGTGGTGGCAGGTGCTTGTAGTCCCAGCTACTCGGGAAGCTGAGGCAGGAGAATGGTGTGAACCTGGGAGGCGGAGCTTGTAGTGAATGAACCAAGATGGCGTCACTGCACTCCAGCCTGGGCGACAGAGCAAGACTCTGTCTCAAAAAAAAAAAAGACAAAAAACCACATACATGAACACATACTCAACCTCAGCTGATAGTGGAACACCTCTAGAATTTTCCTTAGTATCATTTCTGTTACCTTACCTTAAACATGTCCCACTCAGTGCAAATAACAACAGCATGGGCACCATCACATGCTTCATATGGATCCTTGGAAATGGTCACGAGCCGGGACACTGTAACAACAGCAACAACAAAAAAACAGAAATAATAAAGGAGTTATTTGACATTACAGTAGTTCCCCCCTTATCTGCAGGGATACATTCCAAGACCCCCAGTAGATGTCTGAAACTGTGGAGAATACTGAACCCTATATACACTTACACACATACTTGTTTTTTGAATCTGATTGCCAAAAGTTATTAAGTGACTAATGGGTGAGTAGCATGTGGAATGTGGATATGCTGGACAAAGGAATGATAAATGTCCCAGGCAGGATGAAGCAGCACACAATTTAAAACCTATGAATTGTTTATTTCTGGAATTTTCTTTCTAGTACTTTCAGACTGCAATTGACTGCAGATAACTGAACCCATGGAAAGAAAAACCACACATAAGGGGGATAGTACTATAGATACTCTAATACTAGGACTGCAGAAGAGTTGGGAATAATCTGATTTTAGCGTCAGTGGGAGTGATGGTGGCAGGCCCCAAACTCTGCCTTGGAATCATCTCCTTGGAATTTTGGGGCTTTGTGGAATATGTTGGAAAAATCAATGGACCAATCCACAGCTGATCACTTCAAATCAATGTTGATGACATTATGCCTAAGACTTGAATTTCAGAGAAATGAGGTTTAAAAGAAGGCCTACCAATGATATCAACGATAAAACTGAACAACCTAAGGTTTCCAGAAGATAAAAAGTTTTAAGGTCTCTACTCAAAATGTTTCGTGAGACTCAAAGCCTTACCTTGGTCATCCTCTGAAACACCTGGATGAGAAAGATCCACAACTATTTGTTCCCTAGGTACTTTTGGATCATATATATGGAGGTGTGCGCCTTCATCCATCAAATATTTGCTAATATATATACTAGAAGATTCTCTATAGGAAAAAAAAATCAGTATTGCTAAGCTTTACATGGCATTATATTCTAATACCAGGGAGTTTAAGATACAGGTAAAATTATATTTCCTTTTTTTTGTTTGTTTTTTGGAGACGGAGTCTCACTCTGTCACCCAGCCTGGAGTGCAGTGGTGCGATCTTGGCTCACTGCAAGCTCCACCTCCCGGGTTCACGCCATTCCCCTGCCTCAGCCTCCCAAGTAGCTGGGACTACAGGCGTCCACCACCATGCCTGGCTAATTTTTTTGTATTTTTAGTAGAGATGGTGTTTCACCGTGTTAGCCAGGATGGTCTCAATCTCCTGACCTCGTGATCCGCCCACCTCCGCCTCCCAAAGTGCTGGGATTACAGGCGTGCGCTACCGTGCCCAGCCAGGTAAAATTATATTTCTTAAGCTGGTGGAGTGGCGAAGATATGGATGTTTATTTTTATTCTTTGTATTATATATATACATGTATTTTATGCACACATCCACCAATCAAAAAATTAAGATGAGGAGTTAACACAATCTCAAAGGGGTTGAAATATTTTTAAAAACTGATACCTCGTATCACCAGTGTCCTTTTTGAATGCAAATCCCAAAATAGCTATCTTCTTATCAGTTACTGTATTAAATAGACTGTCTATGATCCGGGAAGCAAACCTCCTCCTCTGGTAGTCATTCATGTCTATCACCTGAAATTACATGTATAATTGTGCAATGATTAGTTAAAAGAGGTACGGCCTATGACACACATTACTCAGAGTTTTATGGTGAGTGCTATTGTACAAATACAATGCTTACATATTAACAGGAGGCAAAAATTAACCAAACCCTAGTGCCTGTGGATTTAAAACAAAACAACAACAACAAAAAAAGAATCATCCATCCCCTTCCTCAAAGCCATCCTAGGCCAGCAGTGGTAGCTCACATCTGTAATCCCAGCACTTCAGGAGGCTGAGGTGGGCGATTGCTCAAGCTCAGGAGTTCAAGACCAGCCTGGGCACCATGGTGGGACCCTGTCTCTACAAAAAATACAAAAATTCACCAGGCATGGTGGCGTGTGCCTGTAGTCCCAGCTACTTGGGAGGCTGAGGTGGGATGGCTTGAGCACAGGAGGCAGAAGTGGCAGTGAGCCGAGATCATGCCACTGCACTCCAGCCTGGGCGACAGAGCCAGAGCCTGTCTTAAATTAAAAAAAAAAAAAAAAAAAAAAAAGCCATCCTAAAAATTTCTAATTTCATTTGGCTTGATTTTCCATGCATAAGGCTAGGATGGATGCAAAAATTGGAATGCACAACCAACTTTTAATTCTAAGCGCATTTCAGGTTCAGCTATGAGACCAGTCTAAATAAGGCACATAGGAAACCATATTCTCCTTAGCCCGTGTCTCTAAACTCTGTGGAAACAAGCTATAAGCAATCAAACCCCAAAGTATTCCTTCATTTGCTTGTGCTCCACTATTCACAAAAATTCAGTTTCAGTGGAAAGTGGGCAGGGAACAAACAATTATGGTTCTAGCTACCTCTGGATGAACCATACCACCACAAATATTTGACAAGGTTTTTTTTAACGAACTAAATGTTATACGAGAAGAGTCTCTGATCACTTAATCTGTTAAATTTAGGTTGGTAACCAGGTAGGCAAAGCAAAAGAAATTTTTTTTTAAGGTTTTAAGCTTCCAGGGACCATCTCAATCAAACCTTGAGAGCTTAAGCAATTAGCCCAAAGTGCTGGAAAATCAAGAGTTTATCTGCAATTTTCACACGATGAACAGTGAGATAAAGCCATCATGATGGATTGACTGGAATGACACTAAGTGTATCTGCTTTCCCTCAAAAATGTGCATTTCCAGCAAGGCAGCGTGGTGCGCCTGTAGTCCCAGCTACTCAGGAGGCTCAGGTGGATCACGTGAGCCCAAGAGTTGGAATCTAGCCTGGGCAACACAGTGAGATCCTGTCTTTAAAAAGTAAAACATTTAAAAAAAAGAAACATGCATTTCTTTAGATTCCCTCCCATATCTACTGCTGAAACCTGAAAAATTATAAACTCAGGGGGAAAATATTTGGGAAAGGCACATATACCGACTAGTAATTGGGACAAATTACTTAATATCTCCGTGTCAGTTCCCTCATCAAATAAAGGGGATAATGTTAGTGATGAGGATTAAATGATACTGTATGCGAAGTGCCCAAAAGAGTACCCAGCACAGGGTAAGCATTCAGTAAACATCAACTCTACTTCCCAGAGCTCGCTTAATGCTTCCAGTTTGGGAAGGGTTTCTAATTTTAGCTCTGTGAGTCTGAAAGGTTCAAAACAAATAACAACAAATACAAAACCACTTGAAAGCATGACAATATAGGTTCTGTTTTTTTTTCTTTTTTGAGACGAAGTCTCGCTCTGTCATCCAGGCTGGAGTGCAGTGGCGCAATCCTGGTTCACTACAACCTCCGCCTCCTGGGTTCAAGCGATTCTCATGCCTCAGCCTCGCTAGGCCAGTCTCGAACTCCTGACCCTCAAGTGATCTGTCCACCTCAGCCTCCCAAAGTGCAGAGATTACAGGTGTGAGCCACCACGCCCGACCAACATTATAATATAGGTTCTTACTTTATTTTGATTTTATGCCTTTCAAGACAGAGAATAATTAGGCTAGGTTCACTGGCTAACACTTATATTCCCAGCACTTTGGGAGGCAAAGATGGGAGGACTGCTGAGTCCAGGAGTTTGAGACCAGCCTGGGCAATATGGTGAGACCTTGTCTCTACAAAAAAACATTTTTTAAATAAAAAAATTCGCCAACGTGGTGGTGCATTCCTGAAGTCCCAGCTACTTGGGAGGCTGAAGTCGGAGGACTACTTGAGCACAGGAGGTCACTGCGGTGAGCAGGGATGACACCACTGCATTCTAGCCTGGGTGACAGAGTGAGATCTTGTCTCAAAAAAAAAGAGAAGAATTACAATTAAGGATAATTGTTTTTGTTTTACTCTGGGAGCAAATTTAGCTATAAAATTAGAATACTGGTTTATCACAAACTTCCATCAACATTGATTAGCAGGAAAGATAAATTAAAAACACAGATACCCAATAAACAAACATAAAATAAGCAAATTGAATATACTAATGTTTGACTTCCTGGAATAAATAAATTCCATCAAAAACATTTCATGGACAAAAAGTGACATGCTTAATGAGAAGCTAAACAGAAATTGCTATTATTATTGCTATTACTATTATTATGTTAGAGACAGGGTCTCACTCTGTTGTCCAGCTACAGTACAGTGGAGCGATCATAAGTCACGGGAGCCTCCAACTCCTAGGTTCAAATGATCCTCCCACCTCAGCTTCCCGAGTAGCTAGGACTACAGGTGTGCAGCACCATGCCTGGCTAATTTTTAAATTTTTTGTAGAGATAGGGTCTCACTATGTTGCCCAGGTCAGTCCCAAATTCCTGGCCTCAAGTGATGCTCCTGCCTTGGCTTCCCAAAGTGCTGCGATTACAGGTGTGAACCACTACGCCTGGCTAAACAGAAATTATTACCTATAAAGATTAATACCTGCTGCCAATAACGAGCTACTTCTGGCAAATTCAGAGCCTCACAGAGATAAACCAAATTCAGAACATCCTTTTGGAAGCAGCTCCCACCAAACCCTACAGAAAGAAAAAAATAAACAGTATTTTAATGTAAGAACGAGAAAACTCAATCATGTGACAAATTTCTTTATACTAAATCAGAAACCTTATACTAAGATTTTTTAATAATAAAATTCAGATAGATAAATAATAGGCTTATAAATTATGTAAAATTTGCAGGCAACAACTCCACAAGTAACTTCCAAATAATTTTCTAACTAAAGTTTCATTATGACTACGTTTAACTTTTTATATTGTTTCCTTTTATCTCCTATTTTTTTCTCATTCATCTAGTATGACTGCCCCACATTCTTTACTCTAGCAGAGGGTCAGCAAACTTTTTCTCTTTTTGAGACAGAGTCTCCCTCTGTCGCCCAGACTGAAGTGTAGAGGTATGAACATGGCTCACTGCAGCCTTGACCTCCCAGGCTCAGGTGATCCTCCTACCTTAGCCTCCCAGGTAGCTAGGGCTACAGGTGTGCACCACCATGCCTGACTAATTTTTTAAATTTTTTTGTAGAGCTGGGGCTTCACCATGCTGCCCAGGCTGGTCTCAAACTCCTGGGCTCAAGCAATTCGCCCGCCTTGGCCTCAGTCTCCCAAAGTGCTGGGATTGTAGGCATGAGCTACTGTGTCAGCAAACTTTCATGGCAAAGGGCCAGACAGTAAATATTTCAGCCTTTGTGGACCATTTAATTTCTGAGGAGTAGTCTCAGAAACTAAATGGTCCACAAAGGCTGAAACTGCCACTGTAGCTCAAAAGCAGCCATAGACAATATGTAGTCTAATGGTCATGGCTGTGTTCCAATAAAATTTATTTACAAAACAAGCTGTGGGCTGGATTTGACCCAAGGGCCATAGTTTGCCCACGCTTGCTCTAGTGCAATGCAGTATGTAGTAAGGAATAATATGGCTTTGGAGTTAGAAACATCTGGTCACTCAGTTGCATGACTTTGAGCAAGTTGCACAAATTTCCCTGGGTCTGAAGCATCTCTAAAAAAGAAAATAACAGCATCTTCCTAACAGGTTATAAGGATTCAATGAGATATATAAAGCACTGGTACCAGCAAATAATATGGCTTCAGTAAATAGTAGCTCTCTTTATTAGAGAAAAATTTGAATTTACCAACACTGGCTTTTAGAAACTTGTTTCCAATTCTCTGGTCCATTCCAATTGCTGTTGCTACCTCTTCTACATCAGCTCCTGTTGCTTCACACAGAGCACTTATGGAATTAATGCTGCTTATTCTCTGGGCAAGAAAAGCATTTGCTGCCTTAAAAAAACACACACACACACAAAGAAGAGTAAGATAGGCTAAAACAGCAATTTTACACATTCATATTTCATTGCATTGATGCAAATTACTGAGGGAGATACATGAGATACTGATGAGCTCAATTTGAGGAGACAATGGATGGGTTGGAAAGGGAAAATGTTTTAAATTAGAGAGGACAGATGATTAAGAAAAAGGGTAAAGAGAAGGAAAGAGTGATAAAAACCAAATTACTATTTTAAGATTTCATAATTTTTCAGAATATTTTATACCCTGATATATGATCTCCCTTGTGAAAATTATTTCATAATTTAAATGTGCAAGAATATGATCTTCAAAAGCATAACCTCTTACTACTATTAAAAAAGTATCTGTGTAGCTTATCAGGCTTAAAATAAACATTTGGCTTTAATTTAATGGAGAGTTGAATGCTATATACTAACCAGTTTGGAAAGCTCTGAAGACCAAGTATTAGTGGTGAGGATCTTTTCTCTGGGAACCCAGTGCTCATATACAGCACACAGGGCCTGCACAGCTCTCTGGCCCTCTGGAGTTTCATCCCCTCCAATCAGTACTCTGTCTGGGTACTTTAGGTCCTTGATGGCCGTTCCCTCTGCCAGAAACTCAGGGTTGGACAGCACCTAGAATCCCAATGCAAAGGAAAGTTTTAAGCTAGAATTAATTATAGGCAACTGTAACACATCAGTATTTACATAAGAACAACCAGATTCTAACGCTTCATTTTTTATACCTGTAGATTCAAGTTGGGTTTTGTGTTTGCATCAAATATGCGACGAATACTTTCTGCTGCCCGCACTGGAACCGTGCTTTTCTCAGTCACAATTTTGTACCCATTTGAGTTTTGCACAATGCGTCTAGCACAAGCTTCAATATACTTCAGATCTGCTGCCCGGCCTTTCCCCATTCCATAGGTTTTTGTTGGAGTATTCACCTGATGAAAGTATATGGGATAAAGAACAGAGTGCCTATGAGATAGGGATTTCAAGATATATCCTGAAGTCCTGGTTAAAGTGTGGAGTTAACAATCATCAGTAGTCCTGATTTAATCCTCTGTTAGTTCCACAGAAATAATACATTTTATAAATATAATCATCAGAAGAAATAGCTTGAAGCATCTAGAGAACTCACTCAATAAATTTTTGTTGGGAAGCTACTATCTATATGCCAGATAACCAGAGCAGGCAGATTCCAGGTAAGCCCTGAAGATATATAAATGAATGAGACAGTTATCCTAAAGGACTTCACAATCTGAAATGAAACGTAAGCCTTTTCTTATTTCTTATTCTCTTTCTTTATTGTATGTAATATATCATTATAGTCCTTAAAAATAAGCTTTAAAGTCTTTTTTCTTTTTTGAGACGGAGTCTTGCTCTGTTGCCCAGGCTGGAGTGCAGTAGTGCAGTCCCGGCTCACTGCAGCCTCTGCCTCCCAGGTTCAAGTGATTCTCCTGCCTCAGCCTCCCAAGTAGCTGGGACTAGAGGCATGTGCCACCACACCCCACTGCTTTTTTTAATATTCTTAGTACAGACAGGGTTTCATCATGTTGTCCAGGCTGGTCCGAACTCCTGACTTCAGGTGACCTGTCCACCTCAGCATCCCAAAGTGTTGGGTTTACAGGCGTGAGCCACTGCGCCTGGTCTCCTTTCGTATTCCCCTATTTTTTTTTTTTTTTTTTGAGACGGAGTCTCGCTCTGTCGCCCAGGCTGGAGTGCAGTGGCCGGTTCTCAGCTCACTGCAAGCTCCGCCTCCCGGGTTTATGCCATTCTCCTGCCTCAGCCTCCAAGTAGCTGGGACTACAGGCACCCGCCACCTTGCCCGGCTAGTTTTTTTTTGTATTTTTTAGTAGAGACGGGGTTTCACCGTGTTAGCCAGGATGGTCTCGATCTCCTGACCTCGTGATCCGCCCGTCTCGGCCTCCCAAAGTGCTGGGATTACAGGCTTGAGCCACCGCGCCCGGCCTTATTCCCCTATTTTTATAGTCCTATATCAATAGTCTTTTAAAATATTGCAATATTATTCACAAATGCTTTCTGAGCTCATTAAAGCTACACATTACCTATCATCTTCAGGATATAGAATACTATGTGGACAAAGACTTCCTTTTTTTTTTTTTTTTTTTTTAAAGACGGAGTCTTGCTCTGTCACCCAGGCTGGAGTGCAGTGGCACGATCTCGGCTCACTGCAACCTCTGCCTCCTGGGTTCAAGTGATTCTCCTGCCTCAGCCTCCTGAGTAGCTGGGATTACAGGCGTGCCACCACACCTGCCTAATTTTTGTATTTTTAAACGGGGTTTCACCATGTTGGCCAGGGTGGTCTCAAACTCCTGACCTCAAATGATCTGCCTGCCTCAGCCTCCCAAAGTACTAGGATTACAGGCATGAGCCACCGCACCCGGCCAATGGACGAAGACTTTCCTCTAGAGAAAAAAAAAAAAAATCATGAGCCCAGAGTCTAGGCATTTAGTTTTGGATTACATGTAACCTTGGACAAGTGTGGCTGCTTCTGCCTCAATGACCTCATTGGAAAATGAGGATAGTGAGCTCTCTAAAAACTAACACATGAATGTTAAGATGCTCTGACAAAAATGACAGTGCTCTGAAAAGTCTAAAACTTAAAGGGAATAGGAATTATTTTTGAACTAATAGTAAGTAGTACTACTCTCTTCTCTTGATGAGATTATAACCCAATGGGAGACTAAATAAAGGAACCAAGTGAAAATAAATCAAAACTTGAAGATTGAGTTGAGGTATGAAAAGTTTATATGCATGGAACAACTTAGGGCAAGAGTTAGATGTAATGGTATACAGCTCATGATGTAGGGTGAAACTGGCTGGAGATGGGAGATGACCAGGCAGCTTCCCCTGATAAAGGAGCTTTGAAAACAACAGTTGAAAACTGATAGCTGGCCGGGTGCAGGGTCTCACGCCTGTAATCCCAGCACTTTGGGAGGCCAAGACGGGTGGATCACGAGGTCAGGAGATCGAGACCATCCTGGCTAACACGGTGAAACCCCGTCTCTACTAAAAAATACAAAAAAAAACTAGCCGGGCGAGGTGGCGGGTGCCTGTAGTCCCAGCTACTTGGAGGCTGAGGCAGGAGAATGGCTGAACCCGGGAGGTGGAGCTTGCAGTGAGCGGAGATCCGGCCACTGCACTCCAGTCTGGGTGACAGAGCAAGGCTCCGTCTCAAAAAAAAAAAAAAAAAAAAAAAAAAAAAAAAAAACTGATCACTACAAAATAATTCCTGTCTGGCATTCAAAAACAGATTATTTTTAAACATCCTTTCTGCAGAAAATTCTTCTATTACCATTCCAGGCTCTGGTCACCGAAAAATTAGACTAAGTAACTCATTGATTTTTTTCCAGGTACCTAGCTACTCCAAAATATATATATATTTTTTAATGCCTCTACTCTAACTTTCTGCAAGTTTAAATAGCTTAAATAGGGCATGGGTAGGTAAATCATAGAAGCTGCATGCATCAATTTCTCTGAAATTATTAAGGAGTTCAAAAAGAAGAGATTGTTTTTTTTTTTTTTTTTTGAGACAAGGTCTCCTGTCACCTAGGCTGGAGTGCAAGGTACAATAATGGCTCACTGCAGCCTCAACGTCCGGGGTTCAATCAATCCTCCGACCTCAGTCTCCCAAGTAGTCAGGACTACAGACACATAGCACCACGGCCAGCTAATTAGAGACAGGGTTTCACCATGTTGCCCACACTGGTCTCAAACTCCTACGCTCAAGCGATCCACCTGCCTTGGTCTCCCAAAGTGCTGGCTGGGATTACAAGCATGAGCCCTTATGCCCAGCTCATAAAGATCTTAAGTCATATAACACTGTCACTCAGCTTCCAACTGGTGATAGCTATATCATTACATACAGAATATTTGAATAGATGGTTACCAGGACAACAAGATGTAAGTTGCTTTGTTTCAAACAGTGGATTACTAGAGTTTAATCTCAAGTGTTGGTTCTGTTCTTTTCACTATAAAGCCACATTATGAGGTAAAGGTGTCTGTTGGTTAGCCTGATAATCTAACCAACATATGCCAAGTTACAAACAATTAATGTAAAATTCATTTAGAGAGGAGATGCCTGTAAGTTTGCAAATTGATTTTCTTCATCTCACCTCTGCCAACCACTGGAAACAAGAAATAATGATAATATGAAATATACTATCATTACTTGTGCTTTCATGTTACCAGCATTTCCTAGTTCTTTTTTTTTTTTTGAGACAGAGTCTCGCTCTATTGCCAGGCTGGAGTGCAGTGGTGCGATCTTGGCTCACTGCAACCTCTGCCTCCCAGGTTCAAGCAATTCTCCTGCCTCAGCCTCTTGAGTAGCTGGACTGGCACACCACCACGCCCAGCTAAATTTTGTATTTTTAGTAGAGATGGGGTTTCACCATGTTGGCCAGGATGGTCTTGATCTCTTGACGCCCGCCTTGGCCTCCCAAAATGCTGGGATTACAGGCGTGAGCCACAGCACCCGCCCATTTCCAAGTTCTAAATCTCAGAACTTTGTTTGAGTTTACTTGTTCAATGACTTGAAATGACATATTTGACCAGATGATTATGAGGTTTTGTGAACTGTTAGACAAAGTGACAACCAAAATTCAACTGGACAACTCTATACTCAGCAATGTTGAGGCATAATATCAATGGATTTACTATTAAAGTATGATGAAACTTTTATATAGACAAGAATACATTAAAATTCACACAGCAAAGGAAAATACTTACAGAAATAAATACAAGATCAGCTTCTTTGATGGCATCATCAATATTGGTAGAAAAAAATAGATTTTTTCCTCGACAGGATTCTACCACTTCTTTTAGTCCTGGCTAGAAAGAAAAAAGACATATAGCTTGCCAGTGATATGAGATAACCTAATAGTATAGAATTACATTTGTTAAAGGGAATGGTAACATTGTAATTTAGATGTCTAGGTTGTGCTCAAATTACCTTTGTAGAAAAGTAAAGGATCATATACCAAAGGCCATAAGTGCACATCTCATTTTTTAAATAGGGACAGGGTCTCACTCTGTCACCCAGGCTGGAGTGCAGTGGTGCAATCTCAGCTCACTGCAGCCTCTGCCTCCTAGGCTCAAATGATCCTCCCATCTCAGCCTCCCAAGTAGCTGGGACCACAGGAGCCACCAGGCCTGGCTAATTTTTGTATCTTTTTTTGGTAGAGATGGGGTTTCGGGGTTTCACTGGGTCGTCCAGGCTGGTCTCAAATTCCTGGGCTCAAACAATCCTCCCATCTCAGCTTCCCAAAGTGCTGGGATTATAGGAGTGAGCCACCATGCCCAGCCTATTTTATTTTATTTTATTTTATTTTATTTTATTTTATTTTATTTTATTTTATTTTATTTTATTTTATTTTATTTTATTTTATGAGACAGTCTCTTTCTGTCACCCAGGCTAGAGTACAGTGGCATGATCTCGGCTCACTGCAACTTCCATCTCCTGGGTTCAAGCAATTCTCCTGCCTCAGCCTCCCAAGTAGCTGGGATTATAGGCATGCACTACCACACCAGGCTCATTTTGTACTTTTAGTAGAGATGGGGTTTCACCATGTTGGTCAGGATGGTCTTGAACTCCTGACCTCAGGTGATCCACCTGCCCTGGCCTCCCAAAGTTCTGGGATTACATGCATAAGCCACCACGCCTGGCCTATTTTACTTTTTGATACAGGGTTTAACTCTGTCCCCCAGGCTGGAGTGCAGTTGCATAACAGCTTACGCAGCCTTGACCTCCCAGGTTCAGGCAATCCTTCCTGCTCCTCCTCCTAAAGTGCTGGGATTATAGGAGTAAGTTACCATGCCCTGTCTCATAAGTATACTTTAGTAAATAAAGCAAAGTGGAAATTGCCATTAAACTTGCTACAATCAGAAGAGCAGCTCATTTAATGCTTTGTCATTGTTTACCATGTGCCTTACTCATAAGAGTTAACTATTAACTATGAGTATCAACACAATTTTCAGAAAATTCAAAGTCCTCTGTGATTGCAAGCAAATATATGATTTTGCATTGTCATTATGAATGCACATTTTTACTCCCAATAATTCAGGCCAATACAACTGGCTGTGAAAGTCAATTTACTCCATATATACTTAAATAAATACACATTTTTCTAAGTCCTATTGCAAGAAACCCTTTAATTTTTTAAAAATTCCCAGTTTAACAGGAGATATATTTATGTTAAGAATATGGAGGGGTATAAAACCACTTAACAAATATTCTTAATTCAAGCCTAAATCTGATTGGACCTGTCCTTTGGACCTAACTACCAATTTACATTAAATAAGTAATAAGTTGAAAAACTCCAAGGAACCCAACCAGCAAAATCTAGACTGAAAAATTTCTTTTTTTTGAGACAGAGTCTTGCTCTGTCACCCTGGCTGGAGCGCAGTGGTACCATCTCATCTCACTGTAATGTTCACCTCCCAGGTTCAAGTGATTCTCATGCTGCAACCTCCCAAGCAGCTGGGATTACAGGCGCACACCACCACACCTGGCTAAATTTTGTATTTTTAGTAGAGATGGGGTTTTTACATGTTGGCCAGGCTAGTCTCGAACTCCTGGCCTTAAGCGATCCACCCACCTCAGCCTCCGAAAGTGCTGGGATTACAGGCATGAGCCACTATGCCTGGCCTAGACTGTGATAATTTCTAGCCAATAAACAAACTGGTTTATTCAACCAATAGATATTGGTTGAAGCCCAACTATTGTGGGCTACGAGCCTGGGCAGCATGGCGAAACCCCATTTCTATGAAAAAAATTTTAAAAAATAGCTGGGCATGGTGGCGCGTGCCTGTAGTCCCAACTATTCGGGAGGCTGAGTTGGGAGGATCACTTGAGTCCAGCAGGCGGAGGTTGCAGTGAGCCAAGATCGAGCCACTGCACTCCAGCCTGGGCCACAGAGCAAGGCCCTGTCTCAAAGAAAACCAAAATTATCTTTTAGAGATACATGATAAAGTATTTATGGATGAAATTATAAGTAATCAGCATGGTGGTAGTTGGGAAGGGAGATTGGCCATGTAGATAACTGGTGAAACAAGATGATAGACATATAGAGATTCATTGTACTATTATCTTTAATTACATGCTTGAAATCTTCCATAATAAAAAGAAAAAAAAAAAAAAAAAAAAAAACAGACCTAAACCACTGAAGCTCACTCTTAGGGGAGAAACTTCAAACAATATCCATCCATAATATTATGGATGTTTAGAAAACTATGTCTATAGCAAAGTGAAAGCCCCTTCAGGGGCCATAGGTCTGGCATTACATATAGAGGCAACTCCCTTTTCTTCAATGGTTCCGAGGTCTCTTAACATAAGTAACTGGAGGATGTGAAAAATGTACATTTGAATTTCCATTAGTTTGATTAAAATAACGGGACAAGAAAAATACATGAACCACTGCAACCATGAATATGATGTCACCAATCACAGCAACAGGTTTCCTTGGTTATTTTGGCTAGATTCTAGAAAATGAGGGAAATGTTTTATAGAGTCGGGATTTGCAGAGAATAAAATTTAATTCAGTCCCGTGTATAATCTCCTAATATTTAAAGTTACTAAAATTAGAGCGATGCAGAATTCATATAAATGTAATAAAACTTCAAAATAAAGACTTACATAATTTTATTAAAATCAGTGGGATCTTTGTAGATCTCCAAAACTGATGCAGAAGCAGTTAATAATATAGGTTCTATCTGTTATTAGGTTCATTATGTAATTATCATAATTGGTATCTAGAATGTATATGGTACTTTTAATGGAAGAACTCAAATTCTTTCACAGGGTAAAATTATCCTCAGTAAAATGAAAATTTTACCCAGGAAAAAAAAAAAGCAAATTATCCATTTTGTTTTTTTTCTTTAAAGTAGTTATTAATTTTTTTTTTTTTTTTGAGATGGAGTCTCGCTCTGTTGCCAGGCTGGAGTGCAGTGGCGCAATCTCGGCTCACTGCAACCTCTGCCTCCTGCACTCAAGCGATTCTCCTGCTTCAGCCTCCCCAGTAGCTGGGATTACAGGCGCACACCACTACACCCATCTAATTTTTTTTTGTATTTTTTTTTTTTTTAAATACAGACGGGGTTTCACTATGTTGGCCAGGATGGTCTCCAACTTCTGACCTCAGGTGATCCACCTGCCTTGGCCTCCCAAAGTGCTGGGATTATAGGTGTGAGCCAACCACACCCAGCCTAAACTATTTTTTAATGAACAAAGTTTAAAAAGCAATATCTATTCAATAAATATGGTAACACAAAAGGATGTGTTTTAACTGTTAAATATTAACAGAATCTACTATTTTCTCAGTAATTCATGTAATGAGAGAAGAAAGAACATTAACAGTAAGTCAAAACCCACTGTATGCCCTCTCCTAGTCACTATTATTCCCAAATTACCATCATGCTGAATTCTATAATCATAGATTAGTTTGCCTATTTTTGAATCTTATGCAAATGGAATTATACAGTATGTACTCCTTTGTGTCTAGCAACACTACTTTTGTAAGATTTTAACCATATTCTTTTTTTTTTTTTGAGACGGAGTCTCGCCCTGTCGCCCGGGCTGGAGTGCAGTGGCCGGATCTCAGCTCACTGCAAGCTCCGCCTCCCGGGTTTATGCCATTCTCCTGCCTCAGCCTCCCGAGTAGCTGGGACTACAGGCGCCTGCCACCTCTCCCGGCTAGTTTTTTGTATTTTTTAGTAGAGACGGGGTTTCACAGTGTTAGCCAGGATGGGCTCCATCTCCTGACCTCGTGATCCGCCCGTCTCGGCCTCCCAAAGTGCTGGGATTACAGGCTTGAGCCACCGCACCCGGCCTATTTTAACCATATTCTTAAGTGCAGGAGTAGTTTCCTTGATTTTCAACATAGTACAGTATTTTGTTGCAGTATGATACCATAATTCATGTAGCCATTCTTTTTGTTTGTTTGTTTGTTTTTTAAGATGGAGTCTCACTCTGTTACCAAGGTTGGAGTGCAGTGGTGCAATCTCAGCTCACTGCAACCCCCGCCTCCCAGGTTCAAGTGATTCTCCTGCCTCAGCTTCCCGAGTAGCTAGGGCTACAGGCATGCGCTACTACACCTGGTTAATTTTTGTATTATTTTGGTAGAGACAGGATTTCACCATGTTGTCCAGGCTGGTTTAGAACCCCTGACTTCAGGTGATCTGCCCACCTCATCTTCCCAAAGTGCTGGGATTACACGCGTGAGCCACTGCACCCAGCCTCATGTATCCATTCTATTGCTGATTAATATTTAGGTTGTTACTTCTGTCCTTTATTGCACATATGTATGCATCTCTGTTGGATATACACTTGGAATTGCTGGGTCACAGACTAATAGTTTTTTTTTTTTTTTTTTTTTTTTTTTTTTTTTTTTTTTTGAGACGGAGTCTCGCTCTGTCGCCCAGGCTGGAGTGCAGTGGCCGGATCTCAGCTCACTGCAAGCTCCGCCTCCCGGGGTTACCGCCATTCTCCTGCCTCAGCCTCCCAGTAGCTGGGACTACAGGCGCCCGCCACCTCGCCCGGCTAGTTTTTTGTATTTTTTAGTAGAGACGGGGTTTCACAGTGTTAGCCAGGATGGTCTCGATCTCCTGACCTCGTGATCCGCCCGCCTCGGCCTCCCAAAGTGCTGGGATTACAGGCTTGAGCCACCGCGCCCGGCCTAGTTTTGTTTTTTTTTCGAGAGAGAGGGTCTCACTTTGTTGCCCAGGCTAGAGTGCAGTGGTGCCAACAGGGCTCACTGCAGCCTCAACCTCCTGGGCTCAAGTGATTCTCTTGCCTCAACTCCTCAAGTAGCTGGGACCACAGGCACATGTCACAATGCCCAGTTAATTTTGAAATATTTTGTAGAGACAAAGTTTCACTATATTGACTAGGATGGCGTCAGCCTCCAAAAGTGCTGGGATTACAGGTGTGAGCCACCACGGTTGGCCTCAAAAAAAAAAAAAAGAAAAGAAAAGGAACAGGGGTCTTGCAATGTTACCCAGGCTGGGCTTGAACTCCTGGGCTCAAGCAATCCTCTCACCCAGCCTTCCAAACTGTTGGGATTACAGGCATGAGCCACTGCACCTGGCCTATATTTTCAGCTTTAGTAGATACTGTCAAACGGTTCTGCCAAGTGACTGTACCAATTTATATTCTTACCAAGCAGAGCATAAAATTCTAACTGCTAAACACTTGGTATTGTCAGTAATCTTATTTTAACCATTCTGATGGGTATCATTATTCTTATTTATTTATTTACTTATTCGGAGACAGAGTTTCACTCTGTCACCTAGGCTGGAGTGCAGTGGTGCAATCTCAGCTCACTGCAACGTTTGCCTCCCAGATTCAAGCAATTCTCTCACCTCAGCCTCCTGAGGTGCTGGGCTTACAGGCATGCACCACCACACTTGGCTAATTTTTGTATTTTTGGTAGAGACAAGGTTTTGCCATGTTGGCCAGGTTGGTCTCGAACTCATGACCTCAAGTGATCTGCTCACCTCGGCTTCCCAAAGTGCAGGGATTACAGGTGTGAGCCACTGTGCTCAGCCGTATTTTTTTTTCTTTTTAATTTGGAGATGGGGGTCTCACTATGTTGCCCAGGCTGGACTTGAACCCCTAGGCTCAAGTGATCCTTCTCTCTCAGCCTCCTGAGCTGCCAGAACTAAAAGGCCATGCCACCATGCCTGGCTTATTTGTGAAGACTAGAATATACTGCTGGCCGAATTCATTACTGAATGTTTGGATATAAGTATGGCTTACGGGGTTTCAAATGACTTGCAACCCTGTTATCAATATCAGCATTACAGAACTCTCCATCAAGTTATCTTTCCAAAACATTTTTAAAAATTACCCTAAATCGAATATAGTAATATATATATATATGCTTTTTTGAGACGAAGTTTTGCTCTGTAGCCCAGGTTGGAGTGTAGTGGCATGATCTCGGCTCACCACAACCTCCGCCTCCCAGGAATAAGCGATTCTCCTGCCTCAGCCTCCCAAGTAGCTGGGATTACAGATGCACGCCACTGCACCCAGCTAATTTTTTTGTATTTTTAGTAGAGACGGGCTTTCATCATGTTGGCCAGGCTGGTCTTAAACTCCTGACCTCAGGTAATCCGCCCGCCTTGGTCTCCCAAAGTGGTAGAATTACACATGTGAGCCACTGCGCCGTCAATATTTCAATCCTAAATCTGATTCAGATATAATAAGTAAATCTGTGTTTTTGAGTGACTACTACTCTATGGGTTCTTTTTCATAGATTCCCATATCTTCTATTCCTATAGATAGCAGGCAGACCTATCTTAGAGATAAAACTGGATTGAGACTTTCCTTCTAAAAGTCTAAGGCAACTAAAGTCTATGGTTGATAACAGTCATAAATAAATAAGCTTTGGCTGGGTGCGGTGGCTCACACCTGTAATCCCAGCACTTTGGGAGGCCGAGGAGGGGCGATCACCTGAGGTCAGGAATTTGAGATCACACTGGCCAACATGGCGAAACCTCATCTCTACTAAAAATACAAAAATTAGCTGGGCGTGGTGGTGGGCACCTGTAATTCCAGCTACTAAGGAGGTTGAAGCAAGAGAATCGCTTGAACCTGGAAGGCAGGTGTTGCAGTGAGCCAAGATCGGGCCACTGCACTCCAGCCTGGGCAACAAGAGCGAAACTCCGTCTCAAAAAACAAACGAAAAATAACCAAGCTTTTGTTGGGGAAAAAAACAAACATATTAATATTAGCTAGAAAATGCTACCATCAAATTTTCAAATGCTTTCCTGTTGAGTTTCAAAAGCATAATATGATGAACTCTTTTTACAGTGAAACACCAAAAATAAAAAAAAAGGAAACCAGATAGCTCAGTAAAATAGTTAGAAGCATATTTTTCTAAATTCTCTAAATTCACAAAAATTTTGAAATTCCAGTTAAAAAGATTTGTGGCACCAAACTCTAAATATGAAAGATGCCATTTATCCATCTAAGGTTTATGTGATGTTAGTATAATAATCCAAAAATATATTAAACTTATATTAATATTCTAAAAGTTTTATTTATTTTATTTTTACAGGATACCACTTTTTAACTTTATTATAATATGGTAATGATACTAACAGACAAGATTGGAAAATAGGGAAGAAGGCCAGGTGCAGTGGCTCACACCTGTAATCCCAGCACTTCGGGAGGCTGAGGCGGGTGGATCACCTGAGTTCAGGAGTTCAAGACCAGCCCAGCCAACATGGTGAAACCCCATCTCTACTAAAAATACAAAAATTAGCTGGGTGTGGTGGTGGGCTCCTGTAATCCCAGCTACTCAGGAGGCTGAGGCAGGAGAATTGCTTGAACCTGTGAGGTGGGTGTTGCTGTGAGCTGAGATTGCATCATTGCACTCCAGCCTGGGTGCCAGAGCGAGACTCTGTCTCAAAAAAAAAAAAAAAAAATGAAAACAGGGAAGAGAAAAAATTGGCCATAATCTCACTGCACTAATACAACCATTTTGATAGACTTCTTTGTGGTCATTTTTCCTACCCACATTACCCAGAGTAATGTGTTTTAATGTCCATATGTTTTGTATCCAGATTTTTTTCATTTAATTTCTTATCAGTTGCAGTTATAGATTTTATATTAATAGTGCATATAAATTATTTAATAAAGACAGTAAAAAAACAAAGAGCATAAAAACAGAGAGTTGTTTAATAAGCTTACCTCATAAATAGGAAGTGTAGGAGAATTCCATGCATTGATTCTTGATTCATTGACATCAACAACCGTTACCCTGATTTCAGGACACATATGAGCAATGACACTACAGGTGGGTCCTCCAACATAGCCTGCACCGATGCAACAGATCTTCTTAATTTCAAACATGATTGTACTAGAAGGAAAAAAGTAAGACTGTTCTAGTATTGAAAACAGAAAATTTAAAGAAATCATATTGTACATTCATCACTTGATAAAAACTGTCAAGGTGACAGATATCTGGAAAGATTTCCTAGATTCACTCTGAGGAATTAAGAAAATAGTGATTTAAAAAATAACATTCCAATTGGATGACCTAGCCTGTTCTCAGTTGCACTAGCATGAAACATATGGAAATAATTACAGTAACTGATATTACTGAAAGGGAGCCACAAAGATTATAATGACCCAATATTTAGAAAGTAAAGAATCAAAGCAAAACATTCCTTAGGGCTATAATACACTAGGACAACCTTGATTGCTGACAGAAAGTTCCAGGATGAACATAATTGTACAATTCTTGCTTAAATAAATGCTAGTGTACAAAGATGTGTTTATAACAGGTTTAGATTACGATGATATAGAATAAGATTAGTTCCATAGTCCAGAATTGGCCTCTGAGATTATATGCCCTACACACTACTTTGGCTTTCAAAGTTTACTTTTAGGTACTAGGCAATAATCTTGTTTTTTTTTTTTTTTTTTTTTTTTTTTTTTTTTTTTTGAGACGGAGTCTCGCTCTGTCACCCAAGCTGGAGTGCACTGGCCAGATCTTAGCTCACTGCAAGCTCCGCCTCCCAGGTTCACACCATTCTCCTGCCTCAGCCTCCCGAGTAGCTGGGACTACAGGCGCCCGCCACCTCGCCCGGCTAGTTTTTTGTATTTTTTTTTAGTAGAGACGGGGTTTCACCGTGTTAGCCAGGATGGTCTCGATCTCCTGACCTTGTGATCCGCCCGCCTCGGCCTCCCAAAGTGCTGGGATTATAGGCTTGAGCCACCGCGCCCGGCCTGGCAATAATCTTAAACTCCATTTCAACTTTAATCAGAAACCATAAGGTGGTTAAAGAAAATGTAATTTCTATAATTACCAAAGCTGTTACGCAGATTTTTTTTCTTTCCAGTGCCAGCAGAAAAATGGGTTACACAGATTTTGATAGATTTTCAAAAGCATTAGGTGAACTGATTCACACTAATCAACATAGCAAGGAACTGATTTATACATAACTATGCTCATTTATCTGTTATAAGGAGAACTGTCAAACTGATCAAATTCTTAGAAGCAAAGAATGGTTTTGCTTTGCCAAGACCTCAGACATCATCTAATCTAATCCATTCAGATTCCAAAGAAAAGGAAAATGGTAATCACAGAGTTTAAGAATTTTTTAGTATATTCCTGTATGGATCAGAGAATGCACTCTGGAAGGCTGGCCTAATCTGAATGCCTGGCAAGAAGAATATCCCTATTATGAAAAAAGACAAATCATATAATTAAGATTATCCAATTCCTTTTGGTTTGAATCTGTATTAAACAATATTCTAAATTTTCATTTGGTTCTCTGGATAGATTTCCCTACTAGAAGAAAACAAGCTGACTAATCCATGTAAGTATCCTGGACTGTTTGTAGCTTGTGTTAATAAACCACTAATCTGGCTTATACATTGATCTTTAGTGGTACAGATATCAACTCATGGAGTCTAATCCCTCATGACTTTTTTTTTTTTTTTTTTTTTTTTTTAATGAGACAGAGTCTTACTCTGTAGCCAGGCTAGAGTACAATGATGTGATCTCGGCTCACTGCAACCTCCGTCTCCTGGGTTCAAGCGATTCTCCTGCCTCAGCCTACTGAGTAGCTGGGACTACAGGCACACGCTACCACGCCCAGCTAATTTTTGTATTTTTTGTAGAGATGGGGTTTCACCATGTCAGTCAGGATGGTCTCGATTTCTTGACCTCCTGATCTGCCCGCCTCAGCCTCCAAAAGTACTGGAATTACAGGCATGAGCCACCCTGGTATTAATTTTTTTTGAGACAGAATCTCACTTTGTCACACAGGTTGGAGTGCAGTGGCATCATCTCGGCTTATTACAACCTCCACCTCCTGGGTTTAAGTGATTCTCGTACCTCAGCCCGCCAAGTAGCTGGGACTACAGGTGCACGCCACCACACCAGGTTAATTTTTGTATTTTTAGTAGAGAAGCGCTTTGCCATGTAGCCCAGGCTGGTCTGGAACTCCTGCCTAAGCAATCTGCCTGCCTCAGCCTCACAAAGTGTTACCATGACAGGCACGAGCCACTGTGCCAGGCCCCTCATGACTTTTAAAAAACGATTAAAAGAAATAGAATTTTGGTAAAACAGTAAAAATGGACAGAATTTTGAATCGTATGAGTCAATTAAATAAAGCAGTATTCTTAGCCATATGAAACAAATTTTTAAAAATTATTTATTCTGGCCGGGCATGGTGGCTCATGCCTGTAATCCCAGCACTTTGGGAGGCCGAGGAGGGTGGATCACCTGAGGTCGGGGGTTCAAGAGCAGGATGATCAACATGGCAAAACCCCGTCTCCACTAAAAATACAAAATTAGCGGGGCATGGTGGCACCTGCCTGTAATGCCAGCTACTTGGGAGGTTGAGGCAGGACAATCGCTTGAACCCAGGAGGCAGAGGTTGCAGTAAGCTGAGATCGTGCCATGTTGCACTCCAGCCTGGGC
Source organism: Rhinopithecus roxellana (assembly GCF_007565055.1). Classification (NCBI taxonomy): domain Eukaryota; kingdom Metazoa; phylum Chordata; class Mammalia; order Primates; family Cercopithecidae; genus Rhinopithecus; species Rhinopithecus roxellana. The sequence continues at coordinate 142,817,748 of NC_044550.1, forward strand.
AACAAGCATGAAACTCCATCTCCAAAAAAAAAAAAGAATTATTTATTCTGAGTAGGTAATGTTCATATGGTTCAAAATTAAATCTGTTGTAACAAGGTATACATGAGAAGTTTCACTCCAACCCCTTCCTTATCTACTTTGCTATCCCCTACTTTGCTTCCACACAAGCAACCCGTTTTCTTGTACATCCTCCCAGCTACAAGTACATATACATATATTCTAATAATTTTGTCTTTCTAAATGCAATAGAATACCATACATACTATTAACACCTGGTTTTTTTCACTTAATTAAACCCAGTATATCTAGAATACCTAAAAAGTAGAATCTCAAAGTAATGTTGGACCAGAGGATCTTTTAGGGTTACCATTTAATCTCCTAGCCCAAAAGTTATTAGGGCAGCCTTTACCCTTAATCTCAACCAGGACAGGTTCTGCTCACACATTTATTAAATGAAAATCAGTGTCTACTCGTTCTAGTTCCTGGACTTAAGGAGTTCAAAGTTTAATAAGGCACAGCCAGACTAACAGTGATTTGCTGCTGCTCCCTGCTGTATCCTTGACTCCTAGAATAGCAGCCTCTCAATGAATATTAATTGAATGAATGAGTAACTCTCCACACAGGCCTCTCTTTTTGAGATGAAGACTTCTGTGTAAACAGCTTTAGTTCAGATTGCCAATCACAGTATTTTTGCAGTGATTGACCAGAATACCATCAGATTTTTTTTTTTTTTTTTTTTTTTTTTTTTTTTTTTTTTTTTTTTTTGACACAAGGTCTCACTCTGTTGCCCAGGCTGGAGTGCAATGGCACAAACTGGGCTCACTGCAGCCTCTGCCTCCCAGGTTCAATCGATTCTCCCACCTAGCCTCCCAAGTAACTGGGACTACAGGTGTCCGCCACTATGCCCAGCTAATTTTTGTATTTTTTGGTAGAGACGGGGTTTCACCATGTTGGCCAGGCTGGTCTCAAGCTCCTGACCTCAGCTGATCCACCTGCCTCAGCCTCCCAAAGTGCTGGGATTACAGGCGCAAGCCATCGCACCTGGCCAAGTTCTTTTCCTGAGTTACCTAAAGAACTTCAGCATGTTTCCCCGGAGTTACTTCTTATCTGCCTTGATTGTGAGACCACATTTCAACTTGCTTTACATACATCAGCTGGGGTAGACTACTAATGGCCGGTGAACCTGTATCATAGAACTGGATGTGTTTTACACAAGCTTTATTTGGGGTATTCTCGCCTTGCTATTTCCCATGAAATAAGGCTTATAGATGACAACAGGAAAATCAATGAAGAGGTTGATGTATGATCTGTGCAAGTCCAAATAAATGGTCACTTGGAAGTTTCAATAAAATCTTCAATAAGCTTTAACATGGAGTTTGACATAGTGTTAGTGACACATCTCGCATGACACAGATGTCTTCCAATTCCATTTTCTCTTTTTTTTTGAGACGGAGTCTCACTCTGTCACAAGGCTGGAGTGCAGTGGCACCGTGTTGGCTCACTGCAACCTCCGTCTCTTGGGTTCAAGCAATTCTCCTGCCTCAGTCTCCTGAGTAGCTGGGATTACAGCCACCCATCACCATGCCTGGCTAGTTTTTATATTTTTAGTAGAAATGGGGTTTCACCATATTGGCCAGGCTGGTCTCGAACTCCTGATCTCAGGTGATCCACCCACTCAGCCTCCCAAAGTGCTGGGATTACAGGTGTAAGCCACCGTGCCCAGCCCCATTTTCTATTTCTACTTCTATATACCCTCTGGCACTCTTATTCTGTTGTCAGAGACGTGGGAATGTCTCCTTATTAAATGGGTTATTTTGAAATGAGTTTTTACCTCTGTATTTTGGGAGAGCCACAACAAACCAAACCATTCCAAAACTACTCTTCATGTAAAATTTCATAAATTCAAATAAACATTCCAACCCAGAAGGGTTCACTAACAAATAACAAATGCCCTACTACAATCTAAACAGAAAATAATCCTTCTAGCCCCAGCTCTCTACAGCATACTTTGCATAGGGTACCCAGGAGCTAACGATAGGCATTATAGTTGGATACATCAGCTTCACACATTTTAATCATTTCTAGAAATTAAACAGTAAAAGATGCCTGAATAGAGAAAAATATTTAATCAGTAAGAAAGCCGGTATTAATTTTATGTCTAAGGGTTATCATGTAAAGCTGTGGAAGTAAACAAGAAGGAAGATGGATTATGCTTATCCAGTTAATAGATTTTGTTAGAAAAAGGAGTACAGCAATGGGAGAAGAAATGAGATCTTTTCAACCAGGGTTGTCTACCCCTTACCTTAAACTGGATCCTGGCCACTAACAAGCACATCTCAGAGCAGACAGTCAGCTCTTTGATTTCCAGAATCCCCCTGAAGAAAGACTACTATTCTCCATTTCTTAGGGGATTTGAAGAAAATCAAAGGCTCACTGTGTCTTTGAGGACTGTCATAGACAGCTACCGCTCTGTATGCCCATGAATAGATCCCTACTAGCGACCTCCTCTTTTCTCCATACTAGAATTCATAACCCTACTAAGTTATCTTCCTGTATATTTATAGGACGTATAATTTTTCAAGATCTCACACAAACATGGTCTCCCGAGGCACCCAGGAAAGGCCTTCCCCGACATCAAACAGAGCAATTCTATGGTGTGGGGGTCCAACAATGGATTCCAGGACATCCCAGATAGATATCACGATAGTCTCAGGATTTTGCTCTCGAGAGGGCTTTCTGGCTTCGTTTCTATTTGGTTTCTTAAGAGAGGCGGCATGAGAAAAGCTGGAGCCCCTCAGGTGAGCAGACTCTTAAACACAAACAAAGGCTACGACTCTGCGGCCAAAATGTGGTCCCCAACGAGAGAACCGCTTCCTGTGGTGGGGGTTCGGCTTTGGAGGCGGCAGGGAAATCTCATCCAAGTCAGGAAAGTGGGTAAAAGCAGAAAGAGAAGGGGCTGGAAGACTCACGAGTCTTGAATAAGAAGCCCAGGCTACCCCATCCCCAGGACAGCAGTTCCAAAATGCGGTTCCCGCCCTAAAGCCCGAAGAGACGAAGGTCGTGAGTCGGGAAGCCCTGGACCCAGCGCAGCGAGCAACCGGGAGCAGCGCACACCCCAGCCCCCCTCCCTCCACATCCCGCCCAGATCTGGATCATCCCGCACGGGCGGCGGGGCCAGCCTGGGAGCGGCGCTTACCCACTTCCCAGCAGCAAGCACAGGGACCGCTCTTATCCCGATCGTTCGGACAGCACCTTCCTACGGGCCGCGCTGCCGCAGCTTCTCCACCCGCGCCCAGCTCCGTCTGAGCTCCCTCTCGGCGCACGCCCCTCCCTCAGGCTGCCACGCGCTACACCCCTGAGTCCCGGGCCTCAGCCCGTATTTAAAGGCTTCTGCCTGAGAAGGCGGAGGCTTCATTCCCCCGCAGCCAGGCCCTCCTGGACTCTGCCCTCAGCCGCTTCCTAGCTCCCCCTCCCGCTACACAAGGCCCAGGGCCGGGTCCCTATTTCCCTCAGGGCCCAGGGGCGGGGAGACGGGGGCTGGTCCTGGCGGGGAGGGCCTGCCCCGCCCCTGACCGAGCTAGGCAAATCCGCTTGGGCCAGCTCAGCCGCTCCGCCCCTACCGCGAGCGGCGCTGGGCGGGACTGTGTGCGTGGCGCGTCCGCTGGACCAGGGGAGTAGGGCAACCGAAGGTGTAGGCCCTTTGCTCGCCTACCCCGCGGTTGTGGGTAGCGGAGGGGTCAAGACTTGTTGTCTAGCAGCCGTCTCCCCGCCGCCCTGTCCTGGCCGAAGCAAAGGCCGCGTGCGGTCCGCGTCTGCCAGGCTTCAGGGCTGCGCGGGTACTGGGTGGGCGGTGGGCCGGGCGACCGGAAGATCCTGGCCGCCTTTCCGGTCCCCTCAGCACCCTGGAGCGCCGCCCTCGGGTTTCGGTCCCCTGGATTCTGCAGGTCGGTCCCGGCGGCGGATTATCCTCGCCCACAACCTCGAGGCCCCTGGGTCAACCACGCCCTCCGGGCAGGCAACCCAAGGTTTAGTCAGATTCCTCCAGACCCATCGCTTCTGGGAAAGAGGTGCCTCCCGTCAGGAGGATGCTGAGTTCCTCATGACTGGACCAGTGAGTGTCCACACCCTGGTCCCTGGCGGGAGAGGCGGGACCCCCACGCCCTCCCGGCGCTCTTTGCGGAGATGTTCCTCAGGCCCAGTCCGGGATTTGGGATGTCTGTGCATGCTATGGAGCAGAGAGTATGCAACATGTAAGTGCCGTGCGTGAGGAAGAGTACAATTAACCTATGGAGCCTGCTCATTTTTAATGTGGAGGGCAGTTCTGTTCCTTTCTTTCGCCGCTTCGAGGTCATTTTAAGTAAACCTCAAATCTAAGATATAAGAAAAAAAGCCAGGCATAGTCATGGCCTTTTATTTCCCTCATTAAGGATTACATCAGGTGACGTAAGCCATTTTAACATACATCATGAAGAAAATGATTAGTAATTTATAAAGGCACATGAAAATACCATGTAAATCACAGTTTTCTTGATAGGATCATGATGGCAACTTCAAGAAAGTCGTTGAATGTGAATGAAACAGTTTGCTGTGGATTGTAGCACATGTGGCAGGATATGTAGGCTTGTTTGTTCTTTGTTTTGAGACGGCGTCTCCCTCTTGAAGCCCAGGCTGGAGTGCAGTGGTGCTCGGCTCACCACAACCTCCTCCTCCCGGATTCAAGCGATTCTTCTGCCTCAGCCTCCCGAGTAGCTGGGACCACAGGCTCCCGCAACCATGCCCGGCTAATTTTTGTATTTTTAATAGAGACGGGGTTTTGCCATGTTGACCAGGCTGGTCTCAAACTCCTGACCTCAGGTGATTCGCCCGCCTCGGCCTCCCAAAGTGCTGGGATTACAGGTGTGAGCCACCGTGCTAGGCCAGTATTATGTAGGCTTTCTACATTCTATGCAGTTCAGTTCATTCATCCAACAAATATTTAATGCCTGTTGTGTGTCAGACGTTATCCTAAAGGCTGAAGATACAAAAGAGATTAAGACTCAATTCCTTTGGCCGGGCACGGTGGTTTTCACCTGTAATCCCAGCACTTTGGGAGGCCACAGCGGGTGGATCACCTGAGGTCAGGAGTTCCAGACCAGCCTGGCCAACATGGTGAAACCCCCACCCCGCCTCTACTAAAAATACAAAAAGTTAGCCGGGCGAGGTGGTGGGCACCTGTAATCCCAGCTACTCAGGAGGCTAAGGCATGAGAATTGCTTGAACTCGGGGGCCGGAGATTGCAGTGAGCCGAGATCGCACCACTGCCCTCCAGCCTGAGAAGCAGAACGAGACTCCGTCTCAAAAAAATAACCAAACAAGAAAGACTCAATGCCTTCTTGCAAAGCTGACAGGTTGGGTAGAAGAGATACATAAACAAGTAATTGCAGTACATATGACAAGTGCTATAGTAGGGCATCTTTTTGAACTTGGGACATACGTAGATTTAAGTTACCTAATACAATTTGCTTTGTAATAAAAACCACTTATCTATGATTAGTCCCTTCATTTTGAATTCAACATTTTTCTATTTAGTATTCACCTCACAATTTTTTTTTTTAGTATTTTGGTAGAATCAGACTCTTCAAAACGGTTAATAGGGTTTCAGAAATTAAGTCAATTATCAGTGCCAGCTACAATGGACCTTTGGATTTAGGACAGCGGTTCTCCAAATGTGAGCTGGGGACTGTAGACAATCTCCGAGGTTCTTTCTGGGATCCATGAGGTCAAAACGTTTTCATGTGTTACTTGTTTTTTTTACTTTTTCTCTCACAAGTGTGCAATAAAGTTTTGTGAAAACTATAATGTGCTATCAAAGCAGATAGAATTAAGGTGTTTTTTAAGTCAGATACTAGAGATTACAAAAATGTAAACAATGCCAATCTTATTTCTTTGTTTTTAAAATATAGTAATTTTTCATTAAAATATGCTATTTATGTTAACATGTAATGGGCTTATTGTCAATTTTAAGGAATTAATCTTTTATATATAATCAGTTTTCATATCTTTTTTTTTTTTTTTTGAGACAGAGTCTGGCTCTGTCTCCCAGGCTGGAGTGCAGTGGCTGGATCTCAGCTCACTGCAAGCTCCGCCTCCCGGGTTTACGCCATTCTCCTGCCTCAGCCTCCGGAGTAGCTGGGACTACAGGCGCCCGCCATCTCGCCCGGCTAGTTTTTTGTATTTTTAGTAGAGACGGGGTTTCACCGTGTTAGCCAGGATGGTCTCGATCTCCTGACTTCGTGATCCGCCCGTCTCAGCCTCCCAAAGTGCTGGGATTACAGGCTTGAGCCACCGCGCCTGGCTCAGTTTTCATATCTAATATGGTAAATACCAATAGTTACAATCCACATGAAAAAAATTTGTTTGACTCTTCAATTTTTAAACATGCCAAGGGGTCTTGATACCACAAACTTTGAGAACTGCCAAGGTAGGCTAGTTATTTTCAAATCATGTTTCATGGAGCCCTAAATCCTCTGATAGTGTGTAAGAAATCTGTGAGGATAGAGAATTAGTAGGAAGTTAAAGACAAGGCTCTGGGTCCCCACATCTCCCCATCTTCCTCTAATGGCAGTTCAACTTTTCTCTGTTTATCTGTTTTTTTTGTTTTGTTTTTGTTGTTTTTTTTTTCCTTGAGACGGAGTCTCGCTCTGTCACCCAGGCTGGAATGCAGTGGTGCAATCTCAGCTCACTGCAACCTCCATCTCCCAGGTTCAAAAGATTCTCCTGCCTAGGCCTCCCAAATAGCTGGGACTACAGGTGTGCACCACCACATCATGCTAATTTTTGTGTTTTTAGTAGAGACGGGGTTTTTGCCATGTTGGCCAGACTGGTCTCAAACTCCTGACCCCAGGTGATCCACCCGCCTTGTCCTCCCAAAGTGTTGGGATTACAGGCATGAGCCACCATGCCTGGTCCGTTTATCTGCTTTTTATATCAGTTAGGTGGAGACTCGCAAACTTGAATTATTGACTACTGTGCACCTACAGGCTCAACACCAAGTGGAAGCTGACAACGCTTGGGGCTTCCACCCTCTGAAGCAATAGCCCAAGCTATGCCTCAGCCCCTTTTAGTTACGGCTGGAGCAGCTGGGACACAAGGCACTAAGTCCCTAGACTGCACACAGCAGAGGGACCCTGGGCCCAGCCCACAAAACCATTTTTTCTTCCTAAACCTCCAGGCCTGTGATGGGAGGAGCTGCCGCGAAGATCTCTGACATGCCCATTTTCCCCACTGTCTTGGTGATTAATATTCAGATCCTTTCACTTATGCAAATTTCTACAGCCAGCTTGAATTTCTCCTCAGAAAATGGGATTTTCTTTTCTGTCGTCAGGCTGCAAATTTTCTAAACTTTCATGTTTTGTTTCCCTTAAAAACTGAATGCCTTTAACAGCACCCAAGTCACCTCTTGAATGCTTTGCTGCTTAGAAATTTCTTCCGTCAGATACCCTAAACCATCTCTCTCAAGTTCAAAGTTTCACGAATCTCTAGGGCAGGGGCAAAGTGCCACCAGTCTCTTTGCTAAAACATAACAAGAGTCACCTTTGCTCCAGTTCCAACAAGTTCCTCATCTCCATCTGAGACCACCTGACTGGATTTCATAGTCCATATAATTATCAGCATTTTTGTCAAAGCCATTCAACAAACCTCTAGGGAGTTCCAAACTTTCCTACATTTTCCTGTCTTCTTCTGAGCCCTCCAAACTGTTGCAACATCTGGCTGTTAATCCAGTTCCAAAGTTACTTCCATATTTTTGGATATCTTTTTAGCAGTGCCCCACTCTACTGGTACCAATTTACTGTGTTAGTTCTTTTTCATGCTGCTAATAAAGACATAACCAAGAGTAGGAAATTTACAAAAGAAAGAGGTTTATTGGACTTACAGTTCCACATGGCTGGGGAAGCCTCATAATCATGGAGGAAGATGAAAGGCATGTCTCACATGGTGGCAGACAAGAGAAGAGAGAACTTGTGCAGGGAAACTCCCATTTTTAAAACCATCTATTCACTATCACAAGAACAGCACAGAAAGACCTGCCCCCATGATTCAGTTATCATCCACTGGGTCCCTCCCACAACATGTAGGAATTATGGGACCTACAAGATGAGATTTGGGTGGAGACACAGCCAACCATATCAATCATAGTAAGGTTTTGTTTGGGTAAAACGTAAGCCTTTCCCTCCCCTCCCCTCCCCTCCCCTCCCCTCCCCTCTCCTCCCCTCTCCTCTCCTCTCCTCTCCCTCCCTCCCCTCCTTTTCTTCTCTTTCTTTCCTTCCTTCCTTCCTTCCTTCCTTCCTTCCTTCCTTCCTTCCTTCCTTCCTTCCTTCCTTCCTTCTTTTCTTTTCTTTCTCCCTCTCCTTTTCTGTCTGTCTTTCCTTTCTCTCTTTCTTTCTCTCTCTCTCTTTCTCTCTTTTCTTTCTTTTTCTTTCTTTCTCAGGGTCTCACTTTGTCACCCAGTTTGGAATGCATTGGCATGAACACGGCTCACTGCAACCTCAACCTTCCAGGCCAAAGTGACCCTCCAGCTCAGCTTTCAGAGTAGCTGTGATAGGGTTTGGCTGTGTCCCCACCCACATCTCATCTTGAAACCCAGTGGGAGGTAATCGAATCATGGGGGCAAGACTTTCCTGTGCTGTTATTGTGATAGTGAATAAGTCTCATGAGATCTGATGGTTTTAAAAAGAGGAGTTCTGGCTGGGCATGGTGGTGGGCACCTGTAATCTGAACTACTAGGGAGGCTGAGGCAGAGCAAATTGCTTGAACCTGGGAGAAGGAGGTTGCAGTGAGCTGAGATTGCACCACTGCACTCCAGCCTGGGCAACAGAGAGAGACTCTGTCTCAAAAAAAAAAAAAAAGAGTTCCTCTGCACAAGCTCTCTCTCTTTGCCTGCTGCCATCCATGTAAGATGTGACTTGCTTTTCCTTGCCCTCACTATGATTGTGAGTCTTCCCCAGCCACATGGAACTGTAAGTCCAAATAAACCTCTTTCTTTTGTAAATTGCCCAGTCTTAGGTATGTCTATCAGCAGCATGGAAATGGACTAATACAGTAAATTGGTTCCAGTAGAGTGGGGTGTTGCTGAAAAGATACCTGAAAATGTGAAAGTGACTTTAGAACTGGGTAGCAGGCAAACATTGGAACAGTTTGGAGGGCTCAGAAGAAGACAGGAAAATGTGGAAAAGTTTGGAACTTCCTAGAGACTTGTTGAATGACTTTGACAAAAATGCTGATAGTGATATGAACATAAGATCCAGTCTGAGATGGTTTCAGATGGAGATGAGGAACTTGTTGGGAACTGGAGCAAAGGTGACTCTTGTTATGTTTTAGCAAAGAGACTGGTGGCGTTTTGCCCCTGCCCTAGAGATTTGTGGGACTTTGAACCTGAGGGAGATGATTTAGGGTATCTGGTGGAAGACATTTCTTTCTTTTTTTTTTTTTTTTTTTGAGATGGAGTCTCACACTGTTGCCTGGGGTGGAGTGCAATGGTGGGATCTCGGCTCACTGGGTTCAAGCAATTCTCCTGTATCAGCCTCCCGAGCAGCTGGGATTACAGGCATCTGCCACCATGCCCAACTAATTTTTGGTATTTTTAGTAGAGACAGGGTTTCGCTATGTTGGCCAGCAGAAGACATTTCTAAGCAGCAAAGCATTCAAGAGGTGACTCGGGTGTTGTTAAAGGCATTCTGTTTTGACCGGGTGCGGTGGCTCACACCTGTAATCCCAGCACTTTGGGAGGCTGAGGAGGGTGGATCAAGAAGTCAGGAGTTCGAGACCAGCCTGGCCAATATGGTGAAACCCTGTCTCTACTAGAAATACAAAAATTAGCTAGGCATGGTGGTGTGCGCCTGTAGTCCCAGCTGCTTGGGAGGCTGAGACAGGAGAATCTCCTGAACCCGGGAGGTGGAGGTTCCAGTGAGCCGAGATCATGCCACTGACTGCAGCCTGGGGAACAGACTGAGACTCCATCTCAAAAAAAAAAAGGCATTCAGTTTTATCAGTTTTATAAGGGAAGCAGAGCATAAAAGTTTGGGAAATTTGCAGCTTGACAATGCAATAGAAAAGAAAATCCCATTTTCCCAGAGGAAATTCAAGCTGGCTGCAAAAATTTGCATAAGTACCAAGGAGCCTAATGCTGATACCCAAGACAATGGGGAAAATACCCCCCAGACATGTCAGAGGTCTTCATGGCAGCCCCTCCCATCACAGGTCCAGAGGCCTAGAAGGAAAAAGTGGTTTTATGGGCCAGGCCCAGGGTCCCCATGCTGTGTGCAGCCTAGGGACTTGGTGCCCTGCATCTCAGCTGCTCCAGCAGTGACTGAAAGGGGCCAACATAGAGCTTGGGCTGTTGCGTCAGGGGGTGGAAGCCCCAAACCTTGGCATCTTCCATGTGGTATTGAGCCTGCGAGTACATAGAAGTCAAGAATTGGGGTTTGGGAGCCTCCACCTAGATTTCAGAAGATACATGGAAAATGCCTGGATTCCCAGGCAGAAGTTTGCTGTAGGGGTGGGGCCTTCATGGAGAACCTCTGCTAGAGCAGTGCCAGAGGGGAAATGTGGGGTCAGAGCCCCCCACAAAGTCACTACTGGGGCACTGCCTGGTGGAGCTGTGAGAAGAGCACCACCATCCTCCAGACCGCAGAATGGTAGATCCACCGACAGCTTGCACCGTGTGCCTGGAAAAGCTGCAGACACTCAATGCCAGCCTGTGAAAGCAGCCCAGAGGGAGGCTTTACCCTGCAAAGCCACAGGAGTGGAGCTGCCCAAGACCATGGGAATGCACCTCTTGCATCAGTGTGACCTGGATGTGAGACATGGAGTCAAAGGAGATCATTTTGAAGCTTTAAGATTTGACTGCCCTGCTGGATTTCAGACTTGCATGAGTCCTGTAGTCCCTTTGTTTTGGCCAATTTCTCTCATTTGGAATGGCTGTATTTACCCAATGCTTATACCACCATTGTATCTAGGAAGTAAATAACCTGCTTTTGATTTTACAGGCTCATAGGCAGAAGGGATTTGTCTTATCTCAGATGAGACTTTGGACTGTGGACTTTTGAGTTAATGCCGAAATGAGTTAAGACTTCGGAGGACTATTGGGAAGGCATGATTGGTTTTGAAATGTGAAGACATGAGATTTGGGAGGGGCTAGGGGTGGAATGATATTTTTGGCTCTGTGTCCCCACCCAGGTCTTATAGCTCCCATAACCCATGTGTTGTGGGAGGGACCTGGTAATTGAATCACGTGGGCCGGACCTGGTTGCTCATGCCTGTAATCCCAGCACATTGGGAGGCCAGGGCAGGAGATCTCTTGCGATCAGGAGTTGAGACCAGCCTGGCCAACGTGGTGAAACCCCATCCATACTGAAAATACAAAAACTAGCCAGGCGCGGTGGCGGGCACCTGTAATCCCAGCTACTTGGGAGGCTGAGGCATGAGAATCACTCGAACCTGGAGGCGGAGGTTGCAGTGAGCCGAGATCACACCACCGCATTCCAGCCTGGGCATCAAAGTGAAACTTAGTCTCAAAAAAAAAAAAAAGAATAATGGCAGGTGGGTCTTTCCCGTGGTGTTCTCATGTTAGTGGATAAGTCTTACAAGATCTGATGGTTTTAAAAATGGGAGTTACTTCTCTCTTCTCTTGTCTGCCGCCATGTGAGACATGCTTTTCACCTTCCACCAGGATTGTGCAACTGTAAGTCCAATAAACCTTTCTTTTCTTTTTTTTTTTTTTGAGACAGAGTCTTGCTCTATTGCCCAGGCTGGAGTGCAATGGCACGATCTCGGCTCACTGCAAACTCTGCCTTCCAGGTTTCCGCCATTCTCCTGCCTCAGCCTCCCACATAGCTGGGACTATAGGCACGTGCCACCATGCCTGGCTAATTTTTTGTTTTTTTGTTTTTTTAGTAGAGATGGGGTTTCACCATGTTAGCCAGGATGGTGTCAATCTCCTGACCTCGTGATCCATCCACCTTGGCCTCCCAAAGTGTTGGGGTTATAGGCGTGAGCCACCACACCCGACAATAAACCTCTATCTTTTGTAAATTACCCAGGTATGTCTTTATCAGCAGCATGAAAATTGACTCATGCAATGATCCATTACCAAGGGTAAAATTCTCCTGAGTGCCAAACAAAGAGATAAACTACATTTGGGTTTTGGATAAGTCCCCTATAATGATGAATCAAGAATCCTCAAATCTGTCTTGCCACCCATTTAATACATATTTTTGTTAAGGCTGAAGTTTAGAGTTAGAATCAGGACATTTTGGGCTATTGAGAGGTTCTGAATTCCAACAGAAGATGCCATGTAAATCAGCGAATTTGATTCTTTTAAAAGCAACTTAAAAATTTACAAGATTTATTCAATAAAGCAGTTCAACTTTGATATATCAGACCTTATAATGAACAATTTTTCCCACTTCATCTTATGCAATCTTTAATATTTTCTATTTTTGTCAAGGATATTAAACCTGCACCTCAAAACATATTAAATGCCAACTTAAAATGTGAGAAGCTTTGGCAGAACTCAGACCCATTTTCCCAAATTTCCAAGCTGTTTAGTTACACTGATTCAGACACTCCGGATAGCAGCTGGGATTGTAGTTATCTTTATGCTTTGAGCTCTCTAGTTTTGTCTGCAAGTCTTATAAAATATCTTGTTGTTTCTGCATTGTGACATTGCTGTCACTAGTGGCTTTACCCAAAGATTTGTTTACAGATAGAGCCAAGTTAGTTTAGGTGAAAAGGTACAAATCGGAGTTTAGTTTCCCTTGTCTGATGTTTGTTTTTGCCAAATAGAGATAAAGCAGAATTAAATGGCACCAATGGTTTGATTAGTTGAGCAAGTGATTAAAGTGGGAGGGACATACATGAATACTTGTTAATGGACAGCATCAAGATTGCTTTGCATTGCACTGCTGAAAAGGTAAAGAATTGTGTGAGGCAGTATGTAGTTTTTAAAAATTCTGGTAGAGGTATACAAGCAAGACCACTTGCAGTGGCTCACACCTGTAATCCCAGCACTTTGGGAGGCAAAGGCGGAAGGATTGCTTTAGGCCGGGAGTCCGAGACCAGCCTGGGAAACACAGTGAGAGCCCTATCTCTATATTAAAAAAAAAAAAAAATACAAGCAAAAAAGAAATTATGGGCCTAAGATAAGCCAGTGGGAGTGGATGTTGCAGTTGTATGGAAAAGAAGATTATTGGAGGATAGGTCAGGGGACTGAGTGTTGGAAGTATTACCTACTTAGATATTGATATCACCAAGAGTCACAACAGGAAGAGTATTGAAAAGAGAGGAAGAGTTCAGTGCTGAAATCTTCAAGGAATGAAGAAGACTGATAAAGAGGTATACACAGTGGACCATTGAAAGATAGGAGGATATCATGTGGAATTCTCTGCCAGCATGAGCTCCAAACGAGTTGGAGAGTTTTAGGGAAGACAGAAGAATAACAGCCTGGCAGCCAAAATAAGTAGCATAATGCTTATGCTACCTCTACATTCTTTGTATAGCATTTGGGGGAAAAAAATAGCTCCCCTTTGAGAGGGCAGTGGGAGCATCAGTGCCGATAGGAGATGCCAGGTTTTGATGAAGAGAATATTCAGAGATTGCCTGTAATCTCAATAATTTGGGAGCTTGAGGTGGAAGGATCATTTGAGCCTCGGAGTTCCAGACTAGCCTGGGTAACATACTGAGACCTCCATATCTACAAAAACAAAAAAAATTAGTTTGGCATGGTGGTGTGCACCTGTGATCCCAGCTACTTGGGAGGCTGAGGCAGGAGGTTCACTTGAGCCAAGGAGTTTGAGGCTGCAATGAGCTATGATGCCATCACTGCACTCTAGCCTGGGTGACAGAGCAAGACCTTGTCTCAAGCAACAACAATAAAAAGCTGTTCCTTCACCCTAGACCCATATCTCACTCAAGAGACTACCTCCATTTCTCTGCTCCTTTTCATTGTAAAACTTCCAATTACTTGTACTTTCTCTCCTTCCTTATCCTGATTTCTTTCATTAACTATTCTGGTGGATTTTCATGCCCATCACTCCACCAACACATTTTATTAAGTTCACCCACTCATAATGTCTGCCAAAATGTTCAATTTTCCATCCCCACGATTTGACTTAGCAGCATTTGATATTGAATCCCTGCTCTCGGAGATTTGCTTTGTTTTCTGGGCTTCTAAGACATTTTCTTCTTTCACTGGCTGCTGCTTCTCAGTCTACATTGTTGGCTCCTCTTCCTCTACCAGAGCTCTAAATATTGCATCACCCTAAGTCCCAGTCTTTTTTTTTTTTTTTTGAAGCGGAGTCGCTCTGTCGCCCAGGCTGGAGTGCAGTGGCGCAATCTCGGCTCACTGCAAGCTCCGCCTCCCGGGTTCACGCCATTCTCCTGCCTCAGCCTCCCGAGTAGCTGGGACTACAGGCGCCCGCCACCTCGCCCGGCTAGTTTTTTGTATTTTTAGTAGAGACGGGGTTTCACCATGTTAGCCAGGATGGTCTCTATCTCCTGACCTTGTGATCCGCCCGCCTCGGCCTCCCAAAGTGCTGGGATTACAGGCTTGAGCCACCGCGCCCGGCTCTAAGTCCCAGTCCTGTGACTTCTTTTCTGTATCTTCACTCTCTCCCTAAGTGATTTTACCTACTCCCAAAGATTCAAATACCATCTACATTTGGTTGGCCTTTTTTTTTTTTTTTTCTGAGACGGTCTTGTTCTGTCTCCCAGGCTAGAGTGCAGTGGCGCCATTTCAGCTTACTGCAACCTCTGTCTCCCAGGTTCAAGCAATTCTCGTGCCTCAGCCACCTGAGTAGCTGGGATTACAGGCATCCCGGCTAATTTTTGCATTTAGTAGAGACGAGGTTTCTCCATGTTGGCCAGTCTGGTCTCGAACTGTTGGACTCAAGCCATCTGCTTGCTGTGGCCTCCCAAAGTGTTGGGATTACAGGCATGAGACGCCATGCCTGGCACTGATTGGCTCTTAATTTATATTTCCTTTTATGATGAAACCTTAGCTCCACACATTTCTATCCAGCTCTCTACTAAAGATCTCCACTTGGCTGCCTAGCAGGCATCTCAAAATCATCACAGCCAAAAGCGGAATTACTGAGTTTCATCTGTGGCAGTGACTTTCAGCTGACCCCATGAGCCACATATGTTCCTTCTCTAGTAAAAGAATCCCCAAATTTTGCTGCGAAGATATTGTCCCAAATGAAGACTACATTGTGCAGCCTCCTTTGGGTATTGTCTTGTGACTAACTTCTGGCTAAGGGGATAAGAAATGGAAGGGATATGTACAGCTTCTATGACAAACACATTGTTTCTATGACAAAACATTATTTAAATAATGAGGCAGACCCTCCATATCTCCCTTCCCTCCTCATCCTCCTCTAGCTGGAACATTAACCCAATGGATGTGGTGGTGAACTATCTTTGACCATCCAAAGAAGTGCAGCATTGGGTGGACCATGCACAACCAGTTTGAGAAGCACTGCTCTAGGGTTGGGGGAGCAATAATAGAGTGTAGGTTCTGAATACCTGAAGCATACATTTTAGCTCTAGACTGCTTATATTTTTGTTACGTGAAAGAAAACTTTTAATCTGGTTTAAACCACTGGATCTCTTTATTCCAGCCAGTGAATCTATATCCAACTAATATTTACTCCCAATCTGCTCTTTTTTTTTTTTTTTTTTTTTTTTTTTTTTTTTTTTTTTTTTTTGAGACGGAGTCTCGCTCTGTCACCCAGGCTGGAGTGCAGTGGCCGATCTCAGCTCACTGCAAGCTCCGCCTCCCGGGTTCACGCTATTCTCCTGCCTCAGCCTCCGGAGTAGCTGGGACTACAGGCGCCCACCACCTCGCCCAGCTAGTTTTTTTTTTGTATTTTTTAGTAGAGATGGGGTTTCACCGTGTTAGCCAGGATGGTCTTGATCTCCTGACCTCGTGATCCGCCCGTCTCAGCCTCCCAAAGTGCTGGGATTACAGGCTTGAGCCACCACGCCCGGCCCCAATCTGCTCTTTTCTACCCCTCATTCCATTACTATAAACCTTTTCTATCTCAATTTATATCATTAGTTTCTCAGCCCCCAAACTAGATGTCACTTTTGTTTTCTCTTTTCCTTCCCCTTCATAGCCAGGCCATCACAGTGACGTATTGGCTGTACCTCCAAAATATATCCCAGATCTGATCTCTTCTTATAATTTGTACTGCCACAACCTTAGTGAAAGCCACTAACATCTCTTATCTGAACTCCAATGGTTTACTAGTTTTCTGCCTCTCTTCTTGATACAATTCATCTTTCTACATAGCAGCCAGAGTAAGCTAAAATCATAAATCAGATAATATAACTGCCACCCCCTGTACCAATGGCTATCTTTTATACTCAGAATAAAATCCAAAATCTTTATTTGGTTTCCAAGATCCTACACCTTACTTCTGATCTCATCTTGTACCTGTCATTTGATCTTCAGTCCCTTGAAAATGCCAAGACTATTTCCATTTCAGGGCCTTTGTGCTTGTTACTATTGTTTTTTTCTCTTGGAAAACTGCCCAGATCTTTGCTTAGCTGAATTATTCAGATCCCAACTCAAATATCATCTCTTTAGAAAATTCTTGGCCAGGTGCAGTGGCTCAAGCCTGTAATCCCAGCACTTTGGGAGGCCGAGACGGGCGGATCACGAGGTCAGGAGATCGAGAGCATCCTGGCGAACACGGTGAAACCCCGTCTCCACTAAAAAATACAAAAAAGTAGCTGGGCAAGGTGGCGGACGCCTGTAGTCCCAGCTACTCGGGAGGCTGAGGCAGGAGAATGGCGTGAACCCGGGAGGCGGAGCTTGTAGTGAACCGAGATCTTGCCACTGCACCCCAGCCTGGGCGAGAGAGTGAGACTGTGTCTCAAAAAAAAAAAAAAAAAAAGAAAAGAAAATTCTTTCAGAGCCAGGTGTGGTGGTGCATACCTGTAATCTCAGCTACTCAGGTGGCTGAGGCTGATGGATCTCTTGAACCCAGCAGTCTGAGGCCAGCCTGGGCAATATAGCAAGATCCTGTCAAAAAGAAAAAGTTATTTCACCATGATTATATTTTAATTTCTCTTCAGCAATTAGAAGTCACTGAAATTAATTTACCTTATTTGCTGGCATTTGTTGGCATTGTGCAAGTGATGGCTTGCACCCAGGAGGCAGAGGTTACAGTAAACTGAGATCACACCACTGCACTCTAGCCTGGGCAATAGGGCGAGACTCAGTCTCAAAACAAATAAATACATAAAGTAATTTTTGGAGACAGAGTCTTGCTCTATTACCCAGGCTGGAGTGAAGTGGCGTGATCTCGGCTTACTGCAACCTCTGCTTCCTGGGTTCCAGTGATTCTCCTGCCTCAGCCTCCTGAGTAGCTGGGATTACAGGTGTGCGCCACCACGCCTGGCTAAATTTTGTATTTTTAGTAGAGACGGGGTTTTGCCATGTTGGTCAGGCTGGTCTCGAGCTCCTGATCTCTGATCCGCCCACCTCAGCCTCCCAGAGTGCTGGGATTACAGGCGTGAGCCACCATGGGCCCACCAATCTATTTTACTTAGCATTTTTTTTCCTGATGTTAAATTGGGAACTACTGACAATACTATTGACAATACTAAATATATTTTTAAATTATTTTACTTATTTTTGAGACAGGGTCTCACTGTGTCACCCATGCTGTAGTGCAGTGAACCATCACCACTCACTGCAGTCTCAACCTCCCCAAACTCAGGTGATCCTCCCACCTCAGCCTCCTGAGTAGCTGGGACTACACGCATGCACCACCATGCCTGGCTAATTTTTAAACTTTTTTGTAGAGACGAAGTTTCGCCACATTGCCCAGGCTGGTTTCAAACTTTTGGGTTCAAGTGATGCAATTGCCTCAGCCTCTTAAGTGCTAGGATTGCAGGCGTAAGCCACTGTGCCCAGCCCTTTTTTTTTTTTTTTTTTTTTTTTGAGACAGAGTCTTGCTCTGTTGCCCAGGCTAGAGTGCAGTGGCACAATCTCAGCTCACTGCAACCTCTGCCTCCCAGGTTCAAGCGATTATCATGTCTCAGCCTCCCTAGTAGCTGGGATTACAAGCGTGCACCACACGTGGCTAATTTTTGTATTTTTTGTAGAGACAGGGTTTTATTATGTTGGCCAAGCTGGTCTTGAACCCCTGGCCTCAAGTGATCCACTCACCCCGGCCTCCCAAAGTGCTGAGATTACAGGTGTTAGCCACCATGCCCACCAACCTATTTTTTATTTTAAAAAATTGACAGCATACTAAATGTTTGTAGTGCAAATGATAAAATTGCTACAATGAAAGAAGGTGAGAATTAGATGAGTTGATTAAGGCAACTATGAGTCACTGTGTTAGGACATGTATATTATGAAAATTATAGCAGAAGTGATAAAGGGTGACAATTGTTAGCTATCTTCAGTGAAAAGCTCTTTGAATATCTTTCTTTTTTTTAAATTTTACGAATTTTTTTTTTCTTTTTTTTTTTTACAGAGACAGGGTCTCACTGTATTGCCCAGGTTGGTCTCGAACTCCTGGGCTCAAGGGATCCTCTTGCCTCGGCCTCACAAAGTGCTTGGTTTACAGGCATGAGCCACAGTTCCTGGCCTTCTTTGAATATCTTTAATCCTTTTAGAGATTAGCATCAGAGAATTATTAATACTAGAGGGCACAAGGAATTAGCCATTGCCAGTGGACACCTACATAGGTGTGACTATGTGACTCAGTTTTAAACACATTGTGACCCAATGAAAAAATCCCTTGGATGTTATAGAGGAAGAAAATTGTAAGTCCTATTCATTCTTTAATGGAGAAACTAAAATTTACAATATTACTTTATTTAGCCCAAGATTTTCTTAAGCTTTGTATTTTCTAATTCAGCTTTGGCTTGCAGAATCATGCTTGAAGTTTGAGACTGCCAGCTTTCAACAGGCAGTTACTAGTGAAACTCTTTGGAAAGATGAGAAGATGTTGACATAAGTGTAATGTGAGACAAAGCAAAGTAAAATGTAATTTTTAAGTAAACATTGCCGGGTGTGATGGTGGTTCATGTCGCTGTTGGTTGTTATGGGAGTGAACAAAGGGGGACGAATGCAGAAATGAAGACAAAGACAAAAAGAGTATTTTTGGAAGAAGGGGTCAGGGGGCTCCTTGCTTCTAGTGAACAAGGGCCCTGAGCTTCTATAGCCATTCGTATTTATTAGGTAGAAAGAGCAGGGGGGGAGAGGTAATGGTTGGTCAGCTGCTTGATTTATCACAGGTACACATAATTGCTTTATTTGTACAACAGGCTTCAGATGTTCCTATAGATAATCACAAGGAACACTGCGCTTGGGGCGTGACTGCCCTCAGCACCCCTTCTGGTGGCAGACGCAGTTGTTAGTTTTCCAACATCCTGCTTTCATGAGAACAGTTTTCTGTTCGCCCATATGGCCTCCAGTGGTATACTGAGTTGGTCACGACCCTCATTCTTTTGGTCTGTAACATCTCCCCCTTTTTGTTCTTTCATTATTCGAATAAAGGTAATTGCCGTTTCGTGGTCCAGCTGATTTTGCAGACTGAACAAAAAACAAAAACATAATATTAATCCCATAGTTACAAAAAAGACATTGAGGTGCTATTTGTAGTAGGTCCAAGGGTTAAGGCTCTCAAAACCTTGCTGGAATTCTGCCTAAGCTTTTAAAGAGGACTGAAATGCTTGAGTCTACTTATTCAAGGTAAGGATTTTACTTTGTAAATCATTAATATCAAAAGTAACATTGGATGTGAAAGCTCCCTGTAAATGGGCTTTTACAAGTCTCCACGGATATTCACTTTGGTTATATACGAAATTGGTCACACAAATATGAGTATGATTAAAATGACAATGCAATTGCTGCTGCAACTGCAAACTTTGTACTTGTTCTCCTAGCCACAGAACAGTAGTCTTTACATTGCCACTTCTGTTTGTATTTCGGTGTTAATTTTATTTTGAAGCATCCGTGCCTGGTCGGCTGTGCGTGTCCAGTTTTCCACCTATTGAGCTGTTTGAATGGAGCTGTGCATTGCTATTGAGGACATCACAACAGAGGTTATTAATGTAACTAAGGAGACTACAGCAAAAATTATCATGCGTAAGGCTCTATGAGCACGATGAGTAAGCTGAGTAAAAAGGAATTTCATAAGCTGTAAAGCGGGGGTGACTGCCCAAGGATTAGATAAATTTATAGGAATTCATAATCTGGAATGCAACCTAGAATTATTAGGGTGGATATGTCATGTGTTTGTATTGTGCTATAATTAAGGCAATGATACAGTTGACAGGAATCACAAGTGAATTGGGCATCATCTACCTGGAGTTGGTTCTTTTTTGCTGCTAAG
Source organism: Rhinopithecus roxellana (assembly GCF_007565055.1). Taxonomy (NCBI): domain Eukaryota; kingdom Metazoa; phylum Chordata; class Mammalia; order Primates; family Cercopithecidae; genus Rhinopithecus; species Rhinopithecus roxellana. Next base: position 142,838,141 of record NC_044550.1, read on the forward strand.
AAAACATAAGGATTAGCAACACAAATTGTAAATTGAGTGGTAATATTTTCTACAAGGGTAAATAAAACTGCATTTAGCACAATTACTATTATTGGATTGTGTCCCAATCCAAATGCTGCCATTCATAAATGGGAGTGCTGCTTTCCATATTGACTCCTGAATTGGACCTCTCTTTCCTTGATAATGCCATTGAGGCAAAGGTGGGCTAAAGCCTGTGCTGTGTCAAGCAATTTGGGCAGCAGATTGAGATTGAATCCCAATGTGATGTAGTGAGGAGATGTTAAAGTTTTGCCACCAGTGCCAGTAAAGTTCATGCCATGAGGTCTGATGCTTATGTCTCCCAGCCAAATGACCACGGGGACCCCAGTCAATAATGTCTCCCATCAACATGGACTGTTGTCTAGCTAGGGAGCCAAGACACTGGGTCCAAGGACGGGGGTTAGAATTATCAAAGGGAGCCCATTCTGTATAATTTATACAATTTGGGCAATGGGGCCAGGAGTGATTAGTAACTACACCAGTAATATTAATAGAGCTAAGGCCCAATAGGTACATATATTTTTCTTTTTTTTTTTTTTTTTTTTTTTTTTTTGAGGTGGAGTCTCGCTCTATCGCCCAGGCTGGAGTGCAGTGGCTGGATCTCAGCTCACTGCAAGCTCCGCCTCCCGGGTTCACGCCGTTCTCCTGCCTCAGCCTCCCGAGTAGCTGGGACTACAGGCACCCGCCACCTCGCCCTGGCTAGATTTTTGTATTTTTTTAGTAGAGATGGGGTTTCACCGTGTTAGCCAGGATGGTTCCTGACCTCGTGATCCGCCCGTCTCGGCCTCCCAAAGTGCTGGGATTACAGGCTTGAGCCACCGCGCCCGGCGGGTACATATATTTTTCATGGTAACTCAACCATGCCTGGGATTGAATTCCAAGGCAACTGCAGTTGAGTGATGTATCCTGGGTGATGCATAAAGGAAGTCCCACCCATGGAGTGGTATAATTGATACCATTGTTCTGAGAGTCTAATTGCTCTGTGTCGGGGGGAGTTAAGGGTCCTGGTGCCCATGCTCCTTGATCATGATATATCTCAGGAGGAGTGTCACTCCAGAGTACCAGTTGTACTACTGGGGGGGTTAGGAATGTATGCCCAGTATGTTTTTGCCTCTGCACAGGGAAAACATAGCACACAGGATATTACAGCTAGCATGGTCATAAACATGGAGTCAGGGGTTTTTGCCTGACCCTGATGCTCCAGCAGTTTCTCATCTTCTTGTGTGGTTTTCTTGATCTATAAAACACAAGCATACCCTTGTCCCCATGTCAGTAAATCTACCAGGCCTTTCCATTGTCCTTCTTCCAGGGATTTCCATAATACTTTTGGGTAAACTTTCCTTTTTCCCTCTAACATTTGCCAGTGTCATTCTACCGAAGTCTTATTATCTGTACCAGGAGTTAAAACATTTAAAGTAAATAATGCTAAATGTAGTATTGTTTGAGGTGGTAACTGGTCTCCTATAACCCCTTTTTGTTTTTTCAACATAGGTTGTAACATTTGATGTGCCTGCTCTATAATTCCTTGTCCTCAAGGGTTATGAGGAATTCTTGTTTTGTGAGTGATTGCCTATAACTAAAAAATTTTGAAAAGCATGACTAACATAAGCAGGTCTATTGTCAGTTTTTAATTGTTTAGGGACCCCCATATGGGCAAATGACAACAGACAATGTCGTTGGACATGGCCAGCTGTTTCACCTGTTTGACATGTAGCATGCAGCATATGAGAGTAAGTGTCTATAGTCATATGAACATAGCTAAGTTTGCCAAAGGCTGTTATATGTGTTACATCCATTTGCCAGATTTCATTTGGAGCTAAGCCTCGTGGGTTACATCCTTCTATGGGTATAACATCAGCGACATGCTGACAAGTGGGGCAGGCTTGCACAATAGCTAGAGGCTGGCTTCGAGGCAGATGAAGCATAAGAATAAGGGCAGAGGTGTTTTTTTTTTTTTTTTTTTTTTTGGAGACGGAGTCTCGCTCTATCGCCCAGGCTGGAGTGCAGTGGCCGGATCTCAGCTCACTGCAGCTCACTGCAAGCTCCGCCTCCCGGGTTTACGCCATTCTCCTGCCTCAGCCTCCCGAGTAGCTGGGACTACAGGCGCCCGCCACCTCGCCCAGCTAGTTTTTTGTATTTTTTAGTAGAGACGGGGTTTCACGGTGTTAGCCAGAGATAGTCTTGATCTCCTGACCTCGTGATCCACCCGTCTCGGCCTCCCAAAGTGCTGGGATCACAGGCTTGAGCCACCGCGCCTGGCCTGGCAGAGGTGTTTTAATGCAGTAATGCATGAGAGGCTTGAGCTTGCTGAAACACAGAACCAATCAATTTATCTGCTCTATCGTTACCTAGAGATAGTAGTCCAGGAAGTTGTGTGTGAGAGCGAATATGAGAAATATGAAAAAGGAGCAGCATGAAAGCGAACAGCTTGCTGAAGTCTTGGAAACAAGTTAAACAGTTCTGCTTTTAATAGCGGCAGTCTCAATGTGACTGGCTACATTTATAACACAGGCTAAATCACAGACAATAGGAGAGGAAACAGTGAGCTGTAAAACCTGAATAACTGCCATTAATTCTGAGCGTTGAGCTGAAACACCAGGGGTTTTTATCATTTGAGTATGCTTAGGGCCATAAAATAGATGCTCAGCCTTTGGAAGAGCCATCAGTGAAGTAAGTCCGGCCGCCTGGAATAGGCCGGTAAAAGGGTAAACTTTATAAAATTGCAAAACTTTGTCTGATGGATAATGATTACCTATTATTCCTTTGCTTCAGCCAACATTGTGGAGCGATGAAGCTCAGTTCCCACATCCTGACAAGCTTTGAGAAAATTTCCTAAGCTTTTTGTACATCTCACAGGTGACAGTGCACGTTTACAATCCGTGTTTGCATTTTCAAACACTAGTTAAGGTTAGCATTTCTGTAGCCATGGTATGAGAAATCTGACGCTTCACTGCCTCTTGTAATCTTGCAAGAAGATGTGCATAGGACTCCTGTGACCCTTGCGTGATATGTAAAAAAGATTGTACTGGGACCCTTTCCTCTGGAATTGTGGCCCAGGCACGTTTAGCAGCCAAGGCACACTGCTTATAAGCAGCGTCTAGGAGTGCCATTTGATGTTCCAGGTCTGAGTAGGGGCCACTACCTAACAGCATCCTCTGTAATGTCTCTGTGTCCAGCAGCATGATTCTGTCTAGCCTCATCTGCACACAGTTCTTGCCAATTTGAATTCCATGTCAGGTATGCACTAGCAGACAAACAAGTGCAAGCCAAATGCTTTACATCAAAGGGTGGAAGGCGCATAGCGCCAAATATAGATTCTAGCAATCCTAAAGTAAATGGGCTTTGTACTCCATTATTAACTACACTAGCTTTTAATTCCTTCAGCAACTTAAATTCTAGTGGGGTGTGTTCATGTATAAGCTGCTGTGGATTATTTGGATCGGGCCTTACGGAAATAGGAAAAGCGCAAGTTCCTAAGGGTTCTCCAGCTATAGCAGCAGAGTGTAAAATTCTTTGTATTGGGGTCTCTATTTCTGCTACTGAAGGAGGCGGTTTAGATGTTTCTGCTACTAGAGGGGGCAACACAGGCCAGTTTTCATCCTCCTGCTTCTCTTTATTATTTTTAATTGGTGCTGTTGGGAGAAAAGATTATTTCAAATCTTTAGACTCTGAACATGACTCCTGCTGTCTAGCAGAATAAGAAATGAATAATGGCAGAAGAATAGTATGAACTAAACTCCAAATATAGAAAAGAAGTAGCCCCCCATGTTCTTCCCCCATGTTACCCTGATTCAGAAACTTCCCATTCCCAGTACCTCTTTAGGGCACTGACCTTATATCAGCTGTTGGCAGACTCTTCCCAGTGTTTCTCGTTCTCGTTCTTCTTGTCAGTTTCACTTTCTCTGCTCTAGCAGACCTTAGCTTATATCCCTGTCCCGGGTGTGACTTGTCGCTGTCGGTTGTTATGGGAGTGAACCAATGGGGACGAATGCAGAAATGAAGACAAAGACAAAAAGAGTATTTTTGGAAGAAGGGGTCGGGGGCTGCTTATTTCTAGTGAGCAAGGGCTCTGAGCTTCTACAGCCCTTCGTATTTATTAGGTAGAAAGAGCAGGGAGGGAGAGGTAATGGTTGGTCAACTGCTTGATTTATCACAGGTACACATAATTGCTTTCTTTGTACAACAGGCTTCAGATGTTCCTGTAGATAATCACAAGGAACACTATGCTTGGGGCGTGACTGCCCTCAGCACCCCTTCTGGTGGCAGATGCGGTTGTTAGTTTTCCAACATCCTGCTTTCATGAGAACAGTTTTCTGTTTGCTCATATAGAATCCAGTGGTATACTGAGTTGGTCACGACCCTCATTCTTTTGGCCTGTAACAGGCTCATGCCTGTAATGCCAGCACTTTTGGAGGCCGAGGCAACAGGATCACTGGAGCTCAGGAGTTGGATGGAGACGAGCCTGGGCAACACGGTGAAACCCCATCTCTGCAAAAATTAGCCTGGTGTGGTGGGGTGCGCCTGTAGTCTCATTGCTCGTGGGGCTGAGCCAGGAGAATAGCTTGAGCTCCAGAGGTTGAGGCTGCAGTGAGCCATAATGGTGATGCTGCATTGCAGCCTGGGTGACAAAGTGAGACTCTATCTCAAAAAAAAAAAAAAAAAAAAAAAAAAAAAAAAGCTGTTAGATGAAAATGAAGACAAACAACATTTGCAAGGATATAAATCTTAAACCATTTGTTGGGGGTATAGGCTCTGGTGTCAGATTTCCATCTGTCCTGTATTTTGTAACCACAAATTGTCCTGGCTGGATTAATTGTAAGGAAGCCCCTTTAAACACATTTAGACTTCCAAAGTTTGTTTGCATACCAATTAGTTGTCATGAAAAGCTGCATTCAACCCAGGGTCTGAGATGCCTTTTGTATATAAAGTGCTTCTCCTTTTGACACTGACTGAATTACATACATAACAGATTCATTTATTTAAAAACAATTTAAGAGGCTTTTTCTATAATGCTGAACCTCCTGTGTGGTATTTGTGTTTAATTCTGGTCAAAACTAATAAACACTGCAATTCAAAACCATTAATCATCAAGCATAGACCAACTATCTGAGGTTATGAGCACATATTTAAGAGGTTAGACTCTGGCATTCCAGATATTGCAAATAATACTTTTCTCATTTCTAAATTTCCTAGAAATAAGTGGAGATTTGTATAAGGAAATAATACTCTTTAAAAAATTTATTTTTGACTCAGGATCTGGCTCTGTTGCCCTGGCTAGAGTGCAGTGGTGCCATCACAGCTCACACAATAGCCTGGAACTACTGGGCTCAAGCCTACCTCCCACCTCAGCCTCCCAAGTAGCTGGGACTACAGATGCAGGCCATCATGTCCCACTAAGTTTTATCTTATTTTTATAGAGACAGAGTCTGTGTTGCTCAGGCTGGTCTTGAACGCCTGGCATCAAGTAATCCTCCCACCTCCCAATAAAACATGTACTGATGGTCGGGCATGGTGGCTCATGCCTGTAATCCCAGCACTTTGGGAGGCCAGGGCGGGCGGATCACGAGGTCAAGAGAGCAAAGACCATCCTGGCCAACATGATGAAACCCTGTCTCTACTAAAACTACAAAAATTAGCCAGGCATGGTGGTACGCACCTGTAGTCTCAGCTACTCGGGAGGCTAAGGCAGGAGAATTGCTTGAACCCTGGAGGTGGAGGTTGCAGTGAGCCAAGATCGTGCCACTGCACTCCAGCCTGGCGATAGAGCAAGACTCCGTCTCAAAAAAAAACCCCAAAAAAACCCCACAAAAACAAAAACAAAAACAAAAACCATGTACTGATATGAAAGTTGTTTTATCCTGGCAGGGCACAGTGGCTCACGCCTGTAATTCCAGCACTTTGGGAGGCCGAGGCAGGTGGATCACAAGGTCAGGAGTTCAAGACAAGCCTGGCCAAGATAGTGAAGCCCTGTCTCTACTAAAAATACAAAAATTAGCCGGGTACGGTGGCAGGTGCCTATAATCCCAGATAGTTGGGAGGCTGAGGCAGGAGAATTGTTTGAACCCCGGGGAGCAGAGGTTGCAGTGAGCAGAGATTGTGCCACTGCACTCCAGCTTGGGTGATACTATGTCTCAAAAAAAAAAAAAAAAAAAAAAGTAAGTTGCTTTATCCTTAAAACGACATATATTGTTTTCACCCCTACATAATCCTTGCCTCCCAGACATCTCCCCACTAACTTCAGGAGACATCTTAATTTGGCATCTGATGGTTTGAAATAGTTTCTGTAATCAAATCCTGAATAAAATCCATTTTAAAGCCTACAGAAAGAAACAAGTCTAAAAATTTGTTGAAATGTTTATTGAACGAACATAATACATTTGTCTGAGAAGAGATAATGCACACTAAAGTCCCCTACAAGCAACTAATGGGAAAAGATCACACTGGTAACTCCAATTTTTAAAAATATGGTCATGAAAGATAACTGTAGTTGGTGTTTATGAATCATCTTTTGGGGGTAAAAGCCCCCAACAACTCTACAAATTGAGATCCAGAACTGAGAAAATCATCAGGTGAAATACCAGGACCAAAAAACTTATTTTATTTGAATTCCATTTTCTGAGAAGAAAACTAGTATTGCGGCAGTCATTTAATGAAAACTTACAGTTTCACTAAGGATTCAGATATCCGTTGACATGTACATAACAATATTTAGATTGAATCATAAAAAGTTGACTGTCTACAAGATATTATTTCACAAATTTATCTATTTTAAATAACACTTAAGTTATTACATACACACTGACATCAAAATCATGCCAGAGCAATGTTACTACTTGTACATGTTTCTGAGTATTCATGATCTTTAATGTCTGGACACATTCTAGGTCACAGAGCAGAAGCAAATTTTCACTTTTGTGTGTTTTTGGTACAGTGACATGTCTAGCTCCTTTTGAGCAAGATATATCTGCTTAAATAATTAACACTATTGGATATTAGTCCCTCAAAGCAAATGTCTATTTCACCTGGTATTCTAGGAAGAGAGAGAAAGAAAGAAAATAACCAAAGAAACGTGACTGCAATCTAATTTCCAAGAGAGAAGCTCTACTTCTGAATAATGGCCCCATACTACATATTTTATAAATATTTTTCTCACAACTTTTCTTAAAACTTAAGTTCTGTCTTAGGAATGTCTTTAGTTAGGTCTTACAAAGAAACTGTTTAATATAGGATGTTAACACCTACTAAGCAAAAGATGCTTGCTTCTCTTCCCACAAAAGCCAAACAGAAAACAAAGAGTGTTACTAATATTTTCTATTTATTCATTAATAAAAAGTGCATAGTACAAGCCCTTTATCCCAATCCAAGTACTCAGAAAAAGATTAACAATAGACCCTGGATGGCACAGACATGACTTGTTTGGCATGATTTAAACATATAAAAACAGTAATTAACATTTAGCATATCACACGACCACTTTTGCTTTTAACAAAGCAATCACACATTTAGAAATATAAGACTAAATTTACTATCGCAAGAACAAAAATTTAACCCATTAAACTATAAACTCTCTTCATTTTTCCTTCTTCAAATTACTGTTTTGTGTCTTAAACTGAGCTGGTCAAATTTGAGCACATAATTCATGTAGAGTGACAGACTTTGATTTAGAGTGATAGACTTCCAAGGTTGCTTTGAAAATTTAAGATACTGGTAATTCCATAAACACTCCCACACCACATACCACAAAAACACTAAAAGTAACCATGGAATAGCTGTATTCAATAATTATTTTGGAAAATCCACATTGTAAAATATGACTGGCTGACCATGGGACAGTGCTTGGATAGATAACATGAAAAAAATGAAAAACATTTTATTTTTGGAGACAGAGTTTCACTCTTGTTGCCCAGGCTATAGTGCAATGGCGTGACCTTGGCTCACTGCAACCTCCGCCTCCCAGGTTCAAGTGATTCTCCTGCCTCAGCTTCCCAAGTAGCTGGGATTACAGGCATGCGCCACCACACCCAGCTACTTTTGTATTTTTAGTAGAGATGTTGACCAGGCTGGTCTCAAACTCCTGACCTCAGGTGATCTGGCTGCCTCGTTTTCCAAAAGTGATGGGACTACAGGCATGAACCACCGTGCCCAGCCTGAAAAAAATCTTTTACTAGAAACAGTTCCAATGTTAACCTTTCCCACATGGGGAGAAAAAAAAAAACAAAAAAAAAAACCTCCCACCATTATTGTGCATAAAACAAAATAAGCTTTTTTATTTTTTTCTTTTTGGCAGAGACAGGGCCTTGCTATGTTGCCCAGGCTAGTCTCAAACTCCTGGGCTCAAGCAGTTCTCTCGCCTCAGCCTCCCAAATTGCTGGGATTACAGGCATGAGCCGCCATGACTGGTCTAAAACAAAATAAATTCTTAATGACATTTGTGGAATATGTTTAAGAGCCAAAACTGTGAAAATGTAAGCTGTATCTTTCTTTTTTCGCAGATTATTTAAAAAGGATTGTAGCCACAATTCAGGTGAATGTTTACAAGCCAAATAACGACTTAAGAGTGTGCTCAATAACAAGGCCACAGGTAGAAGCTTTAAGAATTAAATAGAATAATATAAATTACTAGGTCAACAAGAATATTTCATGTATAGTACACTGTCTCAGGAATGCAGAGAAATTTTACAAGAAACCCAAGACTAAATACTTCATTAAGAACACTGGTTACGGCCGGGCGCGGTGGCTCAAGCCTGTAATCCCAGCACTTTGGGAGGCCGAGACGGGCGGATCACGAGGTCAGGAGATCGAGACCATCCTGGCTAACACGGTGAAACCCCATCTCTACTAAAAAAATACAAAAAACTAGGTGGGCACATGTAGTCCCAGCTACTCGGGAGGCTGAGGCAGCGTAAACCCAGGAGGCGGAGCTTGCAGTGAGCTGAGATCCGGCCACTGCACTCCAGCCCGGGCGACAGAGCGAGACTCCGTCTCAAAACACAAAACACTGGTTACCAAGTAAATAGATGGTTCATGTGGGAAAAAGCTAATACACATAGACGTAATGTCAACTAAGTGCATGTGACAGAAATTAAGAACTAGGAATAAGAATCTAGATTTTCCAGTCAGGCACGGTGGCTCACGTCTGTAATCCTAGCATGTTGGGAGGCCATAGTGGGTGGATCACCTGAGGTCAGGAGTTTGAGACCAGCCTGGCCTACATGGCGAAACTCCGTCTCTAACTGAAGATACAAAAATTAGCCGGGCGTGGTGGTGGGCACTTACAATCCCAGCTACTCGGGAGGCTGAGGAAGGAGAATCGCTCGAACCCGGGGGTGGATGTTGCAGTGAGCCAAGATCGCACCACTTCACTCCAGCTTGGGCGGAAGAGCAAAACTCCATCTCCAAACAACAACAAAAAAGAATCCAGATTTTTAGGTGTAATACTAGACATTCTGTGTCCAAGTTTCAGCCACTTCTTCCAATAAAGCCTTCTAAAAGTCTTTTTTTTTTTTTTTTTTTTTTGAGACAAGATCTCACTCTGTCACTCAAGCTGGAGTGCAGTGGCCTGATCTTGGCTTCCTGCAACCTCTGTCTCCCAGGCTCAAGAGATTCTCCTGTCTCAGCCTCCTGAGTAGCTAAGACTACAGGCTGTGTCACCAAACCCGGCTAATTTTTGTATTTTTTGTAGACACGGAGTTTCACCATGTTGGCCAGGCTGGTCTCAAACTCCTGACCTCAAGTGATCCACCCGCCTCAGCCTCCCAAAGTGCTGGGATTACAGACATGTCACTGCGCCCAGTCCCCAAAGCCAATTTTCAATTATTTGTGAGCCATAGATTCAGTGACTACATCAATATCTCTTGCCAGGAATTGGCCTTCTAGCAGCTCAGAGAACAGATTGTTAGGATATATATATGGGCAAGCCTTCTAAGTTCAAGAGGCAAGAGCAAAAAATGGCATGCTATAGGGATTTAGCTCCCTCTTAAGCCATTCTGGCCCTTTCTGCTCTACTTCACCAGCTGCAGAGTTAGGAAGGCTTCCAGCAGGCCACAAAAACCTTTATTCTGTGGGGCTCATTTATCCAGGATTTAACTTACCTGTGTTATGTTACCCATCTATTAACACAAGTAATTCAGAGTTGGTTATATTATTTCAAGAAATTGAGCACAAAGCCAAGATGTGTACAAGGAGGAATTCAAACAATCAATATTGGATTATATAACGAAAAGATACCCTTACAATGTTTATGATCTAGAATGTAATCATAATAAAGGGGAAAAAATCTCTTATGAGTATCACAATTGTATCAGAGACTATTAAACAGTACAATGATACAGAGAATTTATTCAATTCATACAAGCAATTTACCAAACAGTGAATAGACTGACCTAAGGGGAAAAAAATCCTTACGTTGATAGCAAATTATCTTCTAGCCCCCATAAATAATCTGCAATCATTTGCTAGGAAAAAAACTTCATAACCACATGGGTCATGCAGACATTTTTATTTATTTGTTTATTTTTAGACAGAGTCTCGCTCTGTCGCCCTGACTGGAGTGCAGTGGCACGATCTCAGCTTATTGCAACCTCCGTCTCCCGGGTTCAAGCAATTTCCTGCTTCAGTCTCCCTAGTAGCTGGGATTACAGGCACACCCCACCATGCCTGGCTAATTTTTGCATTTTTAGTAGAGGCGAGGTTTTACCATGTTGGTCAGGCTGGTCTCGAACTCCTGACCTCAGGTGATTCGCCCGCCTCGGCCTCCCAAAGTGCTGGGATTATAGGCGTGAGCCACCGTGCCCGGCCCATGCAGACATTTTTAAGTGCTATTGGTATTCACTTTATTTCAAACTGAGCAAAACAATACAACCTTTTACTTTTTTACACATTTCAAAATTTCTCTCATATTAACATTCCTTCCTACCCCAATCCATCCCATCACCAAACAGGAATAAGATAAGGAGTGAAAAAAAAGATGTTTGTTTCTCATTTTCCTTCTTTTCCCTTGAAGTAAACCTGTTATTTATTAAAATTTTTTATAGGTCAGAGGATAACAAAGGACTCAATGGAGTAAATAAGTAAATAGGCATTCAAATGTCAGTAACCTAATAGGCCCTAATACAGCTTTAAGATTTTATTTTTATTTTTATTTTTGAGAGAGAGTCTCGCTCTGTCGCTCAGGCTGCAGTGCAGTGGTGCAATCTCGGCTCACCGCAACCTCCACCTTTTGGGTTCAAGCAATTCTCCTGCCTTGGCCTCCTGAGTAGCTGGGATTACAGGCACATGCACCACGCCTGGCTAATTTTTCTGTATTTTTAGTAGAGACAGGGTTTCACCATGTTGGCCAGGCTGGTCTCGAACTCCTGACCTCAAATGATCCGCCCACCTCAGCCTCCCAAAGTGCTGGGATTACAGGTGTGAGCCACCACACTAGTCTAAGATTTTCATTTTAACAGGCAGTGTTAGAACAGAAAAAAAGCTTCCCAAGAGGCACTCATTTTAAAAATAAATTATAGCTTAAATTATTATGTGGATTATACCAGCAAAGGCAGAAAGAATTAATGTTTTCCTCCTTTCATGAACCTTGTAAGGCTAGTGTTGAGTGGCTTACAAATGTCATATAATGGACTGTAAATCATCTGCCATATTGATCAATCATGTTTATTTAAGGTTTTCTTAACATTAGAGATTTTTAATGAGAGTATAAAATTAGTAAACAACCATTTCATTTTTTTCTCTCTTCCTATTCTAGCCACATAAACCAGTTTAATCCATGACACGGATTTCAGCTGTAATTTGCAAAACAATCCAAGAGCTACCACAGTGCCCAAAACTACAGAAAACTGCCATCCACAAATTAACTACCAAGGTAAATGTAAATACAACGTGGTTCTAATTTTCTTTCATACAACCTCAGACAACCTGAAATAACTTTATAAATACCTCATGAAAAAAAGCAATTTAAAAAGCTATCAAATCTATTTAAAATATATAAATGCAGACCTCTCAAATTTCGTTCAATCAGGCCAGAAATTATCACAAAAATTATAATCACAGTTACAAACAGAATGAGTGGAATGTTTGTAAGTTTAGGACAACCAAAAACGCCCCATGTAACTTTTTAAAAATATAATCATTCACTCAAATATACTGTAAATAGGAATGGCAGTAACACAGGAAGCAAAAATAAACTTGCAAGTGAAATTTCTAGAAGCTCATGAAAACAAAACCATCCCATATTGCAGATACAAAAGGAAAAACAGTTCTAATGGGGTTAAGAGTACTCTGGTCATCTTCGTTCGTTTGGTCGTGCAAGGTGTTAACTATTTTCACTTCCCATATCACAAAGTTAGTCCACAGGAGGAGCTGGTGGATCTTGTCCCTGGCATTAGAAAGAAATAAATTATTTAACTGACTTTTTAAAAATTTTAAATTTTTTAACATTTATTTTATTACTGTTTAAAAAATTGACTTATTAAATCCCAGTGCAACCAATCTAACACATAGAGAAAGAACTGAGCAGCAATGCCCCCCACCATCCCATCCCAAATATATGCTTATTTGGACTTTTCATATGTTTTTACATGAGGGAACACTAGATTAAATAACACTGTGATTTTCCACCATTTGTCTCATTTTTCCCTGTAGAATGCAATAGAGAGGGAATCTGTATAACAGTGATGTTATCACTCCTGCCAGCAACCACATTAGCTGACACACAGTCTGCATTGCATTAATATGGTAATATTCAAAGTGTCACAGATACAATACTTGCAGGATTATGCATGGACATCTTGACTGGTTAACCAGGAGAATGTAATGGTAAAATTTCCAGGCTTGCCAAACAATTCCGGAATTTTTTTTTTTTTTCTTTTTTGAGACAGAGTCTCACTGGGTCGCCAGCCCCAGGAGTGATCTTCAAACTAATGAAAGTATCTTCATCCCTCTTGCTAAGGTTGATTGGCTAAGCGAAGTACTGTATATTTAAAATGAAGCTAGGGACTTTTGTTTCTCAATACTGAATGTCTACGAGGAAGCATGTGGCTGCAGTTGCTTCTGGCAGTCATCCTATGACCCTAAGGGGAGCCCATCTTGGAATGAAGTTGATAGTAAGAGGAAAGAAACTGGGTCTTTGATGACACTGTTAAACTTTCTTAACACTGACCCTACCTCTGAATTTTTTTGATGTGTAAATCAATGAAGCCACTTGTTTTAAACCGTTTTGAATTGACTTTTGCTAACTTGCAATAGAAAGCAAGTGAACTATAAAGGAAAGATCAGAGTTTTTAAGATTCTCAAGATTTTATTTATTTACCCTGAAATGATGTATGAGGCCTGAGTTGGGGGTGATCAATATTTCTACTTGGAATTAGTCTCAACACATTTTCTTACTTATTCCTAAGATAGCGGAACTACTATTCCTAGAAACACTGGCCTACAATGAATTAAGGTCCAAAAGAGTATAATCTTGCATTTCTGTCGTTTTAATAGTTTCTTTTTTTTTTTTTTTTCCTATCGCCCAGGCTGGAGTACGGTGGTGCGATCTCGGCTCACTGCAGCCTCCACCTCCCGGGTTCAAGTGATTCGCCTGCCTCAGCTTCCCAAGTAGCTGGGATTACAAGCATGTGCCACCATGCCCGGTTAATTTTTTTGTATTTTTAGTAGAGATGGGGTTTCACCATGTTGGTCAAGCTGGTCTCCAGCTCCTGACCTCAAATGATCCACCCGCCTCAGCCTCCCAAAGTGCTGGGATTACAAGTGTGAGCCACCGCACCCAGCCCATTTTAATGGTTTCTAAGTCAGGTTATTAAGAATTCTATTTCTTTAGCTCCAAACATTGAGGAAGTTACTCTTTGATATGAAAGTAACAAAGCTATACAAAAAAAGTAAGAAAGACGGCTAAGGAATAAACACTTTATCAAGACAATATGCAAGCTGTTTTATAAATACTCTCTTCTCCAAGAAAAAACAAAAATACATGTAAGGCTTTTTATATAGTGCTAATAATGCCTTCTTTCTTTTTTTTTTTTTTTTTGAGATGGAGTCTCGCTCTTGTAGCCCAGGCTGGAGTGCAAAGGTGCGATCTCGCCTCACTGCAACCTCCGCCTTCTGGGTTCAAGCAATTCTCCTGCCTCTGCCTCCCGAGTAGTTGGGATTACAGGCATGAGCCACTGCCCCCGGCCTATAATGCCTTCTTTCTTTTTTTTTTTTTTTTTTTTTTTTTTTTTTTTTTTGAGGCAGAGTCTCGCTTTGTCGCCCGGACTGGAGTGCAGTGGCCAGATCTCAGCTCACTGCAAGCTCCGCCTCCCGAGTTTACGCCATTCTCCTGCCTCAGCCTCCCGAGTAGCTGGGACTACAGGCGCCCGCCACTTCGCCCGGCTAGTTTTTGTATTTTTAGTAGAGACGGGGTTTCACCGTGTTAGCCAGGATGGTCTTGATCTCCTGACCTCGTGATCCGCCCGTCTCGGCCTCCCAAAGTGCTGGGATTACAGGCTTGAGCCACCGCGCCCGGCCTATGCCTTCTTTCTTAAAGTTAGCATGCTATGTATCTTTTTTGTGTATGTTTTTCTTTTCGATTTCTTTTTCTTTCTTTCTTTCTATACTACATATGTTCTACTCCTTTAAAAACAAAGCAAAACACTGACCAATTAACACGGCATATTTGCTTTCTCTTATATAAAAAAATGAGTCTAACCGAACTTCTGATATCAACACCACAACACTGGAGAAAAGAAACAATTATTTCAGGAATTCCACATGCTAAAGGTTGGAAAAGAGAATTAGTGGGATAATTTGGTATTCAACAAGTGAATCTGGCCAGGCACGGTGGCTCATGCCTGTAATCCCAGCACTTTGGGAGGCAAATGCAGGCGGAGCACCTGAGGTCAGGAGTTTGAGACCAGCCTGGCCAACATGGCAAAACCCCATCTCTACTAAAAATACAAAAATTAGTCAGTTGTGGTGACACACACCTGTAATGCCAGTACTTTGGGAGGCCGAGGCAGGCAGATCACCTGAGGTCAGGAATTTGAGATCAGCCTGGCCAACATGGTGAAACCCCATCTCTACTAAAAATCCAAAAATTAGCCAGACGTGGTGCATGTGCCTGTAATCCCAGCTACTCGGGAAGGGGAGGCAGGAGAATCGCTTGAACCCAGGAGGCAGAGGCTGCAGTGAACCGAGATTGCACCACTGCACTCCAGCCTGGATGACAGAGTGAGACTCCATCTCAAAAAAAAAACGAGGCCGGGCGCGGTGGCTCAAGCCTGTAATCCCAGCACTTTGGGAGGCCGAGACGGGCGGATCACGAGGTCAGGAGATCGAGACCATCCTGGCTAATACGGTGAAACCCCGTCTCTACTAAAAAAATACAAAAAACTAGCCGGGCGCGGTGGCGGGCGCCTGTAGTCCCAGCTACTCCAGAGGCTGAGGCAGGAGAATGGCGTAAACCCGGGAGGCGGAGCTTGCAGTGAGCTGATATCCGGCCACTGCACTCCAGCCTGGGCGACAGAGCGAGACTCCGTCTCAAAAAAAAAAAAAAAAAAAAAAAAAAACGAGCAAATCTATTATGGAAATTTTCCCTTTTTCTTATGATGCTCTATCATCTTATAGTTTTTTTAATTATAAATTTTAACATTTTATTTATTTAAATTGACAAATAAAAATTGTATATATTTGTCATATACAACATGTTTTGAAATATGCATACATTTGTAGAATGGCTAAATTGAGGTAACTGGCATATTCATGGAAATTTTTTTTTTTTTTGAGACGAAGTTTCACTCTTGTCGCCCAGGCTGGAATGCAATGGCGCGATCTTGGCTCACTGCAACTTCCACCTCCTGGGTTCAAGCAACTCTCTTGCCTCAGCCTCCCGAGTAGCTGGGATTACAGGCGCCCACCACCACGCCCAGCTAATTTTCGTATCTGTAGTAGAAACATGGTTTCACCATGTTGGCCAGGCTGGTCTCAAACTGCTGAACTCAGGTGATCTGCCCATCTCGGCCTCCCAAAGTGCTGGGCTTACAGGCGTGAGCCACTGTGCCCAGCCTCATGGGAATATTTTTAAAGAGATAATATTCAAATTCAATGTTTAAAAAACACACACACATAAATACTGGTTCTGAAAAGGATTAAAAGGAATCCTTTAACAGAGGTTCTTTTTTTGTGAGACAGTCTCACTCTGTAGCCCAAGCTGGAGTGTGGTGGTATGATCTTGGCTCGCTGCAACCTCTGCCTCCTGAGCTCAAACGATTCTCAAGCCTCAGCCTCCTGAGTAGCTGGGACTACAGGCACACACCACCATGTCCAGCTAATTTTTTGTATTTTAGTAGAGACAGGGTTTTACCATGTTGCCCAGGGTGGTCTTGAACACCTGAGCTCGGGCAATCCGCCTGCCTTGGCCTCCCAAAGTGCTGGGATTGCAGGTGTGAGCCACCACGCCTGGCCAACAGAGTTTCTATTAAAGATAGTACTGAAAACTCCCTGTTGGGTCACTTTATCATAGTTTTAATTTAGAAGGTTCTAAAAATGGTTGTAATCATGACTATCAAGATTTATCAACATGAATGATTCTGACCTCTCCTTTTGCCAGCTCAGCTGATTTGTTGTGGTACAGAAATGGAAAACGGGTTTGAGAGAAATAGGATGGGAAAATGAGGAAAATAAAATAAGACAGGCTCAGTGTCTCTACTGAATAGCTAGGCCAGAAGGGGGTCAAACATTTGAGCTGAAGCTACTAAGAGTTTAGGGGTTAGAAGCATGAGAGGCAAGGGATCAACTGTGAGGTGGACAGAACTGAGTAGTGGAGGATTGAGATTTAAGCAATATTGCTGTGGATTATGAAATGGATTATTTTTTATGCTTCTCATGCGAGTAAAGATTGGAATTCAAGCCTGGGCAACCTGGCAAAACCCCATCTCTACAAAAAAATACAAAAAACTAGTCAGGTGTGCTAGTGCAGGCCTATGGTCCCAGCTACTCAGGAGGTTGAGGTGGGAGGATCACCTGAGCCTGGGAGGTAGAGGCTACAGTGAGCTAGATTGCACCAATGCACTCCAGCCTGGGCAGCTGAGCAAGACCCTGTCCGAACAAAAAAAAAAAAAAGGAATTCATTTTCAAATTAATTTTTGGCTTCTGGTCTGTGCTTCTTTCTGCACTTAACTCCACAAAGATTAAGCCATCAATTAAATCTTGGAATTGCAAGATTTAATAGAACTACATAGGTAGAATACTCTATGAGTTAAATGTAATTTAACTAATTTAGGTATTTTAGTCAAAACCAAGTCCTTCCCTGCCCCAGGTCACATACATTCCCTTACCCAAAAAGCATTTAAAATCTGCAATACTTACATTATGAGGACTGGTTGGCTTTCCAGGTAGGTTGGATCCTCTTAGATTCGGAGGTCTCAGTAAGAACAAGATCAATGCAATAACCATCCAGGCCACTAAGATCATAGTAACACTGATGCCATTATCACCAGAGGGTCCTGGTACTAAAGACAAACAAAAATGTAGCATGCTCACAATATTGTTAAAAGTAAAAATAAATTCTAATGTTTAAATGTCAGTTTCAAATATTGTATTACTATAAAAATTGTATTGATAAATTAGAGAAGTCCATATTATACCTTCAATTTCCCTTTCCTCCAGTGAGAACATCTAAAACGTAAATGATGTTAAATAGTCATAAAACAAAACCTAGTAAGTTTTTGTTGTTTTCATTTTTTGAGATGGGGTCTTGCCCTATCAAACAGGCTGGAGTGCGGTGGCTCAGTCATAGCTCACTACAGCCTTAAACTTCTGCGCTCATGGGATCCTCTCACCTCAGCCTCCTGAGTAGCTGGGACTACAGGTGTGTGCCACCATGCCCCAGGCCCCTAATTTTTAATTTTTGTTTTTAGGAGAAACACTGTGTTGCCTGGGCTGGTCTCTAACAATTTTTTTTTTTTTTTTTTTTTTTTTTTTAGATGGAGTCTCACTCTGTTGCCAAGGCCGGAGTACAGTGGGACGATCTTGGCTCACTGCAACCACCGCCTCCCAGGATCAAGCAATTCTGCCTCAGCCTCCTGAGTAGCTGGGATTACAGGCATGTGCCACCATGCCCAGCTAATTTTTGTATTTCTAGTAGAGATGGGGGTTCACCATGTTGGCCAAGCTGGTCTTGAACTCCTAACCTCAGGTGATCCACCCGCCTTGGCCTCCCAAAGTGCTTGGATTACAGGTGTGAGCCACTGTGTCCAGCCCCACACCCCTAATTTTTTTTTTTTTTTAATTTTTAGTAGTGATGACGTCTCACTATGTTGTCTGGACTAGTCTCTAATAAATTTTTTAATAGTACAATAATTCTTAAAATTTGGGGTAACAGAATCATTTGAGAATTTGATAAAAATTAAGAACTCTATTTTAAGAATTCATGGGGTCCTTCAACAGAGGCCTTGCAAGGCAAGCTGCCCATGCCATGTTTGTAGATTAGTGAGGCTAGGCGCCCTAACTTCCCTAAGATCTACTTTTCTAGCTACCTCTGCCCTGTGTCTGGCACCTACATCCTTCATGATTGTTCTTTTTGATCCATTCTGGATTAAAAATAAATATGAAAAGCACTCATGTATACCAAATTCCATAATTTTGCATATAATTGTGGAAGGTTTAAGGACCCACAAAGCCACGAATCCATAGATTTGCTGAGATCTATGAATCTGAGTTAAGACCACAGAAAAAACACTCTCCTTTGGGGGGAAATCTGCATCTTAATTGCAGAGGCATCATGAAAAAGAAAGGGAACATCGGGCTGCATAATATATACATTAAAAGATCCCTTTAATTACAGTCTCAACCAAAGAGATTACTTTGGCCTTCTTTTTCACACAAAGAAGTTGAATTCAGGTCTAGATATTTTAAAATTTTATCAATTTTTCTCTTCTATCCATTTTTTATCTTCTATTTATCAAGAGAAAAAAGCTAGACGGGATGTATGTAAGTATACAGGTATCAGTTTTTCCTGGCTCCTTGACATAGCCGTGTCTTATTTATTTATTTATTTATTTATTTATTTATTTATTTTTATTTTTTTTTTTTGAGACAGAGTCTTGCTCTGCCGCCCAGGCTGGAGTGCAGTGGCCGGCTCTCAGCTCACTGCAAGCTCCGCCTCCTGGGTTCATGCCATTCTCCTGTCTCAGCCTCCCGAGTAGCTGGGACTACAGGCGCCCGCCTCGTCGCCCGGCTAGTTTTTTATATTTTTTAGTAGAGACGGGGTTTCACCGTATTAGCCAGGATGGTCTCGATCTCCTGACCTCGTGATCCGCCCGTCTCGGCCTCCCAAAGTGCTGGGATTACAGGCTTGAGCCACCGCGCCCGGCAGCCGTGTCTTATTTAATTTGAAATAACAAGTGCCTAGCACAGTGCCTGATATGAGGTTAACAAATTTCTGATAAATGAAACATAGATTTTTTTATTGAAGTATATTAGAGAACTCAATTTTCAGAAATAAAAATGGCCGGATGCGGCGACTCACGCCTATTATCCCAGTATTTTGGGAGGCCAAGATGGGCAGATTGCCTGAGCTCAGGAATTCGAGACCAGCCTGGGCAATATGGTGAAACCCCATCTCTGAGGGGAAAGAAAAGGAAAATCCGTTAGATAAACAGTTAAGGCTGGGCCCCGAGAAGTGCTTGCCTGAAAAATCACAGCTGCTACAGCTGCACAGTTAAGTCTGGACAGATAAGGAGCCAGTAAAGCAAAGAAGCCTTTTTGTTCTTTGTATAATTAGTGAGCTCCCAGGAAAAAGTTTCCTCACCTTTTCAGGCATATACACAGTGGGCTCCATGGGAACTTGTACAGGGAGCAGTGGGGCTTACCTAAAAAAACCCACAGTTACACAAACAAGAGAAGCTGTGCTTTGTGCTTAGAAACAATCCCACAGTTGGAAAAAGGGAGTTGCACAGACAGCTTTACTGATAAGAAAAATTAATCAGTTACAAGGAGAAGAGCAGTTTCTTTTTTTTTTTCTTTGTTTTTTTTTGAGACGGAGTCTCGCCCTGTTGCCCAAGTTGGAGTGCAGTGGCACGTCAGCTCACTGCAACCTCCACCTCCTGGGTTCAAGTGATTCTCCTGCCTCAGTCTCCCCAGTAGCTGGGATTACAGGTGCCGCCACCATGCCTGGCTAATTTTTTGTATCTTTAGTAGAGATGGGGTTTCACCATGTTGGCCAGGCTGGTCTCAAACTCCTGACCTCATGATCTGCCTGCCTTGGCCTCCCAGAGTGCTGGGATTACAGGCGTGAGCCACGGCGCCTGGCCGCAGTTTCTTATAAAAGCATTTTACATTCAGTTGTAACCAAGCGATCGGATTCCCCTCTCTGCAGAGAGCTTTCTCCTTTTGCTTATTACATTTTCACTCAAACTTCACCCTTGTGACCATGCTCCTTAATCATTCTGGAGGTGAGACAAAGAACTCAGGGTGATACCTCATAAGAAAAACTGTTATATTAAGGTGCATTAGTGAGACTGCAAAATCTCTACGAAAATTAGCCAGGTGTGGTGGCGTGTGCCTATAGTCCCAGCTACCCGGGAGGCTGAGGCACGAGAATTGCTTGAACCCAGGAGGCAGAGGTTGCAGTGAGCTCAGATTATACCACTGCACTCCAGCCTGGGCAAGAGAGCAAGACCCTGTCTCAAACAAAACCAAATCAAAACAAAACAAAACAAAAACAAAAGAAAACAACCACAACAACAAAAAATGAAAAGAAAGAAAAAAATTATAGATTAGATTTCTAGAGGAAAATGTAGTATCCCTAGGTGATTACTAAAATAGCTTGTCAAGACTACAGCTGTTTGGTTTTGATCTCCTTGCCTCAGGAAAAAGTAAAAGAAATCCAGACAAGATGTTGAAACTAATCTGATACACTGCATTGGGGTCAGTGGGTCCAGGGCCCAATTCCACAAAAGGAAAGGAATTGGTGGCACTGCTGAGGCCAAAAGGCTAGTGATAAGAGGAGACAAAGTCAAGTTAAGAGTTGCACTGGCCCTGCTGCAAAGAAGTCTTACGGCAAACAAATTAGCACAAAATATATATAAAAAAGAGCTGAGCTGGCCCAAGGCAGGATGGACAGCAATGCTTGTAGCCTCTGTTCCAACCCCAGTCAATTCCCTAGAAACAGCTAAACAGGCCAGGCACGGCAGCTTGTATCTGTAATCCCAGCACTTTGGGAGGCCAAGGCGGGCAGATCCCTTGAACTCAGGAGTTTGAGACCAGGCTGGGCAACATGACAAAAACCCATCTCTACAAAAAATTTTTTAAAAAATTAGCCAAGTGTGCTGGTGTGCACCTGCGGTCCCAGCTACTCAGGAGGCTGAAGTGGGAGGATGGCTTGAGCCCAGGAGGTGGACGTTGCGGTGAGCTGTAATTGCACCAGTGCACTCCAGCCTGGGCAACAGAGCCAGACCCTGTCTCAAAACTAAAACAAAAACAAACCACTTTCTTCCATTGTCTTCTGTGTCATTCCCATTGTCTGATCTAACAGTTGGATACTCCTCCATCAATAATTCTCTATTTCTTTTTCTTTATATTAACAGTCCTTTTGTTCTCTCTCTTATTTTTTTTTTTTTTTTTCGAGATGGAATCTCGCTCTGTCACCAGGCTGGAGTGCAGTGGCACGATCTCGGCTCACTGCAACCTTTGCCTCCCGGGTTTTATTTGTAGTAGAGATGGGATTTCACCATGTTGTCCAGGCTGGTCTCAAACTCCTGACCTCAGGTGATCCACCTGCCTTGGCCTCTGAAAATGCCGGGATTACAGGCGTGAGCCACTGCAACTGGCCAACATCAATAGTTCTTAAACTATGGTATACATCAGAGTCATCTGAAAACTTCTTAAAAATGCAGAAATCTGGGAAACACGAGGTCAAGAGATCATCCGGGAGGCAGAGGTTGCGGTGAGCCGAGATCACGCCACTGAACTCCAGCCTGGCGACAGAGCTAGACTCTGTCTCAAACAAAACAAAACAAAACAAAACGCAGAAATCCCACCTTCCATTTAACATATTCAGTACTTTAGTATTCCAAACAAAAATCATGAGCATCTCCCCCTGCCCTACCCCTTTCCACCCCAACTACCAAACTGGATTTCCATTCATCCAGTTGCCCAGGGCAGAAACCTAAGAAAACACCTGTTTTTTCTCTCAACAACCCTGTATTTAATCCATTATGAAGTTTCTTGCAATTTTTTCCTCCTAATTATCACTTGTATTTGCCCACTTTTAGCTCCATGTCCCCTCCTGCTCACGCTACCATCACCTCTTATCTGGTCTACTGCAGTGGCCTCTTAAGGGATCTCCCTATATCTACTCCTGCTTCCCCTGTGTTCTGTATTGTTTCCAGAGTGATTTGTTTTTCTTTTTTTAAAAGCAAATACATGTTGAGTGTCCCTATGTGAAATGCTTGGGTATACAAGTGTTTCAGAATTGAGATTTTTTCAGACTTGGGGATATATGCAATATACTTATTGGTTCAGCAGCCCTGATCCTAAAATCCAAAATCTGAAATGTTCCAATGAGTATTTCCTTTGAGCATCGCGTCAGCACTGACTAAGTTTCAGATTTTGGAGAATTTCAGATTTTCAGGTTAGGGATATTCAACCTATACTATCATTTTTATTTTAAATAATAGTTCAGGCCAGACCTGATGGGGCTCATGCCTGTAATCCCAGCACTTTAGGAGGCCAAGGCAGGAACATCCCTTGAGCTCAGGAGCTCAAGACCAGCCTGGGCAAAATGGCTGGTGTGGAACTTCTGGCCTCATGCAGTCCTCCTGCCTGGGTTTCCCAAAGAGCTGAGATTACAGGTGTCAGTCAGTAGTCATGCCCAGCCATGACTTTTTAATATTCTTTGCAAGTAAAAGATTCTGAAGCTTAAGAGAGTTAAACCTCAGATTCCAAGTTTACTAATTCATATTTCTAGACAAAGGATACCTGATCCTTTTTTAGAATCTCATGCTGGGCACCGTGGCTCACGCCTGTAGTCCCAGCACTTGGGAGGGTAAGGCGAGTACGTCACCTGAGGTCTGGAGTTCAACACCAGTCTGGCCAACATGGTAAAAAAAAAAAAAACAAACAAAAAGTCTTTACTAAAAATACAAAAATTAGCCAGGCATGGTGGCGCATGCCTGTAATCCCAGCTACTCGGGGTGTTGTGGCGGAAGAATTGCTCAAACCTGGAAGACGGAGGTTGCAGTGAGCCAAGATCATGCCACTGCACTCCAGCCTGGGTAACACAGTGAGACTCCATCTCAACAACAACAACAAAATAGTAATGTCCACTTCTTTTTTAGAATCTCACAATAGTAATAAGACTCTTAGTTCCCTTAACTATCTCCTAGCTTGGTTCCTATTGCAGGTTTTCTTGCTTGCTTATTGCTGCCAGAAAAGTCTGCTTAAAACTGTTCTTGGCTGGGTACAGTGGCTCATGGCTGTGATCTCAGCACTCTAGGAGGCTGAGGCAGGAGGATCCTTGGAGCCCAGGCATTTGAGACCAGCCTGGGCAACATAATGAGACCTCTGTCTCCACAAAAAAATTAAAAATTAGCTGGTTGTGGTGGTGCAGGCCTGTAATCCCAGCTACTTGGGAGGCTGAGGTAGGAGGATCACTTAAGCCTAGGTGGTCAAGACTGCAGTGAATTGTAATCACACAACTGCACTCCAGCCTGGGTGGCAGAGATATACCCTGTCTCAACCCCAAAACAAACAAACAAACAAACAAACAATCCCCTCTGTTCTTAACACATCTCTGCTGATCAACGTGATAACTCAGTTTCCACTGCCTACTGTTTCAACTCTGGGTTTTTGTTTTTATTGAGTCAGTGTCTCCCTCTGTCTCCCAGGCTGCAGTGCAGTGGCACAATCACAACCCACTGCAACCTTTGCCTCCCAGGCTCAAGCGATCCTCTCACCTCAGCCTCCTGAGTAGCTGGGACTATAGGAGTACGCAACCATGCCCGATTAATTTTTTAATATTTTAAAAACTTTTTTTTATTTTATTTATTTTTATTTATTTTTATTTTTTTTGAGACGGAGTCTCGCTCTATCGCCCAGGCTGGAGTGCAGTGGCCGGCTCTCAGCTCACTGCAAGCTCCGCCTCCCAGGGTTCAGCCATTCTCCTGCCTCAGCCTCCCGAGTAGCTGGGACTACAGGCACCCGCCACCTCGCCCGGCTAGTTTTTTGTACTTTTTAGTAGAGACGGGGGTTTCACCGTGTTAGCCAGGATGGTCTCGATCTCCTGACCTTGTGATCCGCCCGCCTCGGCTTCCCAAAGTGCTGGGATTACAGGCTTGAGCCACCGCGCCCGGCACTTTTTTTTATTTTTTAGAGACAGGGTCTCACTATGTTGTCCAGGCTGATCTCGAATTCCTGAGCTCGAGTGATCTGCCCATCTTGGCCTGCCAAAGTTCTGGGATTAAAGGCATGAGCCACCCTACCTGGCCCTAATTTTTGTATTTTTAGTAGAGACGGCGTTTTGCCATGTTGCCAAGGCTTGTCTTGAACTCCTGAGCTCAAGCAATCCACCCACCTGAGCCTTGCAAAGTGCCAGAATTATAAGCATGAGCTACTGTGCCCAGCAATTCTAAATTCTTTAGCTCAGCCTTTCCTCATATGATTTGGCCTTATTCATCTAATCTTACCTCTTACCACTTCTCAGAAAATGCATCCGCTGCTCTAGTCACCCCCTATACCCCTCCCTCCCTCCCTTCCTTCCTTCCTTCCTGCTCTAGTCACCCCCTATACCCCTCCCTCCCTCCCTCCTTTCCTTCTTTTTCTTCTCTCTCTCTCTCTCTCTATTTTGGGACAGAGTTTCACTCTTGCTGGCCAGGCTAGAGTGCAGCGGCACGATCTCTGCTCACTGCAACCTCTGCCTCCCAGGTTCAAGTGATTCTCTTGCCTCAGCCTCCCGAGTAGCTGGGATTACAGGTGCTCACAACCACACCCAGCTAGTTTTTTGTATTTTTAGTACAGACAAGGTTTCACCATGTTGACCAGGCTGGTCTCGAACTCCTGATCTCAGGTGATCCACCCACTCAGCCTCCCAAAGTGATGGGATTACAGGCATGAGCCACCGCCCCTGGCCCCTCTTCTTTCTTTAGCCAATGATTCCCTGGCCTGGCTATGCATCAGAATAGCCTTAGAATCTGTATCAACACCACAGATTCTAAGGCACTGCCTAAGATCATCTGATTCAGGAGCAGCTTCAGGGTGGGAACAGGAGCCAACGATATTTTTTAAAAGCTTTCCAAATGAATCTGATGCAACAGTTGAATGCGAACTTGTCTGGCAGCATTTGCCAACTATGCAAATTCAGTCTTCCTGGGTTACTACTCATTATTTCCCTGTCTAGCATGTTCTTACAACTAACTCCATTTATCCACCTATATGCTATATCCCTCTTCCATAAAAATCTCCATTTCCTCCACCCACTTTTTCCTCTGCCTTCTCTGGACTAGTGTAGCATTTCTAGTTTGAAGGAAGGGTTTCCTATCTCTCCTAATTAACTTTTTAAGAACTGAGACCATCTCATAGCTGTTTGACTGTACCACCTCTTAGATATATAATCCCTGAGCCTCAGTTTCTTTTTCTTCTTTCCTTCTTCCTTCCTTCCTCTTCTTCCTCCTTCTTCTTCCTCTTCTTTTACTCTTCCTCTTCTTCTATTATTATTATTATCATTTTGAGATGGAGTCTTGCTCTGTCACCAGGCTGGAGTGCAGTGGCACAATCTTGGCTCACTGCAACCTCCGCCTCCCAGTTTCAAGCGATTCCCCTGCCTCAGCCTCCCGAGTAGCTGGGACTACAGGTGTGTACCACCTTGCCAGGCTAATTTTTTGTATTTTAGTAGAAACGGGTTTTCACCATGTTGGCCAGGATGGACTCGATCTCCTGACCTCGTGATTCGCCCACCTGGGCCTCCCAAAGTGCTGGGATTACAGGTGTGAGCTACTGCACCCAGCCGAGCCTCAGTTTCTTTACCAGTGAAGTGGAAGTATTTCCATCATCTCAGAGCAGCTACGACAATTGAAATGGTCAATACATGACAAGCAGTTAGCGAAGTGCCTGGTACACAGCAGGTAGTCAATAAACATTATCCATTAACTTTGGGAGGCAGAGGCAGGCGGATCACCTGAGGTCAGGAGTTTGAGACCAGCCTGGCCAACATGGTGAAACCTCATCTCTACTGAAAATATAAAACTTAGCGGGGTGTGGTGGCACGGGTCTGTAATCCCAGTTACTCGAGAGGCTGAGGCAGGAGAATCGCTTGAACCTGGGAGGTAGAGGTTGCAGTGAGCCGAGACTGCGCCACTGCACTCCAGCCTGGGTGACAGAGTGAGATTCTGTCTCCACAAGAAAAAACAAAAAACAAAAAACACCATATCCATTACCAGTATTAGGATCAATTAGAATACAGAAAAGTGGTAACAGGATGGAAGGAGCACAATACTTGGTAACTAACTGTACTGCTGGGAGGAGGAGGAAGAAAAATTAGTGAAGGATGCCTCTAAAATTTTCTGAAGGGTAACAGTATGTGGTAGAATTTCTCTACTTAAAAAGCTAAATGGAAACAGTTTTCCTGACCTCCAAGGTTTGATAACATCATTTTCTCCTATCCTCCAGTAATTCACGGCCCATCTCAGAATAGGATACTAGGTGAACCAATTAAAGTAGAACCTCTTGGTCACAGCCAGTCGTTTTCTGTTTACAGCAGTCCCATGAAATTGAGATTGACTTTGGGATGTACTATCACATGGGCATAGCATGCAAGATTATTAACAAAAAACTGGAAACAAACCTAAACGTCTGCCAAGAGTGCCTGATTAATAAATTATGGTACATCTATACAATGGAATTATTATGAAGCTGTAAACAATTTTTGAGGAAAGTCTCTACGAGGTATAGTTTTTTTGAACAACAAAAAAAAAAGCAGGTGAAGAATGGTGTCTAAAAAGGGGAGACAAGGCTGGGCACAGTGGCTCAAGCCTGTAATCCCAGCACTTTGAGAGGCCGAGGCAGGTGGATCACTTGAGGTCAGGAGTTCAAGACCAGCTTGGCCAACATAATGAAACCCCCTCTGTACTAAAAATACAAAAACTAGCTGGGTGTAGTGGCTCATGCCTGTAATCCCAGCTACTCGGGAGGCTGAGGCATGAGAATCACTTGAATTTGGGAGGCAAAGGTTGCAGTGAGCCAGGATGGCACAACAGCACTCTAGCCTGGGCGACAGAGACAAATAATTTATAGTCGCTCGTACATGTACAAAGACACTCTGGAAAGATAACAGAGAAGACCAATAATGCCTGGAGAAAGGATCTGGGTAGTTGGGATAATATGAGGCAAGACAACTCTTCACTGTATACTAATTAACTTGATTTTTGAACCTTATGTAAAATGTTAATAGAATTAAACAAAAAAAGTAGCCTAAAGTATCTTGGGGTTGAAAACACTAGGTATCTGAACTGACTTAGACTCCTTAAAATATTTAGGGACAGGAAATAAGAGGGTCACTATAGGCTTTCTGTGATTATTCACAGTCCCTTATGACAAGACCTACTCTTTAGAAAGTCTCAGAACACAGGAAAAAGAGAGTTCGACTGGCCTACTCACACTCCCTGACACTGCATGCAGCTGATAAGTAAGAACATCAGGAGCAGCTTTTTTTTCTTCTAAAACGGGGTCTCTAGGAACTCCCTATATATTATTTACTTTAAGAAGTTAAGTATTTTTCACTTTATGGCCTGGAAAGATATCAAATCATAAAAATGTAGAGGGACTTTATACACCAAAATATAGCATTTCGTATTTTGCTTATGCATTAAGTTTTTGGTTACAAGCAAACATGAGTAGAGTTGATGGCCAGAGACCTCACAAATAAAATGCCAAATGGAATATTCACAATGCAGTCGTTAACTTAGCTGGACACCAAGAAGATGAAAAGGTAGAGACAGAGGCTCTAAGAGCTGACCCATCCCAAGAGATTAGTTGTATAAACTTATATAGGTTTCCACTGGGGAAAGCAAAAACAGAATAGCAGTGAAAGTGGACAATACACCAGTATGCTCTAACCCTGTAATTTTTGGTCCTATATAGTAATTACATTGTCCTAAGCATAGCTACCAGTTTTCAAAAAGCTGAGTCAAGGGTGATCTCTATCATTCCCTAATGTAGATCTGTTATCCTACTACAGGCTGAGTATTCCTACTCTTAAAAATCCAGAATGCTCCAAAATCCAAAACTTTTTGAGAGCTGACATCATGCTCAAAAGAAATGCTTATCAGAACATTTCACATTTTCAGCTCAGGGATAGGTCAACTGGTAAATGAATCTGAAAAAAAATCTGAAACCGAATACCCTTCTGGCTCCAAGCATTTCAAATAAGGGATAGTCAACCTATACTTTCATATTGTGTTCTGCGAGGGTGCCCCCTGGTGTTATTTCAAATTAGTGTTTTTAGAGAAAGATAACCTGAATGGAAAGCATCCTCTCTTTTGTTTAAAGGATTCTATTAAAAAAGAAATACATGATATTTTAAGCAGGGGGCTAAGGGAAACCTCACTAAGAAGGCACTCTGGAGTAAAGAAGTAAAGAAAGTGAGGGTGTCATTTGTGAGATTATCTGAAAGAAGCACATTTCAGGCAGAAGGAACAGCAAGAACTCCTGATTCAGGAGCCTGTGGGATGTTCATGGAGGCCAACGTGGCTTAAGTGGAGTGACCTGGGATTGGTGGTATAGCGAGGTGGGATGTAAGAAAAATATTAGGCTGGGTGCGGTGGCTCACGCCTGTAATCCCAGCACTTTGGGAAGCTGAGGTGGGAGAATCACTTGAGGCCAGGAGTTCAAGACCAGCCTGGGCAACATAATGAGATCCTATCTCTACAACATAAAAAACAAACAAACAAAAAAAATCAGCCAAGTGTGGTGCCACACACCTGTGGTCCCAGCTACTCAGAAGGCTGAGGTGGGAGGACTGCTTGAGCCCAAGGGGTTCCGGTTGCAGTAAGCCATGATTGCACCACTTCACTCCAGCCTGGGCAACAGAGTGAGACTCTGTCTCCAAAAAATATAATAAAAAGATTAAATCAAAAGAGTAACAGGATTCAGATCATGTTGGCCTTATAGGTCATAATAAGAACCTTGGCTTCTGTTACATATTAAATAGAAAACCACTGAAGGGGCTTTTTTTTTTTTTTTTTTTTTGAGACAGGGTCTCACTCTGTCACCCAGGTTGGAGTCCAGTGGCTCAATTACAGCTCACTGCAGCCTCAGCCTCCCAGGCTCAAGTGATCCTCCCAACTCAGCATCTGGAGTAGCTGGGGCATAGGCACAGGCTACCACGCCTAGCTACGTTTTATATCATTTCAACATTTTGCTCACGCTGGTCTTGAACTCCTGAGCCCAAGTAATCTGCCTGCTTTGGCCTCCTGAAATGGGATTACAAGTGTGAGCCACTGCGCCCAGCCACCTCTGAAGAGTTTTGAGCAAAATGCAGATGATATCTGACTGTCATTTTGACAGAACCACTCTATCTGTTGTCCTGAAGAAGGAGAAACAGAAAGACAGTGATATGGTTTGGCTGTGTCCCCACCCAAATTTCATCTTGAATTGTAACTCCCACAATTCCCATATGCCGTGGGAGGAACCTGGTGGGAGGTGATTGAATTATGGGAGCAGGTCTTTCCTGTGCTGTTCTCATGATAGCAAGTCTCACGAGATCTCATGGTTTTAAAAAGGGGAGCTTCCCTGCACAAGCTCTCTTCTCGTCTGCCACCATGTGAGACGTGTCTTTCACCTTCCGCCGTGATTGTGAGGCCTCCCTAGACATGTGGAATTGTAAGCCCAATAAACCCTTTTCTTTTGTAAATTGCCCTATCTTGGGTATGTCTTTATTTTTATTTTTTTTATTTTTTTTTTGAGACAGAGTCTCACTCTGGCCCCCAGGCTGGAGTGCAGTGGCCGGATCTCAGCTCACTGCAAACTCCACCTCCCCGGTTCAGCCATTCTCCTGCCTCAGCCTCCCGAGTAGCTGGGACTACAGGCGCCCGCCACCTCGTCTGGCTAGTTTTTTGTATTTTTTAGTAGAGACGGGGTTTCACTGTGTTAGCCAGGATGGTCTCGATCTCCTGACCTCGTGATCCACCCATCTCGGCCTCCCAAAGTGCTGGGATTACAGGCTTGAGCCACCGCGCCCGGCGGGTATGTCTTTATTAGCAGTGTGAAAACGGACTAATACAGACTAATTAGACAGACTAATACAACAGAACCTGTTGCAATAATCTGTTAACATATGAGATGATGATGGCCTAGAGCAGGGAGGAGGCAGTGGGATAGTGAGAAGTGATAGAATTTTGGATGTATCTTCAAGGTTGTGCTTGCTGAAAGATGACTGAACAGTGTAAGAAAAAGGGAAACCAAGGATGAGTCTCAGAAGGATAGACCTGCCATTAACTGTTATAGGAAGGATCTCGAGAGGATCAGAAATTCTTTTTTTTTTTTTTTTTTTTTTTTTGAGACGGAGTCTCGCTGTGTCGCCCAGGCTGGAGTGCAGTGGCGCGATCTCGGCTCACTGCAAGCTCCGCCTCCCGGGTTTCCGCCATTCTCCCGCCTCAGCCTCCGAGTAGCTGGGACTACAGGCGCCCGCCACCGCGCCCGGCTAGTTTTTTGTATTTTTAGTAGAGACGGGGTTTCACCGTGTTAGCCAGGAGGGTCTCGATCTCCTGACCTCGTGATCCACCCGCCTCGGCCTCCCAAAGTGCTGGGATTACAGGCTTGAGCCACCGCGCCCTGCCAGAAATTCTTAAGATGTTGAGTTTGAGGCACCTCGTGAGACATCCCAGTGGAAATGCCCAAAAGACAGTCATCAGCATACACGTAATGAGTCATGAGACCAGATGAGATCACCAAGCGAGTGAGTGTCTAGAAAGGGAAATGATCCAGGGGCTGAGTCCTGGAGCATTCCAAAAATAGGAAGCTAAGAGGTCAGGGGGACAGACAGAGGCACCAAGAAAGAGGACAGCAGATAGAAAGACACAATGCAGCCAGGCACGGTGGCTCACGCCTATAATCCTAGCACTTTGGGAGGACAAGGTGGGTGGATCACCTGAGGTCAGGAGTTCAAGACCAGTCTTGGCAACATAGGGAAACCCTGTCTCTACTAAAAATACAAAAATTAGGCCAGGCGCAGTGGCTCACACCTGTAATCCCAGCACTTTAGGAGGCCGAGGCAGGCGGATCACGAGGTCAAGAGATCGAGACCATTCTGGCCAACATGGTGAAACCCTTCCTTTCTACTAAAAGTACAAAAATTAGCTGGTGTGGTGGCACACGCCTGTAGTCCCAGCTACTCGGGAGGCTGAGGCAGGAGAATCGCTTGAACCCGGGAGGTGGAGGTTGCAGTGAGCTGAGATTGCACCACTACACTCCAGCCTGGCGACAGTGTGAGACTGTCTCAAAAAAAAAAAAAAAAAATTAGCTGGGGATGCTGGCACACGCCTGTAATCCCAGCTACTCAGGACGCTGAGGCAGGAGAACTGCTTGAATCCAGGAGGTGGAGGTTGCAGTGCGCTATCATGCCATTGGGCTCCAGTTTGGGCGACAAGAGCAAGACTCCATCTCAAAAGAAAGAAAGAAAAAAAAAATTAGCCAGGCATGGTGACATGCTCCTGTAGTCCCAGCTACTCAGGAGGCTGAAGTGGGAGGATTACTTGAACCTGTAAGGTCAAGGCTGCAGTGGGCCGTGTTTGCTCCATTACACTCAAGCCTGGGTGACAAAGTGAGACCCTGTCTCAGAACAAAACAAAAAACAAACAAAAGGCCGGGCGCAGTGGCTCAAGCCTGTAATCCCAGCACTTTGGGAGGCCGAGACGGGCGGATCACGAGGTCAGGAGATCGAGACCATCCTGGCTAACACGGTGAAACCCCATCTCTACTAAAAATACAAAAAACTAGCCAGGCGAGGTGGCGGGCGCCTGTAGTCCCAGCTACTCAGGAGGCTGAGGCAGGAGAATGGTGTAAACCCGGGAGGCGGAGCTTGCAGTGATCTGAGATCTGGCCACTACACTCCAGCTCGGGCGACAGAGCAAGACTCCGTCTCAAAAAAAAAAAAAAAAAAAAAAAAAAAACACCCCAAACCATATTCAGTGCCAAATGCTAACGCCCAAATAGATTGTATAAATAAGAACATACGGGCCGGGCAAGGTAGCGCACCTCTGTAATCTCGGCACTTTGGGAGGCGGAGGTGGGTGGATCACTTGAGGTCAGGAGTTCGAGACCAGCCTGGCCAACATGGCGAAACCCTGTCTCTACTAAAAATACAAAAAATTAGCCAGGTGTGTTAGTGCATTCCTGTAATCCTGACTACTTGGTAGGCTGAGGCAGGAGAATAGCTTGAGCCTAGGAGGCGGAAGTTGCAGGGAGCTGAGATCGCGCCACTACACTCCAGCCTGGGCAACAGAGCAAGACTCCATCTCAAAAAAAAAAAATTATATATATTATATGTATATATATATACAAACACACACACACATTTATATATGTCTTCACCATTTACTCTTTGGTCTGTGTTTTAACAACGTTGAATCTACCCAGTAGCTACTTCTAGGACTAAAGGAATAAATGACATTTCTGGTATCACAATGATTAAACACTGTTCTAAAACAATGGAATAACATCTGTGAAAAGGGGAAGAGTAAAAAAATAAGACAATGGAATGTATACAAAATAGAACTACAGAAATGAAAGGCAGAAGTGAACGAAAGCAACCAATGTAAAAAACAAGTCAGGAGAAGAGAATAAAACATATATTTCTTCAAGGCTTATTTCAATTCTTATGAAGCCTCCAATTCCCACAAACTTAAAACACATATTTAATTTTAAAAAATAACTTTTTCCAATTGAATAGTAACACATGTATCTAAATATAAAGATAGCTACAAAATATATGTTTTATTATTTTAAGAAAAAAGTATAAGCTCACTGGAGAAAATTTAGAATATAAGAAAAATAATTCTATCCCTCACAGTAAACTACTGTTTAACCATTTAAAAGCCTAGCTCTCAGAAAGGATTTTTACCAACTGCTAAAAGAATTGGAGGGAAAGAAAAACTTGCCGATATGCCTAAATGAATGTTCAAAGTTTTACCTTTCTTTTTAGAGTTAGGAAGTCACATTTTACCTACAGGAATGAGTATATTTGGTTATAGGTGGGGCTGGTTCAAGAGTCACAAAAGCCGCACAGGTAATAAACACCTGTTTTCCTATGGGGAGGTTCAATAAAATTATTTTCAACTAGGAAAACAGGTTTTAGCTTTACCTGTTGAGGCAAATATTTGAGCTGTACACTGCAGGTTAATGAATGCTACTGGAGAAGTAACATAAAGAAGTCTGGAGGGAGGGAACCACCACCCATTGCCCTAACAATGCATGTTTCTATTGCTTTCTTGTCTTGAAGGCATATATATCGCCCAAATGGACTAGGTTCTGACCAAAGTTCTACTTTAGGCTAGGCACTGCACTAGCTCCCACTTCTCTAAGTTTTATCTGTGGAATCTGATGGGACACCCAGTTCACAAAGTAATAAAAATCATAATGTATACAACTCTCTTTAAGATTACCTTACTGGGCCGGGTGCGGTGGCTCAAGCCTGTAATCCCAGCACTTTGGGAGGCCGAGACGGGCGGATCACGAGGTCAGGAGATCGAGACCATCCTGGCTAACACGGTGAAACCCCATCTGTACTAAAAATACAAAAAACTAGCCGGGCGAGGTGGCGGGCGCCTGTAGTCCCAGCTACTCGGGAGGCTGAGGCAGGAGAATGGCGTAAACCCGGGAGGCGGAGCTTGCAGTGAGCTGAGATCTGGCCACTGCACTCCAGCCTGGGCGACAGAGCGAGACTCTGTCTCAAAAAAAAAAAAAAAAAGATTACCTTACTGTGTCTTGTTTTAGTTTCATACACATAATAAACTGGCAGCTCTGCTTCGGAGATGTTACATATCAGCAACTAACCTACTAATAAATGCAATTTGGTAATATGTAAATAGCCTTAAAATGTGTGAAGAAAACCAGAACGTATCACTCCAAAATATGCCTCTTTCACATAGAAATTATTTTTGAGAGGCCAGGCATGGTGGTTTATGCCTGTAGTCCCAGCTACTTGGGAGGCTGAGGCACTAGAATTGCTTGAACCTGGGTGGCGGAGGTTGCAGTGAGCTGACACTGCGCCACTGCACTCCAGCCTGGGCAACAAAGCAAGACAAGGAAGGGAGGGAGGGAGGGAGGGAGGGAGGGAGGAAGGAAGGAAGGGAGGAAGGGAGGGATATTTTTGAGCTGTAGGCAATTAGGAAGCAGCAAATAGAAGAAAAGCTCTCTCTATTCCCCTCTTTTCTGCCTAAAGGTAGGATACAAATTCTCCTTTATACACAACTCTGCAGACTTAGTAGCCCAGAGACAGCACCAGAGGAGTATGCAAACAAACCTTACTCCATTAGTTTCCTCCCAAATATTTACTTTCCCCGTTTCTTTCTTTTTTTTTTTTTTTTTGAGACAGAGTCTTGCTCTGTCGCCCAGGCTGGAGTGCAGTGGCCGGATCTCAGCTCACTGCAAGCTCCGCCTCCCGGGTTTACGCCATTCTCCTGCCTCAGCCTCCCGAGTAGCTGGGACTACAGGCGCCCGCCACCTCGCCCGGCTAGTTTTTTGTATTTTTAGTACAGATGGGGTTTCACCGTGTTAGCCAGGATGGTCTCGATCTCCTGACCTCAGTGATCTGCCCGTCTCGGCCTCCCAAAGTGCTGGAATTACAGGCTTGAGCCACCACGCCTGGCCACTTTCCCAGTTTCTTATCCTTCGAAGTCTAAAATCTCTTTCCTATGTTCTGCCCTTTTTCCACAAATGTATTGTTCTTTGTTGAAGATGCTACATAAGCCAGAGTTCTGAGCCACTGCTTTGAGTTACTTTGCACTGAGGTTTCTCCCACGCCACACACATTAAACTTGCTTTTCCCTTGTTCATCTATCTTTTTTGTTGTTGTTGTTGTTGTTTTTGAGAGGGTCTTGCTCCGTCACCCAGGCTGGAGTGCAGTGGTGTGATCTCAGTTTACTGCAACCTGTGCCTCCTGGGTTCAAGTGATTCTGGTGCCTCAGCCTCCAGAGCAGCTGGGACTACAGGCACATGCCACCACGCCCAGCTAATTTTTGTATTTTTAGTAGACACAGGGTTTCCATGTTAGCCAGGCTGGTCTCAAACTCCTGGCCTCAACTGATGTGCCCGCCTCTGCCTCCCAAAATTCTAGGATTATGGGCGTGAGCCACCACGCCCGGCAATCTATCCTTTGTTATAGGGTGTCTCAGCAAAGAACTCTGAGGTTGAAGAAAAAATTATTTGTCCTCCCCAACATATGCACACAAATAATGTTCAAGTATTGTTTATAATAGCAAAAAATATATCAGTAACCTAAGATTCTAGTAAAAGGAAATCATTTAAACACTGGTGCTTCCCCACAATGAATTATTATTTAATCAATAATTTTTTTCTTTTTGAGATGGGATCTCACTTTGTCATCCAGGCTGGAGTGCAGTAGCATGATCATAGCTCACTGCAGCCTCAAACTCCTGGGCTCAAGTGATCCTTCTGCCTCAGTCTCCCAAGTAGCTGGGAGTACAGGAGCATGCCACAATGCCTGGCTCAATAAATAGTAAGACAAATATATGTTGATATTTTATAAGCAGTGAAAAATAACACATACAATGTGATCCCATTTCTGTAAGTTTATATGAAATCTAATTATGCCAGGCTTCACCATCCTGTGAATGTCATACTTTCCTTCTTGCAGTCTTCTGGTACAAGACTGGATTGGTTTAAATACTATTTTACTAGTTCCCCTTAAAGCATCTCTCAAAATATTTCTGAGTTTCTGAGTGGAGAAACTTCTCCACTGCCAAACTCCCTGATATGCATGTTAATGTCAGAGCCAAAGGAATGAACTCCACAGCCACCCAAAGTTTCCACACATGGAAAAGAATGGCCTCCTCCCCTAAGAAGTTCTCAAGTGGCTGAGCATGCTGGCTTACGCCTGTAATCCCAGCACTTTGGGAAGCTGAGGCAGAAGGATCACTTGATCCCAGGAGTTCGAGACTCGTGTGGGCAACATGGGAAGGCCTTGACTCTACAAAAAATTCTGAAAAATTAGCCATGCATGGTGCATCCCTGTAGTCCCACCTACTAGGGAGGCTGAGGTGGGAGGATCACTTGAGCCTGGGAGGTCAAGGCTGCAGTGAGCCATAATCACACCACCATTCTCAGTGTGGGCGACAAAGTAAGACACTGTCTCTTAAAAATAATAATAATAATTCTCAAGCCTGCCAACAGATGCACATAGATGTTAGGAAGAGAGTGAATGGTTTGCGCAAGCAGCTTTGATGCCCCAGTTACACCGGCCCACAGTGCCCTGTTATAGACATATTTACCAAGAAAAAAGACTAGGATATACCCGAATTTGTCAACAGTGGTTATCATTAAGTATTCTGGAAGTTCTTTCTTTTCCTTTCTTCTTTTTTTTTTTTTGAGACAGGGTCTCACTCCGTCACCCAGGTTGGTGTGCAGTGGTGCCATCACAGCTCACTGCAGCCTCAACCTCCCCCAGCTCAGATTATCCTCCCACCTCAGCCTCAGGAGTAGCTGGGGCTGCAGTTGTGCACCTGCCACACCCCACTAATTTTTGTATTTTTTGTAGAGACAGGGTTTCCCCATGTTGCCCAGGATGATCTCTCGAACTCCTGGACTCAAGCGATCCGCCTCAGCTTCCCAAAGTGCCAGGATTACAGGCGTGAGCCACCACACCCAGCCATTTTTTTCCTCATACTTATTTTATAATGTTCTGCAATAAACAGGGTTTTTGAGTCATGAAAAAAAATTTTAAGTTAAAGAATGAAATAGACAAGTAGCAAATACATTACTGAGAACCATTTTTTTTTTTTTTGAGACGGAGTCTCGCTCTGTCGCCCAGGCTGGAGTGCAGTGGCCGGATCTCAGTTCACTGCAAGCTCTGCCTCCCGGGTTTATGCCATTCTCCTGCCTCAGCCTCCCGAGTAGCTGGGACTACAGGCGCCCGCCACCTCGCCCGGCTAGTTTTTTGTATTTTTTAGTAGAGACGGGGTTTCACCATGTTAGCCAGGATGGTCTCGATCTCCTGACCTCGTGATCCACCCGTCTCGGCCTCCCAAAGTGCTGGTATTACAGGCTTGAGCCACCGCGCCTGGCCTGAGAACCATTTTCTTATTAAAGAGCAAACTATGAAAATAATTTCCTTCTTTTGTGTCAGTCTTTTTTTTTTTTTTTTTTGGTAACCACCAGAATAGGCAATATAAGAATACATTCTGACAAATATTCACAGGCATCTGGCCTCTAATTCCACCCCCAATGCCATCCTTCCTCCGGTCTCAGTGGTACTTACATTCCTGAAGACACTCTGTGTCTGTGCAGTAAGACTGGGACTGCCGTAACTACAATGAATAAGAAAGGGAAGTTAGCTATTAGACTTCAACAAAAGTGGACAATAATTATTAGAAAGATCATGTTTTGGCCGGGTGCAGTGGCTCACGCCTGTAATCCCACACTTTGGAGGCTGAGGCGGGTGCATTGTTTGAGCTTAGGCATTCAAGACCAGCCTGGGTAACACAGCAAAACCCCATGTCTACAAAAAATACAAAAATCAGCCAGGTGTGGTGGTGTGTGCCTGTAGTCCCAGCTATTCAGGAGGCTGAGGCAAGAGGATCACCTGAGTGTGGGAGGTGAAGGTTGCAGTGAGCCAAGATGACACTATTGCTCTCCAGCCTGGGTGACAAAGTGAGATCTTGCCTGAAAACAAACAAAAAAAATTCATGTTTTGTTTTGTTTTGTTTCTTGAGACAGGGTCTCACTCTGTTGCCTAGACTGGAGTGCAGTAGTGCAATCCTGGGCTCAGGTGATCCTCCTGCCTCATCCTCCTGAGTAGCTGGCACTACAGGTGTGTACCACCACGCCTGGGTAATGTTTTAAAAATCATTTTGTAGAAATTTTTAAAAAATCATTTTGTAGGGTCTTACTATGTTGACCAGTCTAGTGACGAACCATGTTTTGGTTATTATTATTATTATTATTATTAGAGTTTCACTCTTGTTGCCCAGGCTGGAGGGCAATTGTGCGATCTCAGCTCACTGCAACCTCTGCCTCCCAGGTTCAAGCAATTCTCCTGCCTCAGCCTCCTGAATACCTGGGATTACAGGCACCCACCACCACACCCAGATACTTTTTTTATATATTTAGTAGACATGGGCTTTCACCATGTTGTCCAGGTTGCTCTTGAACTCCTGACCGAAGGTGATCCACTTGCCTCAGCCTCCCAGAGTGCTGGAATTACAGGCGTGAGCCACTACACCTGCGCACCATGTTTTTGTTTTTAATGAATGCTGTCACAGAATGTATCTTCAAAATCATACACAAACACAGAATACTCTGAGGGACTGTCTACATTTTTTTCCTACCCAAAATAATTTTCAAATATACTGTGATCTGTTGCAACTGACCCATTTAAATTAAATAATTTTAAAAAAACCACCCATGACACAAATTCTTGCTGCCAATATATAATTAGGCATCCCAAAGGGAAAGTGCTAAACTGTAGAGAACTAGAAGAGTAAACCTTTGTTAAAGAGATTTTTGTTCTCATTGAAAATTAGAAGCAGATAAAGAAAAAAAAAAAAAAACAGATTCTATTTGTAGAAAATGCATCTTTGAAAGGAAGCATAAAGAATCAGTGGTTGGATAGATAAGAAACCAGTAAAAGGAGTTATGAGTGAAGGTGCAACGGGGCAGTAGAGAAGAGCGACAGAAATAGAAGCTAAATTTTTCAATGTCTACCTTTTTATATAGTTTTAAAATCATGTGATTATCAATTTTAAAAAGAAAGTTAAAAAAAAAAAAAGGCCCATCTATCTGTATTATAAACCATCCTTTTATGAGCATACAACCTATGCCGAGAGCTTTTAGGATGTTTAAAAATGAAAATCTCATAAACCTTAATATAGAGATGAATAAATAGTAAAGAGAATGAGGGGCATGTAACTTTCCAAGTTAGTCTCATTACTAACTACACCCTCTCCATTAGAGTAGTAAGCCACACTTGCAATTGTTTGGGACGGCAACTATGGTGCAGTAGTGCTTAGCTGGTTCAGCATGACTCTGCAGAATGACAGGCCTAAAGTCTGGTTCTGCAACTTTTTTTTTTTTTTCCCTTTTAGAGATGGAGTCTCACTCTGTCGCCCAGGCTGGAGGGCAGTGGCATGACCCCAGCTCACTGCAACCTCCACCTCCTGGGTTCAAGCAATTCTCCTGCTTCAGCCTCCCTACAGGTGCATGCCGCCATGCCCAGCTAATTTTGTATTTTAGTAGAGACAGGGTTTCACCAGTGTTGCCCAGGCTGGTATCGAACTTCTGAGTTCAGGCAATCTGCCTGCCTCGGCCTCCCAAAGTGCTAGGATTACAGGTGCGAGCCACAGCACCTGGCCCTGCAAGTTTCTAAGTTTCAAGACCTTCGGGCAAGTAATTTAACACCTCTAAGCTTCAGTTTCCTCATCTGGTAAAATGGGGATATAATATCACCTATATCTAAGAGTACCAGTGAGAATTAAAATGGGTAACAGATGTGAAATGCAGTAACCACTCAAGAAATGTTAGCTTTTATTACTGTGCCATACAAATTATGACCTCAACTAAACAATTACTGGAATTAACAACTAAACGAATCATTTTGTAAATTATTCGATGTTTGGAGCCAGGCACGGTGCCTGTAATCCTAGCACTTTGGGAAGCTGAGGTAGGAGGATCGCTTGAGCCTAGGAGTTTGAGACCAGCCTGGGCAACATGGCGAAACTCTCATCTCTACAAAATAGAAAAATTAGCCAGGTGGTGGTGGCAGACCTTGTTTCAAAACAAAAACAAAAACAAAAAAACTAGTCTTGTTTGAATAAGAATGAGAAAGCAGATTTTTTTTTTTTTTTTTAAGACAGAGTCTCACTTTGTTACTCAGGCTAGAGATGAGTGGCATAATCACAGCTCAAAATAATCCTCCTGCCTCGGCCTCCCAAGTAGCTGGGACTACAGGTGCCACATTTTTGTACTTTTTGTAGAGATGGGATTTCATCATATTGCCTAGGCTGGTCTTAAACTCCTGAGCTCAAGCGATCTGCCAGCCTTCCCCTGCCAAAGTGCTGGGATTACAGGCATGTGCCACCAAGCCCAGTGAAGAAAATATTTTTTTAAAAATTAATTTTAATGAAATAGAAACAGGGTCTATGTTGCCCAGGCTGGTCTCAAACTCATAAGCTCAAGCAATCCACTCACCTCAGGCCTCCCAAAGTGCTGGGATTACAAACAGAAATTAATGTGGATTTACTTACTGCCTTAATACAATTATCATTACTATGTATTCTTTTCTAGTCTTAAAATATGCAGACTTTCACATAATCGCAACTGTTGCAACAATTTTTAAAAATTATTTATTTTTAGATACAAGGTCTCACTATGTTGCCCAGGCTAGTCTCAAATTCCTGGACTCAAGTGATCCTCCTGCCTCAGCCTCCTAACAGAACACAGGTGTGCACCACTGTGTTGGGCAATTGTAACAAGTATTTCTGGGAACTTGCTATATGCTAAATACTATACTAACAACTTTAATTTATTATCTTATTTGGTCCTCACCATGTTGGTCAGGCCAGTCTCGAACTCCTGACCTTGTGACCCGCCCACATCGGCCTCCCAAAGTGCTGGGATTACAGGTGTGACCCACTGCACCCAGCCTGTCACTCAGTAGTCTTTTTTTTTTTTTTTTTTTTTGAGACGGAGTCTCGCTCTGTTGCCCAGGCTGGAGTGCAGTGGCACATCTTGGCTCACTGCAAGCTCTGCTTCCCAGGTTCACGCCATTCTCCTGCCTCAGCCTCCCGAGTAGCTGGGACTACAGGCGCCCGCCACCACGCCCGGCTAATTTTTTCTATTTTTAGTAGAGACGGGGTTTCACCATGTTAGCCAGGATGGTCTCGATCTCCTGACCTCGTGATCCACCCACCTCGACCTTCCAAAGTGCTGGGATTACAGGCGTAAGCCATCCACGCCCGGCCGTCACTCAGTAGTCTTTAAGATGAACATGACCAGTGTTTTCTTCAGCACTAATCTCTCCTCCTTCCACCAGGAAGAGGAGGAGCCTTCCCTTTGATGCTAAAAAAAGAGTAATGTACAATTTTTCCTGCTATATAAGTAACTATAGAACCAATTACTCACACACAATTGGTAATTAGAGAAATTGTGCCAGTTTAATATGGAAGGTATGTTGGTTCTTAAGTATTTTTCCTAGGTAAATGGAGCTGGAAAAGCAGGAGTCAAATTATGCCTTTCAGTAGAAAAGGATACAGTCTTTAGCTTACTGCTGGGCAGACAGGAGCCTTTTTAGTCTTTTTTTTTTTTTTTTTTTTTTTTCTGAGATGGAGTCTGGCTCTGTGTCCCAGGCTGGGGTACAGTGGTATAATCTTGGCTCACCACAACCTCCGCCTCCTGGATTCAAGTGATTCTCCTGCCTCAGCTTCCCAAGCAGCTGAGATTACAGATGTGCACCATCACGCCCGGCTAATTTTTGTATTTTTAGGAGAGACTGGGTTTCACCATGTTGGCCAGGCTGGTCTTGAACTCATGATCTCAAGTGATCCTCCTTCCTCGGCCTCCCAAAGTGCTGGGATTTAGGGATTTAGGTGTGAGCCACTGTGCTTGGCCTCCTTTCAGTTTTAAACGAAAAATGAGTGCCTGTGTACACATACTCACAAACACAATCAAGAATGAAAGAAATTATCAGG
Source organism: Rhinopithecus roxellana (assembly GCF_007565055.1). Taxonomy (NCBI): domain Eukaryota; kingdom Metazoa; phylum Chordata; class Mammalia; order Primates; family Cercopithecidae; genus Rhinopithecus; species Rhinopithecus roxellana. The sequence goes on from NC_044550.1 coordinate 142,880,068, forward strand.
ATCCTGGCTAAGAAAAGCAACTTCATCTTAGACCAAGCTATGGTGAGTCTTTGAGACATCTTGCCAAGAGCTGGTGTTGGATCCTTCTCTTCTGTGCTTGACGGCTACATTCCTCATATTCATAAACAGGCTATGCTCTAGGCTCTGAATAATGAAATGCCAACGTATCACAGCCACATTCCTAGTCCAGGACTTAAGGTGTTTGGCAAAGCAAAGTGTGCTGGGATGTATATTCAATGTGTTGAATTCAAACACCTATGACAGGTAAATCATAGTCTTTTAAAGCATTCAGAAACCATGTATCCAGTATCCAGTAAAACAGGAGAATTTTAGTTTTGGGGGGTTTTGTTTGCTTTTTAAGAGACAAGGTCTTCCTCTGGTGCCCAGGCTGGAGTGCAGCAGCACAATCACAGCTCACTGCAGCCTACACTTCCTAGGCTCAAGCAATCCTCCCGCCCCAGGCTCCCAAGTAGCTGGTACCACAGGTATGTGCTACCACACCCAACTTGAGAATCTCACGGTTTTGATGCAACTCTTAAGCAGAGAGGCCTAATTTACAATATATCTCAATTTTCTCTTGACTTACTTGGAGAAAACAGTGGTACTAGTGATGCTGATTTTGTCTAGTCCAAAGGGAAACAATTTGTAAAAACAATAATTAGAGAAAAACCAAAGATAATACCCACCGTGAAGGAAACAGACCTTAAATTTATTGTGAGGATTAAGTGATATAAATAAATATAAATAAAATATTAATGTACATAAAAAACTCAGCTCATGGCCCATAGAATGTTTTCACATCATTGCAATATTATAGCTAATATCATGTGCTTAATTAAGAAAGTGTCTTAACAGAACTCTAGTGCTTCCTAATGAGCAAAATTTATTGTACATCATCCTAGAACTTATCCTTAATCTTCAATTTGGCCTTTCTGCTTAAGAAGGAAAAAAAATCTTAAAGACCTTAGTCTTTAATATTCTGGATTTTAATATTATTTATATTGTGCATTTTTCTCTTTTTTTTTTTTTTTTTTTTTGAGACGGAGTCTCGCTCTGTCTCCCAAGCTGGAGTGCAGTGGCGCGATCTCAGCTCACTGCAAGCTCTGCCTCCCGGGTTCATGCCACTCTCCTGCCTCAGCCTCCCGAGTGGCTGGGACTACAGGCACCCGCCACCTCGCCTGGCTAATTTTTTGTATTTTTAGTAGAGATGGGGTTTCACCGTGTTAGCCAAGATGGTCTCGATCTCCTGACCTCATGATCCGCCCACCTTGGCCTCCCAAAGTGCTGGGATTACAGGTGTGAACCACCTCGCCCGGCCGTGTATTTTTCTCTATACTGTCCAACAAAATGTTTTTTAAATATTTTATGCCTAAAAATTTTATATTCTCCCTCTAAAATTCAAATGTTTAAGTTCCTTCTCTATTAATGAGCAGATATGCCCATTAACAATGGAGTTTTATACAGTTTGTCTCTTCACTTTAACCAGAACCTGAATTCGTATTTTTGTTTTTGTAGACTACTTAATTATCATAACTTCTTATAATCATCAGAATTAAAAGACACACACACAGATTTCCACTGGTTAACTTTAACTCAATAGGTGTCTTTTCTTTTTTTGTTTTTTTCTTTTTCTTTTTTTTTTAGAGACAGGGTCTTGCTCTGTCACCCAGGCTGGACTGCAGTGGTGCAATCTGGGCTCACTGCAACCTTTGTACCCCTGCCCACCCCCTACCCCAGCACCAGGCTCAAGTGATGATCCTCAGCCTCCTGAGCAGCTGGGATCACAGGAGTAGCTGGGATCACAGGAGTAGCTGCGCCAGTAGCTGGTGGCGCACACCACCACGCCTGGCTATGTTTTTGTATTTTTAGTAGAGACAGGTTTCACCATGTGGCCCAGGCTGGTCTTGAACTCCTGAGCTCAAGCAATCCACCCGCCTGGGCCTCCCAAAGTGCTGGGATTACAGGCTGAGCCATGGTGCCCAGCAAATGTCTTTTCTTAAACTATAACCAACACACTGGAAGAAGAGTACCCTCTGAAACCTAAAGGTTATTATCACTTTGCCTATAGTGTCTGTGTTGTCTTGCTTCCCCCATAACTTGTATTTAACTGGATCTTTCCTTTGCAGCAAATAGTTCATAAGAGAAAAAAAGGGGAGGCAGTGGATTCTTTTTGAGTATGAAAGGGTCTTGCCGGGCGCGGCGGCTTATGCCTGTAATCCCAGCACTTTGGGAAGCCGAGGCAGGTGGATCACTTTGAGGTCAGGAGTTCCAGACCAGCCTGACCAACATGGTGAAACCCTGTCTCTACTTAAAAATACAAAATTAGTCGGGTGTGGTGGTGTGCGCCTGTAATCCCAGCTACTCAGAAGGCTGAGGCAGGAGAATCGCTTGAACCCGGGAGGCGGAGGTTGCAGTGAGCCGAGATTGTGCCAATGTACTCCAGCCTGGGCAACAAGAGTAAAACTCCGTTTCAAAAAAAAAAAGGAAAGGGTCTTATAGAAAAAGACCGGCTATATATTCCAGTTGTACTGGTCCACCAGTATGCTAAATTCTACTTCAATATTCATTTAAATGGCATTTGTATTTCACCTTTAATTTTTTATTTTTATTTATTTTTGCAAGGGAGTCTTGCTCTTTTCACCCAGGCCGGATTGCGGTGGCAAGATCTCGGCTCACCACAAACTCCACCTCCCGGGTTCAAGATTCTCGTGCCTCAGCCTCCCAAGTAGCTGAGATTACAGGCGTCCGCCATCACACCCAGCTAATTTTCATATTTTTAGTAGTTCAGGGTTTTGCTATGTTGGCCAGGCTGGTTTTGAACTCCTGATCTCAGATAATCCACCCGCCTCAGCCTCCCAAAGTACTGGGATTACAGGCATGAGCCACCGCATCCAGCCTTTTTGTTTTTTTAAGAGACAGGGTGTCACTCTTGCCCTGGCTGGCGTGCAGTGGCATGATCATGGCTCACTGCAGCCTCGACCTCCCAGGCTTAAGCAATCCCCCCACCTCAGCTTCCTGAGTAGTTGGGACTACAGGCACACACCACTACACCGGGCTAATTTTTTATTTTATTTTATTATTTTTAGAGACAAGGTCTCATTGTGTTGCCCAGGCTGCTCTCAAACTCCTGGGCTCAAGCAATCTTCCCGCCTCAGACTCCCAAAGTGTTAAGATTACAGGTGTGAGCCAACTTACCTGGGCTATTAGTCTAACTGGTTTTAAGTATTCAGATCATCAGCTTCAGGTCATTCATTCCAAATTGGGCTTTGGAAACATAGTCACAAAACGAGGGAGGCTGTATTACAGATCCAAAGATCTAGAAGGAGCCCAACATGGAAAATAAAACAGAAAGCCCCTATAAAAATAACACAAACATGACCTTCTTTCTAATGTCGCTCCCTATTGTTGTAGTTGTTATGGATAAAGCAGTGGACAAAATGGACAAAATCCCACCATCCAATGATAACCATTCCGTTACCATTTTGGTTAATGTGTTCCACATACATGTATACATTTTTCTAACACAGTATATATATGATTGCACATATTTTACAAAATAAGACACTGAGTTATTTTGCTATCTTTCTGCCACACTTACCAATCAGTCACAAACTGATGCCGCCAAATAGCTCAAGCTTATCTTTTAGTGCTGAACACAGTATTTCATTTAATTTCATCATTTCCAAATTTATATATGAAAAACAATGCTGTGTATATGTTCCTATAAATACATTCTTACACACCTGATTAATCTCCTCAGGAAAGAATTACTAGAACACAGGTATGCACACTGTAAGTTTTGATACACATAGCCAAACAACAAGAGGAGAATTTTTTTTTAATGACGAAATACAAATAGAGTAGGTTCAATTCAAGTATTCCTGCATAATCACATCTCTGCAGAAGTCCAGGGTTTCAACTGGGAAACCAGCTAGAACCTAATACTACATCTGATCACATTTTGATTAAGTAACATCTCTATGCGGTACTCCATAATGAAAATAATTTGGACTGGGCACAATGGCTCACTCCTGTAATCCTGGAACTTTGGGAGGCCAAGGCAGGTGGATCAGCTGAGGTCAGGAGTTTGAGACCAGCCTGGCCAACATGGTGAAACCCTGTCTCTACCAAAAATACAAAAATTAGCCAGGCATGGTGGCGTGCATCTGTAATCCCAGTTACTCAGGAGGCTGAGACAGGAGAATTGCTTGAACCCAGGAGGCAGAGTTTGCAGTGAGGCGAGATCTCGCCACTGCACTCCAGCCTGAACAACAAAGAGAGACACTGTCTCAAAAAAAAAAAAAAAAAAAAAAGAGAACAAACGGGCTGGGGGCAGTGGCTCATGCCTGTAATCCCAACACTTTAGGAGGCCTAGGTGGGCAAATTGCTTGAGCCCAGGGGTTCAAGACCAGCCTGGGCAACATAGGGAGACCCTGTCTCTACAAGAAATATAAAAATTAGCTGGGTGTGGTGGCACGTGTCTATAGTCCCAGCTACTTGGGAGGCTGAGGTGGGAGGATGGCTTCAACCCAGGAGGCAGAGGTTGCAGTAAACCAAAGTCATGCAACTGTACTCCAGCCTGGGCAACCAAGCAAGACCTTGTTTAAAAAGAAAAAGAAAAAAGCTTTTTTTTATAAAGACTACAAATAATCAGGTTAAAGGCAAATAAAAATATATTTTGAATGTCTAACACTAATAGGTTCGGTTACTTTGACTAAATGATATGCAGGTTGAGCAACCACTCCAGATTTTCTCATATGCTTTCCCCAGCTCTACAAAGCACATTCTGAATTTGAGTTTACTTTATTGAACCAAAAATGATGCAATTTACTGTCATTAAAGAGATAACAGTATAATGTATAGCCATATCCTATGAAAGTTTATTTCAATTATATATAGAAGCATGTAAGTGCCTAGAAATGTGACTGAAAGGTCCACAAACTTAATGTGACCTCTGGCAAAACAAGTAATAGTGGCCATGAAGTGGGATGGATGAGTGGGGGACAATAGAAAGGGACATGTTTACATTTTGCTCCATATTTCTATATTATCTCAAGCTTTCATGGTCTAGATATACACATATTACTTCTATTATTATTATTATTTAAGACAGAATTTTGCTCTTGTTGCCCAGGCTGGAGTGCAGTGGTGCAATCTTGGCTCACTGCAACTTCCCCCTCCCAGGTTCAAGTGATTCTCCTGCCTCAGCCTCCCAAGTAGCTGGGATTATAGGCATGCAGCACCATGCCCGGCTAATTTTTGTATTTTTAGTAGAGACGGGGTTTCTCCACATTGGTAAGGCTGGTCTCGAACTCCCGACCTCAGGTGATCTGCCCGCCTCAGCCTCCCAAAGTGCTGGGATTATAGGCATGAGCCATCGCGCCTAGCCTACTTCTATTGTTAAACGAAAAGACAGAATTCCAATACTATGACACCTCTAAAAAGGAGCCTGCCTTTGATTTGCTAATATCAAAAGATTAAAGTGAAGATGTATGAAGTGGGGAAAAAAAAAAGTTGCAGAAATGTATTGTCCTACAAGGCTCCAGGTAGCACCAACCCCAAGGCTTTGATGACCAAAAAGCTTTGGGCAGATGCCAGCTGGTGTGCTGATACAGAAGGGATGGTCTACCCCTTTTGAAACCGAAGAGGCAGCCCTGATGATCTCTGAATCACTGTTAAGGTCACTCTTCCCTTTTCATGAAGAATAATGTCCAGATCATTCTTCCCTTGTCTTGAAGAATAATGTACACTTGCAGGCCAATAGCTCTACGGTCTTGTCCTGTAAAATAAAAGAACTCTGACATCTATTCTCCTTCATTCCATCCAGTCTCCTTCCCTTTTAGTTCAATCTGGCAGTTTCCTGCTGGGAGTTGGTGATTTGATTCTGCAATTCTCACCCACACAAATCTTAACAAGCGGTTAGTCTACCATATCTTCAGTGTTCTCTTGTGAACTTTCTTTTTGTTATGTGGACAGGCTGAGAATTTTCCAAATCTTCAAGTTGTGGTTCCTTTTTGCTTAATAATTCCATCTTCAATTGGCTTCCCTCTTTTCAATTTTTACTATAAACCATCAGGAGGAACCAAGTCATTCCTTCAACATTTTGCTTAGAAATCTCCTCAGCTCGGCTGGGCGCGGTGGCTCAAGCCTGTAATCCCAGCACTTTGGGAGGCCGAGACGGGCGGATCACAAGGTCAGGAGATCGAGACCGTCCTGGCTAACACGGTGAAACCTCGTCTCTACTAAAAAATACAAAAAACTAGCCGGGCGAGGTGGCGGGCGCCTGTAGTCCCAGCTACTCGGGAGGCTGAGGCAGGAGAATGGCGTAAACCCGGGAGGCGGAGCCTGCAGTGAGCTGAGATCCGGCCACTGCACTCTAGCCTGGGCGACAGAGCGAGACTCCGTCTCAAAAAAAAAAAAAAAAAGAAATCTCCTCAGCTAAATATCCAATTTCGTCACTCACAAGTTCTACCTCCCACCTAGAAAACACTAGAACACAAACATAATTCAACCGAGTTCTTTGCTGCTGTGTAACAAAGATTGCCTTTTCTCCATTGTCCAGTAACGTTCTTCATTTCTATGACCATATCAGAATGGCCTTTATTTTCTACTAAAATTCTGTACATGATTATTTATGTATTATGTAAGATGGAAGCTTGCTCTACCATTCTCTTCTCTTCTTGCTGAGCCCTCTCCAAAATCACCTTAATGTCCTTATTTCTACCAACAGTCCCTCACAGCAAATATCAGCTTGTTATAGCATGCACTTAAAAACTCTTCCAGCCTATATCCATTACACAGTTGCAAAGTCACTTCCCCATTTTTAGGTATTTGTTATAGTAGCATCCCACTTTTTAGTAACACTTTTTGTCTTAGTTCAGGCTGCAACAACAAATACTATGGGTCAGGTAGCTTACACACATTTATTTCTGACAATTATGAAGGCTGGGAAATCCCAGATCGAAGTTCTAGCTGATTTGGTTCCTGGTACGGGTCCTCTTACAAGCTTGCAGATAGAGGTCTTCTTGCTCCATCCTCACATGGTAGAGAAGAGGATCATCTCTTTTCTGTCTCTTCTAATATGGGCACTAATCCTATCACAAGGCCTCTAACCTCATGAACTCATTACCTTCCAAAGGTCCCACCTCCAAATGCCAGCACGTTGGGGATTAGGGATTCAACATACGAATTTTGGGGGGTAGGTACACAAACATTTAGTCCATAGTATGTATATATACTATGATGCCTTCTATGTAAAACAAAAACATAAACTATATACATACGTGCATGCATATTAAATTTCTAGAAAGAGTTGGGCGCGATGGTTCACACCTGTAATCCCAGCACTTTGGGAGGCCAAGGTGGGTGGATCACAAGGTCAGGAGATCGAGACCATCCTGGCTAACACAGTATAACCCCGTCTCTACTAAAAATACAAAAAAATTAGCCAGGCGTGGTGGCAGGCACCTGTGGTCCCAGCTACTTGGGAAGCTGAGGCAGGAAAATGGCATGAACCTGGGAGGTGGAGCTTGCAGTGAGCCGAGATCTCGCCACTGCACTCCAGCCTAGGTGACAGAGCAAGACTCCATCTCAAAAAAAAAAAAAAAAAAAAAAAAAATTCTAGAAAGATGTATGTGTCTATCTATATTTTCCAAAAACAGCCACAAAAAAACAGACACAATTATTTTAAAGTCAAACACGTTCTTCTAGAATCTTGCCACTCCCCATTGAGAGGTGAAATCTGGCCAGACTCTGTGGCTTATGCCTGTAATCCCAACACTTTGGGAGGTCAAGGCAGGAGGAATGCTTGAGCCCAGGCTATGGTTAAGCCATTGCACTCCATCCTGGGTGACAGCGCAAGACCCTGTCAAAGAAGAAAGAAGAAAGGAGGATGAAGGAAGAAGAAAGGAAGGAGGGAGGAAGGAAGGAGAGAAATCTATTTGCCCTCCTCTTGAACCTGGACAGGCTCATGACTGCTACACCCAAGAATACAGGAAAGGTGTTGTGACTTCTTAGACTAAGTTCTCTCCCTCCCCCATCTCCTCTCAGGAGGGATGCTCTCCCTTGGAACCAAGCCACCATGCTGTGAGGAAGCCAAGCAGTCACATGAAAAGGCCTTATGTAGACATTCTGAGAATACTGGCTAAGGTTCCAGCCACTCATCAGCATCAACTATCAGACAGTGAGTAACCAAGCTTCCAGATATTTCCTGCCCTCAACTTCTATGTCTTCTAGCTAAGAACACAAACAATGATCAGCAGACAAGCTATGTGAATTCCAGACACAGTCTGTCAGCTTAATGAACGAAGTTAGTTCATGAACTTAGTTCTATGGAATTAAGTTTTGGGGAAATTTGTTATACAATAATAATAATGGGAACAATACACAAGAAATCGTTGGCTGAGGGTGGTGACTCATGCCTGTAATCCCAGCACTTTGGGAGGTCAAGAAGGGAAGATAGCCTGAGGCCAGGAGTTTGAGACCAGCCTGGGCAACATAGAGAGACCCCATCTCTATTCTAAACAAATAAATAAAACATAACTTTACATCCTAAATGCACAGTTCAAAATTGGTAAGACCAATTGTATCGCTAACCATAGAAGGCTATGTGCCTTCTATGTCTTCTAGTGCCTGGATATTGATTTAAAAAGATGATTAAGATTTGAAACAAAGTAGTCCACTGAAATTTCCTTATTGACTAAAATAAAACTCGAAAGTTATCACACGATTAAAAAAGCTATCATAGCAACATGAAAAATGCAAAATATTATTAAATTGAGGAAAATATACATATTCCATAGTATCTAAAAACATATTTCTTAAAAAGATCTGGGAAGATACAAACCAATTCATCTGGGAAAGTAGGAAATAAAAGCTAAGTATGGAGAAGGGAGTTCAGCCTTACTTTTAATGTACTGATATTTTTTGAAAGCATATATTCATATATTATTTATATAATTAAATATTTTAAAAATAGAAACAAAAAGAAAAACAAATATTTTACAAAAGTTTTAACATAACTAGCAAAAATACATTTGCTGCATAGAGAAGTCTCTCAAAGAAACTTTCCAGACACAGATATTTTTCTTCCAGGAAAGGTCCAATGGGCCTTAAAGTGACTTACATAAGTACAGTAGACATCACAATTTACAGGGCATTCAGGCCTATAAAAAGGAATCTGACCAAGGGTCTCCCAAATCACATGTTTTTACAGTACTTTAACACAGAAACAAATTTATTTTATTTTTTCTTGAGACAGAGTCTCGCTCTGTCACCCAGGCTGGAGTACAATGGCGCAATCTCTGCAGAGTGTAACCCCCGCCTCCTGGGCTCAAGCAATTCTCCTGCTTCAGCCTCTCAAGTAACTGGGATTACAGTACAGGATTACAGCCACCACCACATCCAGCTAATTTTTGTATTTTTAGTAGAGATGGGTTTCACCATGTTGACCAGGCTGGTTTCAAACTCCTGACCTCAAATGATTCGCCCACCTCAGCCTCCCACAGTGCTGGGATTACAGGCGTGAGCCACTGCGCCTGGCCCAGAAACAAATTTCAATAAAGATGTAGAAGTTTTAGTTATGCTGTTTAGATTAAGAGTTGAAATATAGAGCTCAACAATTAAAACATAAAAATAAAGAGGATTACTTGCATTCCAAAATCTTAGATTCCAACAAAACAGGAAAAACACATGAGCATAATCCAAGTTCACATTTCTAAATCCATCTGCTCTCTCTTCTAGAATTCCTATCATTAATAGAAGAAACTATATACCAAGACAGCCAGTGAAGCAGAACAACAGAAGAGGGTGAAGCCAGAAGCAAATTATTTCAATGGAAGAAAAATCTCCGCTCCAGGTTGTTTTCATTGGTATAAGCATATGAGTGGCTTTTTTTTTTTTTTTTTTTTTTTTTTTTTTTTGAGACTGAGTCTCGCTCTGTCGCCCAGGCTGGAGTGCAGTGGCTAGTTCTCAGCTCACTGCAAGCTCTGCCTCCCGGGTTTACGCCATTCTCCTGCCTCAGCCTCCGAGTAGCTGGGACTACAGGCGCCCGCCACATACTAGGCATCCGGGTGTGGTGGCTCACACCTGTAATCCTAGCGCTTTGAGAGGCCGAGGTGGGTGGATCACAAGGTCAGGAGTTCAAGACCAATCTGGCCAACATAGTGAAACCCTGTCTCTACTAAAAATACAAAAAATTAGCCGGGTGTGGTGGCGTGCACCTGTAATCCCAGCTACTCAGGAGGCTGAGACAGGAGAATCGTGTGAATGCAGGAGGCAGAGGTTGCAGCGAGCCGAGATCACGCCATTGCACTACAGCCCAGGCAACAGAGCGAGACTCCGTTTCAAAAAAAAAAAAAAAGAATACTAAAGTAGTTACAAGGAAATACCTGATTTTTCTTTTTCTTGTTTTATAAAGAATACCAGACAACTTAAAAGAATAATTTATGCCAGGTGTGGTGGCTCACACCTGTAATGCCAGCACTTTGGGGGGGCCAAGGCAGGCAGATCACCTGAGGTTGGGAATTCGAGACCAGCCTGACCAACATGGTGAAACCCCGCCTCTACTAAAAATACAAAATTAGATGGGTGTGGTGGCACATGCCTGTAATCCCAGCTACTCAGGAGGCTGAGGCAGGAGAATTGCTTGAACCTGGAAGGCGGAAGTTACGGCGAGCCGAGATAACGCTGTTGCACTCCAGCCTGGGCAACAAGAGCAAAACTCTGACTCAAAAAACAAAAAAGAATGATTTATGATTAGACAGGGGTTTTGTGTAGGCAACTTTCCATACATATACTAGTATTCTACTACTACAGCACTAAAGATCCATAGTTATCAGCTGGGCGTGGTGGCTCACACCTATAATCTCAGCACTTTGGGAGGCTGAGGCAAGCGGATCACCTGAGGTCAGGAGTTCGAGACCAGCATGACCAACAAGGCAAAACCCCATCTCTACTAAAAATACAAAAATTAGCCGGGCATGGTGGCAGGCGCCTGTAATCCCAGCTACTTGGGAGGCTGAGGCAGGAGAATTGCTTGAACCCAGGAGGTTTAGGTTGCTGTGAGCCCAGCTAACGCCACTGCACTCTGGCCTGGGAGACAGGGCGAGACTCTGCCTCAAAAAAAAAAAAAAAAAAAAAAAAATCCATAGTTATCACGGGGCATTTTCCCTACTAAATAACACAGAATTATATGTAACATGATGAAGATACCCAGATTGTCATTGAAAGAGACTCACCGTCTATCTATTCTTATCTACTTTTTTGAGTCCTTTTAGCCAGTATTATAAAGCACTAAATCTCTAATTAAAGTACAGTTATCCCTCGGCATCTACAGGGCCTTGGTTCCGGGAATCCCCTCTGATTCCAAATCCAGACACTTGAATCCTTTATATAAAATTGTATAGTACTTACATACAATCTATGAACATCCTCCCATAGACAAATTGTCTCTAGGTTACTCACAATACTTAATACAATGTATAGGCTACGTAAACAGTGGTTGTGCTATTGTTTTATTATTTGTATTATTATTTTACAAGGATTTTTGATTTACATTTGACTAAATCCACGAATCCAGAGAGCACAGGTACGAAGGGCCAACTGTATTAGATTAGGAAAGAAAAAAGTCCATGAGGTGAGATAATACCTCAATTTTTTAAGTGTTTCTGAACATTCCTGAGACAAACAGAAGCATGCATACACCTGGCAAAATACTGCATTAAGAATAGTCTAACACTCGCTGTAACTCAATGACTGTAATTAAATCATAGGAAGGACCCATGCCAAGTGAGTAAAACCTTGTCACCAGCACCCCAAAATGGGCATTCTTTGTACTGCAATCATATCAGTCTTGAACTTAAACACTATTAGTTTATAACATGTACTTTTTTTTTTAGACAGTCTCCCTGTCACCCAGGATGGAGTGCAGTGGTGTGACAGCAGATCACTGCAACCTCCACCTCCCAGATTCAAGTGATTCTCATGTCTCAGCCTCCCAAGTAGCTGGGATTACAGGTACCTGCCACCATGCCCAGCTAAATTTTGTATTTTTAGTAGAGACTACTAACAACAGGGTTTCACCATGTTGGCCAGGCTGGTCTCAAACTCCTGGCCTCAAGTGATCTGCCTGCCTCAGCCTCCCAAAGTGCTGGGATTACAGGCGTAAGCCACTCCACCTGGCCCTATAACGTGTACTTTAAAATACCCCTATAATAACATAGAGAAGCGTAATGAGGTCACTCACAACTGTAATCTTAGCACCTAAGGAGGGTGGAACAGGAGGAAGCTTGAGGCTAGGTATGTGAGACCAGCCTAGACAACACAATGAGACCCCCATCTCTACAAAAAAAAAAAAAAAAAATACAAAAATTAGCCAGGCACAATGGTGTGTACCTGTAGAACCAGCTACTCCAGAGGCTGAGGTGGGAGGATTGCTTGAGCCCAGGAGTTCAAGGCTGGAGTGATCTACTATCACACCACTCCACTCCAGCCTGGGTGACACAATGAGACCCTGCCTCTTAAAATAAAAATAAAGGAAAAATACAGATAGATCAGAAAGATAATCATTTGCCTCCTTTTTTTTTTTGAGACAAGGTGTTTCACTTTGTTGCCCAGGCTGGTTTCTAAATTCTGCCTTCAAACAATCCTCCCAGCCTCTGCCTCCCAAAGTGCTGAGATTATGAGCGTGAACCCAGCCAGATTTATATTCTTTGTACCAAAACTTACATATAAGCAGTGATGAGTGATAGTAAGAGAAGTGTCAACTGCTGTTAGTGCCCATAAAACTTCATGAGAGGATACTTTTTAAAATTTTTATAGATTTTTAAAAACATTCTAATAAGAACAAATCCTACCAATGTATAAATCAAGGTAAGGAGAAGTTTTATATGAATTATTGAACAGCTACATTGTAGTGTACATATAACTATGGTGCATTTAAAGATTTTTTTCTTCAGTGAAAAAGTTTTCTATAACTACAATTTTTTTTTTTTTTTTTTTGAGACAGAGTCTCACTCTGTTGCCCAGGCTAGAGTGCAGTGGCACAGTCTTGGCTCACTGCAACCTCTGCCTCCTGGGCTCAAGCCATTTTCCTACCTCAGCCTCCTTAGTAGCTAGGACTATAGGCACATGTCATCACACCTGGCTAATTTTTTTATTTTCTGTAGAGAAGGGGTTTTGCCATGTTGCCTAGGCTGGTTTCAAACTCTTAGACTCAAGCGATCTGCCTGCCTCTTCCTCCTTTGGGAAGAGTGCTGAGTTCACAGGCATGAGTCACCATGCCAGGCCTGTAATTACTAATTTTTGTATATATCTGTATTAGATGCTTAGGAAGTTTTATTTTTAGGTTAATTATTTGAGTAGGTAATGCATTCATATGGTTTTAAAATATAAAAATACAGTGAAGAGTATACCTCCTGCTCCTTCCTCCTACTCCTCTACCCCACCCTTGATTGCATATATAGTGCTTTTTTTTGTTTGTTTTCTTTGAGTTTAGCTCTTATTGCCCAGACTGGAGTGCAATGGCATGATCTCAGCTCACCGCAACCTCCACCTCCCGGGACCAAACGATTCTCCTGCCTCAGCCTCCTGAGTAGCTGGGATTATAGGCATGTGCCACCATGCCTGGCTATTTTCTCCATGTTGGTCAGGTTGGTCTCGAACTCCCGACCTCAAGTGATCCGCTCGCCTCAGCCTCCCAAAGTGCTGGAATTACAGGCGTGAGCCATCGGACCCAGATGCATATATAGTGCTTTTTAAGGTGCTTAAAGGAGGTCAACCGAGAAGAACATGATGCTGAAGAAACAGCCTGAAGCTAAACGGTCAGGATTGAACATGTCTCTGCCACTCTCTGGTCAGTATAGCCCTTTGAACCTTTTCTATGTATTTACAAACACATTGTACTGACTTCAACAATACACACGCCTGCAAAGGCTTTTTATGGCACTCACTAGCATTTCTCTGATACTTTTAAAATATCAGTTTATCAAATTATCTTTGTATTTCTAATAATAGTTTTGCATTCTCACTGTCACCCAGGCTGGAGTACAGTGGTGCAATTACACCTCATCGCAGCCTTGCTTCCCAGGCTCAAGCAATGCTCCGACGTCAGCCTCTGAAGTCGCTGTGACTATAGGTGTGTGCCAACATGCCCAGCTAATTTTTGTAATTTTTGTAGAAAACGGGATTTTGCCATACTGCCCAGGCTGGTCTTGAACTCCTAGGCTCAAACAACCTGCTTTTCCTTGGCCTCCCAAAGTGCTGGGATTACAGGCATGAGCCACGGTGCCTAGCCGAGGTTTCCTTTTTTTTTTTTTTTTTTTTAGCCTACTTCTCCTCTCATTGGTTCCCCTATGCATCCAAATGACTCCCTAGGGTATTCTGGACATCTGAGAAGCAGGTTTTTGGTTGTTGTGATTGGCTTGCATCCTACATGGCTTAAAAATGTCCTACCAGACATTCACAAAAATGGAAACCCTGAGCCTGTAATCTAACTTCATCTGACAGAAAAATATAAAGTAATTTTTAGATGGTATTGACTTTTCAAGGAATTTAACTGGACTTGAGCATTTAAATCAGGGAAGATTGTACTTAGTTTTACTTGAAAGCTCTACGAAGGCCTGTCCTCCATTTCAGAAAGTCATTGTCACTGGTGGTTTTTTTTTTGACACGGAGTCTTGCTCTGTTGCCCAGGCTGGAGTGCAGTGGCACCATCTAAGCTCACTGCAGCCTCCGCCTCTGGGGTTCAAGCCATTCTCCTGCCTCGGCCTCCAGAATAGCTGGGGTTATAGGCACCCGCCACCACACCCAGCTAATTTCTGTATTTTTAGTAGAGACAGGGTTTCACTATGTTGGCCAGGCTGTCACTGGTGGTATTTAAACCCAACAAAACAAACATGTACGAGTCTGCATTTATAACCATAATGTTCATGATTTTTCCTGTTTGTAAGTATTTACTTCAGCTTGTCTTCTAATGTAGCTGTACCTCACTACATCATGGTCCTTTTATTTTCTTCAACTACTTTGCCTGTTTTTCTGCTCACATTAGTGGAGAACTAGCTCAATGAACAGTTAGGGTATACAAACAGCTTCCCTAATCAAGGAAGTACGCAGGCAGGCTAAAGAGCCTCTTAACTCTTTGTTAAGGAAGACTTCATTACAAGACTTTATAGTACATTTCATTCCAAAACCAAGTGTTTTTTCTCTTCCTTCCTACTTTATTTACAACCACTGTAGAGTCTGGGGTTTCCTTGGTTTCCCTCTTGGTCCTTAACATACAACTAGGAGTCCTCCCCCAGAAAAGTTTTCTACTTGTCTTAGACAACAACTCTTGTGGTTTTAGCCTGGTAGCAAAGGCCTAAGCCAGTTACTTTATATTGCAGAGAAGGGAAAAGAGGTACAACAGATCCAGCTACTCAGTAGACCTTTTCCTCCTTTTTGCACTCACTGAAAGGTTTTGCTTTCTGTTTTGTTTGGTAGTTTTAATTGTTTTAGTTATTCATGTACACAATTTAGAGTCAACAGTTCTATAAGGTTTGTTCTGAAAAATAGTAATTTTTCATCCTCCTACCCACTTCTCCCTCCAGAAGCAACCATTTTCAACTTTTAGCTGATTGTTTTACTGCTTACCTCCATGTCTTTTATATATGAATATGCACTATTGCAACTTCTTGATTTTTCCATGTTAAACAATATCCACAGACGTACCAGTATAGAGTGTGAAGATCTACTTCTCCCTGACCTCGTGTATGTATATTCTTTCCGTCCCCTAATAATGGTTGTATCATAAAGTTGTTTAGTTCAATACTCAATTATCACATTATTATAACTATATCAATGTTCTTCACAGTTGAGCCACACAGTAAACTATACTGTAATTACTTTTTCTTTTTTGTACTACTTCATGTGTTTCTTTAAAGTTAGTCAATTTTTTTGCATTTTTCTGTGACTTTTCAAAACTTGTTCACAGTTCCCTAGATCACGAGATATCTAGACTCACCAGGTATTGTACCAATTCATCTTTCTAAAGAAGTCTCTCCCAGAGCCATGTGACCCCCCTCCCGCGACTCCCCCACAACTAAGCCAGCTCCCTGTAGTCCTGATGCACAGCTGCCACCCTGGGATGTCCCTTCACCATCATCCCGAAAGGTACTTTGTTTCTCATATGTGCTAGATCTGCTTTCTACACTCAAACTCCTAGTCTTCTTTCTTGGCTTATGCCTTCATTTCGGTGAAAAACAGTTCATCCTCTAGGAACTTTCTACAAAAGCATACTCTCCCAACTTGATTGAGAGATTGGCTGGATACAGAATGCTGGATTGGTAATGATTTCCCTTCAAGATTTTGAAGCCACTGTGCCAATGCCTTTTAGTTTCTAGTTTTGCTGTTGAGAAATCTAAAGTCATTTAGATTCTTGACCCTTAGTATGTGACCTGTTTTCCAGGAACAGCAAGGGGGCCAGAATTGTTAGAACAAAGTGGGCAAAGGAGAAGAGTAGGGTGGAAGGGGACAGATCACACAGGGCCATGTAAATTTCATTTTTTTTACTCTGAGTCTCATGGAAGATACTGTAGGATTCTGAGCAAAGGAGAAACATTACTGACTTCACTAAAATGGATCACTTCAACTGCTGTAGTGAGACTAAACTTGAAGGGGCTTGGGGGTAGCAAGAAGGCAGAAACAAGGTGATCCATAAAGGGGCTAAATGCAGCAATCCAGGCAAGAGATGACTGTAGATTAGACCAAGGTGTTGCACTGGAGGTGTGAAAAATGGCTGGATTCTGCATGTATTTTTAAGGTTGACCCAAAGGATGATTCTGCATCAGATGTGGGTTGAAAGAAGAGGGTGGGCCGGGCATGGTGGCTCACACCTGTAATCCCAGCACTTTGGGAGGCTGAGGCAGGTGGATAACGACATCAAGAGATTGAGACCATCCTGGCCAATATGGTGAAACCCTGTCTCTACTAAAATTACAAAAATTAGCTGGGTGTGGTGGCATGCGCCTTTAGTCCCAGCTACTTGGGAGGCTGAGGCAGGAGAATCACTTGAACTCAGGAGGCAGAGATTGCAGTGAGCCAAGATCATGCCACTGCACTCCAGCCTGAACAACAGAGTGAGACTCCATCTCAAAAACAACAACAAAAAAAAAAAAAAAAAAGAGAGAGAGAGAGGGTAAAAGATAGTTGAACCGAAATTGTTACCTGAACATTCAGAATACTGAAATAAATAGGGAAGACAGAGGAATGTAAGCTTAGGGGCAAGATAAATTTGGTTACACACATGTCAAATTTAAAATGCCTATTAGTTTCCAAATGGAAAAGATGTGTCAACATTTGGATATACAAAAATCTGGAATCTAGAAGCATAAGCATCTTAGCCCAGCTGGCATTGGGGCATGACTTTGGTTCTAGTTTTGACCACTTACCCTCCCTTTTATCCTATTTCCCATGCCAGGCTCTCCAATGTGAGCTACAAAATATCCTTTAATAACTCCTTTCTCAAACTCCTGGTCTCAAGTGATCCACCCGCCTCAGCCTCCCAAAGTGCTGGGATTACAGGCATGAGCCACCGTGTCCAGCCTAATCATCCAGAATGTCTATTACTCATAATGAAGAACCTTAACTGGTAACACTATTAAATCAGGAAAAGGGCCAGGTGTGGTGGCTCAAACCTGTAATCCCAGCACTTTGGGAGGCCTAGGTCGCTGGATCACCTGAGGTCAGGAATTCGAGATCAGCCTGGCTAACATGGTGAATCCCTATCTCTAGTAAAAACACAAAAACTAGGCCGGGCACAGTGGTTCACGCTTGTAATCCCAGCACTTTGGGAGGCCAAGGCGGGTGGATCACCTGACGTTAGGAGTTTGAGACCAGCCTGGCCAACATGGCGAAACTCCGCCTCTACTAAAAGTACAAAAATTAGCCGAGTGTGGCGGCGGGCACCCGTAATCCCAGCTACTCGGGGGGCTGAGGCAGGAGAATCACTTGAACCCGGGAGGCGGACATTGCAGTGAGCAGAGATCGCGCCATTGCACTCCAGTCTGGGTGACAGAGCAAGACTCCATCTCAAAATAAATAAATAAATAAAGCAGAAAGAGAAGTTTTAAATTGTGAATAAATACAATTTTATTTTAAAAATAAAAAATAGGGAATGTATATTCAGGGTAACTTGAATGTATGCTCCCAGAAAACAAAAAAAAAGTTTATTAAAAAAATTTAACATAAGAGATTTATGTATCATACTCTTTACTTGAGCATTATTTATAATAGTATATAGTATACTTTATTATTTATGAAAAGGAACTAATAATAAAATCCTAACTGCTCCTAAGTTGTATATATTCCTTGGCAAAGCTCATCTCCTTCCACAGAATAGGCAAAACTAAACCACAGCCCAGCATAAAACTAATGAGCTAACCCGTAAATAATCATTAAAATCCTCAAGTGTCTCCAGGTGTCTACTTGCTATAAGAACTTTAAATTCTTAAAAAGTGATGATACTCTGGCCTTCAAAAAAACCCAATTATATTACATGAGGTCAAATGAGGTCAACAAAAAAACCCCAAAATTCCAAATTAGTACTTGAAATAAGATGTTACTCTATTACAAAGATAAATTAAATGTCCATTTTCAGAAAATGAGAATAAATCTGTTCTGTGATCATACTGTATCAGTAACTACATCTGTGAGTTTCCTAAGCACACAGGGATTTAAATTCTTGTAGTTATAACAAACAGCAAAAAAGTATAACCGCAGATAAATTGCTTTTAAAATACAGACTGCCATCCTGGCTAACACGGTGAAACCCCGTCTCTACTAAAAAAATGCAAAAAACTAGCCGGGCGAGGTGGCGGGCGCCTGTAGTCCCAGCTACTTGGGAGGCTGAGGCAGGAGAATGGCGTAAATCCGGGAGGCGGAGCTTGCAGTGAGCTGAGATCGGGCCACTGCACTGCAGCCTGGACGACAGAGCGAGACTCCGTCTCAAAAAAAAAAAAGAAATTTCAGACTGAGTTCTATAGAGCTGTCAGACAACAGGTACTAAGAAAAAAGGCTCTCTGAAGTATAAAAGTAGAAGATAATGGATGAGGTGGGGTGCAGTGGCTCATGCCTATAATCCCAACACTTTGGGAGGCTAAGGTGGGAGGATCACTTAAGGCCAGGAGTTCAAGACCAGCCTGGGCAACCTGGGGAGATCCCATCTCTACCAAAATGTAAAAAATTAGTTGGGCATGGTGGTGCATGCCTGTAATCCTAGCTACCTGGGAGGCTAAAGTGGGAGGATTGCTTGAGCCCAGGAATTCAAGGTTGCAGTGAGCTATGACCACACCACTGCACTCTAGCCTGGGGGAAAGAATAAGACCCTGTCTCCAAAAAAAAAAAAAGAAAAAGAAAAAAAAAAAAAGGCTAGTGCGGGACTCAGGCCTGTAATCCCAGCACTTTGGGAGGGGGAGGTAAGCAGATCAATTGAGCTCAGGAGTTCAAGACCAGCCTGGGCAACATGGTGGAACCCCACTGCCCCTACACACACACACAAAAAAAATTAGCCAGGTGTGGTGGCTGGTGCCTGTGGTCCCAGCTACTCAGGAGACTGAGGTAGGAGGACTGCTTGAGCCCGGGAGACAGAGGTTGCAGTGAGCAGAGATAGTGCCACTGCCCTACAGCCTGGGTGACAGCAAAATCATGTCTCAAAAAAAATGATGGTAACGGATGTATGAGAGGTTGAAAAGCCTATCAGAAAAGAATATTGGCTGGGCACAGTGGCTCACGCCTGTAATCCCAGCACTTTGGGAGGCCAAGGCAGGCAGATCACCTGAGGTCAGGAGTTCGAGACCAGCCTGGCCAACATGGTAAAACCCCATCTCTACTAAAAATATAAAAAACAGCTCGGCGTGGTGGCAGGCACCTGTAATCCCAGCTGTTCAGGAGGCTGAGGCAGGAGAATCATTTGAATCCAGGAGGCGGAGGTTGCAGTGACCCAAGATTGGGTCATTGCACTCCAGCCTGGGCAACAGAGCAAGACTCTATGTCAAAAAACAAACAAACAAAAACTATCGGCTCGTTGCTTCTTAAACAAATATTCTCTCCTTAGACTCATCGATTTTTACATAAAGTTATCAGAGCCATCACATTACCATTCTATTTCTATACCCTCAAGAGTCTGATTTAATGTATAAGTTCTTATTCTATTCCTTTCCTTCTGAGGCATTCTTAAGGATGCCAAGTCCTAGTGCATGCTGACTCTAAAAAAGTACCTCACTGACAAGAAACACATTTCTGATCACTACATGTAGCAACACTGAGCCAGCAAAAAACCTGCTTATTAGTTACTGACAACTCAAATATTTGAGCAAATGTTTGTACCTACCTTTATTAACTGACATACAAGAGTATTCTAAAACAATAAAATGTCGTTACAGGTTGAGAATCCCTAATCTGAAACCTTCAAAATGCTTCAAAATCTGAAATATTTTGAGCACCAACATGATGCTCAAAGGAAATGCTCTTTGGAGCATTTTGGATTTTCAGATTAGGGATGTTAAACCAGTAAGTATAATGCAAATATTCCAAAATGCTTTAATCCAAAACACCTGTGGTCCCAAGCATTTCAGATAAGGGATACTCAACCAGTATAATGTATAATATAAGAATATACTTCACTGTAAATAATGGTCAAATTTTTCCTTTTGCACATAAAAAGTATAAAGTAGGCCGGGCACGGTGGCTCAAGCCTGTAATCCCAGCACTTTGGGAGGCCGAGACGGGCGGATCACGAGGTCAGGAGATCGAGACCATCCTGGCTAACACGGTGAAACCCCGTCTCTACTAAAAAATACAAAAAAAAAAAAAAAAAAAAAAAACTAGCTGGGCGAGGTGGCGGGCGCCTGTAGTCCCAGCTACTCGGGAGGCTGAGGCAGGAGAATGGCGTAAACCCAGGAGGCGGAGCTTGCAGTGAGCTGAGATCCGGCCACTGCACTCCAGCCCGGGCGACAGAGCGAGACTCCGTCTCAAAAAAAAAAAAAAAAAAAAAAAAAAAAGTATAAAGTATAATATAAACGGCCCTGTATTTAAGCTTATAGACTCCACTACAATAGACTCAATGAGACTATTCAAATCCTGTTGTTCTGAAATCTACCTCTGTCAAATAACTGATTTGTTTTCAGAAATGCTTTATATAGGCTGGGCTCAGTGGCTCACGCCTGTAATCCCAGCACTTTTGGGAGTCAAGGCTGGCAGATCACCTAAGGTCAGGAGTTCGAGACCTGACCAAAAAAGCGAAACCCCGTCTCTACTAAAAATACAAAAATTAGCTAGGCATGGAGGTGTGCACCTGCAATCCCACCTACTTGTGAAGCTGAGGCAGGAGAATCATTTGAACCCACGAGGTGGAGGTTACAGTGAGCCGAGATCGCACCACTGCATTCCAGCCTGGGTGACAGAGCAAGACTCTGTCTCAAAAAAAAAAGAAATGCTTTACACCGAGATTTGTATTGTCATGCCGTATGTTGGTGTAGGATTTGAACTATATCGTAAGGAACTGTCAATAGCAGCTTAGCAGGCAAACAAGCTCCACACAGCTAAAAACAATTTTATTTGTATTGATATAAAGTAGAAAAGGCAACATACGTATGTGTTATCTACCCATGAGGGCAAATTTTACCAACATAAATCTACCATAAAGACAGCAGTCTGGGCTGGGGAGGTGGATCACACCTGCATTCCCAGCACTTTGGGAGACCAAGGCAGGCAGAACACTTGAGGTCAGGAGTTTGAGACCAGCCTGGGCAACATGGTGAAACCCAGTCTCTATTAAAAATGCAAATATTAGCCAGGCGTGGTGGCACAATCCTGTAGTCCCAGCTACTTGGGAGGCTGAGGCAGGAGAATCGCTTGAACTCAGGAGGTGGAGGCTGCAGTGAGCTGACATGGCACCACTACACTCCAGCCTGGGCAATAGAGCGAGACTCCATCTCAAAAAATAATAGTAATAATAAAGACGGTAGTCTGTTTATATCTCTAATGAAATAATTGCTAGCAAACTTTTTTTTTTTTTTTTTTTTTTTTTTTTTTTTTTTGAGACGCAGTCTCATTCTGTCGCCCAGGCTAGAGTGCAGTGGCATGATCTCAGCTCACTACAACCTCCGCCTCCTGGGTTCAAGCAATTCTTGTGCCTCAGCCTTCTGAATAGCTGTGATTGAAAGTGTGTGCCACCATGCCCAGCAAATTTTTATATTTTTAGTAGAGATGGGGTTTTGCTTTGTTGGCCAAGCTGGTCTCAAACTCCTGAGCTCAAGTGATCCGCCCACCTCAGCTTTCCAAAGTGCTGGGATTACAGGTGTGAGCCACTGTACCCGGCCACATTTTAATCATTACAACTTAAACAAATGTGGAATTTCAATTATGAAATACTTTTTAGTGACCATCAGATGAAAACCCTCCAATAACCAGTATTTTCATGCAAAGAGGATACAAGGGATACAGATCAGTTCGGAATAGGATTGTCCTATTCATCTCACCAGATTGATCAGTCTTCTCATTGCATGTTCATGAGAGCAAACACATTCACAGGGATCGAATCCACCTTCTGCCATGATTACCCAGCTTGATTTTACTTGACTGTATAAATCTGGTAAGAAGGAAAAAATACTGTAAGTCTACTATTCAGAATTACTCTTTCTCTTGAGCTGTGAAAAATTCTGACATTGTATACAATAGTTTTATTAAACTATGTATAGTTTGTATTTCTTAATGACCTGTATCAATTTATTAATCCTATATGAATTATGAATCTATACAGGTGATTGGCTACCCCTTCTGCCATCAGCCCATAAATACAAATGTCTTTAATGCTCTAAACTGGCCCCGCCTTTGATGCTGATGATGCTAGAACCTACTCTGCTTAATTACTCAATTATTTGACTTTATTAGCTCCAGTATGCAAATAATTTAAACCAGCCTTTACCCCCACCAAGAAAGACATGTGAAAAGGTATCTAAAATGATACCAAGGTTTATGGGAGGAAATTAATGACATAGCTAAGAAACAGGTAGATTTCAAAAAATAAAGAGAAACAAATGAGAAGTCAAGATGGAGTATTGGCAACCAGATTTACTGTTCTGCCTAAAACAATTTTTTAAAAACTAGACAAAATACATGAAACAATTATATATATATAAATATATATATACATTTTTTTTTTTAGACAGAGTCTCACTCTGTCACCCAGGCTGGAGTACAGTGGTGTGATGTCGGCTCACTGCAACCTCCGCCTACTGGGTTCAAGTGATTCTCCTGCCTCAGCTTCCTGAGTAGCTGGGATTATAGGCACACACCACGCCCAGCTAATTTTCGTATTTTTAGTAGAGATGGGGTTTTGCCATGTTGGCCGGGGTGGTCTCAAACTCCTGACCTCAGGTGATCTGCCCGACTCGGCCTCCCAAAGTGCTAGGATTACAAGTGTGAGCCACAATGCCTGGCCAGAAACAATTGTTTTTAAGACATTAAGGCCAGGCATGATAGCTCACTCCTGTAATTCCACCACTTTGGAAGGCCGAGGAGGGAGGATCACCTGAGCCCAGAGGTTTGAGACCAACCTGAAAACCTAGTGAGACCTCATCTCTAAAAATAATTTAAAAATTAGTCGGGCACTGTGGCAGTGGCACACACCTGTGGTCCCAGCTACTCAGAAGGCTGAGGTGGGAGGATTGTTTGAGCCCAGGCAGTCAAGGCTGCAATAAGCCATGATCATGCCACTGCATTCCAACCTGGGCAACATAGTGAGTTCACATTTAAAAAAAAAAGGGCCGGGCACGGTGGCTCACACCTGTAATCCCAGCACTTTAGGATGCCGAGGCGGGTGGATCACAAGGTCAGGAGATAGAGGCCATCCTGGCCAACATGGTGAAACCCCGTCTCTACTAAAAACACAAAAATTAGCCGGGCGTGGTGGCTTGTGCCTGTAGTCCCAGCTACTCAGGAGGCTGAGACAAGAGAATTGCTTGAACCTGGGAGGCAGAGGTTGCAGTGAACCAAGATTGCGCCACTGCACTCCAGCCTGGCGACACGGCAAGACTCCGTCCAAAAAAAAAAAAAAAAAAAAGACATCAAACATGAGGCTACAAAGAATAGTGATACCTCAGAGATGGAAAAACAAATGAGGTGAGCCCTATCACTGGCCCAGTTTACTGACTCAGGGAGACTCTAGGCCCAAGTACGGGGTGGGAAAACCCAGACCAGAGCCCAGTGGTATCCCTAAGTTGGGGAGAAGAAACTAGAAGAATGACTATATTAAGGAGAGACATTAAAGATAGTAAAATCATCCAATTTGACTTGTAGGGATTAAAACAATAGTGTCTGAGATGAAAAATATACCAGATGAGTTTAACAGCATATTAGATATTACAGAAGAAAAGATTACTGAACTTGAAGACATAATAACAGTAGCTATCAAAAATGAAATAACAGAAAAAAGGGTGGATAAACCAGTAGTCCCAGCTACTTGGGTGGGTGGGGCAGGAGAACCATTTGAGCCCAGGAGTTCAAGGCCAGCCTGAGCAACATAGTGAGAACCTATCTCTGAAAAAATCAACAAAAACATGCACAGGCCATTAGTGAGCTGTGGGACAACTTCAAATGGTCTAATATATGTGAATTGTGGACACATCTATCAAAACTTATCAAATTGTATATTTAAATGTGCATAGTTTATTGTCTATCAATTATATCTCAATAACAAGTAAAATTAAGCTTATATACAGCATTAGTCACAGAAAACCATTCTGGTTAAAAGGTGGAATAGGCAGATCAATAAAACAATTCATAAATTAACTTAAAGGAACTTAGTTCATTCACTCAAAAATATTTAGTGCTTGTGCTAGGCCTATTAGAAATTTAAAAGCAGGCTGAGCATGGTGGCTCATACCTGTAATCCTAGCACTTGGAAGGCTGTGGCAAGAGGATCACTTGAGCTCAGGAGTTCGAGAATAGCCTGAGCAACATAGTGAGACCTCATCTCTATAAAAAGAAAAAAGGAAAAAGAAATTTAAAGTAAGCAAAAACTGATAGTTCTTACCCTAATAGTGTTCACATTCTAGTAGTAAGAAAGATACTAACCTAAATGTTTTTAAAATTATAAATATAGGGGCCGGGCGCGGTGGCTCAAGCCTGTAATCCCAGCACTTTGGGAGGCCGAGACGGGCAGATCACAAGGTCAGGAGATCGAGACCATCCTGGCTAACACAGTGAAACCCCCTCTCTACTAAAAATACAAAAACTAGCCGGGCGAGGTGGCGGGCGCCTGTAGTCCCAGCTACTCGGGAGGCTGAGGCAGGAGAATGGCGTAAACCCGGGAGGCGGAGCTTGCAGTGAGCTGAGATCCGGCCACTGCACTCCAGTCCGGGCTGAGAGAGCGAGACTCCGCCTCAAAAAAAAAAAAAAAAAAAAAATTATAAATATAAACTGATAAATGCTATAAAAGATAAATGAAAGAGTGAAAAAGACAACTCCCAGAATGGATATTTGCAAATCATCTGTCCAATAAAGGTTTAATATTCACAATATATAAAGAATTCCTATAACTCAATAACAAAAGATAAGCATTTTAAAAATGGCAAAGAACTTGAACAGACATTTATTCAAAGAAAATACACAAATGGCCAATAGTTATATTAGAAATGCTTAAAGTCAGTAATCATTAGGGAGATGCAAATCAAAACCACAGTTAGATACCACTTCATACCTACTAGTATGGCTATAATCAAAATGGAAAATAAGTAATGTGGAAAAATTAGAACCCTCACATAGCCCTCATGTAAGATGGTGGTGTGGCTGCTGTGGAAAATAGTTTTGACAGTTCCTCAAAAGTTAAACACAGATTATCATAAGACTCAACAATTCTACTCATAGGTATATACCTTAAATATTTGAAAACATGGACTCAAGATTGGGCATGGTGGCTCACGCCTGTAATCCCAGCACTTTTGAAAGCTGAGGTGGGAGGATCACTCGAGCCCAGGCAACACGGTGAGAAAGACCCTGTCTCTATTTATAAACAACAACAAAAAAAACATGAACTCCAACAGATACTTATTTACCAAATAGTCACAGCAGCATTGTTTGCAATAGGCAAGAGACAGAAACAACCCAAGTGTCCATCAACTGACAAATGGATAAACAAAATGTGGTGTACACATACAATGGGGACATTCAGCTGTAAAAAGGAATGAAGTTCTGATATATGTTACAACATGAAGGAACTCTGAAAACATTCATCAAACTGAAATTAGCCAGACAAAAAATAACATGGTATGATTCAATTTATATGAAATACCTAGCTAGAATAGGCACATTCATGGAGACAGGAAGTAGAATGGTGACTTCCAGGGACTTAAGAGAAATGGGGAGTTACTGCTTAATGAGTAGAGTTTGTATCTATGGTAATAAAAAAGTTTTCAAAATGATGGTGATGACTGTACAACACTGTGAATGTAATTAATGTCATCAAATTGTACACTTTAAAACTGGTTAAAACTGCAAATTTTGTTATATTTTACCCCAATAAAAACAATCACTCTGGCTGCCTAGAGCTGGAAGTTTGCAGGGGAAATAGGGAGAAACTGCTAATGTGTATAGGCTCTTTTAGGGGCTGAAAAAAATGTTCTATGGTGATAATCACACAACTCTGTGAATATACTAAAAGCCACTGTACTGTACATTTTATTTTATTTATTTATTTATTTTTTTGAGACGGAGTCTTGCTCTGTCGCCCAGGTTGGAGTGCAGTGGCCGGATCTCAGCTCACTGCAAGCTCCGCCTCCCGGGTTCACGCCATTCTCCTGCCTCAGCCTCCCAAGTAGCTGGGACTACAGGCGCCGCCACCTCGCCCGGCTAGTTTTTGTATTTTTTAGTAGAGACGGGGTTTCACCGTGTTCACCAGGATGGTCTCGAACTCCTGACCTCGTGATCCGCCCGTCTCGGCCTCCCAAAGTGCTGGGATTACAGGCTTGAGCCACCGCGCCCGGCCTATTTATTTATTTTTTTGAGATGGAGTCTTGCTCTGTCACCCGGGCTGGAGTGCAGTGTCATGATCTCGGCTCACTGAAACCTCCACCTCCCGAGTTCAAGCAATTCTCCTGCCTCAGTCTCCCGAGTAGCTGGGACTGCAGGCGCGTGCCACCATGCCTGGCTAATTTTTTGTATTTTTTATTTAGTAGAGACAGTGTTTCACCATGTTAGCCAGGATGGTCTCGAACTCCTGACCTAGTGATCTGCCTGCCTCGGCCTCCCAAAGTGCTGGGATTACAGGCATGAGCCACCGTGCCCAGCCTGTACTGTACATTTTACATGGGTGCATTGTATGGTATGTGAATCATATCTCAAAAAAGCTGTGATATAAATGGTGCCTAGAGAGCACATATACATTCTAAACTCATCTGGAGTGTCAGGGAAGATTTTACTGAAGAAATTAACTAGGACTTGAGAATGGAGGAATGAGTTAAATACATTAGGGTGAGGTAGAGGTAGAAGGTGTGAGACTTGGGGGTGGAGGGCATTCTAGACACAAAGGGAAAAGTAATACAAAGGTCCTTAATGAGTAAGAGTATGACACATTGGAGGAAATGAAAGAAAGCCACAATGTGCTAGAATCCAGACAGCAGAGTGGTTTAAAATGAGACAGGAGAAGTCAGAGGGAGTCATGCCACGAAGGGTCTTTCAGGCCATGTTCATGATTAGGTCGTTACCCCAAGAATAATGTGAAGAACAACGTGAAGCAATGTGCTTTCATCCTGGTATATTCTAAAAAGACCACCTTGGCTGCACGATGGAAAACTGAGAAAAGGGAAGCCACAGTATGTAGAGGGAACCTATTAAAATGCTTTTTCAACAGATCAGTGACAATGGTGGGGCTCCTTGGAGAACGATATTTTAACGACAGCATATTGAATCACTGGAAGGAAGACAAGTTATTTCCTAAATCGTGTTGGCTCCCTCCCTATTCTCATTCTTTATGCCAAAATAAATTCTAGACACATGAGTGATTTAACTTTTTATTTTGAGACAAAGTCTGGCTCTGTTGCCCAGGCTGGAGTGCAGTGGCACAAACACCCCTCACTGCAGCCTCAAACCCCCAGGCTCAAGTGATCCTTCCCTCTCAGCCTCCCAAGTAGCTGGGACCACAGATACACACCCCACCTTGCTAGTTTTAAATTTTCTATAAAGATGGGGTCTCCCTATGTTGCCCAGGCTGGTCTTGAACTCTTGAGCTCAAGTGATCCTCCTTCCTTAGCCTCCCAAAGTGCTGAAACTACAGGTGTGAGCCACCGCGCCTGGCCCAGTTTAACTTTTAAAAATGAAGTCACACATAAAATTAGTCAACTACAACAACAGATTAGAATACAGTATTCACAAACTGACCCATGATTTTACTGAAATTTAGAATATGCAAAAGGTGCCATTTAAAAACACGGATTATTGCCCCCGTTCAGACGAAAAATGGCGGGGTCTTCTGAGTTGGTGGTCCTTGACCCCCCATGGGACAAGGAGCTAGCGACGGGGACAGAGAGTCAGGCCTTGGTCTCCGCCACTCCCCGAGAGGACTTTCGGGTGCGCTGCACCTCGAAGCGGGCTGTGACCGAAATGCTACAACTGTGCGGCCGCTTTGTGCAAAAGCTCGGGGACGCTCTGCCGGAGGAGATTCGGGAGCCCGCGCTGCGAGATGCGCAGTGGACTTTTGAATCAGCTGTGCAAGAGAATATCAGCATTAATGGACAAGCATGGCAGGAAGCTTCAGATAATTGTTTTATGGATTCTGACATCAAAGTACTTGAAGATCAGTTTGATGAAATCATAGTAGATATAGCCACAAAACGTAAGCAGTATCCCAGAAAGATCCTGGAATGTGTCATCAAAACCATAAAAGCAAAACAAGAAATTCTGAAGCAGTACCACCCTGTTGTACCTCCACTGGACCTAAAATATGACACTGATCCAGGTTCCATTTTTTTTTGAGACAGGCTGAAGCCACCCAGGCTGAAGTGCAGAGTCCTTGCCTGCATTAATTGAAAAAGGAGAGGGATTTTCCCAAGTTCTCAGGATGCAGCCTGTTATCCACCTCCAGAGGATTCACCAAGAAGTCTTTTCCGGTTGTTATAGGAAACCAGATGCTAAACCTGAGAACTTTATAACACAGATAGAAACCACACCAACAGAGACTGCTTCCAGGAAAACCTCTGACGTGGTACTGAAAAGAAAGCAAACTCAAGACTGCCCCCAGAGAAAATAGTATCCATTGCGGCCAAAGAAAATTAATCTTGATACATGAGCTCTTTCTGTTTATTTTGGGAGTTGAAAATAGGCGCCATCAACATTTAGATTACAGCCTAATACCTAGATAAGACTTCATTTGAAACAAGAAATAACTCTTTTACTAGTGATTCATTTATACAAATATAGTGTCTCTGTGCAGGGATATGATATAATATTATATTTCCTTGCTGTTTTATCTATTGTAAATAAAAAGCATTTTAAAAAATATTGACACAAAGCCCATCAGTGGGTATTAAAAATATTAAAAGTGCAGCCTTTTACTGTCCTTAAGTGCTATCAACTCTCAGCTCCCTTGTAGCTTTTGTGGGATTTAACAAGTAACAAATTCTGTTGTGTTTCCCTGGTATACATCTTTCCAGGAAAAAAAAAAAAAGAGAGAGAGAGCTGTATAATGATTTTTCATTTACGTACTGAAAAGTAGTTATCAGTTCTGCGCAGCAGCAGATGCAGTGTTTTTTTTTAAGATGTAGTGTGATTTAGCAAATTAATGTGCAGATGATAATACTGGCTTTGACTTTGTTACTCCATGTTCAGCTCATTTAGGTTTGTGAGATTAATTTTAGGACTTTTTGTTGTGTAAGACAATGATGACTATTATTTGTGCAACATTACTCTTTGAAATAAAAATTGGCATGTAGCCAATGTTTCCTGCCCGCAGTTTTTTCTATAGACCATTAACATAATTTGACTTGGAACTAATGATTTCTTTTTAGGGTTTCTTATTTCTTTCTTTGTAGATCATTCCAGTTCAAAATATATATCAGATTAATACACTGGCAAAGTGTCATTGTGTTATTGAACTATTTTACATTTGAAGATGTTTATATATCAGGTATATAATCACTGGGAGAAGTCTGAGAAAGCGATATTGCCTTTACTTCTAACATTTAACTGTAGTTTCTTATAGCTCTTATTGTGTGTCTTACATTATACAGTGTAGGCAGGGCCATCGAACTTACCAACTGTTTCCCCTTTTGATGACTGATACCTTCATTCATTTTCAAATGAATTTACTGATCATGAGGTTAGAAAATCTGTATTTCTCTTGCTTATTATATATTAATAGTCATAAATGTCTAGATTCACCAGAAGTCACCAGAAGGTCTGTCTCAGCGAAGAAAACTTATACAGCCACTTTACTGCATTTTGTGTTTCAATGTTACAATTTGAGATCTGTATATTTGTACACAGCCATGTGTTTTTCATTAAAATAATGTACAAAGAAAAAAAAAAAACACGGATTATTTAATAAATGGCAGGGTAATTGTCTTTTTTTTTTTTTTAAGGTAAACTGTGACACATAAAGCACTTGAGGCCTGAGCAATATAGCAAGACCCCATCTCTACAAAAAAAAATATTTTTAATTAGCTGGGTGTGGTGGCGTGTACCTGTGGTTCTAACTACTCTGGAGGCTGAAGTGGGAAGATCACTTGAGCCCAGGAGTTTGAGACCACTGTGAGCTATGATCACATCACTGCACTCCAGCCTGAGTGACAGAACTAGACCTGGTCTCTTAAAAAAAAAAAAAAAAAAAAAAAACCTTAAAGAACATACATCAGACTTAATATGTGAATAGCTCTGGGGAAGAGAATATAATTTGGGGGAACAGAGTTTCACTGTCAATTTTTACATTTCTTATGAGCATGTATTTACGTATTAAGACTTCTAAAATACAAATTTTAATTTTAAAAAGCCACACATATATAATTACAAGAAGATGACTGGGATACATATAGAATATAAGTCCAAGAAACCATGAAGGAAAGGACCAATAATTTTAACAACCAAAACCAATAAAAGTTTCTATAAAACCAAAAACATACCATAAAATGAAAAGACAACGAACCTGAAAAACCATGTGCAATATCAGGGCTATTCTCCTTAATGTACAGAGAACTCTAAAAAATCAGTATGAAAATGGCAACCTAGTAGAAAAGTAAGCGCAGATTACACTCACAGGAAAACACAGAGCCAATAAGCAAATACAAAATGGAAGTGTAAATCAAAACAATCTTACACGTATCAGGAGATTGGTAAAATTAATTCATCCAGCCAGGCACAGTGGCTCACGCCTGTAATCCCAGCACTTTGGGAGGCCAAGGCAGGCCTGACCTGAGGTCAGGAGTTTGAGACAAGCCTGGCTGACATGGCCAAACCCCGTCTCTACTAAAAATACAAAAATTAGCTGGGCACGCTGGTGGGTGCCTGTAATCCCAGCTACTCGGGAGACTGAGGCAGGAGAATCGCTTGAACTCAGGATGTGGAGGTTGCAGTGACCCAAGATAGTGCCAATTCATTCCAGCCTGAGCAACAGAGCAAGACTCCATCTCAAAAAAAAAAAAAAAAAAAAAAAAAAAAAAAAAATTAGCCAGGCGTGGTGGTGTGTGCCTGTAATCCCAGCTATTCAGGAGGCTGACACAGGAGAATCAATGAACCCAGGAGGTGGACGTTATAGTAAGCCGAGATTGCACCACTGCACTCCAGCCTGGGCAACAGAGCAAGACTCCATCTCAAAATAATAATAATAATTCAGCCTAGTTAATTTGAATATCCATATTCAAACAAGTATGCAAAATTTCTGTACAGCATGTTTACTGGAATACAATAACAGCAAAGAAAAAAGTAATGCAAAGTATTTATCAGTGTTGTTTCGATTAAATGATGCCATGAGTACATAAGATCCTATACAGCTGTTAGAAAAATTAAGGTAGATTTCTACGTGGTGATTTGGTGAAACAACCAACATATAGTGAGATGAAATCAAGCCATAAACAGGGCAAACCTTTTCATCTAATATCCTTCTAGATCTGCCTGCCTGAGCTAAGGGTAGAAGGGGAGGTGAGGATTGGAAGGGGAGATGGATATGTGGCCTAAGCTGGAGAGGCTCACTTTCTGGAAGGTGAGCAACACCATGTGTAAACTCTACTTCACAGTTTTGTCTGAGGCCACTCTGTCCACACCTTTAAAAAAAAAAAAAAAACGGTGATTAGCTTTCACGTTTGATTGTATATATCCAACACAGAAAACTCTGACAGTAAATATAACCTACCCTTATATATAAAGTTCACTGGTATGCCGGGCACGGTGGCTCACGCCTATAATCCCAACATGGTTTATAAGTGACTTTTCCCAGCACTTTGGGAGGCCGAGGCAGGCGGATCACGAGGTCAGGAGATCGAGACCATCCTGGCTAACATGGTGAAACCCCGTCTCTACTAAAAATACAAAAAATATCGTGCCACTGCATTCCAGCCTGGGCGACAGTGAGACTCTGTCTCAAAAAAAAAAGTTCACCGGTAAATTCCTGTTTCTCAACTGTCTTTTCTCTTTTTTTGTTTTTTCTTTCTTGAGACGGAGTTTCGCTCGTTACCCCAGCTGGAGTGCAATGGCGCGATCTTGGCTCACTGCAACCTCCACCTCCCAGGTTCAAGCAATTCTCCTGCCTCAGCCTCCCAAGTAGCTGGGATTACAGGCATGCGCCACCACACCCGGCTAATTTTTTATTAGTAGTAGATACCAATAATACTGTGTTGGTTAAAATGAAGATATTTTACTAAGATTTTCTTATTTTTTAAAAATTTGAGACAGGGTCTCACTGTGTCACCAAGGCTGGAGTGCAGTGGCACAGTCACAGCTCACTGCAGCCTCAACTTGCCAGGCTCTAGCTATCCTTCCACTTCAGCCTCCCTAGTAGCTGGGACTGCAGGCACCTGCCAACATGCCTAACAAAATAAGATTAACTCTGTGGCCATAAATGTTATGATTAGGGAAATTTGTACAAAGATTATTATGGAGAGATAAAGTTTTTTTCGTAAAGGACTTTCATTATGTAAATGATATTGGCTTGCTATAATTATGAGGGGTAGGAGTCAGGCAGTTAATGTTAGAAGAGGTGTTGCTAATGGGTCGGAAGACAAATAGGTTGAATAGCTAATGAGGTTGAATTTTTGTATTTTTGGTAGAGACGGGGTTTTGCCATGTTTCCGAGGTTGGTCCTGAACTCCTGAGGTTAAGAAATCCACCTGCCTTGGCCTCCCATAGTGCCAGGATTATTGGCATGAGCCAACAAGCTGGCCTTTTACTAAGGTTTTTTGTGGGTTTTTTTTTTGAGACGGAGTCTGGCTCTATCGCCCAGGCTGGAGTGCAGTGGCCGGATCTCAGCTCACTGCAAGCTCCACCTCCCGGGTTCACGCCATTCTCCTGCCTCAGCCTCCGGAGTAGCTGGGACTACAGGCGCCCGCCACCTCGCCCGGCTAGTTTTTTTATATATACCATCCTGGCTAACACGGTGAAACCCCGTCTCTACTAAGGTTTTTATAAAACAAATTCAAATACAGAAATGACCACCTCTGTTGCCTCTGAACACAGAACTTTTAAGAAAGCACAAGCACACTGGCTTTCATAAAGAAAGGAAGACTTGTTTTTATCACAAGTCTTATAAAATTGTAAAACATGGCTATTTTGGCCGGGCGCGGTGGCTCAAGCCTGTAATCCCAGCACTTTGGGAGGCCGAGACGGGCGGATCACGAGGTCAGGAGATCGAGACCATCCTGGCTAACACGGTGAAACCCCGTCTCTACTAAAAAATACAAAACACTAGCCGGGCGAGGTGGCGGGCGCCTGTAGTCCCAGCTACTCGGGAGGCTGAGGCAGGAGAATGGCGTGAACCCGGGAGGCGGAGCTTGCAGTGAGCTGAGATCCGGCCACTGCACTCCAGCCCCTGCGACAGAGTGAGACTCCGTCTCAAAAAAAAAAAAAAAAGGCTATTTTTAAATCTCTGTTTAATTCATTAAATTAACAAAATCAGACTCCACCACCACCTCTAAAAAAAAACAGAGCTTCTGGAGGGCAGAAATCTTAGTCATCATCATCTCTGAACACCACCTATACTGCTTAGCCACAGCACTCACAGAATAAATATTTACTGAATTCTTGACAATGTTTATTTTCTCTACATCTATATGTGCCAGGAACAAGTAAATCAACTAGAATTTTAAATTATACTTCAGTCTTAATTAGCCTCCAGTAAAATGAGAAAGTATATTTATAAATAGGACATTCCTCAATAGTGCTACACTTCTGTGGAACTTTCTTCCTGTAAACTTGAGCTGTTTTAAGTACTACTTGGTTTTCAGTTAACAGTTTCCATTTTAAAATCACTGGGGTTTTTTTTTTTTTGAAAATAGGATAAACACAGTTCTCTTTTTGATGAAGACCCAAAAACAAGTATCAACACAAACCAGCAGCTAGGCACTAGAAGAAAAAAACTTAACCAGTCCCACCGCACATTTAAATCCCGTGGTCTCCAGAGACATTAAGAAGCTGCTCTATCCTAGGCAAGATAGAACAGTGTTACTGAATCAGAAGCATAGTAAATCTGCCTCAATGAGGTCTTTGATAGAAAGTAATTTAAAACAATGTTTCGTCTTATATGTTTCATAGACTTGTTCATCTACCCAATATATATCGCTAATGTTAGAGAACAATGCCAATACCAAAGTCACGGGGGGCTTGATCCTTGAGGACAAGCAGCTTCAAGACTTGTTTCTCAAAAACGTGCAACAGGTTACAAAGATCTAAGTCATGAAAACATAAGTAGTTTACTAAGAAAATTCAAAATAGCCTGGCACAGTGGCTCACACTTGTAATCGCAGCATTTTGGGAGGCCAAGGAGGGTGGATCACCTGAGGTTAGGAGTTCAAGACCAGTGTGGCCAACATGGTGTGAAACCCAGTCTCTATTAAAAATACAAAAATGTGTTGGGCATGGTGGTGCAAACGCCTGTAAACCCAGTTGCTTGGGAGGCTGAAGCAGAATTGCTTGAACCTGGGAGGGTTATAGTGAGCCAAGATGGCACCATTGCACTCTAGCCTGGGCAACAAGAGCAAAACTCCATTACAAAATAAATAAATAAATAAAAGAAAATTCAATAGAATCGAGGAGCAGTAAGGGAAGCAAACATAGGCATAGACGAAATAAAAGAGACAATAAGTTGATAATTATTGAAGTTGCGTTATAGGTTCTGGGGAGTTCCTAGGTTACCTTTTTTTTTTTTTTTGAGATGGAGTTTTGCTCTTGTTGCCCAAGCTGGAGTGCAGTGGCGCGATCTTGGCTCATTGCAACCTCTACCTCCCAGGTTCAAGCGATTCTCCTGCCTCAGCCTCCAGAGTAGTTGGGATTACAGGTGTGCGCCACATGCCTGGCTAATTTTTTGTATTTTTAGTAGCAATGGAGTTTTGCCATGTTGGGTAGGCTGGTCTTGAACTCCCAACCTCAGGTGATCTGCCTGCCTCGGCCTCCCAAAGTGCTGAGATTACAGGCATGAGCCACTGCACCTGGCCCCTATGCTACTTTTTAAAAATATTTTTATATTTCCATAATAGTCACTGAATTTGTATGTCAGCATTTTCCCATTTTTGTGATAGCAATCTGACTTCAGGTATATATTAAGCAACATGGTTTATAAGTGACTTTTTATGTAACATTAAGGGCAAAATAAACAAACATGTCTGAAGCTCTCAAACAATTCTTAGCACAGAAAAGCAGTGAAATAACATGAATGTTGAGAAGGCAAAAAGTAATTCCCCTTATTCTGCAGGTCCAGGTCACTTTCTCTCCTCTACAACTAACACAACCTTTCCTGGTAGAATTTGGCAGTAATAACTCTGTTGAGTCATACTGTTGCTACATGTGGTGAGGGAATTTTCCAGTGCTGTTAACCAATTTATCATTGCTGTTAGAACCTTAAACACTCCAGCTCATGCAAGCTCATGAAAGAGACAGAGGGAGTTAAAATACCGATAGAGTCTCTAAAATGTTTTTTTATTTTTTTAAATTTATTTATAGAGACAAAGTCTTGCTATGTTGCCCAGGCTGATCTTGAACTCCTGAGCTCAAGTGATCTTCCCACTTTGGCCTCCCGAAGCATTGGGAGTACAGGCGTGAGGCACGACGTCCGGCCCTAAAGTAAGACATTAATATTAGAGGAAGCTGGGTGAGGAGTATACAGTAACTTTGTATTACCTTTGCAACTTTTCTGTAAGTCTAAATTTATCCCAAAATAAAAATATTTACTTAAAAAATGTCAAGTCCAACAGACCTTTAAAAAATAAATGGATGGGGGGATTTTTAGGGCAATGAAACAATTCTGTATACTACTACAGTGGTAGATACATGTCATTATACATTTGTCAAACTCCATAGGATGTACAACACCAAGAGTGAACCCTACGGCCGGGCGCGGTGGCTCAAGCCTGTAATCCCAGCACTTTGGGAGGCCGAGACGGGCGGATCACGAGGTCAGGAGATCGAGACCATCCTGGCTAAGACGGTGAAACCCCGTCTCTACTAAAAATACAAAAACTAGCCGGGCGAAGTGGCGGGCGCCTGTAGTCCCAGCTACTCGGGAGGCTGAGGCAGGAGAATGGCGTAAACCCGGGAGGCGGAGCTTGCAGTGAGCTGAGATCTGGCCACTGCACTCCAGTCCTGGCGACAGAGCGAGACTCCGCCTCAAAAAAAAAAAAAAAAAAAAAAAAAAAAAAAGCGTGAACCCTAATGTAAACTATGACTTTAGGTAACAACGACTTTTCAATGTTTGGTTTGTTGACTATAACAAAGGTTAACACTCTGGTGTCTGATAGTAGGGAATATATTCATGTGTGGGGGCAGGGGATATATAAGAACTCTATACTTTTTTTTTTTTTTTTTCCGATACGGAGTCTCACTCTGTCGCCCAGGCTGGAGTGCAGTGGCGCAATCTCAGCTCACTGCAAGCTCCGCCTCCCGGGTTCACGCCATTCTCCTGCCTGAGCCTCCCATGTAGCTGGGACTACAGGCGCCCGCCACCGGCCCAGCTAATTTTTTTGTATTTTTAGTAGAGACGGGGTTTCACCGTGTTAGCTAGGGTGCTCTCGATCTCCTGACCTCGTGATCTGCCCATCTCGGCCTCCCAAAGTGCTGGGATTACAGGCTTGAGCCACCGTACCCCGCGAAAACTCTATACTTTCTGTTCAATTATCCTGTGAACCTAAAACTGCTCTAAAAAAAAAAAAATGACATTTAAAAAAATAAACTAAAAAACTGGATGTGGATCAATGAAACAAGACTGGCCAGGAGGCCGGGCGCGGTGGCTCAAGCCTGTAATCCCAGTACTCTGGGAGGCCGAGACGGGTGGATCACGAGGTCAGGAGATCGAGACCATCCTGGCTAACACGGTGAAACCCCGTCTCTACTAAAAAATACAAAAAACTAGCCAGGCGAGGTGGCGGGCACCTGTAGTCCCAGCTACTCGGGAGGCTGAGGCAGGAGAATGGCGTGAACCCGGGAGGCGGAGCTTGCAGTGAGCTGAGATCTGGCCACTGCACTCCAGCCTGGGCGACAGAGCCAGACTCCGTCTCAAAAACAAAAAAAGAAAAAAAAAAAGTGTTTTTACAAAGCTTGTACCCTTAAGAATTACATTTCTATCACTCTGTCCTAAGGGACTGTCTGAATTGTGCGTTATTGAATATTCAAAAAATTATAAAGAACCCAAATGTTAGTAATTAAAGCTATGGTACACTGGAGCAATGAAACATACTATGTAGTAACATGGTATAGCTAGCAAAACTGGTCTCTTGCTAACAGCATCTCTATAGGAGATTTGGCTTATTCTGCTAGGCTATTCCATTGAAAATAAAGAAGGGACATCCCTGAAAAGGGTTAAACATTCCCAATTTTGTTGTTGTTGTTGTTTTGAGGCTGAGACTCACTCTGTCACCCAGGCTGGAGTGCAGTGGTGCCATCTTGGCTCACTGCAACCTCCACCTCCCGGGTTCAAGTGATTCTCCTGCCTTAGCCTCCCGAGTAGCTGGGAACACAGGCGTGTGCCACCACACCCGGCTAATTTTTATATTTTTAGTAAAGACAGAGTTTCACCATGTTGGCCAGGCTGGTCTCAAACTCCTGGCCTCTAGTGATCTGCTCCCTCAGACTCCCAAAGTGCTCGGATTACAGGAGTGAGCCACCCCACCTGGCCACATTTTATAACTTGGGAGTTTCTGACTCTTGCTGCTCATACTCCATTGTCATAACAGACAAAAACTGAATGCATGATGTGGAAAGTTCTTTTTCTTTCCTTAAGTTAATCCTCCCTGCTACCCACATCAAAACATAACAGAATAGTGTAACCTGACTGTGAGCTTATCTTCTCTATACATCTTCCAATCCATTCCTTACATTTAAAAAAGAAAAAAGAAAAGCAGTATTCTAAGGACCCAGAATTACTGCAACTGGACTTTTTCCTTATTTTTCTCAAGGCTGTAGTATAAAAATATGTACCCTTATTAAACCTCTCTACTCTTTTTGCCAATCCCTGGTTTCCTCTCTCCTTCCAAAAGGTTAGTTCCCCACTCCTTTTCCAAAAGCAACAGTACTAAGAGATTCATTTCCCTCCTAAGAAATGAGTCAGATTTCCAGTATGCTCAGTGTGAAATTCCTGTGATTAAGGTTTTTGAAAATATGTAGAATTACTACCTACCAAGAATTTAAACTTGGGGAAGAATTATTATACATTAAACTCATTATTCTGGTTATTGTTAAGATGATCAGGTATTGATTTTTCTTCTTATTTTCTTATGTTTCTATACATAGTACTTTTTTAACCAAATTATATATTTGCATATGTGTAAATATTTACATATATGTGCAAATTTGCATATATGTGTAAACAACAGATACTACCCAAAACAAAAATAAAATGCTGCTGTGGAAACTCCAATAACATTAGTAACTTAAGGCTAAGTTTTTATCAATGGAGAGATGTTTGCAAATAGTCCCAAACTTTTAGTATTTGAAAGAGGACCTAAGTGGCCTGGAGACAGAAGTAGTAAGGAGACTTTTTGCTGCATACAATTGTGTTTTCTGAAATTACACTATTTGAATATTTAACTATTCAAAGAGTATTAACTTTGTAAAAGAATAATCTTTTTTTTTCATAGTTTTTTTTTTTTTTTTTTTTTTTTGAGACGGAGTCTCGCTCTGTCGCCCAGGCTGGAGTGCAGTGGCCGGATCTCAGCTCACTGCAAGCTCCGCCTCCCGGGTTTACGCCATTCTCCTGCCTCAGCCTCCCGAGTAGCTGGGACTACAGGCGCCCGCCACCTCGCCCGGCTAGTTTTTTGTATTTTTTAGTAGAGACGGGGTTTCACCGTGTTAGCCAGGATGGTCTCGATCTCCTGACCTCGTGATCCGCCCGTCTCGGCCTCCCAAAGTGCTGGTATTACAGGCTTGAGCCACCGCGCCCGGCCGTAAAAGAATAATCTTAAAGTTTCTTGTTCTTCTCTTGACTATAACCATTAGCTCTAGGGATAATTATATATCAATGTACTCAAACTGAATATGCTAAATTGTCTTTCTATCATCACTAAAGTTGTTGGTTAGAGATAATATATCATAAAAGGGATTGTAACTCTGTAGGTAAATGTTACAATATTAACCATATCCCATCATCAATGAAGATATTAAAAAGTATATAAACAGGCCCTATCATGGATACTTCTAAAGTCAGCCTTTGACCTAAATCTGAGGCAATCATTGTTTGCAAAAATCCGTTTTCAAAGTTTACTTTTCCCTTCCCTACTTACTCTCTCTCTGGTGGAAGCTTTAACAGTGGAAGAGAATCTAAACAGTGAAACAGTGTACCTGAAACAGTGTATCTACCATAAACTACTAATGTTGGTATAGTATTTTGTTAAATTAAGTTTAAAATAAAAAGCAAATGGAAATTAATTTTTAAATTAATTTTTAAAACACATGTAAGACAGAAAAAAATCAGGAAAATGACAATGCCTAGTTTTGTTTTTTAACTTTTCCCAAGGTGCATCTGCAATCAAATACATTATCTGGATGCTTACCATAGTTGAGATGACAAAGGAAAAAATGGTAGAGAAAGGAGAGAAGTAAGAGAGAATATTACTCCTGCCAAAGCAAGTCCACTTCTTCAGAAATAACAAGTGGAGCCAGCATAGAAACCTAAAACTATCAGTGACATCAAATCCATGACCACTCAAGTCTTGGCAAATACAGAAAAGGCCCCCAAAACATCAAGAGAGGAATTATCACCAGGGGCTGCGCAGGAGAACTTACACCATCAAGAAGGAGGAAAATTCATTCACTCAAGCCCAACTCATTTGAACACCTTGATAATGAACACTGCAACAGGCATGGGAAAAACAATGATGAGCAAGATGTGATCACCTCCAGATAATCTCAGTCTAATAAAAATGGGGCTCCAGGAACTGCACTTAAAAGCCCCAGAGTATTGGGAGGCTGAGGCAGGTGGGTCACAGGGTCAGGAGTTCAAGACCAGCCTGGCCAAGACGGTGAAACCTCATCTCTACTAAAAATACAAAAATTAGTCAGGCATGGTGGCGGGCGCCTGTAATTCCAGCTACTCAGGAGGCTGAGGTAGAGAACTGCTTGAACCTGGGAGGTGGAGGCTTCAGTGAGCCGAGATTGTGCCACTGCACTCCAGCCTGGGTGACAGAGCGAGAGCAAGACTCCATCTCAAAACAAAACAAAAAAAAGGTCCCCGAGTAATAAAACTCACTCATTCTCATTCTCTTTTACCCACTGTCACTGATTACACTTCCCAAGCAGCAAGTATCATTGTATAATAGCTTTTCTATTTTTTAGGTCTGGTAATTTACAGAAAGGACTGCACACTTTTTTCAACCTGCATGTTGGACCCTGAAGGGCTGTCAAGCCCCCCTGTTGAGAAGAAAGTGAGTGTGAATAGACTCAGTGGGAAGCAGCATTATGGAGCAGAGATTTGGGCATAAAATAGCAGCAGGGATGCATATACACCACATACACACCTCTCCTGGCTGTGAGATCCTTTATAGTCCACAAGCCTGTCTTTGGAAAATATATGATATATTATCTCTAACCAACAAATTAAGTGATGATAGAGGGTAAGACAGGGTTTAGACAATTTAGCATATTCAGTTCAAAACAAAATTGAAATATAATTAAATATATTTTTTGAGAAAATTGAGATGTAATATATATTGAGAAGAGAAATTTTCTCAAACTATATATAAATATATTTTTTAAATTATATTTATATTTAATTATAAATATATATTTAATACATTTATTTATATTTAATATACTTATACATATTTAATATGATGTATTTGTTTAATATATTTAATATATAAATATATATTTTAAGAGAGAGATAGGGACTCACGCTCTGTTGCCCAGGCTGGAGTGCAATGGCAATCATAGCTCACTGCAGCCTCAAACTCATGGGGGCTCAAGTGATCCTCCCACGTCAGCCTCCTGAGGAGCTGGGACTACAGGCGCAGGCCACCACATCCAGCTACTTAAAAAAATATTTTTGCTGGGCATGGTAGCTCATGCCTTTAATTCCAGCACTTTGAGAGGCTGAGGTGGGAGGATTGCTTGAGCCCAGGAGTTCAAGACTGGCCTGAGAAACAGCAAGACCCCATCTCTATTAAGAAAAATATATATTTAAAAATAAAAATAGGCCGGGCGCGGTGGCTCAAGCCTGTAATCCCAGCGCTTTGGGAGGCCGAGACGGGCGGATCACGAGGTCAGAAGATCGAGACCATCCTGGCTAACATGGTGAAACCCCGTCTCTACTAAAAAATACAAAAAACTAGCCGGGTGAGGTGGCGGGCGCCTGTAGTCCCAGCTACTCGGGAGGCTGAGGCAGGAGAATGGCGTAAACCCGGGAGGCGGAGCTTGCAGTGAGCTGAGATCCGGCCACTGCACTCCAGCCCGGGCGACAGAGCGAGACTCCGTCTCAAAAAAAAAAAAAATTAAAAAATAAAAAAGCCGGGCGCGGTGGCTCAAGCCTGTAATCCCAGCACTTTGGGAGGCCGAGATGGGCGGATCACGAGGTCAGGAGATCGAGACCATCCTGGCTAACACGGTGAAACCCCGTCTCTACTAAAAAATACAAAAAACTAGCCGGGCGAGGTGGCGGGCGCCTGTAGTCCCAGCTACTCGGAGGTTGAGGCAGGAGAATGGCATAAACCCGGGAGGCGGAGCTTGCAGTGAGCTGAGAACCGGCCACTGCACTCCAGCCTGGGCGACAGAGCGAGACTCCGTCTCAAAAAAAATAAAAAATAAAAATAAATAAATAAATAAATAAATAAAAATAAAAATAAAAATAAATTTTTTTGTAGAGACGGAGGTTTTGCTATGTTGCCCAGGATGGTCGACATAGCAAAGCCAGGCTGATCCTCTGGCCTCAGCCTCCCAAAGTGTTGGGATTATAGGGGTGAGCCATTGTGCCCACCCTGGAATATACTGAATATAAAAGTGCTTGTGGCCGGACGCAGTGGCTCAAGCCTGTAATCCCAGCACGTTGGGAGGCCGAGACGGGTGGATCACGAGGTCAGGAGATTGAGACCATCCTGGCTAACACGGTGAAACCCCGTCTCTGCTAAAAAATACAAAAAACTAGCCGGGGGAGGTGGTGGGCGCCTGTAGTCCCAGCTACTCGGGAGGCTGAGGCAGGAGAATGGTGTGAACCTGGGAGGCGGAGCTTGCAGTGAGCTGAGATCGCGCCACTGCACTCCAGCCTGGGCGACAGAGCAAGACTCCGTCTCAAAATAAATAAATAAATAAATAAAAGTGCTTGTGAGCTGCTATGTACTATAGGAATGTAATGAAAATGATATTTTACTATTACTGTTTCTACAACAAACCACTTTTATGTGGGAAGTGGTGAGTGAGTCCTGATGACCCTGTGTTAAATTTTTAAGGCCAAATGTCTTCCTTGTCCTGGCAGGAATAAACAAGTTTGTAAAAAACAGTGTGCAAACACACACACACATACACAATTACAACCAGCAAATCAGATTTATAGAATTGTCTGAACAAATTCCCCTCAAAATATATTTATTTTTATGTATCAAAATTGGAATCACAAATAAATGGGGAAGGGATTCCAATTTCAATAAATTCAGTGCTAGGAAAACCTACAGTGTTATAGCTCTTTCAGAATTTGTCTAGCGGACTTTCCAGTTTTTGCTGGAAAGCTCCCCAGAAAAAATTCCAAAAAGAAAAAGAAAACCTACTAGCAGTTAAGGAAGAAAAAAAATCAGCAATTCTACCAGATAAGTAAGGTTAACATTTATTTGATATTCAGGGAAGGACTTCCTACAGATACATACAAACTTTGCATCCATTAAAGTACAGAGAAAATGCAAAAAAGATAAATACAATGAAAAATATCAAATTTAGGACACAAGATTGTGCATTTAAAAAAAATCCCAAGTAAAATTTAAAAAGCAAAAGAATTAGGGGAAAAAAACTCCAAACATTTCACTAATATAGCTGGCAAAGACATTTTAAAAATAAAGAGCAAATGCAAACCAATTCTTTAGTAAGATGGAGCCATTTATACACTGCACTGGAAATTACAAACTATGATAACTTTTCTGGCAATACAAATCCAGATGTTAAAAAACGTGCATGCCCTCTGAGTAAGTCCAGTTCTAAGCCTATCAAGGAAAATAATCTGAAATACAAAGATTTATATACAAAGACGGTTATCATGCCTTTAAAGTAGTGAAAAATAGGGATAATCTAAATATCCAGCTAAAAAGAAATATTTAAATTGTGATACACACTGTAAAGTATTATACAGCCAAATGTTTCTTTTTTTTTTTTTTTTTTTTTTTTGAGAAAGGCTCTCGCTCTGTCACACAGGCTGGCATGCAGTAGAGCAATCATGGCTCACTGCATCCTTGACCTCCCAGGTTCAAGTGATCTGATCCCAAGTGGCTGGGACTATGGGGGCACATGTTATCATGCTTGCCTTTTTTTTTTTTTTAAGTAGAGACGGGGTCTCATTATGTTTCTCAGGCTAGTCTTGAACTCCCAGGCTCAAGCGATCTTCCTGCCTCAGCCTCAAGCGTTCTTCCTGCCTCAGCCTCCCAAAGTGCTGGGATTACAGGAATGAGCCACCACATTCAGCCTCATTTTCTTTCTTGATAATATGAAGGAATGATCACAACATAATGTTAAAAGTATATTTAAAAGGGCATAAAAATAAACATAGCAAATGCACGTTTTATTTTTATTAATTTATTTTTTGAGACAGAGTCTCCTTTTTTTGCCCAGGCTGGAGTGCAGTGGCACATCTCGGCTCACCGCAATCTCCGCCTCCTGGGTTCAAGTGATTCTCCTGCCTCAGTCTCCTGAGTAGCTGGGACTACAGGTGTGTGCCACCACACCCAACTAATTTTTTTTATTTTTAGTAGAGACAGGGTTTCACCATTTTGGCCAGGCTGGTCTTGAACTCCTGACCTCAAGTGATCCGCCTGCC
Organism: Rhinopithecus roxellana; assembly: GCF_007565055.1. Lineage (NCBI taxonomy): Eukaryota > Metazoa > Chordata > Mammalia > Primates > Cercopithecidae > Rhinopithecus > Rhinopithecus roxellana. The sequence goes on from NC_044550.1 coordinate 142,924,727, forward strand.
CCGGCCTCCCAAAGTGCTGGGATTACAGGCATGAGTCATCGCTCCTGGCCTGCAAATGCACATGTTTTTAAAGGCATAGGAACACACATACAAATGAAAAGGCTGAAAGAAAACATAAAACTTTAACATCTGTTATCTCTGGGTGGCAGGATTTTACTTTTCACTTTGTACAATTTTCAAATATCATATAATGGTTACAAATTGACTTTTATAATCAGGAAAAAAAAATTTTGGATGCAGCAGCTAAATCCAGGGAATGTCACTCAGTTTCTTCAACAAATAAATGGCAAAAAATAAATAAATCTTAAGAGATGGCAGGGGAATGGTTACAGATTAAAACAAAATTAAGAGATACCAATCCTGATTCAAACCAACCTAGTAAAAGGACATTTATGAACTATCAGGAACTTTGAACACTGCTGAAATGACATTGTTACATAAGTACAATGTCAATGATCACATCCAAAAAGAGTCCTTATCTCTTAGGGATCTCACTAAGTATTTTCAGTTAAAGTGATACAATATCTGGGGTCTAGTTTAAAATAAACCTGCCAAGTGGGGAGAGGTATGGATGAAACAAAACCACCATGAGTTTAACTGTGGAAGGCAAGTGATGGGTCCACAGAGATTCATTATACCATTCTACCTTTTCGTGCTAAAAATTTCAAATTATTAATACATAAAAGTTTTTTTAAAGATACATTTTTATAGAAAAACAATTATCTCCTCCCCTTCTCCCCCACTCCATGCAAGCAGAGCTCTTCCTGAGAAGGCAGGGACAACACTGGCTAATTCAAGGCCAGAATATGAAAACTTTCTTTATTGTGATTTTAAAGAATGTGATTTATAATAAAGTTACTTTTCACATAGCCAGCCAAATCTTCACAGTGATGAAGAACAATATCACAAGTCTTTCCACGTTAAAAATAGGCCGGGTGCAGTGGCTCACACCTGTAATCCTAGCACTTTGGGGGGCCGAGAAGGGCGGATCACCTGAGGCCAAGAGTTCAAGACCAGCCTAGTGAACATGGTGAAACTCCATCTCTACTAAAAATACAAAAAAAAAGTTAGCTGGGCATGGTGGCGCACGCCTGCAGTCTCTGTTACTTGGGAGGCTGAGGCAGGAGAATCACTTGAACTCAGGAGGCAGAGGTTGCAATGAGCAGAGATTGTGCCACTGTACTCCAGCCTGGGTGACAGAGCAAGACTCCATCCTGAAAAAATGAAAAAATAAAAATAAAAACCCTCAGCAAGAAGAAAATGTAATAAATGCAATGCAATCTGATGTGCTAAAAGAGAAAAAAAAAAGAAGAAGAAAATGTATAGTAACAATTTAGAAGGTATGCAATTATTCATAACCATTGCCTGCTCAGTAAAAAAGAAAAAAAAGGTTTAAAAAAATAGAATGTATGCAATTAGTTTTTATGTAACAGAAAATAGAGATACTGGTCAATGAAATGGGAAGCCAGAGGAAGCATTCTATGCATTTTTATCTTAAAAAGCATCAATAAGTACTTGGGATGACTTTTATCAGATTACTCAAAGTCTCAGTATAATGAGGTGTTCAAACATACTCATACACAATACTTTTTACAAAATATTCAAAGCTGATTATTCTTTTAACACAAATGGCTCTCAAATATTGCCGCACCTAGTTTATGTTCTAATGTAGCTTTACTACTTTCACATCTTAATAAGAGCCCTTCTGATAAAAATCAAAAGCAGGAAAATTTTCTGTTTTTAAAATGAGGAACATAGCCCTAGCTAAGGTAGTAATTTCACCAAGATCACACATCTAGTATATGACAGATCTTATACAGGAAGTCACATTGTAAATTCCTGACCAGGACTTATTCACCATCTGCCAGATATGACCAATCATGCTAGTTATGTTTGTTTCACCCTTACAAAGACAACTTTAGGGCAGTACAGAAATTAGATAACTACCAATTAACTTCATATTAGTTCGTCCAGGCGCAGTGGCTCATGCCTGTCATTCCAGCACTTTGGGAGGCCAAGAGAGGCGGATCACCTGAAGTAAGGAGTTCAAGACGAGTCTGGCCAATATGGTGAAATCCCGTCTCTACTAAAAACACAAAAATTAGCTGGGCATGGTGGCGCGCCCCTGTAATCCCAGCTATTCGGGAGGCTGAAGTAGAAGAATCACTTGAACCCAGGAGGCGGAGGTTGTAGTGAGCTGAGATCACACCATTGCAATTGTACTCCAGCCTGGGCAACAGAGCAAGACTCCATCTCAAAAAAAAAACTTCCTATTAGTTCTTAGCAACAAAATACTTTTCTCTTAAACTACATTTGCATCTCTGATGGCAAGTAGGCAAGAAAAGGATGCGGACTCGGCTGGGCATGGTGGCTCACACCTATAATCCTCGCACTTTGGAAGGCCGAGGCGGGCAAAAAAAAAGACTGGTATAGTGGCGCGTGCCTGTAATCCCAGCTACTCGGGAGGCTGAGACAGGAGAATTGCTTGAACCTGAGAGGCGGAGGTTGCAGTGAGCTGAGATCACGCCATTGCACTCCAGCCGGGGCAACAGGGCAAGACTCTGTCTCAAAAAAAAAAGGACGCAGACTCAAGTTCAAATTGTTCAATTACTGTTTGCTAAAAATTATTCTAAAGCTATACTTGGGAGAAGTTAAAGACATACAAAATTTAAATGATGAAATAAACCCCATTATATGCCCTTAATATCACAACTCTCTGTGATCAAAACTCACTCAGGATTAAAATTCCCTGAAACTCATCATTACAAATTTTTATTTTTCTTTTTTGAGACGGAGTCCTGCTCTGTTGCCCAGGCTGGAGTGCAGTGGCACAATCTCGACTCACTGCAACGTCTACCTCCCGGGTTTGAGTGATTCTCTGCCTCAGTCTCTCAAGTAGTTGGCACTACAGGTGCGCACCACCACACCCACCTAATTTTTGTATTTTTAGTAGAGACGGAGTTTCACCATGTTGGCCAGGCTGGTCTCAAACTCCTGACCTCAGGTGATCAGCCTCCCAAAGTGCTGGGATGGCAGGCATGAGCCACTGCACCCAGCCCATCCCTGAAATTCTTATAAAATATTTTTACAAGAAAGCAAAAGCTTAAAGACACCCTTTTCCGAAGGCATACTATTCAAAAGGAAGAAACTAGAGCAGGCGAGAAGGGACAACAGAAGTTTATTTTCCACAGAGTACAACAGGAATATATAGAATAAACTAGGTCAGCATGGCCAGAGGCCTGTGCAAGATATCACTGTATAGATCAGGTATAGATTAGTACAGGGGTCCCCAATCCCCAGGCCATGGACTGGTACTTGTCTGTGGCCTGTTAGGAACCTGGCAGCACAGCAGAAGGAGGTGAGGTGCGGGCCAGTGAGCATTACCACCTGAGCTTTGCCTCCTATCAGATCAGCGGTGGCGTCAGATTTTCACTGGAGCGACTGCATGCGAAGGATCTAGGCTGCACACTCCTTATGAGAATCTAATGTCTGATGATCTGAGGTAGAACAGATTCATCCCAAAACCATTCTCCCCCCTCCCCCCACCCTGGCCCACTGTCTGTGAAAAAACTGTCTTCTATGAAAATGGTCCCTGGTGCAAAACAGGTTGGGGACCACTGGATTACAGTATACTGTCTTCATTTATTTATATTCAACAAATCACAACTTCAAAAGTGGCACTATGACAACTTTGGAGATACAGCAGTTCTCACCCACTCAATTAAAGAGGAAAGAACTGAGGCTCTGAAAGCTTCAGTAATTTGCCCAAAGTCACACAGCACAGGAGGTGGGATTCAAACGCTCTGTCTTCTCTCACTTCTCCTTTCTTGAAAAGGATGTATCTAACAAGTTCTCAGGGGACTAAGTAACCAGCAAGAGAGTTCAGAGGAGGATACAGAAGAAACAAAGGTAGATTTTACCATCAAGAGCTTGCAATCAAGTTAACTGTTAATTTAAATAATAATTGCCTACCAATATATAATTAACAACTAAATAAAAGTTACAAATTACCTTTGTGATCACTACTCCAGAGAATGCTCAAAACTCAAGAAAAGGAGAACACTCTTCCCCTTAACCCTCTATTCCATCGCTACTATGCTTAAGTCTTCAAGGTCAGAGAGAATTTCCTCATCTCCTTAATGTTTCCATTTCTCCGCAACACGTGATTCTGTTCAAGATTCACCCTCCAGGGTGCCACCATTTTTCTAGAAATTCTCATTAAATGTGACCCTATTTTCTCGGGTGCCTTAGTCTATTGGGCTGCTTAAACAAAATAACACAGACTGGGTAGGTTACAAAGAACAGAAATTTACTTCTCACGGTTCTAGAGGCTAAGAAGTCCAAGATCAAGGCACTGGTAGATTCAGAGTCTTCTGAGGACTCACTCTCTGGTTGGTAGATGGTGCCTTCTCACTGTGTCTTACTATGGTGGAAGAGGGCAATCAGCTCTCTGAGCCCTCTTTTATAAGGGCACTACTCCTCATCATGAGGGCTCCACCCTCATGACTTAATCACTACCCAAAGGCCCACCTCCTCCTAGGATTTCAAATATGAATTGTGGGGAACACAAGCATTCAGACCAAAGGACTGTCTTAAACATTACCTCTCTTTCCTTGGTGACCCTTTTTTCTTTACCTATATCTGACTCCTATTCTAGAATCACTTTAGACTACACTTGCCAAAACATCATGGGATAGCAGAAAGAACATCCTTAGACAAAAAACTTAAGGCTAGTACTGAGAAATATTAATAGATAAACCACTTAGCCTTGTGGTGACTTCAGTTTATCCATAAAACAGGAGTGATAATTGAAACTATTCATTTTAAACAGTTGTGCAAAGATCAAGTAAGAATTTGTAACGGTACTTAATAAACTGAGAAAGTTTTAAAACTTGGGCTCAGTTGAAGACCAAAGTATCTCTAACCCTTAGCCAAAGTTCTCTGTATAGTGCTCTGGAGTGTGTGTGTTTCGCTGGGGCCAAAGCTATCACTCATCTGCATAAAAGGGAAAGAGAAGAAAGAAGTCTTCTTAATCTTGGTCTCTCACCTACTAATTTCCTGTCCTTTCCTGGCTGTAGTTTACTCTTATACAATCCTAAGAATTCTCTCTGCCTGGTCAAGGTCTAGGGGTAAAACTGATCATAAATAGTCAAACAAAGGAAAGCTGGCCGGGCGTGGTGGCTCAAGCCTGTAATCCCAGCACTTTGGGAGGCCGAGACGGGCGGATCACGAGGTCAGGAGATCGAGACCATCCTGGCTAACACGGTGAAACCCCGTCTCTACTAAAAATACAAAAAAAAACTAGCCGGGCGAGGTGGCGGGCGCCTGTAGTCCCAGCTACTCGGGAGGCTGAGGCAGGAGAATGGCGTGAACCCGGGAGGCAGAGCTTGCAGTGAGCTGAGGTCTGGCCACTGCACTCCAGCCTGGGTGACAGAGCGAGACTCCGTCTCAAAAAAAAAAAAAAAAAAAGGAAAGCTTTTCAATTAAATCATCTTTCTTTGTATTCAATATTATAACCATAAGTTTCATAATTTGAAAACGTTTTCTAAAATTTCCACCCAAGAGGGCACATGTCATCAGGACCTCCTGTGTCACGGAGAGAAAATTTTTAAATCCTAAAAACAAAGCCAGGCGTGGGGGCTCACGCCTGTAATCCCAGCAGTTTGGGAGGCCGAGGCGGGTGGATCACAAGGTCAGGAGTTCAAGACCAGCATGGCCAATGTGGTAAAATGCTGTCTCCACTAAAAATACAAAAATTAGCCGGGTGTGGTGGCGCGCGCCTGTACTCCCAGCTACTCAGGAGGCTGAGGCAGGAGGGCAGGAGAACTGCTTAAACCCGGGAGGCAAAGGATGAAGTGAGCCAACACCACACCATTGCACTCCAGCCTGGGCAACAGAGTGAGACTCCATCACAAAAAAAAAAAAAAAATTATACCCAAGAATATTTACTAGTCATATTCTAAATTTTAACATTGTAAACTCAGGAAAATATGTCCGAGTGCCGTGGCTCACGCCTGTAATCCCAGCACTTTAGGAGGCTAAGACGGGCAGATCACAAGGCCAGGAAATCAAGACCAGCCTGGCCAACATGGTGAAACCACGTCTCTACTAAAAACACACACAAAAAAATTAGCAGGGCATAGTGGCGCACGCCGGTAGTCCCAGCAATTCGGGAGGCTGAGGCAGGAGAATCGCTTGAACCCGGGAGGCGGAGGTTGAAGAGAGCCGAGATCGCACTACTGCACTCCAGCCTGGGTGACAGGGCGAGACTCCATCTCAAAAAACAAACAAACAAACAAATACTCAGGAAAATGTTTTTCTTTCTTTTTTAGAGCAGGAGTCTCCCTCTGTCGCCCAGGCTGGAGTGCAGCAGCACATTCTCAGCTCACTGCAACCTCCACCTCCTGGGTCCAAGTGATTCTCCCAAGTATCTGGGATTACAGGTGCCTATCATCACACCCAGCTAGTTTTTGTATGTTTAGTAGAGACAGAGTTTTGCATGTTGGGCAGGCTAGTCTTGAATTCCTTACCTCAGATGATCTACCTGCCTCGACCTCTCAAAGTGCTGGGATTACAGGCGTGAGCCACTGTGCCCAGCTAGGAAAATGTTTTTCATAAATCAGAAACAGAAATATTTAACAGAAAATATAAAAATTCCAGGCCAGGCCTGTAATCCAAGCACTTTGGAAGGCCAAGCTGGGTGGATCACCTGAAGTCAGGAGTTCGAGACCAGCCTGGGCAACATGGCGGAAACCTATCTCTACAAAAAATACAAAAATCAGCTGGGCATGGTGGTGCACATCTGTAATCCCAGTTACTTGGGAGGCTGAGGCAGAAGAATTGCTTGAACCCAGTAAGCAGAGGTTGCAGCAAGCCAAGATCGCGCCACTGCACTCCAGCCTGGGTGACAGAGCAAGACTCTGTCTCTTTAAAAAAATAAAAATAAAAAATCCATACTATGTTGATCCCACATAATAGTGGATACAAGTTACTTATAAATGATTTTTTTGTTTTTTGTTTTTTTTTCGAGACAGGGTCTCTATTGCCCAGGCTGTAGTGCAGTGGCGTAATCATGGCTCATTGCATCCTTGACCTCCTAAGCTCAAGCCATCTTCCCACCTCAGCCCCCCAAGTAGCTAGGACTACAGGCGTGTGCCACCACAATGGCCCCACCTATAAATGTTAAGAAAGCAGTAGGTTTTTGTTTTGAGATAGGGTCTCTGTTGCCTAGGCTGGAGTGCAGTGGTGTGATCACAGCTCCCTGCAGCCTCAACCTCCCCAGCTCATGTAATCCTCCCACCTCAGGCTCCAGAATAGCTGAGACCACAGGTGCGTGCCATCACACTCACCCAATTTTTTTAGTTTTTTGTAGAGACGGGGTCTCGATGTGTTGCTCAGATAGGTCTTGACCTCCTGGGCTCAAGTGATCTCCCCACCTCAGCCTCCCAAATTGCTGGGATTATAGGCACAAACCACCATGCCTGGCCAGAAAGCAGTTTTTAACAGCTGTATTACAAAATACTAGTGTGTTCTAAACTTGAGAGGTATATTACAAGCAATGGTACTAGTTTGTTAATGATGCATGTTATCTAAATAAATTACAACAGAATCAAGACTTTTCCTTAATATTTCATTCACATGCTTGTCTATATGATTTCTCTGAGCAGAAAGAAGCAGAGTGCTAAGGGCAGTGGCTCACATCTGTAAAATCAATACTCTGAGGGGCTGAGGCAGAATGGCTTGAGCCTAGGAGTTTGAGACCAGCCTGCCAAGGTGGTGAGACCGTCTCTATGAAAAACTTTAAAAATTAGCCAGGCATGCTGGCATGTGCCTTCTTATGTCGTAGTCCCAGCTACTCGGAAGGCTGAGAAGGATCACTTGAGCCTAGGAGTTCAAGGCTACCATGAGCTATGATCACACCACTGCACTCCAGCCTGTGTGACAGAGACCCCATTTCTAACTAAAATAAAAATGAAAGAAGCAGAGTATGGGTACTGCTCTCCAAACTATGTAACTCACAGCCTCTTTCTTCCATATCATAGCTGAGATGACATGTGCACAAAGACATGCATAAACATCATTAGTCATATTGGCAAAAATGCTTAGAACTACCGTGATAAAGCAATTATTGGGCCAGGCATGGTGGCTCACGCCTGTAATCCCAATACTTTGGGAGGCCAAGGCAGGCGAATCACCTGAGGCCAGGAGTTCAAGACCAGCCTGTCCAACATGGTGAAACACTCTCTCTACTAAAAATACAAAAATTAGCTGGGCATTGGCAAGTGCCTGTAGTCCCAGCTACTTGGGAGGCTGAGACAGGAGAATCACTTAAACCCAGGAGGTGGAGGTTGCAGTGAGCCAAGACTATGCTCTGTGCCATTACACTCCAGCATGGGCAACAAGAGCGAAACCTTGTCAAAAAAAAAAAGAAAGAAAGAGATAGAGAGACAGAAAGAAAGAGAGAAAGAGAGAGAGAGAGAGAGAAAGAGAAAGAAAGAAAGAAAGAAAGAAAGAAAGAAGGAAAGAAGGAAGGAAGGAAGGAAGGAAGGAAGGAAGGAAGGAAGGAAGGAAGGAAGGAAGGAAGGAAGGAAGGAAGGAAAGAAAGAAAAAGAAAGAAAGGCAATTGTTAACAAATAAAATGAATAAACAGATTTTGAAAGTCTGTTCAAGCAAGTCAGTTTCTTCTACATTACCTTTCCTAAGAGTAACAAAGCAGCAAAGTATGCATTGTATAAAAAGCAAACTTGTTTTTGCCAGGGCATGGTAGCTTTAATCCCAGGACTTTGGGAGGCTGAGGTGGGCAGATCACTTGAGGTCAGGAGTTCGACACCAGCCTGGCCAACAGAGTGAATGAAGCCCCGTCTCTACTAAAAATACAAAAATTGCCGGGCGCGGTGGCTCAAGCCTGTAATCCCAGCACTTTGGGAGGCTGAGACGGGCGGATCACGAGGTCAGGAGATCGAGACCATCCTGGCTAATACGGTGAAACCCCGTCTCTACTAAAAAATACAAAAAACTAGCCGGGCGACAAGGCAGGCGCCTGTAGTCCCAGCTACTCGGGAGGCTGAGACAGGGAATGGCGTGAACCCGGGAGGCGGAGCTTGCAGTGAGCTGAGAGCCGGCCACTGCAGCTCCAGCCTGGGCGGCAGAGCAAGACTCCGTCTCAAAAAAATAAAATAAAATAAAATAAAATAAATAAAAATACAAAAATTAGCTGGGCATGATGGCAGGTGCCTATAATCCCAACTACTTGGGAAGCTGAGGCACAAGAATCTCTTGAACCTGGGAAGTGGAGGTTGCAGTGAGCTGAGATCGTGCTGCTGCACTCCTAGCCTGGGTGACAGAGTGAGATTCCATCTCAAAGAAAAAAAAAAAAAAGAGTAAACTTGTTTATAAAAACTATATTGTAGTCGGGCACAGTGGCTCACACCTGTAATCCCAGCACTTTGGGAGGCCAAGGCAGGCGGATCACAAGATCAGGAGATCGAGACCATCCTGGCTAACACGGTGAAACCCTGTCTCTACTAAAAATACAAAAAAATTACCCGGGCATGGTTGCGGGTGCCTGTAGTCCCAGCTACTCAGGAAGCTGAGGCAAGAGAATGGCATGAACCTGGGAGGCGGAGCTTGCAGTGAGCCATGATCATGCCACTGCACTCCAGCCTGGGCCATGGAGGGAGACTCCATCTCAAAACAAACAAGCAAGCAAACAAAGAAAAAAAACTATGTTGCAAGATAAAACATGAGAGCAGCCAGAACATTGACCTCTAAGTCTGGTGCATATACCAGGAAGATGCTTACTGAATCCCTAATTCAATTTGAAATACCTTTATTAACTATTAAATTTTGAAAGCTCTGCACTTGTAATACTTGTCAATGAGTGCAGTCAAGCATAAACCAGCTTCATTCTGTCATTCTGTATTTTTACAAAGCTGAGACACATCTGTGCTTTGGCCTAAATTAAAAAAAAAAAAAAAAGGAAATGAAAATTCAATATGAAAATAAGCAATAAGAAGGTAACTTTCTCCAAAACAAGTCTTAAATGTTATCAAATACATATATAAGTCCTACTATACACCTAAAAATTGGATTAGTTTAGAAAAATATACTTTCCCAGAGTTAATTTTTAAAAAATAAAATATACATTTATAATTTAAAATTTAAATACCAAAAGTTAAAAAAAAAAAATGGAAAAAAGGAGGTACTTTCCTCTCCTCAGAGACAGCTTCTATTAAAAACCTTCATGTCGGCTGGGCGCAGTGGTTCATGCTTGTAATCCCAGCACTTTGGGAGGCCGAGGTGGGCAGATCACATGGTCAAGAGATCAAGACAATCCTGGTCAACATGGTGAAACCCTGTCTCTACTAAAAATACAAAAATTAACTGGGCGTGGTGGCACGTGCCTGTAATCCCAGCTACTTGGGAGGCTGAGGCAGGAAAATCACTTGAACCCGGGAGGCGGAGGTCACATTGAGCTGAGATCGGGCCACTGTACTCCAGCCTGGCGAAAGAGTGAGACTCCGTCTCAAAAAAAAAAAAAAAAAAAAAAACCATGTCTGACCGTCACGATGGTTCATGCCTGTAACCCAGCACTTGGGGAGGCCGAGCCAGGTGGACTGCATGAGCTCAGGAGTTCGAGAACAGCCTGGGCAACATGGCAAACCCCAACTCTCCAAAAAATACAAAAATTAGCCAAGCGTGGTCCCAGCTACTAGGGAGGCTGAGGTGGGAGGGTAGCTTGAACCTGGGAGGTAGAGGTTGCAACGAGCCAAGATCGCCCCACTGTACTTCAACCTGAGTGATAGAGTGAGACTCCCATCTCACAAAAAGAAAAAAAGAAAAGAAAAGAAAAAAAGACAAATCTTTATGTCTCAGGAAGATTTTAGAATTCAAAAAATACCAAAAACAAACAAATAAATAAAAATGTTTAAAAACTTCATGTAACATTTTCTAAGCATATGCAAGTATATATATATGCTGTATATACTTGTTGAATTATGATTAAAATCATTTAAGAAGTCTCAGCCAGGAGCAGTGGCTCACACCTGTAATCCCAGCACTTTGGGAGGCCAAGACGGGTGGATCACCTAAGGTCAGGAGTTCAAGACCAGCCTGGCCAACATGGTGAAACTCTGTCTCTACTAAATATACAAAAATTAGCCAGGCATGGTGGCGCACAGCTGTAATCCCAGCTACTCAGGAGGCTGAGGCAGGAGAATTGCTTGAACCCGGAAGGCAGAGGTTGCAGTGAACTGAGATCACTCCACTGCACTCCAGCCTGGGCAACAAAGTGAGACTGTGTCTCAAAAAAAAAAAAATTATGAAGTCTTTAATATACCTTCTATTTGTAATTAGACTGGCTGCTGTAATTATTCAGTTTTTAGGTTAATTATTTAAAACCATGGTTCACCATAATATTATTTATAATTGTGAAAATCTGGAAACTACATTCATGCCCAATATTAAAGGAAAACTTCAAATAAATCTGTTTATTTAAAATATCTTTGGATGCAGTGGTTCATGCCTGTAATCCCAGCACTTTGGGAAGTCAAGGCAGAAGGATCATTTGAGCCTAGGAATTCCATACCAACCTGAGCCTGTCTCCATAAAAAACAAACAAACAAAAATTAGTGTGGTAGTATGCGCCTGTGGTCCTACCTACTCAGGAAGCTGAGGTGGGAGAATCGCATAAGCCCAGAAGGTTGAGGCTGCAGTGAGCCATGGTCGCGCCACTCAGTTCAAATAGTAAAACACAAATCAAAGGAGAAAATGTAGGAAGAACTCTGATGATTTGATCAACACAAAGTAATAGGTTTTGTGTGTGGGGAATGAGCAGGTAATACACAAGTAAGAAGAAAATGCTCCAAATTTACTTGAAGCCTGGTGGGCTCTCAGCACTCAATACAACAATGCAAGACCTAGGAGTCTTTGCAGAATGTTTTTTGTTTCTTTATTTTTTTGAGACGGAGTCTTGCTCTGTTGCAAGGCTGGAGTGCAGTGGTGCAATGGCTCACTGCAACCTCCGCCTTCTGAGTTCAAGTGATTCTCCTGCCTCAGCCTCCCAAGTAGCTGGGATTACAGGCGTGCATGACCACGCCCAGCTAATTTTTGTATTTTTAGTAGAGAAGGGGTTTCACCATGTTGGCCAGGATGATCTCAATCTCTTGACCTTGTGACCACCCGCCTCGGCCTCCCAGAGTGCTGGGATTACAGGCATGAGCCACCGCACCATGCCACAAAATGTTTTTTAAGGCCATCTCCTGTTTGTGCAACTTCAGGCAAAAAGACCAACAAAACAATGGACTTCATTAAGGACAGGATTGGAAAAGGAACAGAAAACACTATCGTGTCCTGAACAAAAACACGGCCTCTCTTAATGTACTAAACACAATTCTAAACTCTATAGTTCAGAAGCAGTAAAGTACAGTGATTAAAAAGACTTGGGTTTCAAATTCAAGTTTCCACCACTTACTGTGTCTCATTGTCTTCATTTGTATGATACCTACATATCTGAGTTGCTTTGCAGTTATATGAAAACATGTAATAGTAATTTTTAGCATAACACTTGACATACAAAGCAGTGTTCCAAAAAAATGGTAGCTATCATTACTACTATAAAGAATCAATCTTCCAAAGAAAAGCCACTAAAACATTGAGAGATTCTCAAAGTTTGATATGCATTAAAATCACCTGATAGATTTATTGAAAATACAGATTCTAAGGACCCATTTCTCCCAGAAATTAATTCCGCAGGTCTAAAGTAGAATATAAGTGTACTGTGACCCAAACACCAAAGAGAATAAGGCACTGCCCTATAAAAAGAGGCTGAAAATTAGGGTTTTCTCATGGGGAAAAAAAAACAAAAAAAAAAAAACAAAAAAACGGCCTACGATAGACAGTATGTTCAAGAGGAATACAGACATTTCACTAAGTTCATTTATTCAACCAACATTCACTGAGTACCTCCTATGCAGTGAGAAGGACAGACAAGGTCTCATATTCACAGAGCTTAATTTCCAGGGTAGGAGACAGAACATTTTTTTAAAATTCCATATATTGATAAATGCTGTGAAGAAAATAAAATACAAGGGAGAGATTGGTCAGTCTCCTAGAAGAGGCAACATCTGACCTAACACCTGAATAACACAATGGTATCAACCACAGCAAGATCTGGGAGAAGAGTACTGAAGCCCCAGGGGGCAGCAAATGCAAAGGCCCTAGAGCAAGAACCAGCGTGGCAACTTCCAGGGACAAAAATGCAAGTGGGATTGATATACAGGAAGAAACTTACATGGCCAGGCTCCAGGGTACTGAACTAAGTAGAAGTAAACAAGGTAAGGTAAGAGAGGAAGGCGGTGCCGAAACTTGTATCGCCTGGCAAGCTTTGGTAGAATTTGGATTTTATTCTGAATATGGATGGAAAAATTTCAACAAGGGGGTGTCAAGGTAATTTACATTTTAAAGGATCTCTTAGGCTGGTAAGGGAAATGCACAATAAAAAGCCAAAGTGGAAGCAGGGAAACCAGGAGTTTCTACAATAGATCAGGTAAGAGACGAAGATAACCTGGCAAAGCTGATGGCAGTAGGGATGGGAAGAAGTGGACAAATCTAGAATACATATTGAACACTATAAGCCAAATCAAAGAAAAAGAAACTAGGTTGTATAATGAGTAGTAAACATCTAGGACTACTCATCCAAGAGCTACAAAATGAAAATAGAGATTTAAAGATTTCAGGTAAGTTTATGAGGCTCAAACTCAAAATAAGTTATTAGCAGATTTAGGATAGTTCATGGCATGTACTTATCCTTTGAAGTTGAGATGAAGAGGACATTTCCTTCCATAGCAGGCTCTTCTGGTGCCAACTGGTAACTCAATGTATATTAAGTGTGATGTGGGCCAGGCGAAGTGGCTCACGCCTGTAATCCCAGCACTGTGGGAGGCCGAGGTGGGCAGATCATTTGAGGTCAGGAGTTTGACACCAGCCTGGCCAACATGGTAAAACCCCGTCTCTACTAAAAATACAAAAATTAGTCGGGCATGATGGTGTGCACCTGTAGTCCCAGCTACTCAGGAGGCTGAGGTTGGAGAATTGCTTGAACCCGGGAGGCAGAGGTTGCAGTGAGCTGAGATCCACCACTGCACTCCAGCCTGTACAATAGAACAAGACTCCATCTCCCCCAAAAAAAAAAATTGTGATGTGTAAAGTTAAAATCTTCCAGGACCTTACTGCCTGGATCCTGAACATCTGATCAGCATTTGGAACAGGGTATAACTACGGAATAGAACTAAATCTTTACCCAAATCAAATCACTGAGTTAGCAAAAACTACTTAAACTTTCATATTATCCTCAGGCTGTGCTTTCTTTCCCAAGAGCCAAACAAGTGAGGCCTTACTTTGCCACACAATGCATATTAATTTCTTAAATCATACATCATCATAGAGATTTGTCAGGAAACCTTTTAAAACCATGCTTTTAATAATTATGGTTTGCCAAACACAGAAGCCCTCCATTATCCACAAGGGATACATTCAAAGAAACCCCAGTGGGCTGGACCTGGTGGCTCAGCATGCCTGTAATCCTGGCATTTTGGGAGGCTGAGGCCGGAAGATCACTTGAGATCAGGAGTTTGAGACCAGCCTGGACAACACAGTGAGATCTCGTCTCTATTAAATTTTAAAATTAAAAAATTATAAAACAACCCCCCTGTGGATGCCTAAAGCCCACATAGTGAACCCTATATATGGACTGTTTTTTTCCTATACACATCTATAAAATTTATAAATTAGGCACAGTAAGAGACTGACAATAGTTAATAATAAAATAGAACAGTTATAACAATATACTATAATAAAAGTTATGTGAATGTGGTCTCTGAAAATATGATTCTATTTTCGAACTGCGGTTGACCACAGAAACTGAAACTCGGGAAACCCCTGAAAGTGAAACCACGGATAAGCGGGCACTACTGTACAGTGAATACTCCCTAAAATTTAAGGTCCGAAGTCCATGTCTGAAAAATTTAAATTATTACTCAAAAAAGAAGTATTAGAATGTGAAAAAGCAGGTTATGTACTGAAAAGCATATGTGGTATGATACCACATTTGTATAAAATATATAAATGCAAAAAAGTAGTTTAGAAGGGTATAAACTAACATTTTGGTGATCTTTGGGTGGCAGGATTATTGATTTTTTTTCCCATCTGCTTTTATCAACATTTTCTCTATTACACAAAGTATTTCGTATAACCAAAAATATTAGTTAGAGGCTAGCATAAAAGGTAAAAAGCTGAAAAAGAACTTCAAGAAATTTTTCCTTCTTCTAAATCAGGATTACAACTGCAGTAGTAAGAAAAAAAGATCTCAATGGCAAACACTGGAGAAAAGACTGGTTAAGAGGTTCATGTTATACCACAAGGACATACCCTTCAAGGAAATAATCTAAACTCGTAACTCTTACTGGTTTGATAAGGAGCAATTAACTATCACGTACTGTTGTTCTTGCTGTTAACCACAGAAACACCTCAATTAATGAGTTCTCGGGGGCGGGGGGTGAAGCGGTGTTCTTTTTAAAAACCATGTTGGAAAAAATAGGAAAGAAAGTTAGGACAAAAAGGTTTGGTTTTCTGGTCGCAGTGCTGTAGAGGGCCGCGGAGAGCGGCAAGTTCGGAGCAGGCTACACTAAAGGAATCTGCGCGGCCAGCCACCCTAAGTGGAAGGGAATTCAAAGCCTCCTGCAACCTCCACAGCGCCGGGCGGCGAGAATGCCTCCTAGGCGTCGCAAGACTCCAACACCTGGAAGGTCTTACGCTTTCCAAGTTATAATGTGTACAGCTGCTAACTGTTTCTGACAATAACACACAAAACCTGGAAGGACTCCTCTGCAAATGTAGCTATTACGTGTGTGAAGCTCAACCAACTCTCTCGATGCAAAAGTAAGACATTCTATTAAGGCCACAGCCTCGGTTTTGCCAACTGGGGTAACTGAAAACATCCTACCGACTCTCTAACAGCTAACAAACCATCTCGGCTAAAATCCTGGCACATATAAACAGCCACTTTGGTGAAGTCTGCCTTTAAACAGCAACACGAGACTTCGGGTACAGCCGGTAACCAGTTTATCACACACTATTAGTTCCAATAAAGGGTGCTGCTACCTCTTCACTGTCAGCCTTGGTTCTACCTATTGAACAAACAGAAAAAGGGGATCCTTTAAATTCGCGACACAATAGGAGCTAAAAAGCTCTCGCTTTCAGGGTGGCAGCTTTCTCGTCTCACTTATCACAACAAAGGATGCATCCTAGTGACTTCACCGTACCCAGAAAGGGCTGAGGTAGACGGCAAACAAGATAGTGTGGATTTCGGGATTTGTGAGTTTTTCCTTCCAGCTACGACTCTCTTTTTACTCCATTATACGTCTCCACCCGTGTCGACAATCTGATCCTAAAAATAAAACCATCCGTGGCTACCTTGCCCTTTCCTGCCAAACACCGACTCTGACATCCTGCAGAGAAAGCCCAACTGCAGACTCTGCGGGGGGCGCGGGCTCGGCAGCAGCGGAGCTTCTCCCGGTGCAGAATCGCCAGCCCGGCCGGGGAACCGCTGAGCCCGAGAAACAGCCCTGTTCTGCCGCAGCCGCCACCGTCCCCGAGAGCCTGAGAAGCCCCCAGGAAAAACTGGGGCGAGGGGAGGGTGAGCCAGCAAACGCTGGTGGGAGAGGGGGAGACACTCACCCGCCCAGACAACAACCGATGGGGCGGGGAGGATGGGGGCCGGGACCGAGGCTCGGCAGAAAGACCGCCTGGAGCTTCCAGAAGGCTGCGGCTGCTCCGGACGCTGCTGCCGCTGCCGTTCCTGGCTGCCGGCTTCCTCCCCCTCCTCTGTTTTGATTCGAGTGACCACGTCACTCTAAGCCACAAGACCCGGATCTGCCGGCTCCCGCCGGCGGCAGTGCAACAGATTGCAGCGCCTGGAGACGCCAGCGGCCCCGCCTGCCGAGCATGCGCACGACCAGCGCCTGCCTTGTGCGTCCCGGGAAGCCAGGCGGGAGCCTGCAGCTTCAGACGCCTACGACACGCTGTGCGTGGGGGCGCGGAGCGCGGGGGATGTAGTTCCGGTTGGGAGGGGTGTGGCTGAGGACTGTGAAGCAGTCGGGGCGAGGCCGGTTGTCTGTTGAACTCTTCCGCGTAGCCTGTTTCGTCGGCGGCGGACAGTGTTCTCTAATGTGTCTCCCTTTGCCCGAGCTAAAGGTTTTCCTCGACGGAGTCTTTAGAATACCGTGGTAGAAGTAGACGTGGTTACAAATTGATGTTTGTTGAGGCAGTCTACCCCTGTAGTTTTTGGTTACTCAGGCCCGGATGGAAATTGGAGATGGGGATTACAAAAATACATCAAATGTGGCAGTTATTGGTTCCCTTTACCCTAACATTTTTGCACCGGAAACGACCAAAATTAAGTTCAACAGGAATATTAATAAAGGGAATATGTAGTCGGGCTTGGTGGCTCATGCCTGTAATCCCAGCACTTCGGGAGGCCGCGGTGGGCGGATCACTTGAGGTCAGAAGTCCGAGACCAGCCTGGCTAACATTGTGAAACCCCATCTCTACTAAAAACAAAAATTAGCCAGGCGTGGTGGTGCCCGCTTGTAGTCCCAGCTACTCGGGGTGCTGAGGTGTAAGAATCACTTCAACCCAGGAGGCGGAGGTTGCAGTGAGCCGAGATCGCGCCACTGCACTCCAGCCTGGGTGACAGTGAGACTGTCTCAAACTACATAATTAAAGATATGTGACCAAAGATGACTTGCTCGTCAGGAGATAGTGGGGAAGTAGGAGGGAATGCTGTGGCTAGGCAGCCAGCCGGCCCAAGTCTTCGTCGATTTGGTTGTAGAGCTGGAATAAGGGTGCTGTTTTTACCCAATTTTCTTTTTAGAGCAAGCTGGTGCTTCCTACTCTCCCATTCTAGCCTCTGAGTCTCCTCGGTAAATTTTGGGGACCCTGGAAATTAACCAATTTGGCAAAATGCAGAACTATATTGTTTTCTTAGGTCCTTCAGTTGGCAAACTTTAATTAAAATGGGACAAGTGACGAAGTAAAAGTGAGTCCCAAACAAAGATTTCACAAAAGTGCCTCTTTGCCAGTCTTGACGGAGAGGTGAAAGCTGCAAGCTTTCTTAACTCAGATTTGATGACCTTTTCACCTACCCAGACTTCCACCTCAGCTATTTGGTTAATTACCCCTCAACAAGCTGAATCACCGTCCCCAAATTAGTATAATTTACAAGAGCTTTTTAATTAAAGTGGATATTGAACACAGGTAAAGGTTTCTAGAAAATTAGAGGTTTCTGGTAAAACTTGGAAGTGTTTCCCAGTTAACTAACTACAAAGTAGGTATAAAGAATAAAGATTTGGGTCCTTAATCTGCAATCTTGAACTCTGCTTACTCAAATTCAGAGTTTGAGATGGAATCTGGTGCCCTAATGAGCTGACACTGTACCAAAGGGTCTTTAATTTGTGGAAGTCCAAACAAAATCTGTTATGCTGGAGTGCACCCATGTGCACGTATGTGTTTGAGAACACAGCTGTGTTTAAGACAACAGTATGGTACAAACTAGAATTGTACTGGTTGTTGCAACATTCTCAGTACTTGCTTTTTTTTTTTTTTTTTTTTTTTTTTTTTTTTTGAGATAGCATCTTGCTCTGTTGCCCAGGCTGGAATGCAGTGGTGTGATCATAGCTCACAACAGTCTCGAACTCCTGGGCTCAGAGTGATCCTCCCATCTTAGCCTCCCGAGTAGCTAAGACTACAGACACATGCCACCACACTGAGCTATTTTTTTTTAATTTGTTATAGAGATAGGGTCTTGCTATATTGTTTAGGCTGGTCTTGAACTCCTGGTCTCAAGTGATCCTCCTGTCTCAGCCTCCCAAAGTGTTGGGATTACAGGCATGGGTCACTGTGCACACCCAGTACTAGCTTTATAAAGTAAATTACAGGAAAACCAAGATGTTAGGATTAGCCTGGTGGGGTGCTGTATGCCTGTAGTCCCAACTACTCAGGAGGCAGAGACAGGAGAACTGCTTGAACCCTAGAGTTAGAGGCTTTAATTAGCCACTGCACTCCACCCTGGGCAACATAGCAATACCTTGTCTCAGAAAAAAAAAAAAAAAAGATTTTGGGATCCTTGGTAGTCAGCCTCTAAGATGACCCCTAATGATTGTCACCTCTGGTGGTCTGCATCAGCCCTTTGAATCAGGACTGCTGTGTTTTACCAATAGAGTACAGCTGAATGTGTGTGACTTCTGAGGCTAGGTCACCAAGGTACTGATTGCAGTTTTCCCTCTCATTCTCTTTGATTGCTTGCTCTGGGGGAAGGCAGTCTCCACACCACTCTGCTCGATTAGCTCTATTAACAGGCCTATGTGGAGAGGAGAAAAAGCCTCCACTAAGCCAGCACCAACTTGCCAGCCATGTGAGTGAACTAACCTGATTGATCCTGCAGCCCTAATCAAGCATTCAGATGACTGCATCCCTGCCCAACATTTGATTGCAAGTTCATGAGAGCTAGAAGAGGCTGGCTCTTACCCACAGACACTGATATGGGATATCATGTGCTTTTTTTAAAAGTTCTGATCTTTAAGTGCAGTTTTTCCTCTTTTTTTTTTTTTCTGAGTCTCTGTTGCCCAGGCTGGAGTGCAGCGGTGCAATCTCGGCTCACTGCAACCTCCACCTCCTGGGTTCAAGCGATTTCCTGCCTCAGCCTCCCTAGTAGCTGGGATTACAGGTGCACGCCACCACACCTGGCTAATTTTTGTATTTTTAGTAGAGACGGGGTTTCACCATGTTGGCCAGGCTGGTCTCAAACTCTTGATCTCAGTCGATCCGCCCACCTTGGCCTCCCAGAGTTCTGGGATTACAGGCGTGAGCCACTGTGCCCGGCCCCTAAGTGCAGTTTTTCTAAACTAAACAATGGAAGAACTAAAAAGTGTGTAATTCTATATGTAAAGAACAACATAGAATTCCTACCATACAACCAAGAGTGTAGTAAACATTGGATAAATATTTGTTGAATGGACACAGAATTAAAAAAGAAACACCAATTGGAAAATTTGGAATAAATACTGATAGATAAAGGAGAAATACCATAATATATAAAGGGTTCATACAAATCAATGGGGAAAATTAATGCCTGCCACACATGTATAGGTTTATAGTATGAACGGATTTATATACTTTATAGTATGAACAGATGGTTCACACACACAAAGGAAATACAAATGTTTGAAAATCTTCAGTCTCACTAGTAATCAAAAATTGCAAATTAAAATGATTTTCTTTTTTGGCTACTACATTAAGGAAACATTTATTTACTTATTTTAGAGATAGGATTTTGCTCTGTCACCCAGGCTGGAGTGCAGTGACTATTCACAGATGTGACCATAGCACATTGCTGCCTTGAACTCCTGGGCTTAAGCAATCCTCCTACCTCAGCCTCCTGAGTAGCTGGGACTACAGGAAGGCACCACCCAGCTTTTTTTCTCTTTTAATAGACAGGATTCTCACTATGTTCACAGGCCAGGCTATTCTCCAACTCCTGGCCTCAAGAGAAATGCAAACTACTGCACCCAGCCTGCGTAACATGGCAAAACCTTTTCTCTACAAAAATAAATAAATAAATAGATAAATAAATAAATAATGATTAACCAGATGTGGTGGCGAAACCTTGTCTCTTAAAAAAAAAAAAAAATTGGCTGGGCGCGGTGGCTCAAGCCTGTAATCCCAGCACTTTGGGAGGCCGAGACGGGCAGATCATGAGGTCAGGAGATCGAGACCATCCTGGCTAACATGGTGAAACCCCGTCTCTACTAAAAAATACAAAAAACTAGCTGGGCGAGGTGGCAGGCGCCTGTAGTCCCAGCTACTCGGGAGGCTGAGGCAGGGGAATGGCATAAACCCGGGAGGCGGAGCTTGCAATGAGCTGAGATCCGGTCACTGCACTCCAGCCCAGGCGACAGAGCGAGACTCCGTCTCCAAAAAAAAAAAAAAAAAATTAACCAGACGTGGTGGTGGTGCCTGTAGTCCCAGCTACTCAGGAGGCTGACGTGGGAGGGAATGGCTTAAGCCCAGGCAGTAGAGGTTGCAGTGAGTCAAGATCACGCCACTGTATTCCAGCCTGGGCAATAGAGCCAGACCTTATCTTGAAAAAAATTTTCTTTTTTTCGTATTTGAAAATAGAGATAGGGTCTCACTATGTTGCCTAGACTGGTCTCGAACTCCTGGGCTCAAGTGATCCTCCCGCCTTGGCCTCTCAAAGTACTGCGATTATAGGCATGAACCATGACACCCAGCCTATTTTATTCTTTTTGATGATATTATAAATGGAATTGCTTGCTTTTTGTTTTTGAGACAGAGTCTTGCTCTGTCACCCAGGCTGGAGTGCTATGACATAATCTCAGCTCACTGCAACCTCTACCTCTCAGGTTCAATTAATTCTCATGCCCCAGCCTCCTGAGTACCTGAAACTACAGGTGCGTGCCACCACCCTGGCTAATTTTTGTATTTTTAGTGGAGACAGGGTTTCACTATGGGCTTGAACTCCTGGGTCTTAAATACCAGGGTCTTAAACTCCTGGCCTCAAGTGATCTGCCCACGTCGACCTCCCAAAGTGCCGGGATTACAGGCATTGAGCCACATCGCCTGGTCGCTTTCTTAATTTCCTTTTTAGAGTGTTCATTGTTAGTATGTAGAAATGCAGGTGATTTTTGAGTATTGCTTTTGTAGCCTGCAACTTAGCTGAATTTATTAGTTCTAAATTTTTTTTTTTTTTTGGTGGATCTTTAGAGTTTTCTACATATAAGATCATGTGATCTGCAGAGATAAGTACTTCTTCCCTTCCAATTTGAAAGCTTTTTTCTTCTTCTTTTTCTCTTTATTTCCTTCTTTCTCTCTCTCTGTCCCTCTCCCTCCCTTCCTGCCTCTCCCTCACTCCCTCCCTGCCTCCCTTCTTTCTTTCTTTTTCTTTTCTTTTCTTCTTTCCCTCTTTCCTGCCTAATTTATCTGGCTAGGAACTCCATGGATATGTTGAACAGAAATAGTAATTACTCCGTGTTGATTAGTAGTAGGATCACACCAATGAATGGCCACTGCACTCCAACCTGGGCAACACAGCAACACCCTGTCTCTTAAAAAAAAAAAAAATCATTAAATAATTTGAAATTACAAATACCCTACAGCATATGGAGAAATGTTATGGACATAATTGTTAAGGGGGAAAATGGTACAACTTGCACACTATGATTACATCTGGGTAAAAAATATTTTGCAGGCTGGGCGCGGTGGCTCACGCCTGTAATCCCAGCACTTTGGGAGGCCAAAGTAGGTGGTTCACCTGAGGTCGGGAGTTCGAGACCAGCCTTACCAACATGGAGAAACCCTGTCTCTACTAAAAATACAAAATTAGCCAGGTGTGGTGGCACATTCCTGTAATCCCAGCTACTCAGTAGGCTGAGGCAGGAGAATCACTTGAACTGGGAGGCAGAGGTTGTGGTGAGTCGAGATTGTGCTACTGCACTCCAGCCTGGGCAACAGACTGAGACTCTGTCTCAAAAATATATATATATATATACACACACACACATATATATATTATATATACATATATATCATCTATAATATCTATTGTGTATATATAATATATAGTGTATATAATATATAGTATACATATAACATGTATAGTATATATATTATATATACTATATGTATATTGCAGATGGATAAATGCTAAAGAAGGCAAGTGAAAACTAGGCAATGAGATACATCTTCATTTTATCATGTTTGGATTTTTTTGTTTTGGTTTTTTTTTTTTTTTTTGAGACAGAGTCTCACTCTATCACCAGGCTGGAGTGCAGTGGTACCATCTCGGCTCACTGCAACCTCCACCTTCCAGGTTCAAGCGATTCTTCTGCCTCAGCCTCCCGAGTAGCTGGGACTACAGGCGTGCGCCACCATGCCCAGTTAATTTTTTGTATCTTTAATAGAGACAGGGTTTCACCATGTTGTCCAGGATGGTCTGATCTCCTGACCTTGTAATCCACCCGCCTCAGTCTCCCAAAATGCTAGGATTACAGCTGTGAGCCACCGTGCCCGGCCGGATTTTTTTTTTTAACTTTTAGTTTGGGAGTCCATGTGAAGGTTTGTTACATAGGTAAACACATGTTACAGGGGTTTATTGTACATATTATTTAATCACCCAGGTTTTTTGTTTGTTTGTTTTGTTTGTTTTTTCATATGAAATCTTACTCTGTCACCCAGGCTGGAGTGCAGTGGAGCAATCTCAGCTCAGTGCAACCTACGCCTCCCAGGTTCAAGAGATTCTCCTACTTCGGCCCCTCAGCCACCTGAGTAGCTGGGATTACAGGTGGGCGCCACCACGCCCGGCTAATTTTTTTTGTATTTTTAGTAGAGACAGGGTTTCCCCAGGCTGCTCTCAAACTCCTGACCTCAGGTGATCCACCTGCCTCAGCCTCCCAAGGTGCTGGGATTATAAGCGTGAGCCGCAGCACCCGGCTTATCACCCAGCTATTAAGTCCAGTACCCAATAGTTATCTTTTCTGCTCCTCTCCCTCCTCCCACCCTCCCCTTGGAATTTTTTTTTTTTTTTTTTTTTTTTGAGACGGAGTCTCGCTCTGCCACCCAGGCTGGAGTGCAGTGGCCAGATCTCAGCTCACTGCAAGCTCCGCCTCCCGGGTTTACGCCATTCTCCTGCCTCAGCCTCCGGAGTATCTGGGACTACAGGCGCCCGCCACCTCGTCCGGCTAGTTTTTTGTATTTTTTAGTAGAGACGGGGTTTCACCGTGTTAGCCAGGATGGTCTCGATCTCCTGACCTCGTGATCCGCCCGCCTCGGCCTCCCAAAGTGCTGGGATTACAGGCTTGAGCCACCGCGCCCGGCCTCCCCTTGGAATTTTAAAAATATTTCAGTTGCTGAACTATAGTTGGGACTTAGCATATTAAGAATTACTGTGTTTTTAATAGTAATATTCTAAGGTATTGGTTATCATTCTTAAAATTAATCCCCTCTGTTCCAAAGAGTATATGAGACTGATGTTTTATCTCAGACCTAAAGGATTTTTCTTGTTGTTGTTTAGAGATGGGGTCTTGTTATGTTGTTCGGGCTGGACTCAAACTCCTGACCTCAGGTTATCCGCCCACCTTGGCCTCCCAAAGTGCTGGGATTACAGGCATGAGCCACTGCACCCGGCCACAAGACTTGATATATTCATTGTTTGCTGTATAATAATAGACATTATTGTTTACCAACTTTTTAGAAAGTAATAAAATTAAGCTAAACCAGTAATAGAATAATTCTTCAAGCTTTTTTATAATAGAAATTGAAGGACCAGGCGCGGTGGCTCACGCCTGTAATCCCTGCACTTTGGGAGGCCGAGGTGGGTGGATCACTTGAGGTCAGGAGTTCGAGACCAGCCTGGCCAACATGGTGAACCCTCGTCTCTTCTAAAAATACAAAACTTAGAAGGGCATGGTGGCATGTCCCTGTAGTCCCAGCTATTCGAGAAGCTGCGACAGAAGAATTGCTTGAATCTGGGAGGCAGAGGTTTCAGTGAGCTGAGACAGCACCACTACACTCCAGCTGGGGCAACAGAGCGAGACTCCATCTCAAAAAAACGAAAGTGAAGGAGACAGGACCTAATGAGGGAAAGTAGGGAAGACACCAGTGGTTTTACGGGGAAAAATATTTGAAAAAGAAAGACACTTAGGATGAGAAAAATAAAAGACCAACTATTTGTCCCCTGACCTTGGGGATCATGTTTAATGTCTAAGTGTGGAGAAGTAGGTATGATAGCTTCAGTATAGCTCCCATCTGCTCTTCAGCATTTCTTTCTTTTCACACACACACACACTCACACATGCAATCTGGGATGATTGAGTTCTGGCATTCACTAAGATACATCACTTTCCCCATTTCCCACCAGAAACTCCACAAAGATATTCCTGTCTCTTTCTCTAAAGTTTAAAAGACATCACTTCTGCTGTTGGAATATTCTCTTATTCTCTTTTGTAATGCGATATTTAGGATTGTGAATCCTGAAGGTGCCCCAAGCATTATAGAAGGACTTTAAGTGCTCCTCTCCTGTTCTAGCTGTTATAGTATGTCTTCATCTGATTAAATCTATAAACCTTTTAGCTTCAGCCGCAATTCAAAATATCATACTAGCAAAGATTTTAAAGTTAAAAAGAGAAGGAAATAAGCCAGGGAGGAGCTGAGAAGTGCAGGAATTCCACTGGGCCCCTTCTATGGGCTGCCTATCTGTCTTACTCTTAGTAGTGGAAACCAGCAGCTCTATGATTTGGAAGCCAGCTATAAATTCTAAGATGCACACTGTTCTTTTTTCTTTTTCTTTTTTTTTTTTTTTTTTTGAAGCTTACCCACAGCTGACACACTTTTAAAAAATCATGTAACCAAGATAAAGGTAGGTATGCAGATGGTACAAAGTCCTGTAGTAGATTCCAAATGCAGTTGTTGAAAAGAATCTAAGACCAGGCGCGGTGGCTCACACCTGTAATCCCAGCACTTTGGGAGGCCCAGGTGGGTAGATCATGAGCTCAAAAGTTCGAGACCAGCCTGGCCAACATAGTGAAGCCCTGTCTCTACTAAAAATAAAAAAATTAGCCAGGCATGGTGGCACACACCTGTAGTCCCCCAAAGTGCTGGGAGGCCCAGGTGGGTAGATCATGAGCTCAAAAGTTCGAGACCAGCCTGGCCAACATAGTGAAGCCCTGTCTCTACTAAAAATAAAAAAATTAGCCAGGCATGGTGGCACACACCTGTAGTCCCAACTACCATGCTTGGCTTCACTTTAAATAGGATCCTGGGCCAGGCACAGTGGCTCACACCTGTAACTCCAGCACTTTGGGAGGTAGAGGCAGGCAGATCACCTGAGCTCAGGAGTTTGAGACCAGCCTGGCCAAAATCATGAAACCCCATCTCTACAAAAAATACAAAAATTAGCCAGGTGTGGTGGTGTGCACCTGTACTCCTAGCTACACGGGAGGCTGAGGTGGAGGTTGCAATGAGCCAAGATCATGCCACTGTACTCCAGCCTTGGCAACAGAGTCTCCAAAATAAAAAGATTAAATGGGTTGGCTAGCTACTTTTATAATTTCTAATTCATTTTAAAAACCCAAATAAGTCCAGGCAAGATGGCTCACACCTGTAATCCCAACACTTTGGAAGGCCGAGGCAGGAGGATCATTTGAGGCCAAGAGTTTGAGACCAGCTTAAGCAACATAGAAAGACCCCATCTCTACAAAAATTTATTTAAAATTTAGCTGAGCATGGTGGTGTGTGCCTGTAGTCCTAGTTACTCAGGAGACTGAGGCTGGAGAATTGTTTAAGCCCAGGAGTTCGAGGCTGCAGTGAGCTGTGATTGTACCACTGTACACCAGCCTGAGTGACAGACTAAGACCTTGTCTAAAAAATATGTAAGAAAAGAAAACCAAATAGATCAGAGGAGTTAAAGTTAATTGTGATTATCATAAGATTTTATGCATCTCAAGGCTAAGATGATCATACTTGTTAGATAACATAATCTAGCCGGGTACAGTGGCTCACACGGGTAATCCCAGCACTTTGGGAGGCTGAGGCGGGTGGATCACGA
Organism: Rhinopithecus roxellana; assembly: GCF_007565055.1. NCBI lineage: Eukaryota > Metazoa > Chordata > Mammalia > Primates > Cercopithecidae > Rhinopithecus > Rhinopithecus roxellana. Next base: position 142,951,401 of record NC_044550.1, read on the forward strand.
GGTCAAGAGATGGAGACCATCCTGGTCAACATGGTGAAACTCCGTCTCTACTAAAAATACAAAAATTAGCTAGGTCTGGTGGCGGGCAACTATAGTCCAAGCTACTCGAGAGGCTAAAGCAAGAGAATCACTTGAACCCAGGAGACAGAGGTTGCAGTGAGCAGAGATCATGCCACTGCGCTCCAGCCTGGTAACAGAGCGAGACTCCATCTCAAAAAAAAAAAAAAAAGAAAAGAAAAGAAAGATAACATAATCTTTAAATTATTGCATTTTATAGCCAGATCCCTAATTTCCTTATTTTATTTTTATATGTTAGAGACAGAGTCTCACTATGTTGCCCAGACTGGTCTCGAATTTGTAGGCTCAAGCAAGCCTCCTCCTCAGCCCCACAAAGTGCTGGGATTACAGGCATAAACTACCTTGCCCAGATCCCTAATTTCTACCTCTTTTATTTAAACTAAATCTTATTGCTCAGACTTTCTTTCCATTACACACTAATGGACCTGAACCTGAACAGTGACCTGTAGACCACTGAACAAACTTAGAAACAGTAGTCAGCTCAGTGGTGATAAGCACCCCAATCACCCTGATTATGGTCTCTGAAGATGATTTCCCACTGAACTCCTTGCAAGCTTAGGGAAGGAAATGTGCAAGATGGGCCCAAAACAATTTATTGTACCATGAAGCTATCAAAGCTATCAAGATCATGTTAAAAGGACATAAGATCCAACTTGAAGGGACTCACATTGACCAAAGATTTGTCAATTTGAGAATTAAAAAGCAGAATAACTTTTGGCCAGGCTTGGTGGCTCATGCCTGTAATCCAACATTTTGGGAGGCTGAGGCAGAAGAATTGCTTCAGCCCACAAGTTCAAGACTAGCCTGGGCAACATAGTAAGACTCCATCTCTACCAAAGAATACAATAATTAGCCAGGTGTGGTGGTGCACTCCTGTAGTCGCTGCACTTTCAGAGACTGAGGTGGGAGTATTGCTTGAACCCAAGAGTTGAAGGCTGCAGTGAGCTTTCTTTTTTTTTTTTGAGATGGAGTTTCACTCTTTGTTGCCCAGGCTGGAGTGCAATGGCGCGATCTTGGCTCACTGTAACCTCCGTCTCCCGGGTTCAAGGGATTCTCCTGCCCCAGCCTCCCGAGTCCCGAGTAGCGGGGATTACAGGCACGCGCCACCATGCCCGGCTAATTTTGTATTTTTAGTGGAGACGGGGTTTCTCCATGTTGGTCAGGCTGGTCTCAAACTCCTGACCTCAGGTGATCCGCCTGCCTCAGCCTCCCAAAGTGCTGGGATTACAAGCACGAGCCACTGTGCCCAGCCTGCAGTGAGTTATTATCACAACACAGCACTCCTGTTTGGGTGACAAAGTGAGGCCCTGTTTCAAAAAATAAAAATAAAAAAGACATGAGATTTTTCAGCATTGGTTTAAAAAAAAAAAGCAGACAAAATAATTTTTTTGGATTGCAACATATATATTAAACTCTGTGTGTTCCTAATATTAAAACATTTCAAAAACTTTTTTGGTTGCCTTTGTGAGGGACCAGGGAACAAACCCATTCTGAAATTTAAATAAATGTAAACAATCAAGTATTTGTCCTGACTTTCCTGTATTAACTACACCCCAGAAAAAATAGTTGGTAAAGGAAAGTAATTCCATCTAAAAAAATAAAGAAGAAATGACAGAGTTCGAATGTTGCCATTTTGCAACCCCTAATGAAATAATGGAGCCAGACAATGGTTATCAATGACTGCTAATACACTTACGTAAAAAGCTGATGGGGGGCTGGGTGCAGTGACTCACACCTATAATCCCAGCACTTTGGGAGGCTGAGGTGGGTGGATCACTTGAGGTCAGGAGTTTGAGACCAGCCTGGGTATCAAGGTGAAACCCCATCTCTACAAAAATACAAAAATTAGCTGGGTGTGGTGACACATGCCTGTAGTCCCAGTTACTCGGGAGGCGGATGCAGGAGAATTGCTTGAATCCAGGAGGAGGAGGTTTTAGTAAGCCGAGATCACACCCCTGTGCTCCAGACAGAATAATGGAGTGAGACTTCATCTCAAAAAAAAAAAAAAAAAGACATATCTTACACCAGACATGGTGGCATGCACCTGTAGTCCAAGCTACTTGGGAGGGTGACATGGCAGGATGGCTTGAGCACAGGAGTTTGAGACTAACGTGGACAACATAGCAAGATCCCCATCTCTAAAAATAAAAATAAAAATTTTAAAACAACATCTTACGTTTCTTATACATTTTGTGTACAGTATTATTTTCGTCATTTTTAGTTTGTTTTATTTGGGACAGTCTTGCTCTGTCACCCGGGCTGGAGTGCAGTGGCGCAATCATAACTCACTGTAACCTTGAACTCCTGGGCTCAAATGATCCTCCTGCCTCAACTTTCCGAGTTGCTAGGCCTACAGGCATGTGCCACTATGTCCAGCTAACAAAAAAAATTTGTAGGGGTGAGGTCTCGCTGTGTTGCTCAGACTGGTCTTGAACTCTTGGTCTCAAGTGATCCTCCTACCTCAGCTTCCCAAAGTGCTGGGATTACTGGCATGAGCCACTACATCCAGCCCTATTTCTAGTAGTTTTAATTACATATATTATAATTTTTAAACACTCAGTAACCTTAGTGAAACTGCCTTTGCAAAGATGACAGAAAAGTCTAACATGGTTGACTCCATCTTGTTGCTAGCCTTGCTGGCTATCTTTGCTCATTCCTGGGTAAAAGTCAAGCTAACTATGGGAGGAATTTAGTTTATAGTTTAACATGGATGTCCAGATCTCTATCACTCAGGATTACATAAAGCTGTGCCCTGAGGCAACATGGCTCTAACTGGGCCACAGGAACCCCTTGTCAGGTTGCTGGTTTGGCTGGCTGCTTGGCGGGAACCATGGAGGGGGAGCACCAGGAGTGTGGAGCCTGTCTGGTGGCACTACTGTTGCAGCAGTTTCAGTGGGACTCCAGGCTCCTCAGGTGCCAGCTGGTTCTTTGGCTCTGGGTGAAGAGTGTGTCTGCTTCTTTTGTGAGCACCCTGGGCATATCAAGAGGCACTGCTATGGATGTCAGCCATGGTTGTGATTGAATCCTGGTGAGGCTTGTCCATCTGGACCTTTAGAGTGGCTGTGAAGCTGCTCTGGGAAAATTCTGTGGACATTTCTTGTACTTGGAGCTGGTCCTTTGGGAGAGCTGGAGGTTGCTGTCGCTGATGAGACTGTGCAGTTTTAGATGTGGCTGACAACCACTGTTTATGGCGGATGGTCATTGCTGCAGGGGGCTGCTCCTTTCTTTGTGCATTTGTTTAAGAACAGCGCAGTCTGAACACTTAGATGTCTTTATGGCAGGTGTGCTGTGAAGGCACTGTGCAGCCCAGTGTCGTGGTGTTTCCCTCTTTTGGGGGACTTGAGATTCAGTATAGGGGTAAAGTCCTTGATTTTTAAAGGCCTGGATGTTCTGCCTTTCAACTGTTACTATTTTTCACATATTTGGATTGCTGGGCCCTAAAAGCTGCAAGTGCTTAATTGGCCCTGTTCCTTAATGGGTTCTGTCTGGAGCTCAGTGGTCCAGTTGGAGAAACAGGCTGAATTAAAAGCTATTTATCTAAATGCAGTTGGTCTCCTTGTAGAGTCCTGTGGTGAATTTCTTTTTTTTTTTTTTTTTTTTTTTTTTTGAGACGGAGTCTTGCTCTGTCGCCCGGGCTGGAGTGCAGTGGCTGGATCTCAGCTCACTGCAAGCTCCGCCTCCCGGGTTCACGCCATTCTCCTGCCTCAGCCTCCCGAGTAGCTGGGACTACAGGCGCCCGCCAGGTCGCCCGGCTAGTTTTTTGTATTTTTAGTAGAGACGGGGTTTCACCATGTTAGCCAGGATGGTCTTGATCTCCTGACCTCGTGATCCACCCGTCTCGGCCTCCCAAAGTGCTGGGATTACAGGCTTGAGCCACCGCGCCCGGCCCTGTGGTGAATTTCTGTGAGTTGTGTTGCCTTGGCGTCCTTTCTTAGTCTTCCACTAGCACACCCAGACTCCTTCTTGAAGACACTTGGACTCTTTCTCTCCCTCTGTGCTTTGAGATGTGGATTGTGCCTGGGCATGATGGCTCATGCCTGTAAATCCAGCATTTTGGGAGGCTGAGGTGGAAGATCTCTTAAGGTCAGGAATTCAAGACCAGACTGGGCAATAGAGTGAGACCTTGTCTCTACAAAATGATGATAAAAAGAAGAGATGTGAATTGCTATTCTGATTTCTCTGGGGCTCAGTGAGGACTTGGGCTGTGTGGGACAAGTGAACTTTGACTTGTTCTATTTTGCAGGGGCATAGTTTGAATCCAACTGACCTTTTGGACTAGTGAGTTTTGCCAGTCTCATGGCTAGAGTTTTGAAATCAAGGCTGTAGAGTCTTTGCTTGCATCTCTCTGTATCCTTTTTTCTTTTCCCTCATGCAGGACACAACTGTTTGTATCTTTATGTGTATATGTGTGTATGTCTGTTTATATATTGTCTATGGTACCAAATGGGCTTATAAATGAAGAAGTGCTCATAAATTAAGCAAATAAGCCCAAATGCTTTTCAAGTGTGATTTTAGCAATCTTTGGTAAATAAACATAGTTTTGTTTTCTCTTTATTTTTTATTTTTTTATTTTTTATAAATATGAACTCTCGCTATGTTAACCGGGCTAGTCTCAAACTTCTGGGCTCAAGAGATCCTCCGACTTCAGCCTCCCAAAGTCAGTAAATATGGTTTTTAAATTGTTGGTAAAATAAAATAAAAACATCTTCAAATTTTAATTCAGATATTTTTTGCCTGGGTCTATTGGTTAGGTAGGCTTATGCTGTCACTGCTAGATGTTTTAATGCCATAAAACTGTTGCTTCTATGATATTTTTGATACTTGCTTATGAAGACATGAAAATGTGGTTTTTGTTAAAGGGAAGGTAATTTTGTTTGATTTAGAGGTGGTTTGTTTTTGTTTTTTGGGGTTTTGTTTGCGATGGAGTCTCACACTGTCACCCAGGCTGGAGTGCAGTGGTGTGATCTCGGCTCACTGCAACCTCCGCCTCCCATGTTCAAGTGATTCTCCTGTCTCAGCCTCCCAAGTAACTGGGTTATAGATGCATGCCACCATGCCCAGTTAATTTTTGTATTTTTAGTAGAGAGGGGTTTCACCATGTTGGTCAGGCTGGTCTTGAACTCCTGACTTCAAGTGATCCGCCCACCTCAGCCTCCCAAAGAGCTAGAATTACAGGTATGAGCCACCATGCCCAACCAGTTTAGAAGTTTTTAAAAGTTGTTTTAAAACCGAAAGAAAATATGATAAGACTAAATAGATCTAAAAGTTGTGGAAAGATAAAAATAGTCAAAAATTTGTAAGAGGATATAAATAAACCAACTGCTAAAAAATTTTTGAGAAAGTTGGGGAAATATAAACACTGACCAGATATTTACTGGTATTAAAGAAATATTGTTTTTAAAAACGATAATAGCTTTGTGGTTTTTTAAACTTTTCTTTTTTACTTTTTTTTTTTAAGATGGCATTTTTCTCTGTTGCCCAGGCTGGAGTGCAGTGGTGTGATCTTAGCTCACTGTAACCTCTGCCTCCTGGGTTCAAGTGATTCTCCTGCCTCAGCCTCCTGAGTAGCTGTGATTACAGGTGTGCACCACAATACCTGGCTAATTTTTGTATGTTTATTATTATTTTATTTATTTGTTATTTATTTATTTATTTATTTATTTATTTTATTTTTTAGATGGAATCTTGCTGTGTTGCCTAGGGTGGAGTACAGTGGTGCGATCTCTGCTCACTGCAGCCTCTGCCTCCCGGGTTCAAGCAATTCTCCTGCCTCAGGCTCCCAAGTAGCTGGGATTACAGGTGCCTGCCACCATACCCGGCTAATTTTTGTATTTTTAGTAGAGACGGGATTTTGCCATGTTGGCCAGGCTGGTCTCGAACTCCTGACCTCAAGTGATCCGCCTGTCTTGGCCTCCCAAGGCAGGGAGCCTGCTGGGATTACAGGCGTGAGCCACCATGCCCAGCCAAAATATTTTAAATGTTTCTATACCACCATCTATGTCAAAGATCAGATGGCTTCTCTGCAGCTGGAACAGCAAAAACTCAAACGGTCCACACAGTAGTTCATACCTACAAGTCACCAAACATAAACTAAGTTGTTATCTGACCTTCTGGAAGTGAGGAGAAATAGATAAATACCAGTTTCCCAAACAGGCCAGTTTAAATCTTCATGTAAGCATGATAATGAAGTTCCCTCTGATTTAATCCTTCCACACGAAAAAGTAGCCTTAAAGAACCGGATATTGGCCGGGCGCGGTGGCTCAAGCCTGTAATCCCAGCACTTTGGGAGGCCGAGACGGGCGGATTACGAGGTCAGGAGATCGAGACCATCCTGGCTAACACGATGAAACCCCGTCTCTACTAAAAATACAAAAAATTAGCCGGGCGAGGCGGCGGGCGCATGTGGTCCCAGCTACTCGGGAGGCTGAGGCAGGAGAATGGCGTGAACCCGGGAGGCGGAGCTTGCAGTGAGCTGAGATCCGGCCACTGCACTCCAGCCTGGGCGACAGAGCAAGACTCCGTCTCAAAAAAAAAAAAAAAAAAGAACCGGATATTAACTCATCAGTTATTTTTCTATCATTTTGTCTTCCTGCCCCCACTTTACAAGAAAAGTAACTTTGAAAGGACTAATACATTATTTGTTTTTTGCTTCTGCTTTCTTTCTTCAGCTCTTCTCTGTCTGTAAAGCCAACTGCTTTTGCACAGCTCACTGGAACACTTATTTTTGTTTCTATTTTTATTTTTTGAGACAGTGTCTCACTCTATCACCCAGGCTGGAGAGTGGAGAGTAGTGATGCAATCTTGGCCCACTGCAGCTTCAACCTCTTCAGCTCAAGTAATCATCCTGCTTCAACTTCCCCGGCAGCCATGACTACAGCCTTCCACCGCAATACCCAGCTAATTTTTTTTTTTTTTTTTTTTTTTTTTTTTTTTTTTTTGTTGTTGTTGAGACAGAGTCTCGCTCTGTCCCCCATTCTGGAGTGCAGTGGCACGATCTCGGCTCGCTGCAAGCTCCGCCTCCCGGGTTCACGCCATTCTCCTGCCTCCGCCTCCTGAGTAGCTGGGGCTACAGGCGCCCGCCACTGCGCCAGGCTAATTTTTTGTATTTTTAGTGGAGATGGGATTTCACCGTGGCCTCGATCTCCTGACCTTGTGATCCGCCCGCCTCGGCCTCCCAAAGTGCTGGGATTACAGGCGTGAGCCACCGCGCCCGGCTCCCAGCTAACTTTTAAATTTTGTTTTTGGCCGGGCGCATTGGCTCAAGCCTGTAATCCCAGCACTTTGGGAGGCCGAGACGGGCGGATCACGAGGTCAGGAGATCGAGACCATCCTGGCTAACACGGTGAAACCCCATCTCTACTAAAAATACAAAAAACTAGCCGGGCGAGGTGGCTGGCGCCTGTAGTCCCAGCTACTCGGGAGGCTGAGGCAGGAGAATGGCGTAAACCCGGGAGGCGGAGCTTGCAGTGAGCTGAGATCTGGCCACTGCACTCCAGCCTGGGCGACAGAGCGAGACTCTGTCTCAAAAAAAAAAAAAAAAAAAAAAAAAAATGTTTTTGTAGAGACAGGGTCTTGCTATATTGCCCAGGCTGGTCTCAAACTCCTGGCCTCAAGGGATCCTTCTGCCTTGGCCTGCCAAAGTGCTGGGATAGAATAAGTGTGCTGGAGCCACCATGCCCAGGCCACCACACCTGGCCCACTTATTCTGTTTTATGGAATGAAGTGTTACCCAATTCTGGCTTTTTTTGAGACAGGGTCTTGCACTGTTGCTCAGGCTGGAATGCAGTGGCACAATCTTGGAACGCTCCAACCTCCACCTCCAAGGCTCAAGCGATCTTTCCACCTCAGCCTCCCGAATAGCTGGAGCCACAGGCATGTGCCACCACATCCAGCTAATTTTTGTATTTTTTGTAGAGATGGGGTTTTGCCATGTTGCCCGGGCTGGTTTGTTCTCAAACTCCTGATCTCAAGCCATCCACCCACCTCGGTCTCCCAAAGTGCTGGGATTATAGATGTGAACCAATGTGTCCAGCCTTTTTTTTTTTTTTTTAGACAAATTCTGGCTCTGTCACCCAGACGGAGTGCAGTGGCACTGTCTTGGCTCACTGCAACCTCCAGCTCCGAGGCTCAAGCAATTCTGTCACCTCAGCCTCCTAAGTAGCTAGGACCACAGATGCTCACCACCACGCCTGGTTAACTTTTGTATTTTTCGTAGAGACGGGGTTTTGCCATGTTGCCTATGCTGGTCTGGAACTCATGAACTCAAGAGATCGTCCCGCCTCAGCCTCTCAAAGTGCTAGGGTTACAGGTGTGAGCCACCGCGCTTGGGCTGCCCAATTCTAGAACCGCAATAAAGTCAGTTGAGATCTTTGCCATTTGTTGTAATTTTGTCCTTTGACCAGGATGATACAGGAACTTGAATACAAGACTTTCCTAGTTTACTACAAGTTTATTTTTCAGTGCTACTCAGTGGTCGCTGGACTGGGTCTATAATGAAGGGTCCCAGAGGTTTGATAGTATTCTAAGACAATGTACCGTGTCTATTCATTTGAACCTAAATACAAAAATCCTAAAGGGATTGATGAGACAGAGTATTCCTTCCCCAGTCTTGTAAAGTTGGAGCTAACTGTGCAAATGTTTTGTTGCCTAATGGAGAGGATAGCTGCATTTTCTCCACTTATCCAATTTGCCCTCTATGATTGAGAACGGACTGGAAGGGAACTCAGTGTATATCTCATCTTACTACCAGACATATGGACTAGTCCAGTGGCTGAACCAGAGGGAGCTACTTGGGGGAAAATGTTCAGATTAAAATTAATGATTAAGGAAAGAAAGGTGAAATTGTTGCTGAAGGGAAAGTCAATAAATGTGTTGTATAAAAGGAAAAACCTAACAATTTTGGTGAGGCATAAAGAGAGGCTTAGAACAAGAGAATAGTCTTAGCGTGGACTCGGATGTTTGTTGGGGAGAAGAACTCTAGCAAAACAACTTCTTTTGAAGAGGCAAGAAATAAGCTGAATGTAAACAACAGCAAAAATTATCAGGAGTAGTCTATATTTTCAAGATGAGTGAAAAAAGGGGAGCTCCAACTACGACTACAGAAAATGCTAATGTAGGTATGTCTTTTGATTTTTGTTTCACAGGACATTATCGCTGTAGAGGAGAATTTGCCTAAGGAATATATAGACTTGGCTAATGATAGGTTATGATTCCTTTTTTTTTTTTTTCTTTTTTGAGATGGAGTCTTGCTGTTGTCACCCAGGCTGCTGGAGTGCAATGGCACAATCTCGGCTCACTGCAACCTCTGCCTCCCGGATTCAAGCGATTCTCCTGCCTCAGCCTCCCAAGTAGCTGGGATTATAGACACCCGCCACCATGCATGGCTAATTTTTGTATTTTTAGTAGAGACAAGGTTTTTCAACGTTGGCCATGCTGGTCTTGAACTCCTGACTTCAGGTGATCCACCTGCCTCGGCCTCCCAAAGTGCTGGGATTACAAGTGTGAGCCACCGTGCCCAGCCAGATATTAATTTTAACTAAAAATATGCTAAGACAATATGGGCATGCAGTTGGATTATCATCAGTGCCCTGTTTAAAAGATTAAAAAAGGCTGGGCTCATAACTATAGTCCCAGCACTTCGGGAGACTGAGACAGGAGGATCACTTGAGCCCAGGAGTTTGAGATCAGCCTGGGCAACATTGTGTCTATTTTTTTTTTTTTTAAGGAAAACACAAAAAAGAATAAGAAACAAAATATATTAAGGATACAATGTTACTTAATTTAGGGGGAAAATGGAGAAAAACTAATAAGCAGAATATTTTGACTTCAGAACCCCACTACTTAACAGGGAAGTCAAAACTAGCTGTTCCAATTCCAATTGTAACCATCCTCAACACATAGCAGTTTATTTGACATTAAAATACTTGGCTACACTTTCTGTTGCTGTGATATCAGGGTGTGGTTGGCCAAGAGTGTGGTCAGATTCCAAAAAATGATGTTATGATAGTCAAACATACAATATAGTTTAAACATAATCTAGAGTCTCCTCTAACTCCAAGCTAAGGGTATCATGGTTCATACCTAAACTGAGAGTGTAAGAAAATGTAAGGAAAGGTGTTCATGGATAAATTGGTGTGTTTTGTGAAATATTTTGTAGTATCCAACATGAACTGAAATGGGAAGAAGTTGGAAACAGAAACTTCCCAAGAAATAATTTTTAGTTCTTGAGTATAAATTAACTAGGGCCAGAGCAAAAGTTTTGAGAGACCATAAGATCAGTTGAATCCAGCAGATAAGAATGAAAAAGAGATGACATTTGGCAATATTTTGAAAACATTGTATATAAGCAGTCTTACCTTAAAATTATAGAAAACCATAAGTTAATATTTGTATTTGGACTGGGGATGAAATCTATGACAAAAATTTCTAGGCAGAATGATCTATAATGGGTGGAGGCCTGCTTTTCCTACTGGAAGACTGACTTTGCTTACAAACATAATTTAAGACCAGATACCATTTTCGATGATTAAATCATAGAACTACTGAGTAATATAAGGCCAAGGACAGACACTGTGGTTATTTAGTGATTGAATAAACATGACATAGAAACAGAACACACAGTACTTGACTTTGATAAATAGTTCTCCACCCAAATACTGAAAATCATAAGCAATGACTGCCATTAAATTATGGATGACTCTGCCCGCCAATTATTTGCAAGCAGAGTAGATTTGTCATCAGGGACAGGGTAAAGTGAAACTTAATAGTCAATAGCCAGCAATAGTTGAGCAATTTTTTTTTCTTTTTTTTTTTTTTTTTTCGAGAAAGAGTCTTGCTCTGTCACCCAGGATGGAGTGCAATGGCACAATCTTGGCTTACTGCAACCTCCACCTCCCAGGTTTAAGTGATTCTCCTGCCTCAGCCTCCCTAGTAGCTGGGATTACAGGTGTCCACCACCACACCTGGCTAAATTTTTTTGTACTTTTAGTAGAGAGGGGGTTTCACCATGTTGGCCAAGCTGGTCTCGAACTCCTGACCTCAAGTGATCCACCAGCCGCAGCCTCCCAGAGTGCTGGGATTCCAGGCATGAGCCACTGCACCTGGCCTTTTTTTTATTTCTTTTTCTTTTTTTTTTTTTTTTTGAGACAGTGTCTTACTCTGTCACCCAGGCTGGAGTACAGTGGCATGATCTTGGCTCACTGCAACCTCCGCCTCCCGGGTTGAAGTGATTGTGGTGCCTCAGCCTCTTGAGTAGCCTCTTGAGTAGCTGGGATTACAGTGCACACCAACACGCCCGACTAATTTTTTGTATTTTTAGTAGAGATGGGGTTTCGCCATGTTGCCCAGGCTGGTCTCGAACTCTTGAGCTCAGGCAATCCACCCGCCTCAGCCTCCCAAAGTGCTAGGATTATAGGCGTAAGCCACTGCCCCGGGCCATCTTGACCAATTTTGATGTGCCAGGTCTTGTGCTATGTGTTGGGCTTAGTATGTAATTCTCCCAATAATGCTGTAGCTCAGCAGTCCCCAACCTTTTTGGCACCAGGGACTGGTTTCCTGTAAGACAGTTTTTCCACCGGCTGGGAGTGGGGTGACAGGGAGGGGGATGGTTTCAGGATGAAACTGTCAACCATAAATCATCAGTCATTAGATTCTCGTAAGGAGCATGCAACCTAGATCCCTCACATGCACAGTTCACAATAGAGCTCATGTTCCTATGAGAATCTAATGCTGCCACTGATCTGACAGGAGGCGGAACTCAGGCAGTAATGCTTACTCGAGATGGGGTTTCACCATGTTGGCCAGGCTGGTCTCAAACTCCTGACCTCAAGGGATCCGCTTGTCTCGGCCTCCCAAAGTGCTGGAATTACAGGCATGAACCACCGCATCTGGCCAGCAAAATGTTATTGGAATCTCAAACGATTGCCTGGGCTCTTGGAATTCTCACTATTCTGAGGTAAAGCTAGAAGCCACATGTTTGATTTGGATACATCTGTGATTTTCAAGTTCTGGGGATTTTTTGTTTTTTTGTTTTTCCCCTCTAAGTTGATTAACAAAGATGGACTAATAAAAGTCAACCTCAGGTTCTTTCTTGAAACCTAGATCAAATCCTAAATAGCCAGTTCTCTGCTGCCTCCTCCTGGTTTCCTTTAATTGTCAAGAATTAAAAGGTGTAGAAGGCATTTCTTCAGAGAGAGAAGGGGAGAGGGAGAGCGAGACGAAATGAAAGTCAAGCTACTATGAAACCTAATCATGGAACCTAAAGTTCCATGAAGTTAAAAAAAAAAACCAAAAAGGCCCTAACCAAGTAGTCTAGTTCTCCATCACTCAGAATCTCTTCAATTGCTTTGTAAGTCTCACCCAAGTAAGTGTCCGGACACGACCATGGAGGGAAGAATAAGCAGGAATTTGTCTACTTTTGCTTTCTGCTAGACAGTACTTTCAAAATAACTTTTGCATTTCCACAGTAACTCCAAACCCCTCATCCTTGTCTTTACTCCATTATGGGTCCTGATGCACTTCCAGTAACCTTCCTGAAAGGTGTGGTTGAGAGAAATAGGATGGGTGAGAAGATTGGAAAGTGGAGGTAATGCAGACCTAGAAAACCACTAATTAATTATAAATTAACATTTTCAATATATGACATAGGGCTATGACATGGAAAACAGTTCCCATATATTATATTGTATGGAGGAAATTTGTTTCTACTTTGTTTTCTTCTCATTATCTCTTTTTTCCTTTACCACCTTTTATAGTTTATTTTTTATTTATTAATTTTTTTTTTTTTTTTTGAGACAGAGTCTTGCTCTGTCACCCAGGTTGGAGTGCAATGGCGCAATCTCAGCTCACTGCAAGCTCTGCCTCCTGGGTTCACGCCATTCTCCTACCTCAGCCTCCCGAGTAGCTGGGACTACAGGCGCCCGCCACCACGCCCGGCTAGTTTTTTGTATTTTTTAGTAGAGACGGGGTTTCACCGTGTTAGCCAGGATGGTCTCGATCTCCTGACCTCGTGATCCACCCGTCTCGGCCTCCCAAAGTGCTGGGATTATAGGTGTGAGCCACCGTGCCCAGCCTACAGCTTTTTTTTGTTTCTGTCTTTTTATTGGGTTTACATTTTTAAAATATGTCCTTTATCTCACTGGTCCTCCTTTTCATTTTTCTTTCCACTGCTTATTACATTGTAGAAATTTATATTTTAAAATTTGCCACACTGCACTTTTTGTTCTGTGTCTTGAATAGAAATTGGGCAAGAGGAGAAGTTTAAGATAACAGAAATTTGTGTTAGGTTCATTTTCTGCCTCTGTAGAGAAATAGTGCCTTCTAGTGTTTGCAATAACATTTGGGGTTTTTGTTTGTTTGTTTTTGTTTTTTGTTTTCTCAAGAAGGAGTATTGCTCTTGTCGCCCAGGCTGGAGTGCAGTGGCGCAATCTCAGCTCACCACAACCTCCGCCTCCTGGGTTCAAGCGTTTCTCCTGCTTCAGCCTCTCTAGTAGCTGACGTTATAGGTGCCTGCCACCAAGTCCAGCTAATTTTTGTATTTTTAGTAGTAGAGACAGGGTTTCACCATGTTGGCCAGGCGGGTCTGGAACTCCTGATCTTGTGTGATCTGCCCACCTTAGCCTTCCAAAGTGCTGGGATTACAGGCGTGCACCACCATACCAGGCTATTGCAATAACATTTGTATTTACAACATTTCAATTCATCTGAAAAGTAAAATAATATTGTTTAGAAAAAAATTATACTTTTGAAGTTCTCCTGCCATATTTATTAAATATATGCATACCATTATTATCTCCATTTTAGAGATAAAAAGCTAGAATTATAAAACATTTATTTAGGGGTTGGGCGCAGTGTCTCCCTTCTGTAATCCCAGCATTTGGGGAGGCCAAGGCAGGAAGATCACTTGAGTTTAGGATTTTGAGACCAGCCTGGGCAACATAGGGAGATGCTATCTCTACAAAAACATTAAAACATCAGCTGAGTGTGGTGGCACACACTGTCTCAGCTGCTCAGGAGGCTGAGGTGGGAAGATTGCCTGAACCCAGGAGTTTGAGGCTGAAATGAGCCATGATTGTACCACTACACTCCAGCCTAGGCAACAGAGAGAGACCCTGTCTCAATCAAAAAACAAATTTATTTAATAGTGAGTTGATGATAGCACTTAAACCTAACATATGAAAGGGTTTTAAAAAATGTGGCCGGGCACAGTGGCTCACGCCTGTAATCCCAGCACTTTGGGAGGCCAAGGCAGGCAGATCACCTGAGGTCAGGAGTTTGAGACCACGCTGGCCAACATGGAGAAACCCATTTCTACTAAAAATACAAAAATTAGCCAGACATGGTGGTGTGTTCCTGTAATCCCAGCAACTCAGGAGGCTGAGGCATGAGAATCGCTTGAACCTGGGAGGCGGAGGTTACAGTGAGCCAAGATCGCACTACTGCACTCCAGCCTGGGAGACAGAGGAAGACTCCGTCTCAAAAAAAAAAAAAAAAAAATGGTCGGGTGCGGTGGCTCACACCTGTAATCCCAGCACTTTGGGAGGCCAAGGTGGGTGGATCACGAGATCAGGACATCGAGACCATCCTGGCTAACACGGTGAAACCCTGTCTCTACTAAAAAATACAAAAAAAAAAAAAAAAAAAACTAGCCGGGCAAGGTGGCGGGCACCTGTAGTCCCAGCTACTGGGGAGGCTGAGGCAGGAGAATGGCGTAAACCCAGGAGGCGGAGCTTGCAGTGAGCTGAGATCACTTCACTGCACTCCAGCCTGGGCAGCAGAACGAGACTCCGTCTCAAAAAAAAAAAAAAAAAAAAAAATGTATTTCACGTAAAACAGTCCCCACTCAGCTGCCATCAGTCACCAAATGGTGAGAAGACAGATCACCCACAAAGATGATGCCACAGATAGCGAATTGCAAAAGCTGATTGTTGGAGGACAGTTGCATGAACAAGAAATGTTATGGGAGGGTTGCTAAAACTCTAATCTCTCAAGGTAACCCTTTTAGGAGTGATTGAAGGTATGTTTTCTTTGGTTCTGCCACTCCTGAGTCACCTTTATTTCTCCTAGAACTGTCATGTTTCTCTGGAAAAGAACCATGCTCTCAGAGAAGCAGACATATTCCTTAAGAGATTTACCAGATGTGAGAATTTAGTTGTAGCCCTGTATTTCCCAGCTTCCTGTGGGTTTGTATAAGCATTCCCTGAAAAGGATTCTCACTTGTCGACTATCATGAAAATGTAAGAAGAGGTATGTGTATGTTTATATCCATAGTATTAGGCAGGGTTCCCCAGAGGAAAACAACAAATAGGGTGTGTGATTGTGGAGGGTGACAAGTTTCATGATCTATAGGATGAGTTGGCAAGCTGAAAAGCTGATGGTTTACTTCCAGTCAGAGTCTGAAGGCCTGGGAACCAGGACAGCAATGTTTCGGTTTGAGTCTAAAGGGAAGAAAAATTATCTTATATTTGAGATAGCTTTTTTGGTCAGTTTTTTTGGTGAATTGTTTTGTTCTGTTCAGGCCTTCAACTGATTGGATGAGACCCACGCACATTAGGGAAGGCAGTCTGCTTTACTCAGCCTGCAGATTCAAATACTGTGTATGTGTGTGTGTGTGTGTGTGTGTGTGTGTGTGTGTGTGTGTGTGTGTGTGTGTGTGTTTGAGACGGAGTCTTGCTCTGTCGCCCAGGCTAGAGTGCAGTGGCACGATCTTGGCTCACTGCAACCTCTGCCTCCCGGGTTCAAGCAATTCTCCTGCCTCAGCCTCCCGAGTAGCTGGGATTACAGGCGCCTACTACCACACCAGGCTAATTTTTGTGTTTTTAGTAAAAACGGGGTTTCACCATGTTGGCCAGGCTGGTTTCGAACTCCTCACTCCCTGATCCACCCGTCTCGGCCTCCCAAAGTGCTGGAATTACAGGCGTGAGCCACCACACCCAGCCTGTTTGTTTGTTTTTTAAGAGGCAGGGTCTTGCTCTGTCACCCAGGCCAGAGTGGTGCAGTGGTATGATCCTTGCTCACTGCAGCTTTGAACTCCTGGGCTAAAGTCATCCTCCTGCTTCAGCCTCCTGAGTAGCTGTGACTACAGGCCTGTGCCACCATGTACAGCTAATTTTGTTTTAGGGAGACAGGATCTTGCTGGGTTGCCCAGGCTGATCTTAAACTTCTGGTCTTAAGTGATCCTCTTACCTCGGCCACCCAAAGCACTAGGATTACAGCCATAACCCACCTCACCCAGCCCTCAAATGTGCCTAGAAACACTTTCATAGACACACTGAGAATGTTTTACCAAGTATCTGGACACCCCATGGCATAATCAACTTGATACATAAGATTAACCATGGCCAGGCGTGGTGGCTCATGCCTGTATTCCCAGGACTTTGGGAGGCCAAGGTGGGCGGATCACCTGAGGTCAGAAGTTTGAGACCAGCCTGGCCAACAGGGTAAAACCTCGTCTCTACTGAAAATACAAAAATTAGCCGGGTATGGTGACATGTGCCTATAGTCCCAGCTACTCGGGAGGCTGAGGCAGGAGAATTGTTTGAACCCGGGAGGTGGAGGCTGCAGTGAACTGAAAATACAGGAAAATAAAAAATAAAAATAAAAAAAAAGAAGATTGTCATTCCATAATTAAGAGAAGGAGAAAACCATCTCTGAAATTTTGCTGTTTGGGCTGGGCGTGGTGGTTCAGCCCTGTAATCCCTGCATTCTGGGAGACCAACCTGGGAGGATTGCTTGGGCCCAGGAGTTTGAGACCAGCCTGGGCAATGTAGTGAGACTTCATCTCTATACTTTTTTTTTTTTTTTTTTTTGAGATTGAGTCTGCCTCTGTTGCCCAGGCTAGAGTGCAGTGGCATGATCTCGACTCACTGCAACCTCCACCTCCTGTATTCAAGCTATTCTCCTGCCTCTTCCTCCCAAGCAGCTGGAACTACAGGCGCCCACCACCACGCCTGGCTAATTTTTGCATTTTTAGTAGACACGAGGTTTCACTATATTGGCCAGGCTGGTCTTGAACTCATGACCTTGTGATCCCCTTGCCTCGGCCTCCCAAAATACTGGGATTGCAGGCATGAGCCACCATGCCTGGCCGATAATCTTTTTTTTTTTTTTTTTTTTTGAGATGGAGTCTGGCTCAGCTGCCCAGCCTGGAATGTGGTGGCACAATATCGGTTCACTGCAACCACTGTCTCCCATGTTCAAGCAATTCTCCTGTCTCAGACTCCTGAGTAGCTGGGCTTACAGGCACCCGCCATCATGCCCAGCTAATTTTTTTTTTTTTTTTTTGTATTTTAGTAGAGACAGTGTTTTACCATGTTGGCCAGGCTTATCTTGAACTCCTGATCTCAGGTGATCCGCCCACCTTGGCCTCCCAAAGTGCTAAGATTACAAGTGTGAGCCACCACACCCAGCCAATTTTTTTTTTAATTAGCCGGGCCTGGTGCCCAGAAGGTCAAGGCTGCAGTGAGCTATGATCATGCCACTGCGCTCCAGCCTAGGTGAAAGAGTGAAACCTTGTCTCAAAAAGAAATTTTGCTGTGTTTGCCTTATACTTCTGACCGTGGTGGAACAATTGATAGTGGATTAGTTCTCCCCCTGAAATCAACTGTAAAACTGGACAAAACATATGCAGCAACTATATTCTGGCAGTATAAAGTAAACAGCAGAAGACTGCAATTTCTGAGAGAAAGGAAACTCATGAGGTGAGCCCCATGATTGATCAGCTGTCTGCTTGGGGACAACTCCCTAACTATAATGCAGAGGGCTTGATTCTGACCAGAACATAGCGGTCCTGCTGACTGAGGTCGTAGATATGAGAGTCTGGGACCGCTGAGCTAAGTGAAATCTCTGGGGCCAGGCATTAGAGAGGAACCAAGCTATGCAGAAAGGTCCTTATCTATCAACACAGAAAAAGCATTTGACAAAATTTCTTTTTCTTTCGTTTTTTTCCCCACGCTACACAGATGCTTTTTTTTTTTTTTCTTTTTCTTTTTCTTTTTTTTTTTTTGAGAGAGTCTCACTGTGTCACCCAAGCTGGAGTGAAGTGTCATGATCTTGGCTCACTACAACTTCCACCTTCCAGGTTCAAGTGATTCTCCTGCCTAAGCCTCCTGAGTAGCTGGGACTGCAGACACCCACCACCATGCCGTTAATTTTTTTTTTTCGTACTTTTAGTAGAGATGGGGTTTCACCATGTTGGTCAGTCTGGCCTCGAACTCCTGACCTCAAGTGATCCACCCACCTCGGCCTCCCAAAGGGCTTGGATTAGAGGTGTGAGCCACTGCACCTGGCCTTTTTGTTTTGTTTTGTTTAGAGAGAGAGATGGAGTCTCAGTATGTTACCCCCAAGTTGGTCTAGAACCCCTGGGCTCAAGCAGTCCTTTCACCTCAGCCTCCCAAAGTGTTGGGCCTACAGGCGTGAGCCACCACACTCAGCCCAACATTCAACAAAATTTAATAACCATTCATGCCATAAATTATCAGGGAACTAGGAATAGATGAGCACTTCCTTTGAAGTTTAAGTAGAAATATGTACAAAAATTACAACTAGCATATTTAATGGTAAAACAGTGAAATGCTTTCTCCTCAAGACTGGGAATAAAGCTAGGATAACCACATTTACCACTTCCATTACATTGTTTCAGAGGTCTTTTTGAATGTAGCAAGACAAAAATAAAGATATAAAAATTCAAGGCCGGGCGCGGTGGCTCAAGCCTGTAATCCCAGCACTTTGGGAGGCCGAGACGGGCGGATCACGAGGTCAGGAGATCGAGACCATCCTGGCTAATACGGTGAAACCCCGTCTATACTAAAAAATACAAAAAACTAGCCGGGCGACGAGGCGGGCGCCTGTAGTCCCAGCTACTCGGGAGGCTGAGACAGGAGAATGGCGTGAACCCGGGAGGCGGAGCTTGCAGTGAGCTGAGATCCGGCCACTGCACTCCAGCCTGGGCGGCAGAGCAAGACTCCGTCTCAAAAAAAAAAAAAAAAAAAAAATTCAAAAGTCGGCGGGGTGCCGTGGCTCAAGCCTGTAATCCCAGCACTTTGGGAGGCCGAGACGGGCAGATCACGAGGTCAGGAGATCGAGACCATCCTGGCTAACACGGTGAAACCCCGTCTCTACTAAAAAAATACAAAAAACTAGCCGGGTGAGGTGGCGGGCGCCTGTAGTCCCAGCTACTCAGGAGGCTGAGGCAGGAGAATGGCGTGAACCCGGGAGGCGGAGCTTATAGTGAGCCGAGATCGTGCCACTGCACTCCAGCCTGGGCGACAGAGCGAGACTCCATCTCAAAAAAAAAAAAAAAAAATTCAAAAGTCCTGGAATTTGAAGTCTAAGAACCAGGAGCTCCAATGTCTAAGCATGGGAGAAGATGAATGTCCCAGCTCAAAAAGAGAGAGAGTGAATTTGCCCTTCTTGCCCACCTTTGTGTGTGTGTATGTGAGAGAGTTTCACTCTGTCACCCAAGCTGGAGTGCAATGGTGCAATCTCGGCTCCCTGCAACCTCTGCTTCCTGGGTTCAAGCAATTCTCCTGTCTCAGCCTACTGCGTAGCAGGTACCGCAGGCGCACACCACCACACCCAGTTAATTTTTGTATTTTTAGTAGAGACAGGGTTTCACCATGTTGGTCAGGCTGGTCTCGAACTCCTGATCTCAAGTGATCCACCTGCCTCAGCCTCCCAGAGTGCTGGGATTACAGACGTGAGCCACCACGCCTGGCCTCTTCTTCCACCTTTTTATTCTATTTGGTTCCCAATGAATTAAATGATGCCCACCCACATTTATGAGGGCAAAACCTCTTTACTCAGTCAACTGATACAAATGCTGGTCTCTTCCAGAAACACCCTCACAGACACACCCAGAAATAATGTTTTACCAGCCATCTGGGCATCCCTTAGTCCACCCAAGTTGACCCCAAATTAACTATCGCACCATCTTACCAGCTCCCTTTCCCACATCCAAATAATCACTGAATCCTGTTAATGCAACTTCTAAGTCAGCTTAAGTTTTGGCATTCTCTCTTTTTCAGTACTAATTCTTAGATCAGTTCCTGGACTAGTAAAATAATCTCTTAACTGGTGATTCTGCCTAGAGTCAGCTCTTCACAAATAATCCTCTGTGTTGTTGCCAGGGTGTTCTTTCTAAGATCTTTCTCTAACTATGTCATTTCCCCATTTAAAACCCTCTGCAGTACAGGACAAAGTTCAAATTCCTTTACATCTGAATCCCATTCTCCACCTTATGCATTGCACTAGAACATTATACATCTCTTTATTTCCTGCACACATCATGCTCTTGTATATGGTGTTTCTGCTGCCTGGAATGTCCTTTCCACCTTGACTTCCTGCTGCATATCTATTCATCCTTTCAAATCTGGTGCCTGCAACACTTGCTGGTGTTCCTGAACCTCACAGTGAGAATATCCTCCTCTGCACTATTTCACGGCCTTGCACATAGTTCAGTTGTTTCACACATCACACACTGTTGTGTTATGTATTGATATGGCTGTCTTCACAACTAGGCTCTGAGCACCTTAAAGGCCGGGACTGACTCCAGTCAGTCTAATGCAAAGGACAGTGCTGTTATGGAAATGTTTATTGAACTGAACTGAAAATCCTGCCACATAAGGAGAGCTTAGGAAGGACAGAGAAGAGATAGAATGCTGAAAATGCCAAGCATAAACTTTGCAGTGGCTGAACTGTAAGAAGTTCACCCAAAGAATCAGCTCTGAGTCATCTCTTTTGAGGTTCAAAATCACACAAATGAAGCAACTGAATGTAGAATTTAACCACTTACTTTGAAGAGGGTTTCTTGCTAGCCATTCAGGAAAACACAAAATGATGCAAATATCTTTTTAAAATAAAGAATATGTAGAAATTCAAATCAAGTATTAAAATGTAAAGCTAGTTCACCTCCTCAGAGAGAATGAATAACTTGGAAGAGGAAAAAATGGTCTAAAAATTTCTGTTAGTATAGTATCTCTTCTTTCTCTTGCATTATCATTTTGTATTTTCTAAGAGATAGAACTCACTTTCTGTTCCTACTGTTTTATAAGGCCTCTATTTTAGCAGTAAATTGATTGAATTACTGCCTGAAACTCTACATTTTAGATGAAATATTATAAATAGGATGTTTTGTGAATTGCGGTTACTTGTTACATAAAGGAACAGCTATAAAAATGCATCCGAATAGGTAAGACATTTTGAAAAGCAAGATTTTGTATTAAACTGTCGTGATGCACTGTAATAGGTTAGTCCAAAAATATTAACTTGTTTTTCTTGTCTTTTTCTTTTCTTTTTTTCTTTTTTTTAGCTCAAAGGACCTGGCATAAAAATATTAACTTGTAATAAAAGTGTTTAGTAGCACTAATATGTGATGGCAATTTCAGGAACGTCAATGTTCTGAGCAAGAAGAACAAGGAACAGAAGGTATAATGATAACAGATGACAGAGGAAAAAGCAGACTCAATCAACTCCTACTTTTCCATCATTTTTCCATTACAGAGAATTATCCTCAAATTAGAAAGAGTAGGACCTACGTGGTAAAGAAAAAATTTACATGCAAGGCAGATGAGGAAGTAAGGCAGAGAGGAGGTAAGACAGCATCCAGCCCCTTCACACAACTCCATTCTCTGTCTTACTGAAACAATGTGAAATGTGGTGGTAACTTTACTGGGGACAGGAGAGGTGCCAGAAGTTTGAAGATGGACTAGTGTCCTCGTTTTCTAAAAGAAGAACCTATAAGTCTCTGAGCACATTTTTCCTTGGCAAAATTCTGGAATGCATAATTAGACAAATGGTTTGTGAATCTTTAGAAAAGTGGCAAAAACAAGGCACAGCATAAATTCACTAAAAAATAAGTGGACCTAAAGTAAGCATTCTTTCTTCCTGATAGGAATCCTGCTTTCCTTGATCTGACACCTGCAGGGTCAAGTATGGGCCTTGGAGTCAGCTGAGGCTGAATTCCAATTCCAGTTCCACCACTCTAAAAGTGACACTTGGACACCAAATTCTCTGAGACCCTCCTGTAATGTGAGTGTAGTGGAGCTACTTTGGGGTTAGCACGCTCTCCCCCAGGGCCTTCCTTGAGACCAATGTCACACATGGTCTCATTACAAAACAGTAACAACAAAAATCCCAACTTTGGAAGCATTAATAAATAATGGGGATTATATTATACATAACAAAGCAAAATCTTCATAAAAATCATCTTCTATAACCCGAGTCTGGCCAAGTGCAGTGGCTCACGCCTGTATTCCCAGCACTTTGGGAGGCCAAAGTGGGCAGATCGCTTGAGCCCAGGAGTTCCAGACCAGCCTGGGTGACATAGGAAAACCCCATCTCTACAAAAAATACAAAAATTAGCTGGGCATGGTGGTGGGTGCCTGTACTCCCAGCACAAGGGAGTCTAAGGCAGGAGGATCACTTGAGCCCAGGAGTTTAAGACCAGCCTGGGTAACATAGGAAGGCCCTGTCTCTTCCAAAAATACAAAAATGAGGCCAGGCGCAGTGGTTCACGCCTGTAATCCCAGCACTTTGGGAGGCCAAGGCAGGTGGATTACCTGAGGTCAGGAGTTCGAGAGCAGACTGGCCAACATGGTGAAATCATGTCTCTACTAAAAGTACTAAAATTAGCCATGCATGGTGGCGGGTGTCTGTAATCCCAGCTACTTGGGAGGCTGAGGCAGGAGAATCCCGTGAACCCAGGAGGCGGAGGTTGCAGCGAGCCAGGGTTACGCCATTGCACTCCAGCCTGAGAAATAAGAGTGAAACTCCGTCTCAAAAAAAAAAAAAAAAAAAAATTAGCTATGTGTGATGGTGGACACCCATAGTCTCAGCAACTGGGGAGGCTGAGGTGGGAGGATCACTTGGGCCCAGGAGGTCAAGGCTGCAGTGAGCCGTGATTGCACCACTGCACTCCAGCCTCAGCAACAGAGCAAAAAATAGAATCTGACACCTTCCCTAAAATTCTTCCCTTAGGAATCTACATCATTTCCTTCACCTCTTAACTCCCTGAAAACAACAAAAACAAAACAAAACAAAACAAAAAGCAACTACTACTTTCTCTACAACTTCTCCAGGCATATTTCTCTTTCTCTCCCAGTGATCACTAAAAGAAAAGGCAGCCAACAATATTTGGAAAAACAAACATGTGGTTAGCTAAAACTAGACCACACTCATGTATGCCTTACAGGTCCTCAATTCTTCTCCCGTAATAAAAATTAAAACAATAATACCTCAGAAAGTTTTTGAGGGGACTAAGTTAAAAGTAATCTATCAAGGCTAGGTGTGATGGCTCACACCTATAATCCCACCACTTTGGGAGGACAAGGCCGTAGGATGGATTGAGGCCAGGAGTTCAAGAGCAGCCTGAGCAACATATCAACATGTTGTCTCTACAAAAAACAAAAATAAATTTTTTTTTGAGACAATGTCTTGCTCTGTCAGCCAGGCTGGAGTGCAGTGGCACAATCTTGGCTCACTGCAAACTCGCCTCCTGGGTTCGAGCGATTCTTGTGCCTCAGCCTTCCAAGTAGCTGTGATTACATACATGCACCACCACACCTGGCTAATGTTTGTATTTTTAGTAGAGAGGGGGTTTCACCATGTTGGCCAGGCTGGCCTCAAACTCTGATCTCAAGTGATCCACCTGCCTCGGCCTCCCAAAATGCTGGGATTATAGGCAAGAGCCACTGTGTCCAGCCTCTACAAAAAAAATTTTAAAAATTAGCTGGGTGTGGTGGTATGCACTTGTAGTCATAGCTGCTTGGGAAGCTGAGGCGAGAGGATTGCTGGAGCCTAGGAGGTTCAAGCTACAATGAGCCATAACTGTGCTACTGCACTCCGGCCTAGGTGACAAAGCAAGCAAGACCCTGTCTCAAAAAACCCCCAAACACACACACACACACACACACACACACACACACACACACACACACACACACTCTTAAAGCTTGACCAGGCCACTCAATAAATGATAGTTTTTATTATTCATTACTATTCTTACTACTGTGGTAGATCAAGAAAATGGTGTGGAACCTGTGTCCTTCTTATTTAGAGGCATTCGACAAATCTTCATGAAGAAGGAGGGCTGGATAATAGCACAGTTTATTGGAAGCTGAGATTATGCAAAGGTTGAAATAGAAATTTCTAGCAACTTGTCAAAGGCCTCTATGACCCTTTGCTGTTAAACCTTTTTATGAATGACTTGGCATGATCAAGCATGGAGGAAGTATGCTTGTCAAATCTGCAGATAATACAAAAAGGGGAGGGCTTGATGGGTCAATGGCTGAGTGGCAGAATGCACATTTCAGGAGATCTAAACAGGCTGAGCCAAGAAGTAATTTAACCTAAAGCTGAGTGTGTATGCTTGAAAAACATAACTACTGCATAAAAACAGAATGATGAGACTTGGATTTACTAGCATTTCAAGTGAAAAAATACTGGAACATCTTGTTGACTACAAGCTCAAAAATGAACCATCAGTCGTATAAAACCTAAAGAGCAATTGCAACAGTGATGGCCCTACACAGAATATTTCCTTTTTTTTTTTTCTTTTCTAAAATAATTTTTAATTAAAAAGGAAATACAGATGGGGTGTTCTTATGTTGCCCAGGCTGGTCTTGAACTCCTGTGCTTAAGCAATCCTTCCGTCTCGGCCTCCCCAAAGTGCTGGGATTACACATGTGAAGCCACTATGCCCAGCCTATGTTCTTATTTCCCTACAGCATCAAGTAGTGGTGTCATAGCCTGAAGATCCCACGTTCTAGTCTTGGCCCTCCGGCACTTACTAGCTGCATGACCTTGGGCATGTTGGTGAATCTTTCTGAGTCCTAATCCTGCAATTCAAAAGAGGTAGGGAGGGGAGTTTGGACTAATTTATTACTCTGTGTGTGTGTGTGTGTGTGTGTGTGTGTGTGTGTGTGTGTGAATGAGACAGGGTCTCACTCTGTCACCCAGGCTGGAGTGCAGTGGTTCAATCATAACTCACTGCAGCCTTGAACTCCTGGGCTTAAGCAATCCTCCTGCCTTAGCCTTCTGAGTAGGTGGAACTATAAGCATGCACCACCATGCCTGGCTAATTTTTTTTTTTTTTTTTTGAGACAGAGTCTCTCTTGCCCAGGCTGGAGTGCAGTAGCATGATCTTGGCTTGCTGCAACCTCTACCTCCCAGGTTCAAGCAATCCTCCTGCCTCAGCCCCTCTAGTAGCTGGGATTACAGGCACATGCCGTAATGCCTGGCTAATTTTTGTATTTTTAGTAGAGATAGGGTTTCACCAGGTTGGCCAAGCTGGTCTCGAACTCCTGACCTCAAGTGATCCATCCACCTCAGCCTCCAAAGTGCTGGGATTACAGGCGTGAGCCACCATGCCCAGCCACACCTGGCTAATTTTTTTTTTTTAATTAAACTTTAAATTCTGGGATACACATGGAGAACATGCAGGTTTGTTACATAGATATAGACACACCTTGGTGGTTTGCTGCACCCATCAACCTGTCATCTACATTAGGTATTTCTCCTAATGCTATCCTTCCCCTAGCCCCCATCCCCTGACAGGCCCCAGTGTGTGATGTTCCCCTCCTTGTGTCCATGTAATCTCATTGTTCGACTCCCACTTATAAGTGTGAACATGTGGTGTTTGGTTTTCTGTTCCTGTGTTAGTTTGCTGAGAATTATGGTTTCCAGCTTCATTCATGTCCCTGCAAAGGACATGAACTCATCCTTTTTATGGCTGCATAGTATTCTATGATGTGTATGTGCCACATTTTCTTTATCCAGTCTATCAATGATAGGCATTTGGGTTGGTTCCAAGTCTTTGCTGTTGTGAACAGTGCTGCAATAAACATACATGTGCATGTGTCTTTATAGTAGAATGATATATAATCCTTTGTGTATATGCCCAGTAGTGGGATTGCTGGGTCAAATGGTATTCCTGTTTCTAGATCCTTGAGGAATCACCACACTGTCTTCCACAATGGCTGGACTAATTTACACTCCCACCAACAGTGTAAGAGTGTTCCTATTTCTCCACATCCTCTCCAGCATGTGTTGCTATCCTGACTTTTTAATTATTGCCATTCTTTTTTTTTTTTTTTTTTTCTTTTTTTTTGAGATGGAGTCTCGCTCTGTCACCCAGGCTGGAGTGCAGTGGCGCAATCTTGGCTCATTGCAAGGCTCTACCTCCCGGGTTCACGCTATTCTCCTGCCTCAGCCTCAGGTGTAGCTGGGACTACAGGTGCCCGCCACCGCACCCGGCTAATTTTTTGTATTTTTAGTGGAGACGGGGTTTCACCGTGTTAGCCAGGATGGTCTCGATCTCCTGACCTCGTGATCCGCCTGTCTCGGCCTCCCAAAGTGCTGGGATTACAGGCATGAGTCACCGCGCCCAACCTTTTTTTTTTTTTTTTTGAGAGGGAGTCTCGCTCTGTTGCCCAAGCTGGAGTGCAGTGGCACGATCTCAGCCCACTGCAAGCTCTGCCTCCCGGGTTCATGCCATTCTCCTGCCTCAGCCTCCTGAGTAGCTGGGACTATGGGCGCCTGCCACCACACCTGGCTAATTTTTTGTATTTTTAGTAGAGACGAGGTTTCACCATGTTAGCCAGGATGGTCTCGATCTCCTGACCTCGTGATCTGCCTGCCTTGGCTTCCCAAAGTGCTGGGATTACAGTTGTGAACCACCACGCCCGGCCCTAATGATTGCCATTCTAACTGGCGTGAGATGGTATCTCATTGTGGTTTTGATTTGCATTTCTCTAATGACCAGTGATGATGAGCTTTTTTTCATCTGTTTGTTGGCCACATAAATGTCTTCCTTGGAGAAGTGTCTGTTAACATCTTTCGCCCACTTTTTGATGGGGTTGTTTGTTTTTTTCTTATAAATTTGTTTAAGTTATTTGCAGATTCTGGATATTAGTCTTTTGTCAAATGGGTAGATTGTAAAAATTTTCTCCCATTCTGTAGGTTGCCTATTCACTCTGATGATAGTTTTTTTTTTGCTATGTAGAAGCTCTTTAGTTTAATTAGATATCGTTTGTCAATTTTGGCTCATGTTGCCATTGCTTTGGTGTTTTATTCATGAAGTCTTTGCCCATGCCTATGTCCTGAATGGTATTGCCTAGGTTTTCTTCTAGGGTTTTTATGGTTTTAGGTCTTATGTTTAAGTCTTTAATCCATCTTGAGTTAATTTTTGTATAAGGTATAAGGAAGGGATTCAGTTTCAGTTTTCTGCATATGGCTAGCCAGTTTTCCTAACACCATTTATTAAATAGGGAATCCTTTCCCCATTGCTTGTTTTTGTCAGGTTTGTCGAAGATCAGATGGTTGTAGATGTGTGGCGTTATTTCTGAGGCCTCTGTCCTGTTCCTTTGGTCTATATATCTATTTTGGAACCAGTACCATGCTGTTTTGGTTACGGTAGCCTTGTAGTAAGTTTGAAGTCAGGTAGCGTGATGCCTCCAGCTTTGTTCTTTTACTTAGGATTGTCTTGGCTATATAGGATCTTTTTTAGTTCCATATGAAATTTACCATAGTTTTTTCTAATTCTATGAAGAAAGTCTATGGTAACTTGATGCAGATAGTATTGAATCTATAAATTACTTTGGGCAGTATGGCCATTTTCACAATATTGATTCTCCCTATCCATGAACATGGAATGTTTTTCCATTTATTTGTGTCCTCTCTTATTTCCTTGAGCAGTGGTTTACAGTTCTCCTTGAAGAGGTCCTTTGCATCCCTTGTAAGTTGTATTCCTAGGTATTTTATTCTCTTTGTAGCAATTGTGAATGGGAGTTCACTCATGATTTGGCTCTCTATTATTGGTATATAAGAATTCTTGTGATTTTTGCACATTGATTTTTGTATCCTGAGACTTTGCTGAAGTTGCTTATCAGCCTAAGGAGATTTTGGGCTGAGACAATGGGGTTTTCTAAATATACAATCATGTCATCTGCAAACAGGGACAATTTGACTTCCTCTCTTCCTATTTGAATACCCTTTCTTTCTTTCTCTTGCCTGATTGCCCTGGCCAGAACTTCCAATACTATGTTGAATAGTAGCGGTGAGAGAGGGCATCCTTTTCTTGTGCCAGTTATCAAAGGGAATGCTTCCAGCTTTTGCCCATTCTGTATGATATTGGCTGTGGGTTTGTCATAAATAGCTCTCATTATTTTGAGATACATTCCATCAATACCTAGTTTACTGAGTGTTTTTAGCATGAAGGGGTGTTGAATTTTATAGAAGGCTTTTTCTGCATCTATTGAGATAATCATGTGGTTGTTGTCATTGCTTCTGTTTATGTGATGGATTACATTTATTAATTTGTGTATGTTGAACCAGCCTTGTATCCCAGGGATGAAGCCAACTTGATCGTGGTGGATAAGCGTTTTGATGTGCTGCTGGATTTGGTTTGCCAGTACTTTACTGAGGATTTTCACATCAACGTTCATCAGGGATATTGGCTTGAAATTTTCTTTTTTTGTTATGTCTCTGTCAGGTTTTGGTACCAGGATGATGCTGGCCTCAAAAGATGAGTTAGGGAGGAGTCCCTGTTTATCTATTGTTTGGAATAGTTTCAGAAGGAATGGTACCAGCTCCTCTTTGTACCTCTGGTAGAATTTGGCTGTGAATCCATCTGGTCCTGGGGTTTTTTTTGCTTGATAGCTACTTATTACTGCCTCAATTTCAGAACTTGTTTTTGCAGTGGCTGGTACCGGTTTTTCCTTTCGATATTTAGTGCTTCCTTCAGGAGCTCTTGTAAAGCAGGTCTACTGGTGACAAAACCTCTCAGCATTTGCTTGTCTGTAAGGGATTTTATTTCTCCTTTGCTTATGAAGCTTAGTTTGGCTGGATATGAAATTCTGGGTTGAAAATTACTTTCTTTAAGAATGTTGAATATTGCCACCACTCTCTTCTGGCTTGTAGGGTTTCTGCAGAGAGATCCACTGTTAGTCTGATGGGCTTCCCTTTGTGGGTAACCTGATATTTCTGGCTACCCTCAACATTTTTTCCTTCATTTCAACCTTGGTGAATCTGACGATTATGTGTCTTGGGGTTGCTCTTCTGAAAGAGTATCTTTGTGGCATTCTCTATATTTCCTGAATTTGAATGTTGGCCTGTCTTGCTAGGTTGGGGAAGTTCTCCTGGATAATCTCCTGAAGAGTCTTCTCCAACTTGGTTCCATTCTCCCTGTCACTTTCAGGTACACCAATCAAACATAGGTTTGGTGTTTTTACATAGTCCCATATTTCTTGGAGGATTTTTTCATTCATTTTCATTCTTTTTTCTCTAATCTTGTCTTCACACTTTATTTCATTAAGTTGATCTTTAGTCTCTGATATCCTTTCTTCCACTTGATTGATTCGGCTATTGATACTCATGTATGCTTCACGAAGTTCTCGTGCTGTGTTTTTCCGCTCCATCAGGTCATTTATGTTCTTCTCTAAACTGGTTGTTCTAGTTAGCAATTCCTCTAACCTTTTTTCAAGGTTCTTAGCTTCCTTGCATTGGGTTAGAACATGCTCCTTTAGCTCGGAGAAGTTTGTTATTACCCACCTTCTGAAGCCTACTTCTGTCAATTAGTCTAACTCATTCTCCGTCCAGTTTTATACCTGCTGATGAGGACTTGTGATCCTTTGGAGAAGAAGAGACATTCTGGTTTTTGGAATTTTCAGGCTTTTTGCATTGGTTTTTCCTCATCTTCATGAATTTATCTAGCTTTGGTCTTTGATGTTGGTGACCTTCGGATGGGGTTTCGGTGTGGACATCCTTTTTGTTGATGTTGATGCTATTCCTTTCTGTTTGTTAGTTTTCCTTCTAACAGTCAGGCCCCTCTGCTGCAGGTCTGCTGGAGTTTGCTGGACGTCCACTCTAGACCCTGTTTGCCTGGGTGTCACCAGTGGAGGCTGCAGAGCAGCAAAGATTGCTGCCTGCTCCTTCCTCTGGAAGCTTCATCCCAGAGGGGCATCTGCCAGATGATGCCTGACTAATTTTTCTTAAGTTTTTGGAGAGATGGATTCTCCCTATGTTGCCCAGGCTGGTCTTGAACTCCTGGCCTCAAGGGGTCCTCCTGCCTGAGCTTCTCAAAGTGTTGGGATTACAGATATGAGCCACTGGAACTGGCCAAGACTAAATTATTTCTGAAAAAAACTTATGGCCATGAAATTATATTTCAATTATTTAATTCGAAGCCAGTAGTTATTTTAAGCAATTTAGGTTAGCAGATTAACTGATTGCCATTTTAGATAAGGGATACATTAGTTGTTGTAAATGGTATAAATCCAATTCAAATTATTTCAGGCAAAACAGGATTATATAGGTTCTCAGAATTCAACAAATGGTTAAGCAATGAAACAGTGGGAAGGACAGAGATGCAGCTGAGCCTTGGGAACCCTGATACTCACACTAAGATAGACCTCAGTTCTAAGAGAAGTAAGATTTGAAATTGGTTACTTGATTTGGCTGTGAAAGCCAGCCTTGGCCGATGAATTACAGAAAGAAGAAGGGAGAGGAGCAGGAACTGAGCTTTGTTGAATGTCCACTATGTGTCAGGTTCTGTGCTAAATAATGTCAAGAAATCTCTTTTAATCCTTATCAAAAAGTATAGAAACTGAAGTTTAGCGTGTTTTAAGAAACTTGCCTAAAGTCAAGTGGCAGGGCCAGATGCAGTGACTCACGCCTGTAATCCCAGCACTTTGGGAGGCCAAGGCAGGCAGATCATGAGGTCAGGAGATCGAAACCATCCTGGCTAAAATAGTGAAACCCCATCTCTACTAAAAATACAAAAAAAAAAAAAAAAAAAAAAAATTAGCTGGGCGTGGTGGCGGGCGCCTATAGTCCCAGCTACTCAGGAGGCTGAGGCAGGAGAATGGCATGAACCCGGAAGGTGGAGCTTGCAGTGAGCCGAGATCACGCTACTGGACTTCAGCCTGGGTGACAGAGCGAGACTCCATCTCAAAATAAATAAATAAATAAATAAATAAATAAATAAATAATGCAAAATTTACCCGGGCATGGTGGTCCACTCCTATAATCCCACCTACTCAGGAGGCTGAGGCAGGAGAATTGCTTGAACCTGGGAGGCAGAGGTTGCAGTGAGCAGAGATCGTGCCACTGCACTCCATCATGGGCAACAGAGCAAGACTCTGTCTGGAAAAAATAAATAAATACACACAAAAAAAATTAAGTAAATTCAAAGTAGAACCAAAGAAGTGGCAGTGACAAATAATTTTCCCTGGTTTGGTTTAATGATGCTCAGCTAATAATATGCTTCAAAATATTTTTCTTTTCTTTGTTTTTTGTTTGTTTTTGTTTTTGTTTTTCCAACAGAGTTTCGCTTTTATTGCCCAGGCTGGAGAACAATGTTGTGTTCTCGGCTCACTGCAACCTCGGCCTCCTGGGTTCAAGCGATTCTCCTGCTATAGCTTCTCAAGTAGCTGGGATTACAGGTGCCCACCACCATGCCCAGCTAATTTTTGTGTCTTTAGTAGAGACAGGATTTTGCTGTGTTGGTCAGGCTGATCTCGAACTCCTGACCTCAGGTAATCTGCCCGCCTCGGCCTCCCAAAATGCTGGGAATAGAAATATGAGCCACCACGCCTGGCTGCAAATATTTCTTAATAGTGGTAGCAGCCGGGTGCAGTAGCTCACGCCTGTAATCCCAGCACTTTGGGAAGTTGAGGCTGGCAGATCATGAGATCAGGAGATCGAGACCATCCTAGCCAACATGGTGAAACCCTGTCTCTACTAAAAATACAAAAATTCGCTGGGCATCAAAAGGTGGAGGTTGCAGTGAGCCAAGAATGCGCCACTGCACTCCAAACTGGGCGACAGATTGAGACTCCGTCTCAAAAAAATAAAATAAATAAATAAGCTAGGAGTGGTGACGTGTACCTGTAGTCCCAGCTACTGGGGAGGCTGAGGCAGGAGAATCTCTTGAACCCAGGAGGCAGAGGTTTCAGTGAGCCAGGATGGCGCCACTGCACCAGCTTGGAGGCAGAGCGAGACTTCATCTAGAAAAAAAAAAAGTGGTAGCTAACAGATTTATAGTGCTTACTGAGTGACAAGAGCATATATAAGGTTAACTTTTTAATTTTTTTTTTTTTTTTGAGACAGAGTTTTACACTGTCACCCAGGCTGGAGTGCAGTGGCGCAATCTCAGCTCACCGCAACCTCCGCCTCCTGGGTTCAAGCAATCCTCCTGCCTCAGCCTCCTGAGTAGCTGGGACTACAGGCGCGTGCCACCATGCCTGGCTGATTTTTTGTATTTTTAGTAGAGATGGGTTTCACCATGTTGGCCAGGCCAATCTCAAACTCCTAACCTCAGGTGATCCACCCACCTCAGCCTCCCAAATTGCTGGGATTACAGTCGTGAGCCACCATGCCCAGCCAACTTTTTAATGATTTTTAATTTTTTTTTTTCAGACAGTGTCTCTCTGTCACCCAGGCTGGAGTACAGTGGTGCAGTCTCAGCTCACTGCCACCTCTGCTGCCTAAGTTCAAGCAATCCTCCCTCCTCAGTCTCCCAAGTAGCTGGGATTACAGGCAGAAACCACCATGCCCAGCTAATTTTTGTATTTTTAGTAGAGACAGGATTTCATCATGTTGCTCAGGCTAGTCTTGAACTCCTGAGCTCAAGTGATCTGTCCATCTCGGCCTCCCAAAGTGCTGGGATTTCAATTTTTAATTTTATAATAATTATAGATTCACAGGAAGTTGCGAGGTTCCATGTGCCCTTCACCCAGTTTCCCCCAGTGGTTACCTCTCACATAAATACAGTACACTGTATCAAAACAAGGAATTTGACATTGTTGCAATGTGTGTGCATAGTTCTATGTCATTTTATCACATATGTAGATTTGTGTAACCACCACTACAATCAAGTCACTGGTTCTGAGATTTTACCTTACCTCCCTTTACATCCCTTTACCCTCCCTCATTTATCGTTTAATTGTCTTAAGTATTTCCTCTATGTACATCGAGAATTAGAAAGGGTTATTTTTGCTTCAACTGCCAAACATAACTTAGAAAATGCAAGAGAAGGAAAGTCTATTGTATTTACCTACGGTTTTCTTCTTTCCATGTTTTATCTTCCTTCCTGATGTTCCAAGATTTTTTCTTTTATTTCCTTTTTGTTTAGAGAACTTCTTTTTTTTTTTTTGAGATGGAGTTTCGCTCTTGTTGTCCAGGTTGGAGTGCAGTGGGGCAATCATTGGCCACATTGGCCATTCTTTCAGGGTAGGTCTACTAGTGACAAATTTTTAGTTTTCTTTTATCTGAGAATGTCTTAATTTGCCTTCATATCTAAGGATATTATCTCTGGATATAAAATTCTAGATTGACAGTTATTTTCTCTTAGCAATTCAAAAGTGTTGTGCCATCTTCCTTCTGGCCTCTGGTTTCTGATGAGAAATCTGCTGTTATTCAAATTGTTTATCCCCCTGGGAGGTAATGTTTCATCTGTCTCTGACTGCTTTCAAGATGTCTCCTTGTCTTCAGTTTTCAGAAGTTTAACCATGGCGTGCATTGCATGGATTTCTTTGAGTTTATCCAGTTTTCAATTCAGTCAGCTTTAACCTGTAGGTTTGTGGTTTGTTTGCCAAATTTGAACATTTTCAGTTATTATTTCTTCAAATACTTGTTTAGCACTGCTTTCTTCCTCTATGAGACTTTTATGAGATGAAGTTTAGATTTTTTTGTTACAGTCCCACAGGTCCCCAAGTTTCTGTTAATTAACAAAAATCCATTTTTTCTCAGTTGTTTAGACTAGATAATTTCAACTGCTCTGTCATTAAGTTCACTGATTCTTCTATCCTCTCCATTCTTTCTGTTGAGCCCACCCATTAAGATTTTTATTTGTTTTTGTTTTGCTTTGTTTTGTTTTGTTTTGAGATGGAGTCTCCCTCTGTTGCCCAGGTTGGAGTGCAGTGAAACAATTTCGGCTGGCTGCAAACTCTGCCTCCAAGATTCAAGCCATTATCCTGCCTCGGCCTCCCAAGTAACTGGGATTACGGGCACCGGCCACCACACCTGGCTAATTTTTTTTGTATTTTTGGTAGAGACAGCGTTTCACCACATTGGCCAGGCTGGTGCTGGTCTCGAGCTCTTGGCCTCAAGTGATCCACCCGCCTCGGCCTCCCAAAGTGCTGTGATTACAGGCATGAGCCACTGCATCAGGCCTCATTTTTTCAGTTCTAAATTTCTACTTGGTTCTCTTTTATATACTCAATTTCTTTTCTAAGATTTCCTATTTATTTGCTAAGACTTTCTATTTTTTCATTTGCATTAAGCATGCTCATAATTGCTTGTTGGAGTATTTTTATGATGGCTACTTTAAAATCCTTGTCAAATAATTTAACATCTGTGACATGTTGGTACTGGCATCTATTAACTGTCTTTTTCTCATTCATTTTGAAATCTTCTTGGGTTTTGGTATGATGAGTGACTTTTTAATTGAGACCTGGGCATTTGGAATAGATCTTATTTATTTAATTATTTAAATCTCATGTTGGGATCAGCCCTACCTCTGACACTGGGTGGGTAAATGTGAAACCAGGTGAAAGTCCCGGTTCTCCTCTGTTGATACTATGGGTGAAAGAAGGGACATTTCATTACTGCTGAGTGGGGGTGGGAGTGCTGGCTGCCTACATGGTCTCCACTGAGACAGTAAGGTTATGTGTGGCCTTGTTACCACTGAGAGGTGGGGAAAGGACCTAGTGGTCCTGACTTTCCACTAGGCTTCCTCTGACATCACTTACAAGGAAGAAGGGTGCCTTGGATGCAGACTGAAGTCCAGGCTCCCTATGTGGTCTCCACTGACACCGTGGGGCATTCAATATTCTTTACCACCAGGCAGAGATGAAAGTCCAGGCTTTCCATTTGGCTTTCTCTAACACTACCCTACAGGAGAGCTGGGCTGACACATCACAGCTTGGAAAGAATGGAAGTCTACGCTCTCCAGTGGGCTTTTGCTGCTAATCATGTAGGTGGCCACGGTTTGGGTTTTTTTGTTTTTTGTTTTGTTTTTTTCTGTTATGCTTTAGTAGAGTAGAGCAACTATTATTTAAAGCAGTGGTGTCCAACCTTTTGGCTTTCCCGGGCCACACTGGAAGAAAAAGAATTGTCTTAGGCCACACATAAAATACAATAACAAATAATAGACGATGAGCTTAAAAAAAAAAAAAAAAAAAGAGGAGCCAGGTGTGGTAGCTCAGGCTTATAATCCCAGCACTTTGGGAGGCCGAGGCAGGTAGACCACCTGAGGTTAGGAGTTCAAGACAAGCCTGGCCAACAAGGCAAAACCCCGTCTCTACTAAAAGTACAAAAATTAGCCAGGCCGGTGGCTCAAGCCTGTAATCCCAGCACTTTGGGAGGCCGAGACGGGCGGATCACGAGGTCAGGAGATCGAGACCATCCTGGCTAACACGGTGAAACCCCGTCTCTACTAAAAAAATACAAAAAAAAAAACTAGCCGGGCGAGGTGGCGGGCGCCTGTAGTCCCAGCTACTCGGGAGGCTGAGGCAGGAGAATGGCGTAAACCCGGGAGGCGGAGCTTGCAGTGAGCTGAGATCCGGCCACTGCACTCCAGCCTGGGCGACAGAGCCAGACTCTGTCTCAAAAAAAAAAAAAAAAAAAAATTAGCCAGGCATGGTGGCGGGTGCCTGTAATCCCATCTACTTGGGAGGCTGAGGCAGGAGAATTGCTTGAACCAGGGAGGCAGAGGTTGCAGTAAGCCGAGATCGCACCACTGCACTCCAGTCTGGGCAACAAGAGAGAAACTCTGTCTCAAAAAAAAAAAAAAAAAAAAAAGAATTGCACGAAAATATCATAGTATTTTAAGAAAGTTTACAAATTTGTGTTGGGCCACATTCAAAGCTGTCCTGGCCTGCATGTGGACTGTGGGCTACGGGTTGGACAAGCTTGATCTAAAGGTTTTCTGTCTTGCTAGGCTACTCCTTTCCTGATCATTTGGCCCTTGGTTAGAGAGAGCAGACTTAGCCAGATGCAGTGGCTTATGCCTGTAATCCTAACACTTTGGGAGGCCGAGGTGGGTGGATCCCTTGAGCCCAGGAGTTCGACACCAGCCATGGGCAACATAGCAAAACCCAGTCTCCACAAAAAATACAAAAATTAGCTGGGCATGGTGGCTTGCACCTGTGGTCCCAGCTACTTGGGAGGCTGAGATAGGGAGGAGGAGTTCAAGGCTGAAGTGAGCTATGACTGTGCCACTGCACTCCAGCCTGCATGACCGAGTGAAAGCCTGTCTCAAAAGAAAAAAAAGAGAGGGGAGGGTGGGGCTTGTGCAGGCTTTTCTTTTTTTTTT
Organism: Rhinopithecus roxellana; assembly: GCF_007565055.1. Classification (NCBI taxonomy): domain Eukaryota; kingdom Metazoa; phylum Chordata; class Mammalia; order Primates; family Cercopithecidae; genus Rhinopithecus; species Rhinopithecus roxellana. The sequence goes on from NC_044550.1 coordinate 142,987,786, forward strand.
TTTTTTTTTGAGACGGAGTCTCGCTCTGTTGCCCAGGCTGGAGTGCAGTGGCCGGATCTCAGCTCACTGCAAGCTCCGTCTCCCGGGTTTATGCCATTCTCCTGCCTCAGCCTCCAGAGTAGCCGAGACTACAGGCGCCCGCCACCTCGCCCGGCTAGTTTTTTTGTATTTTTTTTAGTAGAGACAGGGTTTCACTGTGTTAGCCAGGGTGGTCTCGATCTCCTGACCTCGTGATCCGCCCGTCTCGGCCTCCCAAAGTGCTAAGATTACAGGCTTGAGCCACCGCGCCCGGCCAGGCTTTTCTTATGCCTTCTTTTTTTTTTTTTTCTGTCTATGGCCATTGCTGTTTCTAGGTTGCTTGCTTTTTCGGTATCCAGTGTGGGAAATATGCAGTAAAAGAAAACCAGGGGAACTCAGTATCATGTTGTTCTTTGGGTACCAAGGTCTCTAGCTGGTCTGCTTTCTCTGCTAGACTTTTTTTTTTTTTTTAACTTTTTCCTTTTTATTCCCTCTTCCCCCCCAAGAAGCAGACACCCTGAAGTGTCATGAATAATGCAAAAATATGGAATGCTTCACGAATTTGCGTGTCATCCTTGCACAGGGGCCATGCTAATCTTCTCTGTATCGTTCACAATTTTAGTATATGTGCTGCCGAAGCGAGCACCTCTGCTAGACTTTTAAGTGTCTTCTTATATTTTGTTTCATATTGAATGTCCAAGGATCTTAGTTACAACTAATAGAAGAAATAGGGAAAAGTACATCTATTCGATTTCTTCCTAGAAGCAGAAGTCTATGTTAACTTTTTTTTTTTTTTGAGACGAAATCTCGCTCTGTGGCCCAGGCTGGAGTGCAGTGGCCAGATCTCAGCTCACTGCAAGCTCCGCCTCCCGGGTTTATGCCATTCTCCTGCCTCAGCCTCCCAAGCAGCTGGGACTACAGGCGCCCACCACCACGCCCGGCTAATTTTTTTTGTATTTTTTAGTAGAGACGGGTTTTCACCGTGTTAGCCAGGATGGTCTCGATCTCCTGACCTCGTGATCCGCCTGTCTCAGCCTCCCAAAGTGCTGGGATTACAGGCTTGAGCCACCGCGCCAGGCCTGTTAACTTTTATTTATTTATTTATTTTTATTTTTATTTTTTTGAGATGGAGTTTTTCTCTTGTGACCCAGGCTGGAGTGCAATGACACGATCTTGGCTCACTGTAACCTCCACCTTCTGGGTTCAAGCGATTCTTGTGCCTCAGCCTCTAAGTAGTTGGGATCATAAGCACTCACCACCAAACCCAGCTGATTTTTGTAGTTTTAGTAGAGACAGGGTTTCACCATGTTGGCCAGGCTGGTCTCAAACTCCTGACCTCAGGTGATCCATCTGCCTTGGCCTCCCAAAGTATGTGAGCCACTGCGCCCAGCCTATGTTAACTTTTAAAATCCTCCTAATAATCCTATGTAGTAATCACTATTAGACACATTTTAGATGGGGAATCTAAAGTATTGAGAAGTTAACTCATTTGCCCAAGGTCACACAGCTAGTAAGTAAGGAGATAAGATTCAAACTGAGGCAATCTGGTGTCAGAGCCCATGGTCATGACTACCACATGGGCTTTTGATAGCCTTTCATTTATTTATCACTTTATACTCTCAAAGTACCATCACATTTAATTTCATTCATTATTAACCCTATCATATCAAATGCTTACTGAGCACTCATTATGAAGCACTTTGTACTAGGTATCAGGATACAACAATGAAAAGACTTGGTCCCTGATTATAAAATGCTTACCGCCTAGTAAAGGGTATAGAAATATGAATAAATAACTGCAACAGAACATGATGAGTACTATAGCAGAGATATGTGGCAGATGTTATGGCTACATGAAAGAGGATGTAACTTTGTTTGCAGAAGTCAGGCAAGTTTCACAGATTATTTTTATTTATTTATTTAGAGACAGGGTCTCACTCTATTGCCCTGCCTGGAGTGCAATGGTGAGATCACAGCTCTCTGCAGCCTTGAACTCCTGGGTTCAAGCTATCCTCCCACCTCAACCTTCTGAGAGGCTAGGACTGCAACAGTGCACCCCCATGCCCAACTAATTTTTCTAAAAAATTTTTTGTAGAGATGGGATCTCACTATGTTGCCCAGGTTACAGATGACTAATTTGGATCTTAAAAGAAGGACACGCTTTCAACAAGGGTATGAAAGGGAGAAAGAATTCCAGGCAGAGAGAACAGCACAAGCAATGGTATGGAAGCATGAAAATAGCATCTCTGGTAATGTCTAGTAAGCAGTAAACACAATGACATAGCCACTGTGCAAGGTGCACGTTGTAGGGTGGAAGATGTGGTTGGCTTGCCCAAATTATCCTAACACTGCTTATTAAACAATTCATTATTTATCTACCAAATTTAAATTCCACATTTATCACATGTCAAAATTTTATTAATGGTGACTCTGCCTGTTCTGGTTACATTGTCTGGTTTGATTCCTTTTTTTTTTTTTGGAAACGGACTCTTGCTCTGTCGCCCAGGTTGGAGTACAGTGGGGCGATCTCAGTGCACTGCAACCTCCACCTCCTGAGTTCAAGCAATTCTCCCGCCTCAGCCTCCTGAGTAGCTGGGACTACAGGCCCGTGCCACCAAACCTGGCTAATTTTTTTTTTTTTTTTGTATTTACTTTAGTAGAGACGGGGTTTCGCCATGTTGGCCAGGCTGGTCTCGAACTCCTGACTTGGTGATCCCATCACCTCAGCCGCCCAAAGTGCTGGGATTACAGGCATGAGCCACCGTGCCCAGCCCTGGTTTGATTCTTAACAGCTTTAAAGTATACTTTGATATCTGGGCGCGGTGGCTCACTCCTGTAATTCCAGCAATTTGGGAGGCAGAGGCGGGCAGATCACGAGGTCCGGAGATCCAGACCATCCTGGCTAACACAGTGAAACCCTGTCTCTACTAAAAATACAAAAAAAAAAAAAAAATTAGGTGTGGTGGCAGGTGCTTGTAGTCCCAGCTACTCGGGAGACTGAGGCAGGAGAATGGTGTGAACCCAGGAGGCGGAACTTGCAGTGAGCCAAGATTGTGCCACTGCATTCCAGTCTGGGCGACAGAGCGAGACTCCGTCTCAGAAAAAAAAAAAAAAAAAAAGAGTATACTTTGATATCTAATAGTGTGTTTCTTTTTTCTTCTTTTTTTTAGAGCTGGATTCTCACTTTGTTGGCCAGGTTGATCTTCAACTCCTGGCCTCAAGCAATCTTCCTGCCTCAACCACTCAAAGTGCTAGGATTACAGGAGTGAGCCACTGTGCCTAGCCCTTTTTTCTTTCTTCTTCTTTTTTTTTTTTTTTTTTCTGAGATGGAGTCTGGCTCAGTTGCCCAGTCTGGAGTGCAGTGGCACAATCTCGGTTCACTGCAAGCTCTGTCTCCCAGGTTCCCTCCATTCCCCTGCCTCAGCTTCCCGAGTAGCGGGACTACAGGTGCCTGCCACCACACCTGGCTAATTTTTTATATTTTTTGTAGAGACGGGGTTTCACCGTTTTAGCCAGGACGGTTTGGATCTCCTGACCTCGTGATCCACCCGCCTGGGCCTCCCAAAGTGCTGGGATCACAGGCGTGAGCCACCGCGCCCGGCCCTAAAACTGATCAGTGTTCTAAAGGGCAATAAAACACAACCTTTGTAAACGGTCATCCTCACTACCAACAGAAAGAAAAAAAAATTATTGCATCCCTGTTCATTTCTATAAATTAAGCTCTACTGTTAGAGGATTGGAAGGCATCTGGTCCCTAATCAATTATTAGTCAGAGTTAGATTTTCTGAGTCAGATGATCCTTGGGCAGCCTTATTTTAAAATGCTCTAAAAAATGCTCTAGCACAGAATAGCCAACACAATACTGAAGAAGAACAAAGTTGGAGAACATAATTGGAGAAACACTTAAAGACTTTAAAGACACTTGGCTGGGCATGGTGGCTCACGCCTGTAATCCCAGCACTTTGGGAGGCCAAGGCGGGTGGATCACAAGGTCAGGAAATCGAGACCACGGTGAAACCTCGTCTCTATTAAAAATACAAAAAATTAACCGGGAGCTGTGGCAGGCGCCTGTAGTCCCAGCTACTCCGGAGGCTGAGGCAGGAGAATGGCGTGAACCCGGGAGGCGGAGCTTGCAGTGAGCCAAGATTGCGCCACTGCACTCCAGCCTGGGCGATAGAGCCAGACTCCGTCTCAAAAAAAAAAAAAAAAAAAAAAAAAAAAAAGACTTTAAAGACACTTGAAGACTTACCATAAATCTACAAGGATTGACAGTGTGGTTTTGGAGAAAGAAAAGGCAAATACATATATCAATGGAACAGAATAGAGAGTCCAGAAATAGATCCATGCAAATACAGTAAACTGATCTTTTTAAGGAGCAAAGGCAACTCAGTGGAAAAAAGATAGTCTTTTGACAAATAATGCTGAAACAACTGGACATCTTGTTGCAAAAACATGCACTTAGACACTAACCTTACATCTTTCAGTACTATAAAACTTCTAGAAGATAACATAGGAGAAAGTCTAGGCGACCTTGGGTTGGCTTTAAATTTTTTTTTTAATTTTTTTTTTTTTTTTTTTTTTTTGAGACAGAGTCTCTCTCTGTTGCCCAGGCTAGAATGCAGTGGTGCGATCTCGGCTCACTGCAAGCTCCGCCTCCCGGGTTCACGCCATTCTCCAGCCTCAGCCTCTGGAGTAGCTGGGACTGCAGGCACCCGCCACCATGCCCAGCTAATGTTTTGTATTTTTTAGTAGAGATGGAGTTTCACCGTGTTAGCCAGGATGGTCTCGATCTCCTGACCTTGTGATCCGCCCGCCTCGGCCTCCCAGAGTGCTGGGATTACAGGCGTGAGCCACCGTGCCCGGCCTTTTTTAAAAAACTTTTAAGTTCAGGGCTATACATACAGGTTTGTTATATAGATAAACTTATGGCATGGGGTTTGTTGTACAGATTACTTCATCACCCTAGGTATTAAGCCTAGTACTCATCAGTTATTTTTCCTGATCCTCTCCCTCCTCCCACCCTCCACCCTCTGAAAGGCTCCAGTGTGTGTTGTCCCTGTCCATGTGTCCGTATGTTCCCATCATTTAGCTCACACTTATAAGTGAGAACATGTGGTATTTGGTTTTCTGTTCCTGCCTCAGTTTGCTAAGGATAATGGCCTCTAGCTCCATCCATGTTCTTGCAAAGGACATGATCTCATTCTTTTTTATGGCTATATAGTATTCCATGTTTTCTTTATCTGGCATTGAATTTTCATTTTTATTTTTTATTTTTAGAGACAGGATCTTGCTTTGTGGCCCAGGCTGCAGTGCACTGGCATGATGATAGCTGCTGTCTCCACCACACCTGGCTAATTTTAAATTTTTTTGCAAAGACAGAGTCTCACCATCTAGCCCAAGCTGGTCTTGAACTCCTGGGCTCAAATGATCGTCCTGCCTCAGCCTCCCAAAGTGCTGGGATTACAGGTGTGAGCCACTGCACCTGGCATTTATTTATTTATTTATTTATTTAGGGGACAGGGTTTTGCTCTGTCACACAGACTGGAGTGCAGTGGTGTGATCATGGCTCACTGCAGCCTAAACCTCCCAGGCTCAAGGGATCTTCCCGCCTTGACCTCCTAAATTGCTGGAATTACAGGTTTGGGTCACCATGCCTGGCAAAATTTTAGATATGACATAAAAAGCACGGTATATAAAAGAAACAATAGATGAATTGTACTTCATTAAAATTAAAATATTTTGCCCTGTATAAGATACTGTTAAGGGAATGAATAGTCATAAACTGGAAGAAAAATTTGCAAAACATATATCTGATATAACAGATACATTGATATATTGTATATATCTGGTATCTTGTATCTAAAATACACAACCAACTTTTAAAACTGAGCAATAAGAAAAAAACTCCAAATTAGCCAAGTGTGGTGACTCACACCTGTAGTCACAGGTACTTAGGAGGCTGAGGCAGGAGGATCACTTGAGCCTGGGAGGTCGAGAATGGAGTGAGCTGTGAGGGCACCACTGCACTCCAGCCTGGATGAAAGAACAAGACCCTGTCAAAAAAAAAAAAAAAAAAGAAAAGAAAGAAAGAAACAAAGAAAGAAAACAAGATAATTTTGTCCCGTTTCCTGATCATTATAATTTGGAGCACTGAAGTTAAGGGTGTAGGCTCTGTAGTCAAAAGATCTGTGAGAATTCTCTTTCAGTCCCTAGTGCTTAACTGGGGGTTGGGTAAGTTACTTAACTTGCTTTGTTTCAGTTTCCTCATGGCAAATAAGGTTATTGTGAGTTTAAATGAGTTAATTTACATTTTATAACTTAATACATATGCATAGCACTTGGAAGCGTGTTTGACATTAAATGAACACTCAACAAATGTTACTTTTTTTCTTGGAATTTTGAACTGTATAGAACTTCAACATTGTTAAATAGTATTCTTGTGGTCATGAGATGGCTGTTGCAGTTTCAGCTTGATATCCAGAGGCAGGGAAAAGAAATAACTCTGTTTTGTGTTCTGGAAGCCTTCTTCTCTTATATGGGTCTCCCATCAGATTTCTTTTCATGGCTCCCTGGCCAGAATTATGGCATATGCTCATACCTAATTTAATTACCCACAAAAATACTTAAGACACCTATGATTCTTTGGCCAATCAACATTCACCTTTGGATCTTGGGAGGGGGGTCACATGGAGAATGAACATATGAACAAACTGGGCCTCGGCAAAGAAGGGGGATGGGCAGGTGGTGGAAATGGATTTGGGTAGGCAATTAACAGGATTTGCTTCATGTATCAGCTCAAATGTATACAAAGAAACCTGTGCATTTTCTTTGCTTGCTTCCTTACCCTTGCCCTTTAGATCCAAATAGTTGGCAAGACATACTGGAAATAATCTGCCTACACATCATAAGCTTTTCTCTATTCACTTTATTGCCACCCTCTTTCAGGTACTCATAACTTGTCTCCTAGAGCAGTGCTTCCTAAATGTTTCTGTGCATCAGAATCACCTGGAGAAAAAAAATGCAGATTACTGGATCCCAGAACTAATTCAGTAGTTCAGGAGTGGGAACCAATAATTTACATTTTTAATAATTTCCTAGTTGATGCTAGTGCTGTTCTAGAATATTTTAACAGATACCAGGCAGGCTTTCTTCCTCCAATTCTTCTCCATTTCAGTCTAGCCTACTGAGAGCTGCCAGTATTAATCCTTCTTAGCAGAGTTTCAGTACATAATCAAAAACTTTGGGGATTCTATAAAGCTAAGGGAAACAGCTCATTTGGTCCAGACAATAGTTGTTTATGGATTACTGGTTGGTATTTTTTTTCCTTTCTCTCTCTCTCTTAACTACTTTATTGAGATGTAGTTTGCATACAATAAAATTCACATTTTTTTAAAGAAGTGATGGGGCTGGGTGAGATTTTATTTTTATATTTATTTATTTATTTATTTATTTATTTTATTTATTTTTTGAGACGGAGTCTCACTCTGTCACCCAGGCTGGAGTACAGTGGCCGGATCTCAGCTCACTGCAAGCTCTGCTTCCCGGGTTTACGCCATTCTCCTGCCTCAGCCTCCAGAGTAGCTGGGACTACAGGCGCCCGCCACCTCACCCGGCTAGTTTTTTTGTATTTTTAGTAGAGATGGGGTTTCACTGTGTTAGCCAGGATGGTCTCGATCTCCTGACCTCGTGATCCGCCCGTCTCGGCCTCCCAAAGTGCTGGGATTACAGGCTTGAGCCACCACGCCCGGCCTTATTTTTATTTTTAATAACACCTTCATTGAGATACAATTTACATACCATACAAGCCATCTATTTAAAGTGTACAATTCCACCCGGGTGCAGTGGCTCACGCCTGTAATCCCAACACTTTGGGAGGCCAAGGTGGGAGGATCACCTGAGGTCAGGGGTTTGAGACCAACCTGGTCAAAGCGGGAAAACCCCATCTCTACTAAAAATACAATAATTAGCTGGGTATGGTGGCACACACCTGTAATCCCAGCTACTCGGCAGGCTGAGGCAGGAGAATCGCTTGAACCCAGGAGGCAAAGGTTGCAGTGAGCCAAGGCACTGCACTACAGCCTGGGCAATAGAGGAAGACTCTGTTCAAAAAAAAAAAAAAGTGAACAATTCCATGGTTTGTAGTATATTTACAGAGTTGTGCAACCGCCCCATAATCAATTTTAAAACATTTTTAATACCCCAAAAAGAAACCCTGTACCCATTAGCAGTCACATCACTTTCTATTCCTACCCATAGCCTAGGCAACCACTAACCTACTTTCTGTTTGTATGAATTTCCCTATTCTGGATATTTTATATAAATGGAATAATACAATACAATACGTGGCCCTTTGTGATGGCTTCTTTTACTTAGGATAATGTTTTCAAGGTTCATTCGTGTTATAGCATGTATTAGTACTTCATTTCTTTTAATTGTTGAATAATGTTCCATCATATGGATATACCATGTTTTCATCATTGCTAGACATTTGGGCTGTTTCCACTTTTTGGCTATTATAAATAATGTTGCTATGAACATTTGCGTACATACTGATTGGTATCTTTCCTTTTCTTTTTTTTCTTTCTTTTTTTTTTTTTTTTGAGATAGGCATGATCCTAGCTCATTGTGGTCTTGACCTCCTGGGCTCAAGTGATCCTCCCACCTCACTCCCAAGTAACTGAGAATACAGGCACACACCACCACACCTGGCTAACTCTTTCTCTCTTTTTTTTTTTCTCTTGATAGAGACAGGGTCTTGCTGTATATTGCCTAGCCTGGTCTTGAACTCCTGGCCTCAAGCAGTCCTCCTGCTCAGCCTCCCAAAGTGCTGGGATTACAGGCATGAGCCACTGTGCTCAGCTGATTGGTATCTTAATATACAAAATCGTCCAGGTGTGCTGGTTCATGCCTATAATCCCAGCACGTTGGGAGGTCGAGGTGGGTGGATCACCTGAGGCCAGGAGTTCGAGACCAGCCTGGCCAACATGGTGAAACCCCCGTCTCTACTAAAAACACAAAAATTAGCCGGGCGTGGTTGTGTGCACGTGTAATCCCAGCTACCCAGGAAGCTGAGGCAGAGGCTGCGGTGAGCCAAGACTGTGCCATTGTACTCCAGCCTGCGTGACAGAGCAAGACTCTGTCTCAAAAAAAAAATAGAAATATATATATATATATAATATATATATACATATATATGTACAAAATCCATTATTAAAATCACAACCTCTGAACTCCCAAGACACACATTTTCTTTGCCACTTATTTAAAAATTGGCATATGCTATCCTGTATCTGTCTTACAATGAAATGTTCTATCTCCTCCAATAAACTAGATTTTTCTTTTTTATTTTTTTTTGGGGGGGTGGGGGACAGGATCTCACTCTGTTACCCGGGCCGGAGTGCAGTGGTGCGATCATAGCTCACAGCAGCTTCAAACTCCTTGGGTTCAAGCCATTCTCCTGCCTCAGCCTCCTGAGTAGCAGGGACTATAGGCACACATCATCATGCCTGGCATGGGGACTCACTTATGTTGCCCAGGCTGCTCTTGAACTCCTGGACTCAAGCAGTCCTTGTGCCTTGGCCTCCCAAAGTGCTGAGATTACAGGCACGAGCCACTGGGCCCAGCCTCCTGCAATAAATTCATTTTTTTTTTTTTTGACAAAGTCTCACTCTTGCCCAGGCTGCAGTGCAGTAGTGTGATCATGGCTCACTGCAGCTTTGAACTCCTGGGCTCAAGCGATTCTCCCACTTCAGCCTCCAGAGTAGCTAGGACTACAGGTGTACACCACCACACCCGGCTAATCTTTAAGTTTTCTGTAGAGATGATGTCTCAGTATATTGCCCTGGCTGGTCTCAAACTCCTAGCCTCAAGTGATTCTCCCACCTTGGCCTCTCAAAATGCTGGGATTACAGGTGTGAGCCACTCTGCCCAGCCCCCAATAAGTTATTAATTTCATAAGCAGAGTATGTATTTTATTTCTCTGTGCATTCCTAGCATCTAACATAGTGACTTGAACTTCCATAAATGTTGATAATTAAAGCTGCTTTTCTTCAATATAAAGCTTTGTCTGGGAAGAAAAGATTACAATAACTTTCTGTATTAAAAGCTTGGGATGGGGCTGGGCGCAGTGGCTCACGCCTGTAATCCCAGCACTTTGGGAGGCCGAGGTGGGTGGATCACCTGAGGTCAGGAGTTTGAGACCAGCCTGGCCAACATGGCGAAACCCTGTCTCTACTAAAAATAGAAAAATTAGCCAGGCGTGGTGGCATGCACCTGTAGTCCCAGCTACTTGGGAGGCTGAGGCAGGAGAATCGCTTGAACCCAGGAGGTGGAGGTTGCAGTGAACCGAGATCCTGCCACTACACTCTAGCCTGGGTGACAGAGCGAGACTCCGTCTCAAAAAAAAAAAAAAAAAAAAAATTAAAATGGCAGGGCGCCTGTAATCTCAGCACTTCGGGAGGCTGAGGCAGGAGAATCTCTTGAGCCTGGGAATTCACGACCAGCCTGGGCAACATAATGAGACACTGACTCTACAAGAAATTTTAAAAAATAGCCAGACATATTGGTGTGCACCTGTGGCCCCAGCAACATGGGAGGCTGAGGAAGGAAGATCACTTGAGCCCAGGAGGTTGAGGCTACAGTGAGCTATGATCATGCCACTGTGTTCCAGCCTGGGTTGACAGGGTAAGACCCTATCTCTAAAAAGGAAAAAAAAAAAAAAAAAAATTAACTCCAAATGGATTAGAGGCCCAGTGTGATGTCTTTTACCTGTAATCCCAGTGCTTTGGGAGGCCAAGGTGGGGGGATTGCTTGAGCCCAAGAGTTTGAGTCCGCAATGAGCTATGATTGTGCCACTGTACTCCTGCCTGGGTGACAGAGTGAGAGTTTGTTTCAAAATTTAAACAAATTTTAAAAAGGACAAAATATAAATCTTAGAGGCATTTCTGGAACTGGGGTCAATTGGAAGTTAATGTGGCAGATTAGCATCCAAGATGGAGCTGCTTTAGTCTCCACTAAGTTTAATAAAATTAATAATTCCTACGGTTCCATTAAGATATTCCAGTGGCCAAGCGCGGTGGCTCAAGCCTGTAATCCCAGCACTTTGGGAGGCCGAGACGGGCGGATCACGAGGTCAGGAGATCGAGACCATCCTGGCTAACACGGTGAAACCCCATCTCTACTAAAAATATACAAAAAACGAGCCGGGCAAGGTGGCGGGCGCCTGTAGTCCCAGCTACTCGGGAGGCTGAGGCAGGAGAATGGCGTAAACCCCGGGGGCGGAGCTTGCAGTGAGCTGAGATCCGGCCACTGCACTCCAGCCTGGGTGACAGAGCGAGACTCCATCTCAAAAAAAAAAAAAAAAAAAAAAAAGACATTCCAAAGTGAAATTGGCAGTTTTTTAAACAGTGAATGTGTTACATTAATTGTTACTAGTACAGTAATTGTATAGTACTATTGCTTTACAGTATTGGTGCAAATGTCAAAGTGGAAAAAAGACAGATAATGTCTTAGTATCATTATAATAGTTTAAGCAAGGGCTGGGAGTGGTGGCTCACGCCTGTAATCCCTACACTTTAGGAGGCCGAGGTGGGTGGATCATGAGGTCAAGAGATCGAGACCGTCCTGGCTAACACGGTGAAACCCTGTCTCTACTAAAAATACAAAAAATTAGCCGGGCATAGTGGCATGCGCCTGTAATCCCAGCTGCTCAGGAGGCTGAGGCAGGAGAATCTCTTGAACCCCGGAGGCAGAGGTTGGGTAGACTGACTGCCTGAAAACATCTCAGGGATTCCCCAGGCGTCTGCAGACTATAGTTTGAGGTTAATTCTCTTCATCCCTGCTAAAATGTAAATTCCACACTTGCAGGGATTTTAATCCCTTGTTCACTGATATGCCTCCAGGGCCTAGCACATAGTAGGCATTCAATAAATAAGTATTTAATTATTTAGTTATGAAGTTAATCATAATTAGAGCATATTACTGAAGAGCTATGTTCTCCATGATTGGAAACACATTTTTTAAAATTTGTTTTTGGATGGATAAAATATACAGCAGGAGACATGGTGAAAATTCTCGCACTTTGCTTCCCCCAAAGTACTTAAGTTCCTTTCTGAGAGGTAACCACTGTTATCAGTTTCTTCAACATTTTTCCAGTGATATTTTATGATTCACAAACATCATATACACAAGCATATTCCTTTCTCTCCTCACAAATATGGTGGCATACTAGATACATATGGGCTGTGTCATACCCTTTAATAAGTAAACTTTTTCTTTTGTAATAATTTTATTTACTTTTTTTTTTTTTTTGAGATGGAGTCTCGCTCTGTTGTCCAGGCTGGAGTGCAGTGGCCAGATCTCAGCTCACTGCAAGCTCTGCCTCCCAGCTTTACGCCATTCTCCTGCCTCAGCCTCCGGAGTAGCTAGGATTACAGGCGCCTGCCACCTCGCCTGGCTAGTTTTTTGTATTTTTTAGTAGAGACGGGGTTTCACCGTGTTAGCCAGGATGGTCTCGATCTCCACCCGTCTCAGCCTCCCAAAGTCCTAGGATTACAGGCTTGAGCCAACGCACCCGGCCTGGAATAATTTTATTTTATAATTTTATTTATCTTTTTTAGAGGCAGGGTCTCACTTTGACGCCAGGTTAGAATGCAGTGGTGCAATCATAGCTCACTGCAGCCTGAAACTCCTGGGCTCAAGCCTGCCTCCCACTTCAGCCTCCCAAGCAGCTAAGACTACAGGCATGTGCCACCACCCCTGGCTAGTTTTTTACATTTTTTGTAGAGATGGGGGTCTTTTTTTTTTTTTTTTTTTTTTTTTGAGACGGAGTCTCGCTCCGTCGCCGGGGCTGGAGTGCAGTGGCCGGATCTCAGCTCACTGCAAGCTCCGCCTCCCGGGTTTACGCCATTCTCCTGCCTCAGCCTCCCGTAGCTGGGACTACAGGCGCCCGCCACCTCGCCCGGCTAGTTTTTTGTATTTTTTAGTAGAGACGAGGTTTCACAGTGTTAGCCAGGATGGTCTCGATCTCCTGACCTCGTGATCCGCCCGTCTCGGCCTCCCAAAGTGCTGGGATTACAGGCTTGAGCCACCGCGCCCGGCCTCTTTTTTTTTTTTTTTTTGAGACCGAGTCTCGCTATATCGCCCAGGCTGAAGTGCAGTGGCACGATATCGGTTCACTGCAAAACTCCACCTCCTGGGTTCAAGTGATTCTCCTGCCTCAGCCTCCCGAGTAGCTGGGATTACAGGCATGCACCACCACACCCAGCTAATTTTTTGTAGTTTTAGTAGAGACAGGGTTTCACCATGCTGGCCAGGCTGGTCTTGAACTCCTGACCTCGTGATCTGCCCCCCCTTGGCCTCCCAAAGTGCTAGGATTACAGGCATGAGCCACCGCACCTGGCTAGAGATGGGGTCCTTCTATGATGCCCAGGCTGGTCTAGAATTCCTGGCCTCAGGTGGTCGTCCCACCTCTGCCACCCAAGCTGCTGAGAGCGCAAGCATGAGCCATCACGATTGGCCTTGGAATAATTTTAGATTACAAGAAAGTTGAAAAGATAATACAGAGAGTCTTTTTTTTTTTTGAGATGGAGTTTCACTCTTGTTGCCCAGGCTGGAATGCAATGGCGTAATCTCGGCTCACTGCAACCTTTGCCTCCTGGGTTCAAGCTATTCTTCTGCCTCAGCCTCCCGAGTAGCTGGGATTACAGACGTGCACCACCACCATGCCTGGCTAATTTTGTATTTTTAGTAGAGTTGGGGTTCTCCATGTTGGTCAGGCTGGTCTCGAACTCCTGACTTCAGGTGATCTGCCTGCCTTGGCTGCCCAAACTGCTAGGATTACGGGTGTGAGCCATCGCACCCGGCCCTGTACAGAGATTCTTGTATACTCTTTACTCAACTTCCACTAATGTTAACATCATACATAACCATATGGCTATGTCAAAACTGAGAAATTAGCATTGTTACAATACCATTAACTAAATTACAGAATTTATTTATATTTCACTAGGTATGTCCTTTTGGTTCTAGGATCCAATTCAGGATACCACATTACCACACTGCATTTAGCACGGTGCTCCTTTTTTTTTTTTTTTTTTGAGACAGAGTCTGGCTCTGTTGCCCAGGCTGGAGTGCAGTGGTGCAATCTGGGGTCATTGCAAACTTTGCCTCCTGGGTTTGAGCAATTTTCCTGCTTCAGCCTCCTGAGTAGCTGGGATTACAGGCGCCCGCCACTATGCCCAGTTAATTTTTTTGTATTTTTACTAGAGACAGGGTTTTACCATGTTGGCCAGGCTTGTCTCCAACTCCTGACTTCAAGTGATCCGTCCATCTCGGCCTCCGAAAGTGCTGGGATTACAGGTGTGAGCCACCGTGCCTGGCCTCGCATGGTGCTTCTTATTGACTTAACATATATCTTGGAGATTGTTTCACATCAGTTAATATGCCGTTGTCTCATTAGAAGGACTATAGAATGAATTCCTAAAAGTGAAACTGCAGAATCAGTGATTATGTGCATTTAAAGATTACCAAACCCTCTCCCTTGAAGAAATTACCAGACCCTTGCCAGATGCAGTGGGTCACACCTGTAATCCCAGCTCTCAGGGAGGCAGAGGCGGGAGGATAGCTTGAGCCCAGGAGTTTGAGATCTGCCTGGGCAATATAGCGAGACCCCGTTCTCCACAGAAAGGGGAAAAAAAAGACACAAAAAAGAAATTACCAGACCCTTTTTTGGGGGGGGGGTATTTTTTCTTTTTCTTTTTTTTTTTTTTTTTTGGTTTTTCTCTTGAGACAGAGTCACCCTCTGTCACCCAGGCTGGAGTGCAGTGGCGTGATCTCCGCTCACTGCAGCCTCCGCCTCCTGGGTTCAAGTGATTCTCCTGCCTCAAACTCCCAAGAAGCGGGGACTACAGGTGCACGCCACCACACCCAGCTAAGTTTTTGTATTTTAGTAGAGACGGGGGTCTCACCATGTTGCCCAGGCTGGTCTCGAATTCCTGAGCTCAAGCGATCCGCCCGCCTCGGCCTCCCAAAGTGCTGGGATTACAGGCATAAGTCACGGTGCTTGCCCTGGATCCTTCTAACTGGTCCCCCTTTGAGTATTCCAAGTTTCTTCACATTCCAAGATTAGGATTGGACAGTGATAATGTAAAGGGCTCAAAAAGTTTTTGCACTCTTCAAAATAATTTTTTTAAAGTCTACTGGCACAAATACACAAATAAATACATATAGCACTGCGTGATTTACATTATGCCAATAATTCCTTGTACCGTGACCTATGTATATGGTTGAGTCCTCTTAGGACCACTAGGGGGCTCTGCTAGAAGGGTTTATATAATTTATGTCAGCCCACTTAGGCGAAATGTTTTGGGATGATGTTTTAGAATTCTGAACTCTTAAAACTTTAAAGAGATAATCTAATCCAGTTTTCTCATTTCGTAGACGAGGAAATAAAAGCCGGCAAGACAGCTGCCATGGGAGAGACTGGAATTTTAAAATCTCCTCTTGGTTCCTGGGGCAGGAGTTTAAGAAATTCTTTTGCCGTGTGCCTCCACTGATTCACCTCCATTGGCTATTTCCGTGTTTGCCACCACAATTTTAATTACTTTTGGTAAGACCATGTATTTGTGATTTTTTTTTTTTTTTTTTTTGAGACAGAGTCTCGCTCTGTCGCCCAGGCTGGAGTGCAGTGGCCGGATCTCAGCTCACTGCAAGCTCCGCCTCCCAGGTTCACGCCATTCTCCTGCCTCAGTCTCCGGAGTAGCTGGGACTACAGGCACCCGCCACCTCGCCCGGCTAGTTTTTTGTATTTTTTTAGTAGAGACGGGGTTTCACCGTGTTAGCCAGGATGGTCTCCATCTCCTGACCTCGTGATCTGCCCGTCTAGGCCTCCCAAAGTGCTGGGATTACAGGCTTGAGCCACCGCGCCCGGCCTTTGTGATATTTTTATAATAGATATTTTACTGATTGGCTAGGTGAAGGAAGTGCATGAAGTATAAACTTCTAAAATGACACCCTTATTACTCGTTCCAAAATGTTCTATTCAAAATGTTTCTCAGTACCAAACCATTATTACTATGCACCTTAGAAACCACTTTCTTTTTAAAAAATTACTATCTTTAGAGAGAGGATTTCACCATGGGGCTCAGGCTGGTCTCCAACTCCTGGGCTCAAGTGATCTGCCCCCACTAGGTCTCCCAAAGTGCTGGGATTACAGGCATAAACCACCGCGCCCGACCAGAAACCACTTTCAAACTTACTTTCTACTTAAAATATTTTACACTTTTTGTTTTGTTTTGTTTTGTTTGAGACATAAACTTGCTCTGTGGCCCAGGCTGTATGTAGTGCAGTGGCGCGATCTCGCTCACTGCAACCTGCGCCCCCCAGGTTCAAGCGATTTTCCTGCCTTAGCCTCCAGAATAGCTGGGATTACAGGCGCCTGCCACCACACCTGGCTGATTTTTGTATTTTTAGTAGAGACGGGGTTTCACTATGTTGGCCAGGCTGGTCTCGGACTCCTGACCGCAAGCGATCCGCCGCGCCAGCAAAAGCGTTTTACTTTTATCTGTACTCATTTACTCATTCAATATTTATAGAGTGCCTACTATCACCAAGCACCTTTGTAGGCCTAGGTTTACAGAAATAAGGCTCCCCCTCCCCCATCCCAGTCCCCTGAAGGGCACTATAATTGTTTCTATTTCTCCAGTTTTCAATTTAATACATATGAATTTTCACATGCTTCAGTTCAGTGGTTCTCATAGTGTGGTCCCCGAACCAGCACCAACAGCAGCAGCAACTGGGAGACTTGTTAGAAACGCAGTCTTAGGCCTACCCCACGCTCTAGGGATGGGCACAGGAGTGAGTGTGTGTGTGTGGTGTGTGTCTGTGTGTGTGTGTGTGTCAAGCTCGGTATTAAATAGGTCAAAGATCAACATCTGACTTCTAAACCCACCCTCAGGCCTCTCCACGGAGTACCTGTCTCAAACCCAATCTGATCCAACAATAACCAGCCTTAATTCAATAATCTGTGCTACCTGAGATGATGGGAATAATCGTGGTACTATAAATGTTGCAGAACAAAAACGACTGCAGTGGATTTTCTGGAGCTACACCAACTGAAAATGGGCCGGACCGAGATCCGCGAGAGCGTTTTCCTGCGCTAGACACGGCGTTCAGCCTCCGGGTTCCGGGGTCTAGCTGAGTCAGGGCGGCGTTCCAGCCGAGTGCGGCTTCGGGAACTCGTTCGGCTGCGCCCGAACCTTCGGTCAGAGGCCAGCGCTGGAAGCCCCGACCACAGCACCCGGGTTTAAACAGGAGCGGAGGCGCCGGGTAGGACCGGGCGGGCCGGCTAGGGCCGGCCAACTTGGAAGCCGCGCCCTCGCGGCCCCAGACGCCGGCAGGGCGGAGCCACGCGGCCGCAGCCCCAGCCGAGACGCGAGCTCGTGGCTCGGGCGTATGGGGGCTACAACGGGAGCGGCTGCGCCGCCCGGCCGGGTCAGCGTCGTGCGCATGCGCCGACCCGGCGCCATTTTGGTGGCCGGGCGCGGAGGTGATTCCACACTGAGGCGAGCGCGGCGGCCGGGGTGGTAGTGGCAGTGTTCGTGTGCTCGGGTCTGAATCGCCGGGGGAGGAGGCGGTGGAGGAAGAGGTGGCGGCGGTGGCGGTGGTCGTAGCGGTGGCGGAGGAGGCGGGTACGAATCAGCTGCGGGCGGAGACATGGCCAACATCGCGGTGCAGCGAATCAAGCGGGAGTTCAAGGAGGTGCTGAAGAGCGAGGAGGTCAGAAATGAACTCCCGGATATCCCCCATCTCTGCCTGGAGCGGGAGGGTCCTCCCAGCTGCGACCCCGAAATCCCCGGTAGTCCTTGGGTGGCCCTCCTTGCGGCCGCCCTTCTGCCTGTGAGGAAGCAGCAGTGTTCCCCTCCTCCTTCCGCCGCCTTCCCCTCCCCTCCCAGAGCGCTAGGATGAACCGTCTCGCGGGCGGGTGGTATGGGGTGGAACACGGTTTGGAAAGCTGATGGACAAGGGGGAGATCCTCGGAGGGATGGAAGCTTACGAGAGAACCCGAGGCGGTGGCCACAGCTGGAAATCTGGCTGTGGGGTGGGGAGGGAGCAGGCCGAGCCTGAGAAAACCCGGGAAGTGGGTTGGGGGAAGGGGAAAGGTGGTAACTGGATCCGAAGAGCAGTACTGCTCAAAGGCCTACACTTTTGAGGGTATTCGGGGTTATTGCCTGTCAGGCCTTCACTGTTCTTTTCGTAGGGGAGGAGCGGTGAGTCCAAAGGTATTGATTAGAAAGGAAGGACATTCAGAGTTAGTCCTTCTTAGTTGGGTGTTAGGAGTTAAAGGGAGACAGAATACTGTCTTATTTGGTGGCGGGGGTAAGGGAATTTTCACCTGAGTTAGCAGGTTAATTCCAAATGAGATAATTATCTCTTTTCCACTTAACCCCCAAATTCCTAGGCCTCATTTTTATTGACATCACAATCTTTTTTGAGTGAGCAAAGGCGAGGTGTTTGGTGTATTAAAGACATGTAAATACTTTTAGTTACGAAAAAAAAATGGAATGTATGAGTAGCTTATTTCAAAATATTGTTTACAAGTTACCGATCAGAGAGACTGTCCTAAATGCCTCTGTGACTCGTGTTGTGCCACGAAACTTCATTATGATGTCCTTCATAGGTAACTTGATTCTTACTTTTGAAAAGTAGACCTATTAAAAATGTGAGATTTCACCAGATTAATACATTATTTCATCTCCTTATTAAGTGAGTAGATTTATCACGACTTAACAGATTTTCAAAAAAATTGCCTGTCGTTGCTCTTAAGTCCTGCAGAATTTATATACATTAGTACTACGTTTATTTATGTAAGATATTCACAATGCTCTAGTAATTTGACTCAAAATTATGCAAGTGTTAGTACAGTTTGTCGTACCAAGATGAACAAGAATGCCAGATTGTCTTCCCCACATGAATTAAACAAAAAGTAGTACAGAAAATGATTATTTTCAAGATTCACATACCATTATTGAATATATCATTGCTATTTGTGTTTTTCTTTTACGGTTAGTACTTTGATAGTGTCAATAATGATTTGTGAAATTCAGCATTCTAAATATGTGATGAGTATACATGGAGAAAAATTACTTAAAATTCAAAAATGACAACAGACTTATTGAAAGTAGTAGTATGTAAGTCATGATCGGTTTTACAGAGCATGTGTATGAACTCTGACCTCTCTGTTCATATGCCAAAACTCTGAATGGAAGGATGACTTTGTATTTTGTGGTACAATGCAGAAAGAGTCAATAAGTGTCTGTACTGATACAGTGAAACAGCAATTTTAACTTATTTAATATGAAAATGTATTCCAGGTTAGTTGACATACATACTCCTAATGAAAGATAGCAGCTAATATTGTTGCCAACAATCTAAAACATTTCTTGTTTAATAAGGTTGTACAAGCTTGAAACTTAATAGACTTTTAGTGCTTTATTTTCTGTTACAAGTGGTAAGTTACTGCCTTGGTAATTAATATGGTCTCTTTGCTTTTTATGAGTTGACTTTTCACTGTGAGATACTTAGTACTTAAGTTGAAGATGACCAGAAATACTTGTATTGCTCTCT
Organism: Rhinopithecus roxellana; assembly: GCF_007565055.1. NCBI lineage: Eukaryota > Metazoa > Chordata > Mammalia > Primates > Cercopithecidae > Rhinopithecus > Rhinopithecus roxellana. The sequence continues at coordinate 143,007,427 of NC_044550.1, forward strand.
AGTAATGCATATTGTTAAAAAAACAAAACAAAAAAAAAAAAAACACTGCTCTTTATACGTAAGGGATGATGAAGCCTTACTTCAGATAAGCATCAAAAGTGTTTCAGAAGAAGAAAACAGGAAATGCAGACAGGTTTTTTGTTTGTTTGTTTTGTTTTGTTTTGTTTAGAACAGTACCTGTATAAATATGGAAGGAAACTTCTTTTGGGAAAATCAGTTGCAAAGAACTTTTAGGAAAGAGTCACATCATTTAATCTTGCAATAAATATAACCAATAAATAGCTTATTTTCGCCAGTATTTTTTGATATTTTAGTAGCCCCAGTTCTATAAGTGGATTGTTATTTTCAACTCAGTGAAGACTTGTAGTATAGTCCATGTATTTCCTTTTTAAGGGTGTAAATCCAGTCTTTTGAATGGCTGATCAAATAAGTATTTCATCATGTCACTTTTTTCGTAAATCTGCACTTTACCAAAGTTTATTTCATGTGCTTGTATGCTTGCGTTTACTAAGAACACTGGTTGATTTAAGGACTTTTTGGGGTGGCCTTGTAAGTGCCTTTGTAAAGATAGCTGATGCTTACTGGATTCTGGTTATGAGAGATTATAAGTGACCATTCTTAGAGGGTGTTAATTAAAATACAGCCAACAAGATAAATGTGAAAAACAAGATGCAGAATAGTGTGGAAGAGGCCACCATTTGTGTTAAAAAGAGGGGAATATGTGTATTTGTCTGTATAGGCAAAAGGTTTCACAAGAAATTGGTAAAATTGATTGCTTTCTGTGTAGAAGGATTGGGTCTCTGGGGCATGGAGTATAGATATTTTTTGAATTTTGTGTCATACGAATGTGATTTACTCAAAGGCACCAGTTGGCCTCTTTCCCTTAAGACAGTGTTTGGAAATTTGTCAGATGTTTCTTTTTATTTATTAATATTTATTTTATTTGTTTTAGATGTTTGTTTTTAAATACGAGTGTGAATTTTAAGCAGTTTTAAATAATATTCCAAAGTTGTTAGGCATGGAATATTGATGTAAAGTACATTTTATAATTTATGAGTAGGATTACGTTTTATAATTTATGAGTAGGATTACATAAGTAAATTGTTGATTGTGAGGATATAAACCCATAATCAATGTTTTATTCATAGGTTGTATTATTTACTATTAGTTATTGCTGCTGTTAATAACTAGTTGTCATTTGTAGAATGGCTAGTTGTTCTTAGTGTCGTTTGTTTATACGTTATTGCTAATTCTTTTTTTTTTTTTTTGAGACAGAGTCTTGCTCTGTCACCCAGGCTGGAGTGCAGTGGCCAGATCTCAGCTCACTGCAAGCTCCGCCTCCCGGGTTCACACCATTCTCCTGCCTCAGCCTCCCGAGTAGCTGGGACTACAGGCCCCGCCACCTCGCCCGGCTAGTTTTTTGTATTTTTAGTAGAGACGGGGTTTCACCGTGTTAGCCAGGATGGTCTCGATCTCCTGACCTCGTGATCCGCCTGTCTCGGCCTCCCAAAGTGCTGGGATTACAGGCTTGAGCCACCGCGCCCGGCCTGCTAATTCTTAAGAACAGTTCTTTAGATTTTCTGTTTCCTAGATGAGAAAATAGAGATTTAGAGAAGTTAAATTATTTGTTTGCAAACACAGAGCTTGGGATTTGGATCTAGGTCTGCTTGTGTTCTTATTGTACCACGCTGTCATGACTCGCCAAGGATAGGCATGCTTTTAATTAACTTAAAAAATCGAGCCTGGTTTGTATTACTGGTTAAAGGATTTAAACACAGTTTAATTTGCTAGTTTAAACTCATTGAAATAAGTGTTACCTATAATTAGCTTTAAGATTTACTTGAATTTCTTTCTTTTCTTTTTTTTTCTTTTGAGAAGGAATCTCGCTATCTTGCCCAGGCTGGAGTGCAGTGGTGCCATCTCAGCTCACTACAACCTCTGCCTCCCAGGTTCTACAGATTCTCCTGCCTTAGCCTCCCGAGTAGCTGGGGTTACAGGTGTCCACCACCACGCCCAGCTAATTTTTGTGTTTTTAGTAGAGACGACATTTCACCATGTTAGCCAGGCTGGTCTCGAACTCCTAACTTCAAGTGATCCGCCTGTCTTAGCCTCCCAAAGTGCTGGGATTACAGGCGTGAGCCACCACACCCAGCCAGATTTACTTGAATTTCAACATACAGAATATTTTAAAATTTGAAACTTGATGAAATAAAACACCCTTAAATCAGTTCACTTACTCTTGTTGGTCTTATGCTGTATGGCACCTGTTGGTTTTTCATGTTGTAATTGCACTTTGGTAACATTTTCTTTCTTTCTTTCTTTCTTTTTTTTTTTTTTGTTGAGATAGTTTTGCTTTTGTTGCCTAGGCTGTAGTGCAATGGCGTGATCTCAGCTCACTGCAACCTCCGCCTCCCGGGTTCAAGCAATTCTCCTGCCTCAGCCTTATGAGTAGCTGGGATTACAGGCATGTGCCCCCATGCCTGGCTAATTTTGTATTTTTAGTAGAAGCGAGGTTTCTCCATGTTGGTCAGGCTGGTCTTGAACTCCTAACCTCAGGTGATCTGCCTGCCTCGACCTCTCAAAGTGCTGGGATTACAGGAGTGAGCCACTGCGCCTGGCCAACATTTTCTGGTCTCATAGGGCGTGTTTAAATCTATGGCATAAACAAATTGGTTTCATGAAAATTACTATAGTACATTAAGTTTTCGTTCATCATTTAAATAGATTTTTGTATCTGTTTTCCTTTAAAATTTTAATGTATTTGATCTAGCTTGATCTAGATTATTCTATAATAAAAGTAGTTGTAAATCTCTAAAAGTAAGCCTTTTGATTTCTGTAGATCATGGGTTTTTTAACCTTGGCACCATTGATATTTTGGGCAGATAGTTATTTGTTGAGTGGCTCTCCCGTGCATTGTGGGATGTTTAGCAATATCCCTGACCTCTACCAGTATATCCAGGTAGCACCGCAAACCCCCAGTCTGTGTCCCCACTATCTCTTCTTGCTGGATGCATTAACTAAAAATGTCCCCAGACTGCCATATGTTGAGAACTATGTAGACAAAACTTTTTTGATACAGAGTCTTGCTCAGTCACCCAGGCTGGAGTGCAGTGGCACGATCTCAGCTCACTGCAACCTCTATCTCCTGGGCGCAAGCCATTCTCCTGCCTCAGGCTCCCGAGTAGCTTGGATTACAGGCGCCCACCACCATGCCCTGTTAATTTTTTAATTTTTAGTAGAGACGGGGTTTCACCATGTTGGCCAGGCTGGTCTGACAAAACTCTTTAAAAGAGTATTTATGGGCCAGGTGGGGTGGCTTATGCCTGTAATCCAGCATTTTAGGAGGCTGAGGCTCGATTGAGGCCAGGAGTTCAAGACCAGCCTGGGCAACATAGTGAGACTTTGTTACTACTAACATTTTTAAAAAATCAGCCAGGCCCGGTGGTATGTGCCCATAGTGGCAGCTACTTGGGAGGCCGAGGCTGGAGGATGCTTGAGCCCATGAGGTCAAAGCTGCAGTGAATTGTGATCATGTGACCACACTCTAGCCTGGGCAGCAGCAAGACCCTGTCTCAAAAATGAAAAAAGAAAATAATTCCTGGCTATTTATTAATTATATAAGAAGAACATAGCCAGGCGCAGTGGCTCACGCCTGTGATCCCAGCACTTTGGGAGGCGAGGCAGGTGGATCACGAGGTCAGGAGAGCAAGACCATCCTGGCCGACATGATGAAACCCCGTCTCTACTGAAAATACAAAAATTAGCTGGGCATGGTGGCATGGGCCTGTAGTCCCAGCTACTCGGGAGGCTGAGGCAGGAGAATTATTTGAACCGGGGAGATGGAGGTTGCAGTGAGCCGAGATGGCACCACTGTACTCCAACCTGGCAACATAGCAAGGCTCTGTCTCCAAAAAAAAAAAAAAGAATACTTTGAGACAACTAACTGTATCAGATGTGTAAGATAATTTATCTAAAGAATAAATGGGGCCGGGCGCGGTGGCTCAAGCCTGTAATCCCAGCACTTTGGGAGGCCGAGACGGGCGGATCACAAGGTCAGGAGATCGAGACCATCCTGGCTAATACGGTGAAACCCCGTCTCTACTAAAGAATACAAAAAACTCGCCGGGTGACGAGGCGGGCGCCTGTAGTCCCAGCTACTTGGGAGGCGGAGGCAGGAGAATGGCGTGAACCTGGGAGGCGGAGCTTGCAGTGAGCTGAGATCCGGCCACAGCACTCCAGCCTGGGTGACAGAGCCAGACTCCGTCTCAAAAAAAGAATAAATGGACCCAGACAGTAAAGACACAAAAAATATATACTGGCTTTGAATGTTTTACTTTTAAAACTTTTAAGTTTGTTCCCCCTTTTTAATGTTTTTCTGTTAAAATTTCTCCCTTTTGATTTTAATAAAAAGATAAAATTCTCTACCAAAAATGAATGTAATGAGAATTTGAATAGTTGTTTAAGACTAGAGGCAGGCGTGGTGGCTCACATCTGTAATCACAGCACTTTGGGAGGCTGAGGCAGGAGAATTGTTTGAGTCTGGGACGTCAAGGCTGCAGTGAGCGGTGATTGTGCCACTGTACACTGTACTCCAGCCTGGGTGACGGAGCAACACACTGTCTCCAAGTAAAGAGTAGAAAAGTGGTTTTTAAAGTTTTTATTTTCATTTTGTTTTTCAAAAGTGTTTTTGAAAGTTATGCAAGTTACAGTTTTATGTAATATTTAAATAGTATTTTTTATGGGTTCTGAAATGGGTTGAGCAAGGAAAGCCTATAGATTGGATTAAAAAAAATAAAAGTCTGTGCAGGTAATATGTTTGGGGTGAATTCCTTGTTTACACTGTTACAAAGACTTTGAGCTCTGTCCATTGGGCGTAGCTTTAGACACATCTGGGCTCCCCTAGCTTCTTCCCTTTTTATTTGTTTTTTGTTTGTTTGTTTGTTTTGAGACAGAGTCTCACTGTCACCAAAGCTAGAATGCAGTGGCGTGATCACAGCTCACTGCAGCCTCTAACTCCCCAGGCTTAGGTGATCCTCCTACCTCAGCCTTCCAAGTAGCAGGGACTAAAGGCATCTGCCACCATGCCCAGCTAATTTTTATTTTTATTTTTTTATTTTATTTATTTATTTTTTGAGACGGAGTCTCGCTCTGTTGCCCAGGCTGGAGTGCAGTGGCTGGATCTCAACTCACTGCAAGCTCCGCCTCCCGGGTTCACGCCATTCTCCTGCCTCAGCCTCCGGAGTAGCTGAGACTACAGGCGCCTGCCACCTCGCCCGGCTAGTTTTTTGTAGTTTTTAGTAGAGACGGGGTTTCACCGTGTTAGCCAGGATGGTCTCGATCTCCTGACCTCGTGATCTACCCGTCTAGGCCTCCCAAAGTGCTGGGATTACAGGCTTGAGCCACCGCGCCCGGCCTTGCCCAGCTAATTTTTGTAATTTTTTGTAGAGTCGAGGTTTCACCATGTTGCCCAGGCTGGTCTCGAACTCCTGGGCTCAAGTGATCCTCCCGCCTTGGCCACCTAAAGTGCTGGGATTGCAGACGTGAGCCACCATGCTTGGCCTGTCATCCCTTCTTAAAAACTATACACTTTTTTTTTTTTTTTTTTTTTTTTTTGAGACGGAGTATCCCTCTGTCGCCCATGCTGGAGTACAATGGCGCCATCTCGGCTCGCTGCAACCTCTGCCTCCTGGGTTCAAGCAATTCTCCTGTCTCAGCCTCCTGAGTAGGTGGGATTACAGGCGTGTGCCACCATGCCTGGCTATTTTTTTTTTTTTTTTTTTTTTGTACTTCTTGTATTTTTAGTAGAGACGGGTTTCACCATATTGGCCAGGCTGGTCTCGAACTCCTGACCTTGTGATCTGCCGCCTTGGCCTCCCAAAGTGCTGGGATTACAGGCGTGAGCCACCCCACCTGGGCTTTTTGTTTTTTTTTTTTTTTTTTTTTTTTTGAGACAGAGTCTCGCTCTGTCGTCCAGGCTGGAGTATGGTGGCACAATCTCAGCTCACCACAGTCTCTGCCTCCCGGATTCAAGCGACCTTCATGCCTCAGCCTCCTGAGTAGCTGGTATTACAGTTGCACCCTACCACGCCCAGCTAATGTTTTGTATTGTTAGTCGAGACAGGGTTTTACCATGTTGGCCAGGCTGATCTTGAACACCTGACCTCAAGTGATCCAACTGCCTCGGCCTCCCAAAGTGCTGGGATTACAGGCATGAGCCACCACTGCCCAGCCAAGACTATATACTCTTATTTCCCAGTGAATACATTATTGACAGTTTTTGAAAATATTGACTATAGCCCCAAAAGGCTTAACTGGTTGGAGATACAGGGCAGACAAAGGATAGATAAAAATGGTAGGGGCAAAGAGTAAATACTATGGGATTCTAAGGGTATCTGTATGAGAGAGATTCCTTTTTGTTGTTGTTTTGTTTTGTTTTTGAGACGGAGTCTCGGCTCTGTCACCCAGCCTGGGGTGCAGTGTCTCGATCTTACTCACTGCAACCTTCGCCTCCCAGGTTCAACCAATGCCTCAGCCTCCGGAATGGCTGGAGTCCTGGGATTACAGGCATGCGCCACCCTGCCCAGCTAATTTTTTTTTTTTTTTTGAGACAGAGTCTCGCTCTGTCGCTCAGGCTGGAGTGCAGTGGCGCAATCTCAGCTCACTGCAGGCTCTGCCTGCCGGGTTCACGCCATTCTCCTGCCTCAGCCTCCCGAGTAGCTGGGACTACAGGCGCCCATGACCACGCACAGCTAATTTGTTGTATTTTTTTAGTAGAGATGGGATTTCACTGTGTTAGCTAGGATGGTCTCGATCTCCTGACCTCATGATCAGCCTGCCTTGGCCTCCCAAAGTGCTGGGATTACAGGTGTGACCCACCGTGCCCAGCCACTACACCCAGCTAATTTTTGTAGTTTTAATAGAGGCAGGGTTTCGCTATATTGGCCAGGCTGGTCTCAAACTCCTGACCTCAGATGATCTGCCTGCCTCGGCCTCCCAAAGTGCTGGGCTTACTTGGTGAGCCACCATGCCTGGCATGCCTGGACTCTTTTTTTTTTTTTTTTCAGATGGAATCTCGCTCTGTCACCCTGGCTGGAGTCCAGTGGCATGATCCAAGCTCACTGCAGCCTCCGCCTCCCAGGTCAAGCGGTTCTCCTGCCTCAGCCTCCCAAGTAGCTGGGACTACAGGCGCACCCCACCATGCCCAACTAGTTTTTTATATTGTTATTAGAGACAGGGTTTTATGATGTCAGCCAGGCTGATCTCAAACTCCTGACCTCGAGTGATCCACCTGCCTCGCTCTCCCAAAGTGATGAGATTACAAGTGTGAGCCACTATGCCCAGCCAAGACTATGTACTCTTATTTCCCAGTGAATACATTATTGACAGTTATTGAACATGTTGACCACAGCCCCAAAAGGCTTACTGGTTGGAGATACAGGACAGACAAAGGATAGATTAAAAATGGGAGGGGCAAAGAGTAAATTCTTTGGGATTCTGAGAGTATTTGAATGAGGGAGGTTCTTTTTTGTTTTTGTTTTGTTTTGAGTCAGAATCTCTGTCGCTCAGCCTGGAGTACAGTGGCTTAATCTCGGCTCAGTGCAACCTCTACCTCCTGGCTTCAAGTGATTCTCAGGCCTCAGCCTCCAAAATGGTTGGAATCACAGGCATGCACCACCACACCCGGCTAATTTTTTGTAATTTTAGTGGAGACTGGATTTCACTATGTTGGCCAGGCTGATCTCACAATCCTGACCTCAGGTGATCTGGCTGTCTTGGCCTCCCAGAGTGCTGGGCTTACACGCATGAGCCACCCGACCTGGAGTTTTTTTGTTTGGTTTTGTTTGAGATGGAATCTCACTCTCTCACCCAGGCTGGAGTGCGGTGGCGTGATCTCGCCTCACTGCAGCTTCTGCTTCCCAGGTCAGGTAGTTCCACTGCTTGACCCAGTAGCTGGGATTATAGGCACGTGCCACCACACCCAGCTAATTTTCCTATTTTTAGTAGAGACGGGTTTCTAGCCAGGCTGGTCTCGAACTCCTGATCTCAGGTGATCCGCCTGCCTTGGCTTCTCAAAGTGCTGGAATTACAGGCGTGAGCCATCATGCCCGGCCTGTATGACTGTATGAGGGGGGTTCTTGAGCTAGGTGCTTTGTTGTTGTTGTTGTTGTTGTTGTTGTTGTTGTTGTTGTTGAGACGGGGTCTCCCTCAGTTGCCCAGGGGCACAGTCATAGCTCACTGCAGCCTTGACCTCCTGGGTTCTAGCAAGCCTTCCACCTCGGCCTCCTGAGTAGCTGGGACTACAGGTACGTGCCGCCACACCCAGCTAATTTTTACTTTTTGTAGAGATGGGGTCTCACTTTGTTGCCCAGGCTGTCTTGAACTCCTGGCTTCACACAGTCCTTCTGCCTCAGCTTCCCAAAGTGCTGGGATTATAGGCATGAGCCACCTCACCCAGCCTTCTTGAGCTGAGTTCTAGAGGAAAGTTAAGACTGACCTCAAATTTCAGGAGACAGTCCCAAAGGAATTCTGGTAATATTGCCGTTCTTTTGTTTTTTTTTCTCCTCTGAGACAGAGTTTTGCTCTTGTTGCCCAGGCTGGAGTGCAATGGCGCAATCTCGGCTTATTGCAACCTCTGCCTCCTGGGTTCAAGCGATTCTCCTGCCTCAGCCTCCTGAGTAGCTGGGATTACAGGCATGCACCACCAAGCTCAGCTAATTTTGTATTTTTAGTAGAAACCGAGTTTCTCATGGTGGTCAATCAGGCTGTTCTTGAACTCCCGAACTCAGATGATCTGCCAGCTTTGGCCTCCCAAAGTGCTGGGATTGCAGGTGTGAGCCACCACGCCTGGCTGAAATTCTTAAGTAAATAAACTTTTCTCTAGGCACATGAATTGGAACTATGGAACAAAGAGATTATTGATACAATTATTCAAGAAACACATTTACATATTTAGAACAGAAAGGTTGCACAGCTCTTATATACTCAAACATAGTTGTAGAGTTAGATCATGTTCTTAACTTTCTTCATAGTTACCTTTTGGGGAGGAAAACCACCCTTTTTCATATCAAAGTAAAACGTGTACATAATAAAGTGTGACTGGCACCCAAATCAAGAAACAGACCCTTCCCAGTACCATAGGAATCCTCCTTCCTTTCTAGTTACTTTCCTGACTTCTAATAACACAGATTAGTTTTGAGTATGTTTGAGTAAAAGAACAGATGTGAGTATATGTTACGTATTTTAAGTTGGAAAGTTTTCAAAAGATGCTGTTCAAAATCTGTTAAAAATATAGTGTCTTAGAAAATGTACTAAAATGTTTTGAATTTCAGAGCTGAAATAGATCTAGGCCAAACTCCTCATCTATAAAATCAGGAAACTGAGGCCCAAGGAGGTTGATTGTTGCTCAGAGAAACAGCTGGTTAATGGTTGAACCCAGGCTTTTTGCATACCAGTTGAGTCATAATAAGTAGTTGGTTTGTGGGAATATCCTTTTCATAAACGTTAGTATAAAAGCTGACTGCTAATACAACTTTACAGAAGGGGATAACAATGCAGTATTATTTTAATGTGTCTTTTTTTTCCCCCCTCTTAGTATGAGAACTTAAACTTGCCAAGGAGGTAGAGATTTTTAACTCCTGAAGCATAATTTAGTGAAGTTAGCTTAGTAATTAAGAGCATGGGCTTTAGAATTAGATTTGCTTTGAGTCCTGGCTTTTCTTCTTAAAACCTGAAGTACTGGCTCTGTATTTCGATTATCTTTATCTGTAAAAATGTGGGAAGATTAGGGGAGTCTTTACAGTGCTTAGAACAATCTTGGGCCATAATTAAACGGATAGCTGTTAGATGTCAGAATTAGCTATGTTTTCATATTCTGTTGTGCTTATTGTTCATGAATTATAAAGGTATTGTTCAATGGTTTAGTGATTACTGGATGTAAATATGCCTCAAGAAAAGCTCAATATGAGGGCTATAGTACTTCTAATAGTGTATCTTTGTCACCTGTGTGCAAATAATCCATGGGGCTGGTAGCCAAGTAGTCCACCGTTATCTGCAGTTTCATTTTCTGCAGTTTCAGTTACCCGCTGTCAACCATCGTCCAAAAATAAGTGAATATAGTACAATAAGGTATTTGAGAGAGCATATTCACATAATTTTTATTATAGTATGTTATAATTACTCTTTTATTGTTAATCTCTTACTGTGTTTAATTTATAAATTGAACCTTATCATAGGTATGTACATATAGGAAAAAATGTATAGGGTTGGTACTATCTGTGGTTTCAAGCATCCAATAGGGATCTTGGAGTGTGTCCCCTGTGGATAAGAGGGGATATATTAATACAGAGGAATATATGTGGGCTCTGTTCTCCAGATGTGATTTATTTAATCTTTCTTTAGGAGACGGTTATAAATTGGAGAAAAGTTTGTGTTAAAATGTTACCTTCCTGAATGAAAAAGTTTATTTGGGAAACTGTCAAATGATATAGAGATAATGGGATTATTTTGGATTTCTTGATGTGGCTCTGGTTTCCTGAAACTAGACCAAAGAATCTAGATTCTAATCCTATGGTATATAATCTTAGATTCCTTTGCAAATCTCTTCTTCAGTGGGCTTTGGGAGCCAGAAAATAAGTGGTCTCATTCATCTGACATCCATGTTATTCTCTTATGTAAATCTGAAAAGGTGGGAGAACTTTATTTCATTGAAAATGCTGTTTTTGCCGGGCGCGGTGGCTCAAGCCTGTAATCCCAGCACTTTGGGAGGCCGAGACGGGCGGATCACGAGGTCAGGAGATCGAGACCATCCTGGCTAACACGGTGAAACCCCGTCTCTACTAAAAACTACAAAAAACTAGCCGGGCGAGGTAGCGGCGCCTGTAGTCCCAGCTACCCGGGAGGCTGAGGCAGGAGAATGGCGTGAACCCGGGAGGCGGAGCTTGCAGTGAGCTGAGATCCGGCCACAGCACTCCAGCCCGGGTGACAGAGCGAGACTCCGTCTCAAAAAAAAAAAAAAGAAAATGCTGTTTTTTACATTTTTTATTTTTTTAAGGCTAGTCCAACGAAGCAGTGGAAATGGAAAAGGAAAAAAGTCTGTAACTGGTTATGATCAATTAATTGTAAACACCACTACAAAACCCTTTTTTCCTTTCTCTTCCCTTTAGTTCTTTGCTTTTACTCCAAATTCAGAATAACTGCCTACAGTTAAATGCCTACTGTCTGATTGATTGATTGATTTTAAGACACAAGGTCTTGCTCTGTTGCCCAAGTTGGAGTGCAGTGGCAGCAAAGCAAGACCTTACAGCTCACTGTAACCTTGAACTCCTGGACTCAAGGGATCCTCCAGTCTCAGCCTTCCTAGTAGCCACCACACCTGGCTAAATTTTCTTTTTTTAAATATTTTGTGGAGTCGAGGGTCTCACTATATTGCCCAGGCCGGTGTCAGACTCCTGGACTCAAGCAGTCCTCCTGCCTTAGCCTCTCAAAATCCTGGGATTACAGGCATGAGCTACTGCACCCTGCCTGTCTGACATTTTTTATATATGGCAGCTTTATGAGATTGATAGTATTCTTGTTTCACAGATCCAACAGTTGCAGCTGGGAAGAAATTAAGTAGCTTTCTCAGTATCAATAACTTGGTGGTGGGACAGAGGTTTGAAACCAGGTCTCTGCCTCCAAAATATTGGTGGTTTTGGTGGAAAGAGTTACACTCGTATCTGCTGCTTCCTCCCTACATTTTTGAAGATTTTTTTTAAAACTATGAAATACTTTATACTTAGAAATTTTAAAAGTAATACATGAACATCTTTATATCTGTGGTCCATATTTAACAGATTGTAATCTTCTCATACTGTGGGCTAAACTGCCTCTACCCAAATACAGTAAAATATAGAGGTAGAGCTCACTGGATAACTTTTTTCTTATTCCACTTTTTCTTTCTAGGAGTATCTGCTAATGTGAAGCCAGTGTATATTCTTCCCCTTCATATTTTTGTTTTTACTGTTAAAGATAGTATCTCCTGAATTTAAAAATGAAATACTTTTTGCTTTTTTTTAAAGTTTTTTTTTAAAAAAAACAGTTTTTATAGATGATTGTAATGTACATCTCTTGGAAACTTTTTCTCTTAGCATTATATTTTAAAGATCTGTGATGGTGCATGTTGTGCTAGTTCTCTATATTGTATTCCATGTTAGTTTTTAAAGTTTATTTTTCTATTGATGGCATTTAATTCCAACTTTTAGATAAAAGGATGTACTATACATTTTTACAATTTTTGGGGGGACATATGAGAGTTTTTCTCGGAAGTAGATTTGCAAGATCTGAGCATATTTTCAGCTTCTGCGTGTCTGGATTTTGCTTCATTGTTCTCCAGATGATTGAATCAATTTACATTCCCACTAAAAGAGTTCTGGCCTGGTGCGGTGGCTTACTCCTGTAATCCCAGCACTTTGGGAGGCAGAAGCAGGCGGATCACCTGAGGTCAGGAGTTCCAGACCAGCCTGACCACCACGGAGAAACCCCGTCTCTACTAAAAATACAAAAAATTAGCCAGGCGTGGTGGTGCATGCCTGTAATCCCAGCTACTTGGGAGGCTGCGGTGGGAGAATTGCTTGAACTGGGGAGGCAGAGGTTGCAGTGAGCTGAGATGGTGCCATTACACCCCATCCTGGGCAACAGAGGGAGACTCTGTCTCAGAAAAAAAAAATAGTCACTATTTTTTGTAAGACTGTCTCAGGAAAAAAGGAAAAAAAAAAGTAGTTACTAGAACCCCCCCCTTTTTTTTTGGAGATGGAGTCTCACTCTTGCCCAGGCTGGAGTGCAATAGCGCTGACTTTTTTTTCTTTTTTCTTTTTTCATACTGAGTCTGACTCCATCGCCCAGGCTGGAGTGCAGTGTTGCGATCTCAGTTCACGGCAAGCTCCGCCTCCCGGGTTCACGCCATTCTTCTGCCTCAGCCTACCAAGTAGCTGGGACCACAGGCGCCCGCCACCACGCCCGGCCAATTGTGTGTGTGTGTGTGTGTGTGTGTGTTTTGTTTTTGTTTTTTTTTTGAGTTCGGAGTCTCGCTCTGTCACCCGGGCTGGAGTGCAGTGAGCGGATCTCAGCTCACTGCAAGCACCGCCTCCCGGGTTTACGTCATTCTCCCGCCTCAGCCTCCCGAGTAGCTGGGACTACAGGCGCCCGCCACCTCGACCAGCTAGTTTTTTGTATTTTTTAGTAGAGACGGGGTTTCACCGTGTTAGCCAGGATGGCCTCACTTTCCTGACCTTGAGATCTGCCCGCCTCAGCCTCCCCAAAGTGCTGGGATTACAGGCGTGAGCCACCGCGCCAGGCCTACATTTTTAAGACTTAGATTTTTGTCACTATGATGAATGTGAAATGGTAGTTTATTCTAATTTTTACTTCCCTAGTCAGTAGAGATATTAAGCATATTTTGTGTTTATTGGCCATTAGACTTTTGTAAATTTAGTGTTTAGTCTTTTTTTTTTTTTTAATTGAGACGGAGTCTCGCTTTGTCGCCCAGACTGGAGTGGCAGTGGCACGCAATCTTGGCTCACTGCAACCTCTGCCTCCTGGGTTCAAGCAATTGCCCTGCCTCAGCCTGCCAAGTGGCTGGGATTACAGGCATGCCCCACTAAGCCTGGGTAATTTTGTCTTTCTAGTAGAGATGGGTTTTGCCATATTGGTCACACTGGTCTCGAACTCCTGACCTCAGGTGATCCGCCTGCCTCGGCTTCCCAAAGTGCTGGGATTACAGGCGTGAGCCACCATGCCTGGCCGTGTTTATATTCTTTAACTGCTGTTTTAAAAATTGGGTGGTTTGGCCTGGGTAACAAGAGTGAAATTTCATCTCAAAAAAAAAAAAAAAAAAAAAAAAAAAGGTGGTTTGTAGTTTTCTCCTTGATCTGTAGGATTTTTTTTTTTTTTTTTTTTTTTTTTTTTTTTTTTTGAGACAGTTCTTGCTCTGGAGTAAGGCTAGAGTCTTGCTGGTCTCTTTCTGACCTCAGGCAATCCGCCCATCTCGGCTTCCCAAAGTGTTGGGATTACAGGTGTGAGCCACTGCGCCCGGCCATATTTGTAGGAATTCTTTATGTTATTTATATGATATTGTCTATCTTACATTATGTGGCTTGATTTTTAATTTTGGCTTATCTTTTTTATGCTTTTTTAAAAAATTGTAGTAAAATACACATAACTTAAAATTTATCATCTTAACCATTTTAAATGTTCAGTGGCATTAAGGACATTGTGTACCTATCACCACCATCCATCTCCAGAACTTCTCATCTTGCAAAACTGAAACTCTGTACCCAATATTACTAACTCCCTATTCCCCTACCACCCAACTTCTGGCAGTCACCATTCTACTTTGTATCTCAATCTGTGTGACTGCTCAATCATTCATTATTTGTCCCTTTAAAAAATGAAAAAAAAACTCAGAGTGTGCTTTCTTCATTTTTGTTTAAAACGGAAACTCTGGAAGTTAAAAATAACATTCTTGCCCATGAGCAGCTTCTCTTTTTTTTTTTGAGAGAGAGTCTTGCTCTATTATCACTCAGACTAGAGTGCAGTGGTGCAATCATGGCTCACTGCTGCAACCTCAACCTCCTGGGCTCAAGTGATCTTCCCACCTCATCCTTCCAAGTAGCTGGGACTACAGGTACGCCACCATGGCTGACTAATCTTTGTATTTTTTGTAGAGATGAGGTCTCAGCCCAGGCTGATGTCAAACTCAAGTGATGCTCCCACTTCTGCTTCCCAAAGTTGTGGGATTATATGCATGAGCCACTGCAGCCATCAAACCCCTGTGTTTCTTACAGACACCAGAAAAAGTTTTAGCCGTGTTTTCAACATTGTTCTGCTGTGCTTTGTCCAAGTGAATCTTTATGAGCTGCCTGCCATCCAGTTTCTCTCGCCCACAATTTCACTTGGGTAGACCAAGCCCTCAAGGGTTATGTCATGCACGGCTGTCAGAATAGGGCTCCTGGGACACTTCTGCTTTTTTTGTGTACAGCTTTTCGAGTTGGCTTATGCAGAATTACCCCCTGAGCACATTATTTGTCCTTTTGTGACTGGTTTATTTCATTTAACTATCTTCCTTGTCTTTTATAAGTTTATTTTTTATTTTTATTTATTTATTTTTTTGAGACAGAGTCTTGCCCTGTTGCCAGGCTGGAATGCAGTGGCACGATCTCGGCTCACTGCAACCTCCGACTCCCTGGTTCAAGTGATTCTCCTGCCTCAACCTCCTGAGTAGCTGTGATTACAGGCACATGCCACTACCCCCAGCTAATTTTTTTTTTTTGTATTTTTAGTAGAGATGGGGTTTCACCGTGTTGGCCAGGATGGTCTCAATCTTCTGACCTCGGGATGTGCCCACCTCAGCCTCCCTAAGTGCTGGGATTACAGGTGTGAGGCACCACGCTTGGCCCAGAAGTTTAATTTTTAAGAGAGAGGTCTCACACTCTTACCCAGGATGGAGAGCAATGGTGCGATGATGGCTCTCTGCAGCCCGGAACTCCTGGGCTTAAGTGGTAGCCCAGCCTTCTGAGTAGCTGGGACTACAGGCGTGAGCCAGCACTCTTGGCTAATTTTTAAAAAAATTTTTGTAGAGATGGGAACCTCCTTATGTTACCCAGGCTGATCTTGAACTCTTGGACTCAAGGGATCCTCCCAACTCAGCCTCCCAAAGTGCTAAGATTATAGGTGTGGGCCACCATGCCTATCTACTTTTTTGTATTTTTAGTAGAGATGGGGTTTTTCACCATGTTGGCCAGGCTGGTCTCTGACTTCTGATCTCAAGTGATCCACCCGCCTCAGCTTTCCAAAGTGCTGGGATTACAGGTGTCACCCACTGTGCCTGGCCCAGTTTAATTTTAAAGTAGTCAAATTTTTTCTGGCGTATTTTACTTATTGTTCTCCTTTTTGTCTTACAGATGTTTAGTTTTAAGGTAGTCAGATTTTTATCTTTTCCTACATGGTGCTTTTTTTGCATTTTAAGAAGTCTTTTCCTACTTTGATATTAATAAAGGCATTCTCAGATCCAAGTCGCTGGTTGACCTGACCTCCTGCTCTGGAGACGCTGTGCCGGAGGACCCGTTATTTTATTTTATTATATATTTTTAAAGATATTCTTCTGTATTTGGTTCTTAAAAGTTAATTCATTTTCTTAACTTCTGTACTCAGGTTTCTCTCTCTACCATGTCATATTGAAACTGTTCCTTCAGGCAGTACCTTCCCAATTATCAAATACAGAGTAAGTTCTCGTCATCGTCTATTTTGTACATGTTCCTTCAGCATTTCCGTTTCCATCTTAGAACTCTTCTCCTTTGGTTGCTCTGATATTGCTCTTTTCTGATTTTCCTTCAACCTCTGTTACTGTCCTCATAAAATATTGTCACTGATTTACCTTTCATCCTCCACTTGTCTTTGGAATGTTTGTTTTCTCTTTTTTATTCCTTTTGTTAATACCGTAGGTCAGGTTTTTATATCTCAGGATGGACTATTTATTTATTTGAAATATGGTATTAATCTATCTGTCTGCCTATCTATCTATCTATCTATCTATCTATCTATCTATCTATCTATCAGTCAACCAATCTGTCACCCAGGCTGGGGTGCCGTGGTGTGATCACAGCTCACGCCGCAGTCTTAACCTGCTGGGCTTAAGTGATCCTCCCACCACAGCCTCCCAAGTAGCTGGCGTTTTTTTTTACTTTTTGTGGAGACGGGGTTTTGCCATATTGCCCAGGCTGGTCTCGAACTCCTAGGCTCAAGTGATTCATGAGCCTTAGCCGCCCAGAGTGCTGGGATTATAGGCATGAGCCACTGTGCCCAGCCCAGATAGACTATTTGTATTAAACGTTTCCTGGCTACTTACAGTGGCTTAAGCCTCTAATCTCAACATTTTGGACAGCTGAGGCAAGAAGATTGCTTGAGCCCAGGAGTTTAAGACCGATCTGGGCAACATAGTGAGACCCTGTTTCTACAGAATATTTAAAAAATGAGGCCAGACACGGTGGCTCACGCCTGTAATCCTAGCACTTTGGGAGGCCAAGGCAGGTGGATTGCCTGAGTTCAGGAATTCGATACCATCCTGGGCAACATGGTGAAACCCTGTCTCTACTAAAATACAAAAAATTAGTAGGGCACAGCAGCGTGCACCTGTAATCTCAGCTACTTGTGAAGCTGAGACAGGAGAATCACTTGAACCCAGGAGGCAGAGGTTGCAGTGAGCCAAGATCGTGCCACTGCACTCCAGCCTGGGAGGCAGAGTGAGACTCCATCTCAAGAAAAAAAAAAGCCTGGAGTGGGTGCTGCACATCAGTAGTCCTAACTACTCTGGATGCTGAGGTGGGAGGATCCCTTAAGCCTGGGAGATCGAGGCTGCAGTGAACTTTGACTTTGCCACTGCACTTTACAGAGCCAAAGACCCTGTCTTTAAAGAATAAAATAGAATAAAAGTTTGCTTATGTATACTTATTTTTCTGCCTTCAGTCTCTCTCAGCTTTTCTTTCTTTCATTTTTTTTTTTTAAGACGGACTCTCACTTTATTGCCCAGGCTGGAGAGCAGTGGAGCGCTCGCGGCTCATTGCAACCTCCATCTCCCGCGTTCAAGCAATTCTGCCTCAGCCTCCGCAGTAGCTGGGATTACAGACGCATGTCACCACGCCCGGCTAATTTTTGTGTTTTTAGTACAGACAGGGTTTCACCACGTTGGTCAGGCTATCTTGAACTCCTGACCTTGTGATCCGCCCACTTTGGCCTCCCAAAGTGCTGGGATTACAGGTGTGAGCCACCGCACCCAGCCTCTCCCAGCTTTTCTAGTCAACCCTAATGGTGCCATGCCACTGGATTTAATTTTAAAAATACGATCTTATGTCATTCTCTGTTAGGTTCTCTACTGCCTATGGGGATAAAGTCAAAACCTTTATACTATTGTTCTGACCTGCCTTTCCTGACCTATTTCCTGTCAAGTCACAGATGCACACTTGCATTCCTGCACATACCTCAGACTTTCACTCTCCCTCAAACCTTCAGCAATACAAAATTGCTTGCTATTTAGTTGTTTCATCTGTGTGGAATAAGCCCTTATCTTTTTTTTTTGCCTTTCAAAACCTACGTATCCTAAAATGCCACCCCTGATAAGCCTTTCTTGAAGCCAAAGTTTCCTTCTGTTTTTCATTGTCAGTCAGACTTCATGAGAGCAGTTATCTTATTATTGATAATTGTGCATATGTCCTTCTACTCCTGATAGATTAAGCTCCTTAAGGACTCATATTCATTTTTTTCTCTTTAGCACCTTGTAGGGTACCTAGAATGTAGAAGCCTTAGTAATTTAAATTAGCACACCAAAAAAGTCTTTGATAGGTATCTCATTTTGAGGAGCTGCTGCTGAAAGTGCTCTTAGCATAGGTTTGGGGCAGGCTTTTGTTACTTTTAGCAAATGTGTGATTATGGATTTTTCTAGTGATTAGAAATGTGGGACTGGCTAGTCTATGTACTCTTTTCTCTCAAAACTGGGTGTCTTGCTTTTAGGCTTCTTTGTTTCAAGTGAACCACCTTACTTGGTTTTGTCATACCCAACTGTGGGTTGTCCGATGCTATTGCTTTTCAGTGAGCTGATAATGAAACATTTTATGCTTTTTCTTAAATCACTGTAGTGACTTAGTTTTTGTTGTATAGAATATAGCACAGTTTTTGCCTCTTGTCTATTAGACATTCAGTTATTTCCAGTTTCTTGATGGTGTACATGTGTGAGAATTTTGAGTGTATATCTCTGAAAGTGATACATACTGAGTGGTCATTGAGTGTTGGATGAAATTTTAGGCGTTTATATTGTTAGGTGCTTTCTTTCCATCTGCCTATAAGGAACTGTGAATGTGAGTCATTGAGAGCAGAGTTCTTTCTCACCGATCTTCCTTTCCCCATTGCTTAGCACATTGCCTGCTAAGCAGGAGGCACTTGTTTTCCTGAATGAGTTTAAGGATATTCCTAAACTCTAGGGAGCTCATCCCCAACCATTGTGAAAGTTTCATCCTGCTTCTAGGACTAGGAAGAGTTGAATATGTTGATAAACGTGGCCTCCAGGTAAAGCTGGATTTCTGTTCCATGTAAGTTATGTTAATAATGTAGTCAGGTCTTGAATTAGGGTGATGGAATATCCAAGCCCAAAACTGGGGAACAAGATAGTGGGAAGGGAATCTGTTTTTTTTTTTTTTTTTTGTAGTTTTCCCCTTTGAAGATCTCATTGGGCATCTGTTTAGTATATATGACATCATCTGTGGTTCAATTCTTTAGTGTAACTTTACATTTTTTATTTATTCACATACTTACTGAATGCCACCTATGTTAATAAAATGGACATGATCCTTGCTATTATGGAATAAATTATGGCTCAGTAAGGCAGTGAGAAATTGAACAGCTAATAAGTGTGTTTGTTGACTTTAAGTAAGGGGACCTGTGGAAGTTGGGTATTCTAGCCTCAGGGAAAGAGTTTCTTGGGAATAACCGTTAACTGATGCTTACAGGATAAATTAGAGTGACTGTGATCAACTCTGTACACGTATAGATAGCTAATAATCATTATACAATGAATAATGGAAAACCATTTTACTGTTTTTTCCTATGTATAATGTTTGTATTTGTTAGAGACTAGATCTCACTTTGTTGCCCAGGCTGGAGTGCAGTGGTATGATCATAGCTCACTGTAACCCTGAACTCCAGGGCTCAAGTGGTTCTCCTACTTCAGCCTTCCGAGTAGCTAGTACTACAGGTAGACACCACTGTGCCCGGTTAATTATTGTTAAATTATTTGTAGAGACTGAGTTTTGCCATGTTACCCAGGCTGGTCTTGAACTCCTGGCCTCAAGTGATTTTCTTGCCTTGGCTTCCTAAAGTGCTGAGATTACAGGCATGAGCCACTGCCTGGCCAACTTTTATTTTTATTTTTTCTTTTCCTGTTGAACTGTCCTATAACTGTTTTTATTTTTTTAACCAAAATGGCATATCATAACCTCTTCTTGGTTTAAGGGAGGCTAGGAAATCTTCTTTAGCTGAGTACAGTACTCCTCAATTAAAATGAGAGTTTCTTTAGTAGGGAAGAAGGAAAAAATAAAATTGACTAAACAACTAGCCATATAGAGGGTAGAGGGGCAAGAATGAACTCAGGATCATTTAGGAAACCTTTTCAGGTAGCTTAGGCAAGAGATTATTGTAGTGTGGGGCTAGAGTTGAATAGGGAGCTGAAGAGAAGTTATAAGTATTTGGGAGACCCTCTGTCACCCAGGCTGGAGTGCAGTGGCTCAGTCACAGCTCACTGCAGCCTCAAACTCCTGGTCTACCTCAGCCTCTTGAGTAGCTGGGACTATAAGCACGTCCCACCACACTCTGCTAATTTTCATATTTTTTTGTAGAAGTGGGATTTCACCATGTTGCCCAGGCTGATCTTGAATTCCTGGGCTCAAACCATCTACCTGCCTCGGCCTCCCACAATGCTGGGATTATAGGCATGAACCACCACACCCAGCCACCTTTTAACTTTTTATCTAGAAAATTTTGAAGAGAAAAGTCGAAAGGACAGTACACTTGTATCCCCACTAGCTAAGATCATGTTGCTCTCATGAATATAATTTACTACCAAAAACTTGAGCATGCACCTCTTAAAAATAATATTATTTTGGTTGGGCATGGTGGCTCACTCTGGTAATCCTTGCACTTTAGGAGGCTGAGGCAGGAGGATAAGTTGAGCCCAGGAGTTTGAGACCAGTCCGGGCAACATGACAAAAGCCCATCTCGACAAAAAATAGAAAAAAATAATTGGATGTGGTGGCATGTGGCTGTGTCCCAGCTACTTGGGCAGCCGAGGTGGGAGGATTGCTTGAGCCCAGTAGGTACAGTGCCATGATCATGGCTCACTGCAGCCTCTGCAGTCCAGCCTGGGTGACAGAGTAAGACCCTGTCTCCAAAAAAAACACCAAACTTATTTTTCAGTTAACTTAAAAAAAAAGTCTTATCTATGTAACTTTCACAGATTGTATATAATTATATATTCTTGGGTCTTTTAAAATTTATGATTGTTAACCCCTCCACATACGTTTCTTTTTTTCTCATCTCATTAATACTGAAAATCCTCATGTCTGTGATTCCAAGTTTAGGTGTAAAGGTTTGATTAGCTTCAGGTTAAACATTTTGGTAAGAAGACCCCAAGTGATGTTGTGTACTTCATATTGAATCATATTAGTACATGTGTAATATCAGATTGTCTCATTGTTAGTGCTGCTTGGTCACTTGTGCAATCATTTGATTAAGGTAGGAACAAGATTTCTTTGTAAAGGTACGTTTTACTCTCTTTGCAGTTAGCAAGCAAATGATGGATTAATTCTTTGACATCCTGGAAATAATCTTATTCCCAACATCCTTTTACTGGGCGCACTCACATACACACACACTCTCACTCATGCTGGTACAGTTTAACCATGCCAGTTAATCTGACATGTTTATCTTTGGAATTTGGGAAGAAACCTGAGTACCCAGAGAAAACCCACAAAGACATGGGGAGAACATGGCAAGCTCCACATAAGACAGCAGCCCATGTGGGAATTTTTTTTTTTTCCTCATAAATGATATAAGGAAATGATGTTATCCAGGGACCTGCTGTATTCTCTTTCTCTCTGTTTTTTTCTTTTTTTTTTTTTTCTCTCGAGATGGAGTCTCCCTCTCACCCAAGCTGGAGTGCAGTAGCATGATCTCGGCTCACTACAACCTCCACCTCCCAGGTTTAAGTGATTCTCCTGCCTCAGCCCTGCAAGTAGCTGGGATTACAGGCGTGTGCCACCACACCCGTCTAATTTAGTAGAGATGGAATTTCACCATGTTGGCCAGGCTGATCTCGAACTTCTGACCTCAGGTGATCCACTCGCCTCTCTTTATTTATTTATTTTTGTTTATTTATTTATTTTTTTTGAGATAGTGTCTCACTGTCACCCAGACTGGAGTGTAGTGGTACAACTTCAGCTCATTGCACCCCCTGCCTTCCAGGCTCCAGGAATCCTCCCACCTCAAACCTCCTCAGTAGCTGGGACTACAGGTATACAACACCACGCCTAGATAATTTTTGTTTCTTTTTCTTTTTAAGTAGAGACAGGATTTCACCATGTTGCCCAGGCTGGTCTCGAACTAAGCTCAAGCAGTCCACCTGCCTCAACCTCCCAAAGTGCTGAGATTACACTCATGAGCCATTGCACCCAGCCCTGCTGTCTTCTTTTTTTTTTTTTTTTGAGACAGAGTCTCGCCCTGTTGCCCAGGCTGGAGTGTAGTGGCACAATCTCTGCTCACTGCAAGCTCTGCCTCCCAGGTTCATGCCATTTTCCTGCCTCAGCCTCCCGAGTAGCTGGGACTACAGGCGCCCACCACCACGCCCAGCTAATTTTTTCTATTTTTAGTAGAGACAGGGTTATACTGTGTTAGCTAGAATGGTCTCAATCTCCTGACCTCATGATCTGCCTGCCTCGGCCTCCCAAAGTGCTAGGATTACAGGTGTGAGCCACCGCACCCGGCCTGTCTTCTCTTAAAGAGATTAATAAGTTTGAGGGAAAACTCAGAATGTTCTTGAATTTAAGTTTTTGTTAAGGGAAAATAATAGCATTTAAAATCATTGTTTATCTGTGTTAATGATGGGTACTATACAATTACTTTCTTTTTTTTTTTTTTTTTTTTTGAGACGGAGTCTCGCTCTGTCACCCGGGCTGGAGTGCAGTGACCGGATCTCAGCTCACTGCAAGCTCCGCCTCCCAGGTTTACGCTATTCTCCTGCCTCAGCCTCCCGAGTAGCTGGGACTACAGGCTCCCGCCACCTCGCCCGGCTAGTTTTTTGTATTTTTTAGTAGAGACGGGGTTTCACCGTGTTAGCCAGGATGGTCTCGATCTCCTGACCTCGTGATCCGCCCGTCTCGGCCTCCCAAAGTGCTGGGATTACAGGCTTGAGCCACCGCGCCTGGCCAATTACTTTCCTTTTTAAAAAAATTTATTTATTTATTTTTTGAGACAAGAGTTTCTCTCTTGTTGCCCAAGGTGGAGTGCAATGGCACAATCTTGGCTTATTGCCACCTCTGCCTCCCAGGTTCAAGCGATTTTCCTGCCTCAGCCTCCCAAGTGGCTGGGACTACAGGCACGCACCACCACACTCAGCTGTTCTTTTTGTTGAACAGGACGTTACTCAAAGAACTTAGTAGAGATGGGATTTCACCATGTTGGTCAGGCTGGTCTCCTGACCTCAGGTGATCCACCTACCTCGGCTTCCCAAAGTGCTGGGATTACAGGCATGAGCCATCATGCCCGGCCCTTTAAAAAAAATTTTTTTTTAAATTGTTGTCACCCAGGCTGGAGTACGGTGGCACAATCATGGCTTGCTACAACCTCAGACCCCTGGGCTTAAGCGATCCTCCAACCTCAGCCTCCCAAGTAGCTGAGACTATAGGCACACACCACCACACCTGGCTAATTTTTGTGGTTTTTTTGTAGAGGTGGGGTTTTGCTGTGTTGACTAGGCTGGTCTCAAACTCCTGGGCTGAATCCTCCTGCCTCGGCTTCCCAAAGTGCTGGGATTACAGATATAAGCCACCGCACCCGGCCCAAACTGTATTTTTTTGTCCTCTAGTACACCTTGTAATTTTTTGTTGAAAGCTGGGCATGGACTGGGCATGGTGGCTCAGGCCTGTAATCCTAGCACTTTGAGAGGCTGAGGCAGGCGGATTGCTTGAGTTCAGGAGTTCAAAACCAGCGTGGGCAACATGATAAAACCCCGTCTCTGCAAAAAAATATTAGCTAGGCATGGTGGTACATGCCTGTAGGCCCAGCTTCTTAGGGGTCTGAGGCAGGATGATCACTTTAGCTCCGGAGGCAAAAGTTGCATTGAGCTGAGATGGCACCACTGCCCTTCAGCCTAGGGGACAGAGTGAGACCCTGTTTCAAAAAAAAAAAAAAATGCTGTGCATGTTTTACTAGGTAAAAGTAACTGAGGTAAATAAGCCTTTAGTGTGAGGCATTACGTTTATCTGACTTAGAATTGGGCTGTGTTTTGTATTACTATTTGTTGTAGCTGTAGGTGTGAGAACTAGTATTTCCTCCAGTGTTCTTATTTTTGTTTCCTTTGTTGTCTTGGGGTTCCATAGAGACTTCTTAAATAAGGTCTGAGACATGCAGTTACATTTTTTTCTTTGTTAGTTTTTTAATTCCCTGCAAGTGTTGCACTAATGCAGTTCTTTGAGTAACGTCCTGTTGTTATACAAAAGTCTCCTTGGCCAGGCATGGAGGCTGACAGCAATAATCCCAGCACTTTGGGAGTCCGAGGCCGGCAGATTGCTTTAGCCCAAGAATTCGAGATTTGTAGACAAATAGAGACATGGCAAAACCGTCTTTACAGAAAATACAGATATTAACCGGGCATGGTGTCGTGCACCTGTACTCACAGGTGCTACTCAGGAGGCTGAAGTAGGAGAATCACCTGAACCCGGGAGGCAGTTTGCAGTGAGCCTATCGTGCCAGTGCACTTCAGCCTGGGTGACAGAGCAAGACCCTGTCCCAAAAAAACCAAACAACAACAACAACAACAACAACAACAACAAAAAACTCCTCTTGATGGTAAGGTTTCAGTATTCTGTTGTCGCATAATTGGATTTTAGTCTTTTAGTGAATCTGTGTACCTGGGCTGTGATACTCACAGTTGCTTCTCAGTTCACACTTCCTCCTTAGATGAGATTGGAAGGCTGGGATTGGGTTTTTCACTTCCCTCAGGTCAGTTAGCTCTGATAAAACTCCAGTTGGTTAACCTCTGGCGAAATCTTTTCTCTGGAAGGCAGGCCTTTCTAAGAAGAACGGAATACTTTGGAATTACTTCAGAATGGCTACTTTCCCCCTTCCCCCTGCCAGAAGCATGCAGGGAATTTTCTTCCGTCCTCACTGTGAGAGCCTCCTGCGTTCAAGTGACCCTCCTGCTTCAGCCTCCTGAGTATCTGGGACTACAGGCGCGCACCACCATACCTGTCTAATTTTTATATTTTTAGTAGAGACCAGGTTTTGCCATGTTGCCCAGGTTGGTCTCGAACCCCTGGGCTCAAGCTTAGTCTATTCACCTTGGCCTCCCAAAGTATTGGGATTGCAGGTGTGTACCATCACACTTGGCCTTTTTTTTTTTTTTTTTTTGATAGTATTGTAAATACTTGGGTTTTTAAAATAAAACAAATTTATTCTCAGAGTTCTGGAGGCTAGAAGTTGGAAATGAAGGTGTCATCAGGGTCAAATTCCCCCTGAAACCTCTGGGGAGTCCTTCCTTGCCTCTTCCTAGTTTCTGTTGGTTTGCCAACGTTTTTGGTGTTCCTTGGCTTGTAGATGCATCACCCCAATTATCTGTCTTCATGTGGTATCCTCCCTGTGTGTCTGTCTTAACATGTTGACCAGGCTGGTCTCTAACTCCTGACCTCAGGTGATCTACCCGCCTCGGCCTCCCAAAGTGCTGGGATTACTGGTGTGAGCCATCGTGCCTGGCCTGTTTTTATTTTTTAACTCTGTTAAAACTCTTAAACTTGTACTGAAGTTGAGAAAATAGCATAATAGACATCATCACCCAGTTTTTCTTTTTTCTTTTTCTTTTTTGTAGAGACGGAGATCTCACTTTGCTGCCCAGGCTGATCTTGAACTCCTGGGCTCAAACAATCCTCCTGCCTCAGCCTCCCAGAGTGCTGGGATTACAGGCGTGAGCCACCGCGCGCACGCCCCCCCCCCCCACTTTTTTTTTTTTTTTTTTTTAAAGAAGGAGTCTTTGTCACCCAAGCTGGAGTATGGTGCTTTCCGTCTCGGCTCACTGCTCCCTCCGCCTTTCGCATTCAAGCAGTTCTCCTGCCTCAGCCTCCAGAGTAGCTGGGATTGCAGGCATGCACCACCATGCCCCCAGCTAATTTTTGAATTTTTGGTAGAGACGGGGGTTTCACCATGTTGGCCAGGCTAGTCTCGAACTCTTGACCTTAGATGATCCGCCCACCTTGGCCTCTCAAAGCGCTGGGATTACAGGTGTGAGCCATGGCGCCTGGTCTTTCCTATCTTTCTAACTATATCTGCAGACCAGATCACTCCTGAACTCAAGACCTCCATTTTCATTTGCCTACTTGGTTCTTTGTATTTTCACAGATACCTTGTATCCAACATATCTCAAACTGATTTTTCCCCTCCTCCTCAAACCCTGACTCCTCAATTCTTTGTTTCCTTATCTTAGTTTATTATACTGTCATCCATCCAGCAAAAAATCCTCTCCTCTAAGATCATACGCTTTTAGTTAGTAACTAAGTCCTTTAGATTTGACTTCCTGTCTGCCTTAATTCATCTACTTCTTTTCATTGCACAGGACCTTATTGGCATCTCTCACTGGATTCCTAAGTATTTTCTCTAATGCCCCTCCAGCCATTTCCCCCTACTCCAGCCGGGTAATCTCTAAAAGACCCAGATCTGATTGTTATAATACTTCAAATTTTTATTATTCTTCATGACCCTGAATAATCTGGCTCTTGACTACTTCTCCTGCCTCATCTCTACATTTTCATTCTTTGTATTGTAGTCACTTTGGCGGCTTTTCAATTTTTAAACCTGTCAAGTCCTCCTCTGCCTCTATTTTGCACAGCGTGTACACTCTGCCTTAAGTGCTGGCTTTACCTAAAGTAAAAAGTATTTTAAAATTAGTTTCCTCAAGGAAGCTTTCTCTTTCTAAATTTTCTCTCTGCTAAATGTTCTTCATAGTATCCTGTATTTTGTTTAAAAATTATATAATTAATTGTTCAATACCTTTAGAATGAAATAACTATTGATACAGGGTAGAGAAAATTTCTAGTTGATCATTATACTACCAGTATCTGTTACAATGCCTTACAAATAGCAAGTACTCAGTAAATATTCATGGAATTGATAAATTCAAACTTGAATTACTCTTCATTGTAGGTTGTGTAAAATTTGACAGAAGTCCAGAACTTAACTTTTTTTTTAAGAGATGGAGTCTCACTCTGTCATGCAGGCTGGTGTGGAGTGGCACAATCATAGCTTACTGCAACCTTGACCTCTTGGGCTCAAGTGATTCTCCCACCTCAGCCTCCTGAATAGCTGGGATTACAGGCGCACGTGTTTTGTTTTGTTTGTTTTTTCCCCTGTAGAGATGGGAGTTTCACTATGTGGCCCAGGCTGGTCTCAAACTCCTGGGCTCAAGTGATCCTCCCTCCTTTGCCAAAGTGTTGGGATTACAGGTGTGATTTTAAAAATACTAGCTGCAGCCTGGCGTGGTGGCTCATGCCTGTAATCCCAGCACTTTGGGAGGCTGAGGCGGGTAGATCACTTGAGGTCAGGAGTTCGAGACTAGCCTGGCCAACATGGTGAAACCCCATCTCTACTAAAAATTCAAAAATTAGCCAGGCATGGTGGTGGGCACCTGTAATCGCAGCTACTCAGGAGGCTGAGGCGGAAGAATCACTTGAATCCCCGAGAGGTGGAGGTTGCAGTGAGCTGAGATCATGCCACTGCACTCCAGGCTGGGCAACAGAGTGAGACTCCATCTCAAAAAAAAAACAAATAGCTAGCTGCTATAGAAGAGTCTCACTTTGTTGTCCAGGTGGAGTGCAGTGGTGCGATCTCTGCTCACTGCAACCTCTGCCTCCCGGGTTCAAGCAGTTCTCCTGCCTTAGAATTTCAAGTAGCTGGGATTTATAGGAGTGTGCCACCATGTCCAGTCTCTTGTACTATTTTTATTTATTTTTTTAATTTTTGAGACGGAGTCTTGCTTTGTCGCCCAGGCTAGAGTGCAGTGGTGCGATCTCAACTCACTGCAACCTCTGACTGGTGGGTTCAAGCGATTCTCCTGCCTCAGCTGGTCTCAAACTCCTGACCTCAGGTGATCCACCTGCCTCAGCCTGCCAAAGTGCTGGGATTACAGGCATGAGCCACCGCACCCGGCCATCTTGTAGTCTTTTCTATGTGAATACCAGAAAATTTTAAATTTACATATGTGGCTTACGTTATATTGTATTGGATACTGCTAGTCTAGAACTTGTTTTTAGTAAGGATCATACATGTGTCTGCATGACCTCAGTTTTTCATTCTCCCGATCCCTTTGTTGTCATGTCATTTTTGCTTTGGGACTGTTATGTGCCATAAGCCTCAGAAAACATGGTGGCTCACACCTGTAATCCCAGCACTTTGGAAGACTGAGGCAGGCGGATCACTGGAGGTCAGGAGTTCGAGACCATCCTGGCCAACATGGTGAAACCTTGTCTCTATTACAAATACAGAAAGATTAAGTGGGCGTGGTGGCGGGCGCCTACAATCCCAGCTACTTGGGAAGCTGAGGCAGGAGAATTCCTTGAACCCAGGAGACAGAGGTTGCAGTGAGCTGGGCGACACAGCAAGACTCAATCTCAAAAAAATAAAAAATAAAAAAATAAATTTAACTACCCAGAAGGTAGAAATTATGTTTGTTTCTTAGGCCTTTGAATAATAGGGGAAAGATATTATATTAAATTATGAGAAAATAATGGCAACTGTTAAGCTTTTAAAGTATTATTTCCAACAAATTAGGAAGAAGTAAATTTCACTTTTATATGCGTGATAATGATGAGCAGGGCTCCTAAAATAGTTGTGGCTTGATTAGGAAACAAATAGTAATTTCTTTGTATCAGTGAGAATTACTTATAACTTTAGGGGGCATTTAGGGGCATTTAGAATTCTATTTGTCTTATTTAAGATTTGGATTTAAATTTCATTTTAGAGCATTTTTTTTTAAATAAATAGAAGTGAGGCTAATATTGTTAATTATTCTTTTTAAAAAAATACAATATTTGCTTTGGGTTAAAGTTTTCTGCCCCAACATCATTATCAAGAGTCAGCATATTACAGTGATAAATTCAGCATTTACTGTGTGGCAGGCATTGTTCTATATACTTTATTCGTTAACTTCACCAGCAAACCCTATGAGGAACTATCTTACCCTTAGTTGACAGAGGATGAAACTGGAGTACAAAGTGATTAATTAACTTGTTCATAGCTAGTAAGTTTTAAAAAGGTTACACAACAATATACTTTGTATTTAGTCCTTACATGATAAAATCTTCCAGTGTTTTTCCCACTAGAGTGTAAGCCCCAAGTGGGCAGGGACTTAGGTTTTGTTTAGTAACATTTGAGATAGCATATATTAGACCCTAGTCATTATTTGAAAGAATTTTTACAGTGATGGTGGTAACAATGACAATATCATTTCACTGAGAGGTGACCTTGGAAATATATTAGAACCGCTTTGAGTTCTTCACTATTGGTTGTTGACAATAATTTTTTTTAATCTCATTCAAATTAGCTTCAACATTATGTGCTATTTTGTATGCTTCATGTATATCTTAATAAAATAGTTGATTTAAAAATTGCTAACTTCTTTCTTCCTTCCTTCCTTCCTTCCTTCCTTCCTTCCTTCCTTCCTTTCTTTCTTCCTTCCTTCCTTCCTTCCTTCCTTTTTTCCCTTCCTTCCTTTCCTTTCTTCCTTTCCTTCCTTCTTTTCTTCCTTTCTTCCTTTCCTTCCTTCCTTTCTTTCTTTCCTTTCTTTTGTTTCTTTTCTTTCTTTCCTTTCTTTTCTTTCTTCCTTTCTTTTCTTTTTTCTTTTCTTTTCCTTTTCTTTTCTCTTTTCTCTCCTCTCCTTTCCTCCACTCCCCCCTCCCCCCCCCCCTCCTCTCCTGTCTTGCTTTGTAGCCCAGGCTGGAGTGCAGTGTGGTGTAATCTTGGCTCACTGCAACCTCTGCCTCCCGGGTTCAAGCAATACTCATGCCTCAGCCTCCTGAGTAGCTGGGATTACAGACATGTGCTACCATGCCCAGTTAATTTTTGTATTTTTAGTAGAGACAGGGTTTTGCCATATGGGCCAGGCTGGTCTCAAGTTTCTTGCCTCAAGTGATTCACCTGCCTCAGCCTCCCAAAGTGCTGGAATTATAGGAGTGAGACACCCTGCCTGGCCTAGCTGCTATAGCTTCTGTATATCTCTATTCCTTTTGTGCATTAGAAATGCCTTGAAACCCCCAGGGAATATCAGAAAAAAAAGAAAAGACTACCAGAGGTCCCACTGTGTGTTTAGCTGAGGTGGGAGAAGAAAGTTTAGAAAAATAATCTCACCTATCCTCATGAAAGATTTACAGTGATAACACAGTTCTTCAGAATTTCACCCAAAAGCTTCAGCTGCCTTGGTTGTTGCAGTCATTGAAGTGAATAGCACATTGTTTTGTTATTTATTTTTAGATACTACATTTTTTCTTAGACTGTGGAAACAGAACTGTGAAATTAATTTTGTAAAATCGGGCTTTAATTTTTTTTTTTTTTTTTTTTTTTTTTTGGAGACAGAATCTAGGTCTGTCACCCAGGCTGCATGCAGTGGTGCGATCTCGGCTCACTGCAACCTCCACCTCCCAAGTTCAAGCCATTCTTCTGCCTCAGTCTCCCGAGTAGCTGGGACTACAGGTGCCTGTCAGCACACCTGGCTAATTTTTGTATTTTTGGTAGAGATGGGGTTTCACCATGTTGGCCAAGCTAGTCTCAAACTCCTGACCTCAAATGATCCACCTGCCTTGGCCTCCCAAAGTGCTGGGATTACAGTCATGAGCCACTGTACCCAGCCAAATTAAAGGTTTTTATAATTAATGTTGTTAGGGAAAAGGGAACTATACTGCTTAATTCTATCCAAGAAACTTAATTCTGAAAGTATTCTCATTTTACAGTAATAAAATTGAGAGTTAGGTGTTAAGTGGTATACCTGAATGAATACCACAAGTAAGCGACAGAGCTAGGATTCAGCACATAAGACATATGTCTTACTCCAAAGGCCATCCCTTCTGTAATACTGTCATCTTTCACCGTTCTCCATGTCTTGCTTATAGTTCCTGACTCTTAAAGTGAGACTTTAAGTTCGCTTGTGGGAGCAGTGGGATTGGAATTTTGGATTTTGAAATAACTGGACGTTTGAATTAAACTGCGGTGGTATAAAGAATAATTGTTGCTTGATGGAAAATTGAGCTTTGAAGAATTTTTGACTTAACTTTCTGTTTTCTTTTTATCTTTAGTTATCTGCAAATAAAGACCCTAGTCTAAACTCTATAGAATGCTTTTTTTCCTTTTTTTTTTTTTTTCTTGGCTTTTTGAGACAGAGTCTCTCTCTTGTTACCCAGGCTGGAGTGCAGCACAGTGGTGAAATCTCAGCTCACTCCAACCTCCACCCCCTGGGTTCAAACGATTCTCGTGCCTCAACCTCCCAAGTAACTGGGACTACAGGCACGCACCACCATGCCCAGCTAATATTTCCTGTTTTTAGTAGAGATGGGGTTTCACCATGTTGGCCTCAAACTCCTGACTCAGTGATCTGCCTCGGCCTCCCAAACTGTTAGGATTACAGGCATGAGCCACCGCACCTGACCAGAATGCTTTTTCGTAATGTAATTCATCATGATGATGGGTTTTTTTCTTGAGCTTATTTAGTACATTTTTCATACAGTAGTAATGTTCTTTCTCTAGAGTGAAAAAAAGAGCAATTTTTTTCTGACTTACCATTTTGGGGGCTGGACGTGGTGGCTCACACCTATAATCCCAGCACTTTGGAGGCCAAGGCAGGAGACCAAAGCTGGTGGATCACTTGAGCCCAGGAGTTCAAGACCAGCCTGAGCAACATGGCAAAACCCCGTCTCTACTAAAAATTTAAAAATTTAGCCAGGCATGGTGGTGCACACCTATAGTCCCAGTGACTGGTTAGGCCGAGGTGGGAGAATCACTTGAGCCTGGGAAGTTGAGGTGCAGTGAGCTGAGATCACGCTGCTGCATTCTAGCCGGGGTGATGGGAGTGAGACCCTGTCTTAAACAAATAATAATAATTTGGGGATGATGTAGACAGAAATAAGGACAGAAGTATGAAAATGAATAATTTTTTTTTTTTGAGATGGAGCTCTGTCACCCAGGCTGGAGTGCAGTGGCCGGATCTCAGCTCACTGCAATCTCCGCCTCCTGGGTTTATGCCATTCTCCTGCCTCAGCCTCCCGAGTAGCTGGGACTACAGCCGCCTGCCACCTCGCCCGGCTAGTTTTTATTTTTTATTTTTTTAGTAGAGATGGGGTTTCACTGTGTTAGCCAGTATGGTCTTGATCTCCTGACCTCGTGATCCCCCCGTCTCGGCCTCCCAAAGTGCTGGGATTACAGGCTTGAGCCACCGCGCCCGGCCAATGAATAATTATTTAGCATTTTATTAGCCAGAGATTTGGGCAGTCCCAAAAAGCAGCTTTTCTAATCTCCCTCTCCTCCTTTCCCAAAAAACTTTAATCAGATCCTTTAGTATCCTAACATCTTTGGGTTATTTACATACTACTTTTTGGAGGGAAGATTATGGAAAGCTGTCGAGATGTTTGAAAGCATTGATGATTAGCAAGATGATTATTCTTGTAAGAAGCCTTAAGAGGAGAAATGTAAGTGTATTCTAAGTTAACACTGACTTCTTAAATTGGTCATTGAAAGTTAAATGCCTCCAATTTTCTTTTTAACATTATTTATGCATAATTTAGACAATTTTCTTTTCTTTCTTTCTTTTTTTTTTTTTTTTTTGAGATGGAGTCTCTTGCTCTTTCACTCAGGCCATGCCATAGTGCAGTGGCACGATCTCGGCTCACTGCAACCTCCGCCTCCTGGGTTCAAGCGATTCTCCTACCTCAGCTTGCCGAGTAGCTGGGACTACAGGTGTGCACCACCACACCCAATTAAGTTTTTGTTTTTTTGAGATGTAGTCTCATTCTGTCACCCAGGCTGGAATGCAGTGGCGCGATCTTGGCTGACTGCAAGCTCCGCCTCCCGGGTTCATGCCGTTCTGCCTCAGCCTCCCGAGTAGCTGGGACTACAGGCACCCGCCACCACGCCTGGCTAATTTTTTTGTATTTTTAGTAGAGACGGAGTTTCACCATGTTAGCCAGGATGGTCTCGATCTCCTGACCTTGTGAGCCACCGTGCCTGGCCATCAAAGTATTTTTACTGTTGCTAAAATGTACATTTTCTCCTCTACCACAAATATCAAGGTTGTTAATGATTTTTTGGGGCATAAGAAGTAGTTTCTTATTGTACATATTTATAGTTAAATTTAGTTTTTGGATAAAAATATTTTCAGAAAAATGTAAAAAAATACTAATTAGAAAGTAATTTTTTAATCCTGTGTTTTTATTAAAAGACAGGATTAATTAGGAATGATGTGAACTTTGAAAAATTAGGATTTTAAGTCATGTATTGTTTTTGAACTAAACATTGTGTACTAAAAAATATTTAACATAGTAAAAGAGGAAAAATTGTGTATTTTTTTGGGTTGGAGGAGGAAGCCAAAGACCTTTAAAACAGTAATTCTTACACCGTTTCATCCAGTAATCAAGTTTAAGAAAGTCAGTCTAAAAGCAAAAAACTTCACTTTTGAAATCTTGAATGAGGCTTTGTTTCATAAGAGTAGATATGTTGTGTCAATCAGGTAACAATATGGAATCCTAACCAAAAAAATGAAGATACAGGCCGGGTGCAGTGCCTCAGGTCTATAATCCCAGCACTTTGGGAGGCTGAAGCGGGAGGATCATGAGGTCAGGAGTTCGAGACAAGCTTGGCCAACATGGCAAAACCCCGTCTCTACTAAAAATACAAAAATTAGCTGAGCGTGGTGGTGGGTGCCTGTAATCCCAGCTACTCAGGAGGCTGAGGCAGGAGAGTTGCTTGAACCCAGGAGGTAGAGGTTGCAGTGAGCCAAGATAGTGCCATTGCACTCCAGCCTGGGTGACAAGAGCAAGACTCCGTCTCAAAAAAAAAAAAAAAAAAGAAGATATAACTTGTACTCTAGGGATTTTGGTTTAAAAAATTGAGAGGAGAGGATTTACTGTATTTTTAACATAAGTTTGAGAATATAAGTGGAGAGTCCATTTGCCGGCAGGCACTTATGAATGTTAATGCGAATCCCACTGGAATGGTTTTCTGAATCATTTAAGGTTATCATGGCTCTGAGAATGGACTGTCATAAGATTAAGAGACTCAGTAATGCTATGGATAGGAAAGTACTTGGAGTAGTATAAAGTGCAAAATAAGTCAATGTAGATAAATTTAAAGTAGAAATCTGATTTTTGGAAGTAGGTAGATGCCATTTTAATAAACTAAGCAGAAAAACAAATTGAAGAAAGCCTTCGATTCTTTTGAGGCATTTAGTCCTTTGGAATTTTCTTTTTTCTTTTTTTTTTTTTTCTGAGACGGAGTCTCGCTCTGTCGCCCGGGCTGGAGTGCAGTGGCCGGATCTCAGCTCACTGCAAGCTCCGCCTCCCGGGTTTACGCCATTCTCCTGCCTCAGCCTCCCGAGTAGCTGGGACTACAGGTGCGCACCACCTCACCCGGCTAGTTTTTTGTATTTTTTTTAGTAGAGATGGGGTTTCACCATGTTAGCCAGGATGGTCTCGATCTCCTGATCTCGTGATCCACCCGTCTCGGCCTCCCAAAGTGCTGGGATTACAGGCTTGAGCCACCGCACCCGGCCGTCCTTTGGAATTTTCATGGAAAGGAGAATCTGTTAGATAGCTAGAGCTTTCACCATTCTGGTGGATAGTGTACTATTTCAGTCAGTTAAACTAAACATTTAGAGTTGTTATGGTTAGTTCAAGTGAGAGTTTATGGCCTAAATGGCTTTTAATTACCCTGAATTTTCTGTTTATATAAGCAGAACTCATGTATCCTGGGGGTATAGTTCAGAATATAGTATCTTAGCGTTCGTCTGTGGATGATTAATCACTTTAGACCTAATATACATGGAATTGGCAAACGTAAAATAGGTTTTATACTATTTTTCTCTGATAACATTCCTAGAAATTCAAGAAGCCATTGTATTGTTCAAAGTGGTGTTATTTCATTTAAAACATTGAAGTTAAAATTTATTAGTTTGTTTTAAATATTCTTAAAACTGGCTAATTAAGTCCTAGAAAAGCCCAGACTTATTTTACTAGAGCAGATAATCAAGTTTATGAAAGAGGGGGTTTCAAAAATTTTTATAGGTAATACTTTAGGCGTTTTTCTTGCTGACATAACTAACATTTATTTTCTGTTTATTTTTAAGACGAGCAAAAATCAAATTAAAGTAGATCTTGTAGATGAGAATTTTACAGAATTAAGAGGAGAAATAGCAGGACCTCCAGACACACCATATGAAGGCAAGTACTTTTTTCTGTATCAAAATATTGTGCGTATTAGAACTTGTCTAAAACATTAAATCAGAATAATCTTAAACATCTATAAATTATATGGAGGGTAACTTCATTTGGTTTAGATAAACAGCAATTTTAAAAATACTAAATTTATATACTTAATATAGACTGGTATTTCTTACTGAATTTTAGCTATTTTTTTCTTTCCACAAAAAGTTTAGCAGAGCTTTGTTACAGGTATTTATAGGTTAGAATTTAATAGAATAAAAGATCTGGCATGGTAAACCTCTGAATTATATGGACTATAGACACTTAGTTACCCTTCATATGGTATCTAAAACAGACCTTGCCTTAAATATCTCACTGGTGAAATGTTGCTTTTGTTTTTAAAGTTCTTCTTTCTCTCATTTAGCATTTCATTCACTCATATGTCTTCATACAGGCTGTAGTCCAAATGTTTTCTTTTTTCAGGAAAGCTTTTAGTGATCATTTCAAGACACATAGAAAGGAGGTGGCTTTGCTGAACTTGGTATTCACAAATTAAGTCTGTAGCTACTTTAGACCATGGAGTTGGGTGGTAAGATACAGAAATAAGCCTTATAGCATTTTACTTTCTTATTGGGTGAGTCTTCGTTAATTAATATTGTTGTAAATTTAGGTTATACAGCATATAACCAAGGCTCTTGCATTAATAGCTATTCAAATATTTGTTTATTGGAAAACATAACAGAATATATGGTAACCCTAATTATACAATCTTTACATGTATTTTCTCATTTAATCCTTTCAGCAAATCTTATTAGGTAAATACAATGATTGCTGTTTCATAGATGAAGAAACAAGTTCAGAGAAGTGACTTGTCTAAGGTCAACCATCTTAGCACAACTGATAGGCTTTGCCTTCAAAGCCTGTGCTTTTAATCACTTTATGTAAATCAGAATTCACTTAATATTGGAAGTGGTGGTGATGTCTATTTTGTTTTGTTATCTATTTTCTTAGATGCAAAGTTTTATTGTTACCCAGGCTGGAGAGCAGTGGCATGGTCATAGCTCATTATAAATTTGAATTCCTAGGCTCAAGTAATCCTCCAGCTTCCTCAATAGCTAGTACTACAGGTGCATGCCACCACATCCAGTTAAATACTTTGTGTGTGTTTGTTGTTAATTTTTTTTTGTTTGTTTTTTGAGACTGAGTCTCTCTGTTGCTCAGGCTGGAGTGCGGTGGTAAAATCTTGGCTTACTGCAACCTCCACCTCCCAGAATCAAGCGATTCTCCTGCCTTAGCCTCCCAAGTAGCTGGGATTACAGGCGTGCACCACCATGCCGGCTATAATTTTTGTACTTTTAGTAGAGACGGGGTTTCACAATAATGGCCAGGCTGGTCTTGAACTTCTTACCTCAGATGATATGCCTGCCTAGGCCTCCCAAAGTGTTAGGATTACAGGCATGAGCCACCACTCCCGGCCACCAACTAAATACTTTTGAGTGCTTCTATAATTCTGTAATAAACAGTTTACCCAAAACACTTTTTTTTTTTTTTTTTGAGATGGAGTCTCACTCTGTTGCCCAGGCTGGAGTGCAGTGGCGCAATCTTGGCTCACTGCAAGCTCCACCTCCTGGGTTCATGCCTTTCTCCTGCCTCAGCCTCCCGAGTAGCTAGGACTACAGGTGCCCACCACCACACCTGACTAATTTATTTGTGTGTTTTTTTAGTGGAGACGGTGTTTCACCTTGTTAGCCAGGATGGGCTCGATCTCCTGACCTCATGATCCACCTGCCTCAGCCTCCCAAAGTACTGGGATTATAGGCATGAGCCACTGTGCCTGGCTACCCAAAACACTTTTTAAAAATCTAATATTTTTGAATTTTTTTTTGTTTTTAATCCAGACTGTTTAAGACCCTAGAATGTCTTTAGCATATTATACCAATTCTGTTTATTCATTTTTTTTTTTTTTGGTTTGAGACAGAGTCTCGCTCTGTCACTCAGGCTGGAGTGCAGTGGTGCGATCTTAGCTCACTGCAACCTCCGCCTCCCGGGTTCAAGCGATTCTCCTGACAGCCTCCCGAGTAGCTGGTACTACAGGTGCCCGCCACCATGCCTGGCTAATTTTTGTATTTTTAGTAGAGACGGGGTTTCACATTATTGGCCAGGCTTTTCTTGAACTCCTGACCTTGTGATCTGCCCACCTCGGCCTCCCAGAGTGCTGGGATTACAGGCATGAGCCACCGCGCCCCGCCTATTTTTTCTTTCTTTATTGGATAGATGGCATCTTGCCAAGTTACCCAGGCTGGTCTGAAACCCCTGGCCTCAAACAATCCTCTTGCCTTAGTGTCCCAAAGTCTTGGGATTCTAGGCATGAGCCATTGTGCCCAACCTTGTACCAGTTCTTAAGTGATAAAATTTTATTTGTTGTTTTATAGTTAATATGAGCCATTTCTAGATATTTAATTTTTTATGCTGTTTATTGAGTGCTTCCTATCTGCCTTGCTTGGTCTGGCCATTTTCATGGATGCTATTTCATTTAGTCCTTTTTACAATCATTAAATGTAGAGGAGATCTTTAGTTATCTTAACGAAAATCAGGTGGTTGTCCTAATAGCAGATGTTTTTATGTAATAATATATTAGCTTCTTCTTGAAGACAAGCCTTATAGTTATTTTTGAATTTTTTTTTTTAGGTTGTTTTGAAGTATTTTTGGAAGATAGTAGGGCAATGACATTATTCTAGAGGTCTGCCAGCAAAGTTTTAAATTTTTAAACTGATTTTTATAAACAAGGCACTTCCTGAGCTAAATTAGATAGAAGCAATATTTAATAGGTAGATTAATTTTTTTAAATGGATAATGTATACTTATATACATTAAGATATATTAAGATACATTAAGATATATTCTTATGGTTGGGTGCGGTGGCTCACACCTGTAATCCCAGCACTTTGGGAGGCTGAGGCAGGCGGATCACGAGGTCAGGAGATCGAGACCATCCTGGCTAACACGGTGAAACCCATCTCTATTAAAAATACAAAAAAATTAGCCGGGTATGGTGGCGGGCACCTGTAGTCCCAGCTACTCGGGAAGCTGAGGCAGGAAAATGGTGTGAACCCAGGAGGCAGAGGTTGCAGTGAGCGGAGATCACGCCACTGCACTCCAGCCTGGGCGACACAGCAAGACTCTGTCTCAAAAAAATAAAAAATAAAAAAGATATATTCTTTATTGGTTAGAAGCAAGTTTGGTCATTTTTCTTCTTTTCTTTTTCCCGATACCGAGAATGGGGCCAAACGTTTGGTCATTTAAAAGTGCTTATTTCTGCCTGGGTGGGTTGGCTCATGCCTGTAATCCCAGCACTTTGGAAGCCTGAAGCAGGTGGATCACGAGGTCAGGAGTTCAAGACCAGCCTGACCAACGTAGTGAAACTCCATCTCTACTAAAAATACAAAAATTAGCTGGGCGCTGTGGTGTGCGCCTGTAATCCCAGCTACTCAGGAGGCTGAGGCAGGAGAATCCCTTTAACCCACGAGATGGAGGTTGCAGTGAGCTGAGATCGCACCGCTGCACTCCAGCCTGGGCGACAGAAGGTGACCGCATCTCAAAAAAAAGTGCCTATTTCTGCTGCTGCTGAATGAGTATTTTGATAAGATGAGATTTAATATGCTTTTTGGTATATGTTTGAGGTAGAGTAACTTTAATTCTATTATTTTATGTAAAACTGTTGAGAGAAGTTCATTTTGTTAAGGAAAAGCACCATCAAGGGCATAAACTTTAATGCTTTTTCTTTTAAATAAAACGATAGGTTAAATATTTATTGCAAGGATGTTGCAGTTTTTTGAGTTTTTAAAAATCTAAACTTAAATGCTAAGGCAAAAGTTTACATGTGGAATGTTCAACTATTTATAACCATTATTAAGTAATGAGGCAGCTGTTTTATAGTATTTAAAGAATCAGATTGTGAAGTAGAATACTCACGGGAAAATGCCATATTGTAGATACTACTTAACTCAATTTTCTTCACTTCTTTTGCCTTAATAATTCAGTGACAAAGGAACAGTTTAGTTCTTGAGCTTTTCTTCCTAAAATTTCTTTTAGGTTTATGGAATCATTGTTGACAGCTTAAAAATTCTCATTCCTTCCCCATCTCCTCTTTGGGTTAAGTTAAATTTAAAGATTGTTAATTTTTAATATTAAAAGCTATTCTTCAAGAAGTTAATGTTTTATAGTAAAAACTATTATAATGTGAATAATATAGTTATCATTAGTTGTGTTACCCTGATCAGATGATGCTATGATTAATGCTAAGTGGTCGTATATTGAAAGTTGTCAGAGCATGTAACATAAGGGATAGAAATAAGATTTTAGAGACTCGTGAGTCCAGCATTATTTATATAATATCTCTGGGCCCTCACACTGCTCCTAAGAGATTATTTTGGCCATTAACGAGGAACTTTGTATGATGGGTTATAGCGATGGTAATCTGGAGTTTAATCAGAAAAAAACAGTTCTTAGGAAGGAAAAAGAAAAGCCTATGTAGTGCTGAAGCCAAATTTATTATAACTGTATTTGAAGCTAGCATTTCTAATTCTGGGTATAGACAGTTATAGCCACAAAATTTCTTCAGGTACCCTTCTCTTACCTGTCAGTTTTTTTTTTCTTTCCACTACTTTTCTTTAAATTTCATTATTGTTACTATATGTTCTGCGATTCAGGCATTTAGTTCAACTCATGCATTAATGAGATTCTATTAAAAAGAACTAGTGGTCAGGCATAATGGCTTATGTCTGTAATCCCATTACTTTGGGAGGCTGAGGTGAGTAGATCATTTGAGGTCAGGAGTTCGAGACCAGCTTAGCCAGGGTGATGATACCCCATCTCCACTTTAAAAAAATTAAAAAATTAGCTGGGCATGACACACACCTATAGTCTCAGCTACCCAGGAGGCTGAGGTAGGAGAATTTCTGTAACTGGGAGGTGGAGGTTGCAGTGAGCCAAGATCACACCATTGCACTCCAGTCTGGGCAACAGAGTGAGAATCCATCTCAAAAATAGCAAGAAGAGAGGCCAGGTACAATGGCTCTTGCCTGTAATCCCAGCACTTTGGGAGGCTGAGTCAGGCAGATCACCTGAGGCCAGAAGTTCAAGACCAGCCTGACCAACACGGTGAAACCCCATCTCTGCTAAAAATACAAAAATTAGCTGAGCGTTGTGTTGGGCACCTGTAATTCCAGCTACTCAGGAGACTGAGGCATGAGAATCGCTGGAACGTGAAAGGTGGAGGTTGCAGTGAGCCAAGATTTTACCACTGCACTCCAGCCTGGGCATCAGAACGAGACCCTGTCTCAGAAAAAAAAGAAAAAGAGGAAGAAGAAGAAAAGAAGGATTCAAACCAAAAAGGGCTTGAAGAAAATAGTACCACTTTTATTTTTTCCTCAGATTCATAGTCATCCATCCATTGATAACAATGGAGTAGTGAGGAGATATATTTGAGAGAATCTAGAATATACTGAAGAAGGTCTCCTGTTTGACTTTTTAAAGAACTGAGCGTATAGAATTTTGAAGATAATAATGCTGCTAGGACACAGTTTTTTATTTTACTTTTTATTACAGGGAGTTTCAGATATATAAAAAAGAATAGACCGGGCGAGGTGGCTCATGTCTGTAATCCCAGCACTTTGGGAGGTTGAGGCAGGTGGATCACGAGTTCAGGAGATTGAGACCATCCTGGCTAACACAGTGAAACCCTGTCTCTACTAAAAATACAAAAAAGTAGCCTGGCGTGGTGGCGGGCGCCTGTAGTCCCAGCTACTCCGGAGGCTGAGGCAGGAGAATGGCGTGAACCTGGGAGGTGGAGCTTCCAGTGAGCCGAGATGGGACCACTGCACTCCAGCCTGGGCGACAGAGTGAGACTCCGTCTCAAAAAAAAAAAAAAAGAGAATATAATACAACCTCTTCAGCCAGCTTTAATAACTATCAGCTTATGGCCATCTTTGATCTAATGTATTCTTTGATTATCTTGAAATAAAATCTCGTAGTCTTAGATATAAATATTTCAATAGAACAGTTTTATTTACTATATTTTGTAATAGTATTTTGTTATTAGTAATTGGTCATAAAATCTTAGAAGATGCTTAAACTCTTAATCTTAAGAGTTAAGAATTGAATCCAGCCTCTCATCCAGTGTAAGACTTACCCCTTCAGAGTTTTCTTTTCTTTTTTCTGTTCTGTTCCGTTTATTATTTGAGACAGATTCTCGCTCTGTCACGTAGGCTGGAGTGCAGTGGTGCGATCTTGGCTCACTGCAATATCCATCTCCTGGGTTCAAGCGATTCTTGTGCCTCAACCTCCCGAGTAACTGGGGTCATAGACACATGCCACAATACTTGGCTAATTTTTGTACTTTTAGTAGAGATGGGGTTTCGTCATGTTTGTCAGGCTGGTCTTGAACTCCTGGCCTCAAGTGATCTGCCCACATCAGCCTCCCAAAGTACTGGGATTACAGGCACGAGCCATTGTGCACGGCCCAGAGTTTCTTAAGAGGCGGTTATCCTCTCCTTGAGTCTTGAGTACCCCAGTTGTGAGAAGCTAGATGCTGGATAAGATTTTTTTTTTTTTTTTTGAGACAGAGTCTCGCTCTGTTGCCCAGGCTGGAGTGTAGTGGCGCGATCTCGGTTCACTGCAAGCTCCACCTCCCGGGTTTACGCCATTCTTCTGCCTCAGCCTCCCAAGTAGCTGGGACTACAGGTGCCTGCCACCATGCCTGGCTACTTTTTTCTATTTTTTAGTAGAGATGGGGTTTCACCATGTTAGCCAGGATAGTGTCACTCTCCTGACCTTGTGATCCGCCCCCTTGGCCTTCCAAAGTGCTGGGATTACAGGCGTGAGCCACCATGCCCGACCTAGATAAGCTTTTTAAAAATGCTGTATAGCTGCTAGTTGCTCCAGATAACTTCAAAACAAAACAAAAAGTTGCTTTCTATTTGTATATTACTGGTTAGGAAAGCTCCTTAGTAAAATTTTGCGTTTTATAAACCCATTTAAAGGAATAGTTTGGGCCAGGCGCGGTGGCTCACGCCTGTAATCCCAGCACTTTGGGAGGCCGAGGTGGGTGGATCACGAGGTCAGGAGATCGAGACCAGCCTGGGTAACACGGTGAAACCCTGTCTCTACTGAAAACACAAAAAATTAGTCGGGCGTGGTGGTGGGTGCCTGTAGTCCCAGCTACTTGGGAGGCTGAGTCAGGAGAATGGCGTGAACCTAGGAGGTGGAGCTTGAAGTGAGCAGAGACTGCGCTCCACTGCACTCCAGCCTGGGCAACAGAGTAAGACTCCGTCTAAATAAATAAATAAATAAATAAAGGAATAGTTTGTCTTTATGTCTATCTCTCGTTGAATTTTGTTTAAAAAATAAAAAATATATTTAAAGTTTTTTATATGAAAATAGAGACAAGGTCTTGCTGTATTGACCAGGCTGTACTCAAACTCCTGGCCTAGCTTTAAGCAGTCCTCCCACCTCGGCCTCCCAAAGTGTTGGGACTGCAGGCATTAGCCATGGACCCAGCTTGTTTTTATTAGGCTGGTACAAAAGTAATTACAATTTAATTGCACAAATAAAATGTTAACAAGTAAGTATTGACATTTAATTTAGGGCACAAATGAAAAGATTGGGACCTTATTTCATTTGCAAGAACCAACCAGAAGTAGAATTTTGTTTATGGCATAATCTCTGTCCTTTGTATCATCTATACTTTCATCCCTCCTTGCCTTCTTTCTTTCTTCTTTTTTTTTTCTGACCTTTTTTTTGTTTGTTTGCTATTTAGCAATTCTAAACAGGGTGAATTAGAGGACACAGTGGAAGATTAGAACTCTAATAGTTAATTGTCCTGATGAAATGTTGACATTGCATTGTCTAGATTTAATGTATTTATCTCTAGCCTTGTTACTTACTTATAAACTAATACAGTTGTATGAAGTGGATATTCTGTATGCTTTAAACAACCTTTAAATTAAAAACTAGTGCTTTTGATTACTTTCTTTCTGGGTTTCAACTTTAAAATGAATTTTTATAATTGAATATGAAATAGCTGCTCTGAAAAGTTCATCAGTATATTTGTTTTACATATTTGAATTGAGCAGCATTCTTAACTTTGTTTTCCCCATTTTTTTAGGAGGAAGATATCAACTAGAGATAAAAATACCAGAAACATACCCATTTAATCCCCCTAAGGTATTGTAAGCCTATTTTTGTGCATGAACTTATAAAATATTTTATATTTCTGACCTCTTTTTATTAATATATATTTTAGGGCTTATTAAAGTCACAGCTTTATGAGTCATTTACTGTGTAAATTTGATATGGGCAGTATTTTAGGTAATGGCAGATGGCTTGCTTCTGAAATTAGAATGAAAAGCAAACTTACCCAAAGGCAGCCATTAATGGCTCAAAACTGGAATAGGATGTACATCTGACAATGGCTCATATGCTAGATCTAGAAATACTTGTCAGTGTTCCCAAATTTAGAGAGCCCTTTTACACATAGACAGAGGTTCTTACTTGACTCAAAGAAGTATGTGTTTTAGGAGACTAGCTTGTACATTCAGTCATTATTTGAGTACTTTGTGCCAAGGAATATAGCAGTAACTAAGACTTACACTGTTCCTCCTTTCATAGAACTCACATTATAGTGGGGAAAAAAACTGAGCATGGAATTGCAACTGTGATAAATGTTGAAAGGGAGAATAGAATACCCTAAGATCATGTACAACATGGGGACCCAACCTAAACTTATTTTTTGATTGAACCACTTCCTTTATGTCTCTGCTTTTACTGTCATCAGCACTTTAGGCATTCAACTTTATTCCCTATTTTGTCTGTTATTTAATCACCCTTCCATCTTTGCCATTTCTACTCATTCTCTGCACTGTTGGTCTAGAAATATTCCTAGAGTGCAGTTTTGATCATGCTGCTTTTCTTTCCCTGAATAAAGTTTAAACTCCATGGCTTGGCACTTTAAACCTCCCGGAACCTGACCCCAATCTTGTTTCCCACTCTAATCTTCTACCACTTCCACCCACAATGTGGGTCTCATTTTCCATCTTAGATTGTTTATTTGTAGATGATGCTTATTCTTCCACAGCTTTCTATCAGTTTCTCTTAAATCTTTGTCACCATTATTTAAAATTCTAGTTTTCTATGAGGCCCGAGTATCATTTTCTTCTTTAAGCTGAGTTCATCATATGTTTCTCCCTCTCCTCTCTCAATAGCATTTTATACAATTTATATAGTGGCAACACAAATATAGTTCCAACTCATGTATTATTTTGGATATGTATCTTTTTCTAGCTTTTATGCTCCTGAGTCAAGGACCATGTCTTATACAC
The DNA here is from genome assembly GCF_007565055.1 of Rhinopithecus roxellana. Lineage (NCBI taxonomy): Eukaryota > Metazoa > Chordata > Mammalia > Primates > Cercopithecidae > Rhinopithecus > Rhinopithecus roxellana. The sequence goes on from NC_044550.1 coordinate 143,052,038, forward strand.
CTATATATTATCAGTAGTTTCCAATAGTATAGTGTCCCTTGAGCAGTCACTCAGAATGTTCTAGAATTTGTTCATTCAACCTATTGGTTGTTCCAGTTTAAGAACAGATATGATAATGAAAGTTCCAGGGTGATTTTGGCTCACCTAGCATTATGGGGTGCCTATTAGTCTATTGTTTATGTACATCTATTTTCTGATAAGCCTGGTTGATTTTTTTATTATAATAAAATATACATGACATAAAATTACCATTGTAATCATTTTTATGTGTACAGTTCAGTGGTAGTATATTTACCTTATTGTTTAACCTCTACCATTATCTGTCTATAGAACTTTCTCACCTTCCCAAACTGAAACTTCATGCCCATTAAGCAATAACTCCCCATTATTCCCTGCTCCCAGCTTCTGGTAACCACTGTTTTTGTTTCTCTAAATTTGATTAATTCATAAACCTCATGTAAGTGGGATCATAAAATGTCATTTTGTGTCTGGCTTATATCACCTAGCATAATGTCATCAAGGTTCATTCGTGTTAAAATGTGTCAGAATTTGTTTTTAAGGCTGAATAATATTCCATTCTAAGTATAGACCGTATTTTGTTTTCTCATTCAGCTGTTGATGGACATTTGGATTTTTTTTGTTTGTTTGTTTTTGTTTTTGTTTTTTTTGGGACGGAGTCTTGCTCTGTCGCCCAGGTTGGAGTGCAGTGGCGCAATCTCAGCTCACTCCAAGCTCCGCCTCCTAGGTTCATGCCATTCTCCTGCCTCAGTCTCCTGAGTAGCTGGGACTACAGGCGCCTGCCACCATGCCCAGCTAATTTTTTTTGGTTTTGGTTTTTGTTTTTTGTTTTGGGGACAGAGCCTTGCTCTATCGCCCAGGTTGGAGTGCAGTGGCGCGATCTGAGCTCACTGCAAGCTCCGCCTCCCGGGTTCAGGCCATTCTCCGCCTCCCGGGTTCAGGCCATGTTAGCCAGGATGGTCTCGATCTCCTGACCTTGTGATCTGCCCGCCTTGGTCTCCCAAAGTGCTGTGGGATTACAGGCGTGAGCCACTGTGCCTGGCCTTGGATTTTGTTTTATTTTGTTTTTTGTTTTTTTCGTGGAAATAAGGAGAAAGGAAGAAAAGAACTCTTAGAGGAACCATTCTCTATTTTACTATTTACTATATGTAGTAAAATAATATGTTTACTATTAATAAAAAAAAGTTTATTTTTACTATTAAATAATGATGGTAGCAGCTGTCACTTGTTTTGTGCTAGGAATTTTATATGCTTTTCCCAAAAGTCTTTATAACTACCCTAATAAATGAGTGAGCTGAGGCTTAGAAGTTAAATGGAACCAGATTCCATATGGCTATTATAAGCCCATATGTTAAGTCACTGGGCTCTGCTTCCTTTATTCTGATAAGGAAAAAGTAAGGACAAAATCTCTCAACCTGTGAGTATATAAGAACAATCAACCAGAGTTCAAATCTTTCTTATGTAATCTCTGTGTCTCAGATTCTTCACCTGCAAAATCTTTTCATAAGGTTATAAAGACTAAAGAAGTTAATCGGTGTAGAGAACTGTATTTCATAAATTCTATGATCTATTTTTTCCCCACATTTTTAACATCTGTGAAATCAGGATACATCTTTTCGTGGATGGCATGTCATAATTTATTTGGCAGAGGTTTTTGTTTCCCAAAGTGTATTAGTATGTTCTCACCCTGCTATAAAGAAATACCTGAGACTGGGTAATTTATAAACATAGAGGTTTAAGGTCGGGCGCAGTACCTCAGGCCTGTAATCCCAGCACTTCGGGAGACTGAGGCGGGCGGATCACCCGAGGTCGGGAGTTTGACACCAGCCTGACCAACATGAAGAAACCCTGACTCTACTAAAAATACAAAATTATCTGGGCATGGTGGCTCATGCCTGTAATCCCAGCTGCTTGGGAGGCTGAGGCAGGAGAATGGCTTGAACCCGGGAGACGGAAGTTGCGGTGAGCTGAGATGCGCCCATTGCACTCCAGCCTGGGCGAGGTTTAATTGGCTTGTGGTTGTGTAAGCACAGTGGCTTCTGCTTCTGGGGAGGCCTCAGGAAACTTATAATCATGGCAGAAGGCCAAGGGGAAGCAGACACATCTTACATAGCAGGAAAAGGAGCAAGAGGGAGTTGGGGAAAATGCTTACACACTTGAAAACAATTAGATCTCATGAGAACTCACTAACATGATGACAGCACCAAGGGGGATGGTGTTAAGCCATAAGAAACCATGATCCAGTTTCCACTAGGCCCTACCTCCAACACTGGGGATTACCATTTGACATGCAATTTGGGCAGGGACCCAAATCCAAACTGTATCGTAAGGGTACATAAAACAATGTTATGTTAAATAGTTGATGGTGCCTGATATTTGATGAAATGTAAGTTACAAGTGCCTGGAATAGTAGTAAGCACTTGGTAAATGTTAGACAGCATTAACCAATGACTGCCACCCCAAGTGAGGGAGGCCCTTTCCAAAGTAGTCTATTGGCTTTCCTTTGTAACAGCATTTGAAAATACAGTAGTATTGAGACTTAAATTTTCTCTATAAATTCATATTCTCATACATTGCTGGGGGAAATGTAAAATGTTGCAGCCTCTTTGGGAAACAGTTTGATCAAAATGGCAAACTTAGAGTTCCCTTGTGACTCAGCAGTTCTACTTCTAGGTATAACATTTATCCACACAGTAACTTGTACACAGATGTTCATACCAGCACTATTCATTACAGCCAAAAAATGGAAGCAACCAAAAATGTTCGTCATCTAGGTGAATGGATAAATAAAATGCAGTATATCCATACCATGGAATACTATTTGGTTATAAAGAAGAATGAAGTACTGATAAATGCTACAACGTATCAGTGAACCTTGAAAACATTATGCTAAGTGAAAGAAACCAGACACAAAACCTTCACGTTGTATTATTTTTATGAAATATTGGAAAAAGCAAATCCTAGAGACTAGAGACAGAAAGGAATTTGGTGGTGGCTTAGAGATAGAAGAATGGGGAAGTAACTACCAATGGTTACAGGGTTTCTTTTGTTTTGTTTGGCTTTTTTGAGGCAGAGTCTCGCTCTGTCGCCCAGGCTGGAGTGCAGTGGCGTGATCTCGGCTCACTGCAAGCTCTGCCTCCTGAGTTCAGGCCATTCTCCTGCCTCAGCCTCCTGAGTAGTTGGGACTACAGGCGCCCGCCACCATGCTCGGCTAATTTTTTGTATTTTTAGTAGAGACGGGGTTTCACCGTGTTAGCCAGGATGGTCTCAATCTCCTGACCTCATGATCCTCCTGCCTCGGCCTCCCAAAGTGCTGGAATTACAGGCGAGAGCCACCGTGCCCAGCCAGGTTTCTTTTTGAGGTGATAAAATAGTCAAAAAATAGATTGTGGTGATAGTTGCACAAGTCTGTGAATATACTAAAAGTTAGCAAGTTGTACAGTTGCTGGGCACGGTGGTTCATGCCTGTAACCCCAGAACTTTGGGAGGCTGAGGTGGGTGGATCACCTGAGGTCAGTAGTTCGAGACCAGCCTGGTCAATGTGGTGAAACGCCATCTCTACTAAAAATACAAAAATCAGCTGGGTGTGGTGGCACGTGCCTGTAATCCCAGCTACTCAGGAAGCTGAGGCAGGAGAATTGCTTGAACCCGGGAGACAGAGGTTGCAGTGAACCAAGACCACACCATTGCACTCCAGCCTGGGCAACAGAGCAAGACTCCATCTCAAAAAAAGAAAAGAAAAGGAAGTTGTATACATTAAGTGGGTGAATTATGTCTCAGTAAAGGTGTAGCCTTTATAGGGTATAATAGCTTCAAAGTAATTGCATAATTGTGGCTCTGTTTTAGGCACTTCGATCTGTAACTTCATTTAATTCTTGAAATAAATATTGTATTAAATCTCTCCCACCTCATCCCCACTTTTTTTAGAGACAGGGTCTTACTCTGTTGCTCAGTCTGGAGTGTTGTGGCATGCACAATCATAGCTTAGTGCAGCCTTTAACTCCTGGGCTCAAGTGATCCCTCCACCTTGGCCTCCCAGAGTGCTGGGATTAGAGGCATGAGCCACCACACCCACACCCCTGTTTTATTAAAATGAGAAAAATAGACTCAAAACATAAGAACTGAAGTATGTCTGACGTCTTTGCTGCTACTACATCTTGCTGTTAAGGCCACTGTTACCTGCCTTGGCATGGTGGCTCACGCCTGTAATGTCAGCACTTTAGGAAGTCAAGGCAGAAGAAGCATTTGGGCTTGGGAGTTTGAGTTCAGTCTGGACAACATAGCAAGGCCCTGTCTCTAGTCACACACACGCACAAAAAAAAAAAAGAAAAAGAAAGGCCTCTCTACATCTCTAATTCCGGCTGTTCCATTTGGAGGTAGCTTTGACGTTTAGAAACATCTTAGGTTCAAATCCAATTTGTATTACTGTGACTTCAACCAGTTAGTCATAGTTGCAGTTTAGTGTTCTTTAAATATGGTATATATAAAATAAAAGTTTTTTAAATAAAGAACAAACAAGAAAATAAATACGGTACATACCCCACTTGTGGCATTATGCTCTTGCAGTAAATGTTAATGAACATGATAAATATGTTCTAGATGTATACTACATTGATTTGAATTTTTACTGATTGGTAAGTAAAATGAGAAGAATGGGGAATATTTATGTAAATTTCTTGCTGAATTGTGTGTTCACATATGTTTGGACTCAGGCTTAATTTTAAGTCTTATGAGGTAAAAGTATCAAAGTAGCTGGTTATATTTTCATTACTACTATGCAGCTAAAATTTGAGAAAAGATTAAAAATTCACATTTGTGGCCGGGTGCGGTGGCTCAAGCCTGTAATCCCAGCACTTTGGGAGGCCGAGACGGGTGGATCACGAGGTCAGGAGATCGAGACTATCCTGGCTAACACGGTGAAACCCCGTCTCTACTAAAAAATACAAAAAACTAGCCGGGCGTGGTGGCGGGCGCCTGTAGTCCCAGCTACTCGGGAGGCTGAGGCAGGAGAATGGCGTGAACCCGGGAGGCGGAGCTTGCAGTGAGCTGAAGTGAGCTGAGATCCGGCCACTGCACTCCAGCCCGGGTGGCAGAGCGAGACTCCATCTCAAAAAAAAAAAAAAAAAAAAAAAAAAAAAAATCACATTTGTCTTACCATGGTCACAGAATATTTTGTTTATTATTATGCAATATATCATTGACCAGAAGAGTAGGCTTACTTCTAAACAGAGAAAATATATCTTTAAATCAGGTGATAATACTGTAGAAGGAATTTGATTAAATGCATACAACCAATATGATTTCTAGTGTTAAATTGTAATGTGTATTGTGCTAGTGAAAAAATCATTAGTAAAATTCTAGCCCAATGGTGTGTCCTGCTCGAATAGAGATTAAGTTGTAGGCCGGATGCGATGGTTTGCATGCCTGTAATCCCAGCATTTAGGGAGGCAGGGGGCAGGTAGATGGCTTGAGCTCAGTAGTTCATGACCAAAATGGCAAAAACCTGTCTCTACTAAAAATGCAAAAAACAGAACAAAACAAAAACTAGTCAGGTATGGTGGCATGAGCCTGTAGTTCCAGCTACTCAGGAGGCAAAGGCACAAGAATTGCTTGAACCTGGGAGGCGGAGGTTGCAGTGAGCCGAGATCGTGCCACTGCACTGCAGCCTGGACTACAGAGTGAGACTGTGTCTCAAAAAAAAAAATAATGTTGTGAATTTTGCTCTTTTTTCTTGGTGTTATCAACATATTTTTTACATGTTAAGTTGTATATACATACCAATACTAATAATCTTTAATGAGCATATGCTCATCTGTACATGCATATTCAAAATAAAATAGCATTTTCTTTTGTATGATAAGAGAGTTAAAGCTGGTTTAATAATATATGTTTTGAGACCCTGTCTCAAAAATAAATAAAATAAAAAACAAGATACGGCCAAGCACGGTAGATCACCAGAGGTCAGGAGTTCAACACTAGCCTGGCCAACATGATGAAACCCCATCTCTACTGAAAATAATTAGCCAGGTGTCGTGGTGCGCGCCTGTAATCCCAGCTACTCAGAAGGCTGAGGCAGGAGAATCGCTTGAAACGAGGAGGCGGAGGTTGCAGTAAGCTGAGATCACACCACTGCACTCCAACCTGGACGACAGAGTGAAACTCCATCTGAAAAAAAAAAAAAAGGCGAGAAACACACTTCACATATCTTCAGATCTTAAAACTGGAAGTTACAAATGGAAATATGAACTTAAATCTACCATGAAGTGGAAGCTGAAATGTTTGTTAAACTAAAGAGTGAATGAAATGTACAGTGCATCCCGTAGGAGGAGATAAGGTTATCATTGATGCTATTCCAATGTTGATAATTTAAGAATAGTTTCCTTCGTTTCTGTCTGGGAACTTTTAGTATCTGTTGTTACATAGTGTTCAGATTTCTGTTTTTATTTATTGAGTACTTTCCAAAGCTATTGAGTGTTCTGAAGTTCCCAGACAATGCTAGTACTAGTTTTGTATATAAAAATAAAGAGACGTTATTATTATTTTCTTAATAGAGATAGAGTCTTGCTACATTGCCCAGGCTGGTCTCAAACTCATAGCCTCAAACAGTCTTCCCACCTTGGCCTCCCAAATTGTTGACGTTACAGGCTTGATTCACTGTGCTGGGCCATGGAGATAATCTTGAAGATTAAATTTTTTTTTTTTTTTTTACAAATTTTTATTTTTATTTTATTCTTTGAGACAGGTTCTTGCTCTGTTGCCCGGGCTGGAATACAGTGGCGTGATCATGGCTCACTGCAACCTCTGCCTCCCAGGCTCAAGCGATCTCTCACCTCAGCCTTCTGAGCCACCACGCCTGGCCCTTGAAGATTAAATTCTTTAGTGGGTCATCTGCAAATTCAAAATTATTATTTTTCTTTTTTATTTTCCTCTTTTTTTTTTTTAAGTAGGGACGGGGTCTCACCATATTGCCCAGGCTGGTCTCAAACTCCTGAGCTTAAGCAACCCACCTGCCTTGGCTTCCCAAACTCCTAGGATTATAGACATGAGCCACCATTCTCAGCCCAAATTCAAAATTATTTATTTCTAACTATAGGTTATAGTACAAAGTAAGAATTAGTTCAGTAATTTAATTGTGTCTTGGCATTTTTCCTATGTATCTACAGAGAATTCTGTATAGAAGACCCTTCTTTAAAAAGCAATGCTGAATGCCATATCCTGCTTTTTGCTCACACCTGTAATCCTAGCACTGTGGGAGGCTGAGACAGGTGAATCACTTGAGCCCAAGAGTTTGAGAAAAGTCTAGGCAACATGGTGAAACCCTGTTCCTGTATCCACAAAAAATACGAAAATTAGCCGGGAGTGATGGCACACGCCTGTAGTCCCAACTACTCAGAAGGCTGAGGCAGGAGAATTGTTTCAGCTCAGGAGCTGGAGGATGCAGTGAGCCGAGATGGCGCCACTGCACTTCAGCCAAGGTGACAGAGTAAGACCCTGTCTCAAAAATAAATAAAAAAGGCCAGGCACAGTGGCTCATGCCTGTAATCCTCGCATTTTGGGAGGCTGAGGCAGGCGGATCACTTGGGAGTTCCACACCAGCCTGGCCAACATGGTGAAACCCCGTCACTACTAAAAAATACAAAAGTTAGTCAGGCATGGTGGCGCACACATGTAGTCCCAGCTACTAGGGAGGCTGAGGCGGGAGATTCACCTCAGCCCAGGAGGAGTAAAAAAGTAAAATTGGCCGGGCGCGGTGGCTCAAGCCTGTAATCCCAGCACTTTGGGAGGCCGAGACGGCGGATCACGAGGTCAGGAGATCGAGACCATCCTGGCTAACACGGTGAAACCCCGTCTCTACTAAAAAATACAAAAAACTAGCCGGGCGAGGTGGCGGGCGCCTGTAGTCCCAGCTACTTGGGAGGCTGAGGCAGGAGAATGGCGTAAACCCAGGAGGCGGAGCTTGCAGTGAGCTGAGATCTGGCCACTGCACTCCAGTCTGGGCGACAGAGCGAGACTCTGTCTCAAAAAAAAAAAATAAAAAAGTAAAAACAAAAGGCAAGATATACTTCATATATCTTCAACTCACTTCACTAAACTAATCCTTCTGACATCTCCAGTAGTGTTTTTAAATTATATATATATATATATATTTTTTTTTTTTTGAGACGGAGTCTCGCTCTATTGCCCAAGCTGGAGTGCAGTGGCGCGATGTCACTGCAAGCTCCACCTCCCAGGTTCACGGGCCATTCTGCTTCAGCCTCCCGAGTAGCTGGGACTAAAGGCGCTAATGTTTTGTATATTTAGTAGAGACGGGGTTTCACCGTGTTAGCCAGGATGGTCTCAATCTCCTGACCTCATGATCCGCCCGCCTTGGCCTCCCAAAGTGGTCGGATTACAGGCAAAATACTAAACCACATTGGGTTTTTTGTGTGTGGTTTTTTTTTTGAGATGGAGCCTCGCTCTGTCCCCCAGGCTGGAGTGCAGTGGTGCGATCTCAGCTCACTGCAAGCTCCACCTCCTGGGTACCCGCCATTCTCCTGCCTCAGCCATCCGAGTAGCTGGGACTATGGTAGCTGGGACTACAGGCGCCCGCCACCACGCCCGACTAATTTTTTGTATTTTTATTTTTTATTTTTTTATTTTTATTTTATTTAGGTTTTTTTTTTTTTTTTTTTTTTTTTGAGACGGAGTCTGGCTCTGTCTCCCAGGCTGGAGTGCGGTGGCCGGATCTCAGCTCACTGCAAGCTCCGCCTCCCAGGTTTACGCCATTGTCCTGCCTCCGCCTCCCAAGTAGCTGGGACTACAGGCGCCTGCCTCGTCGCCCGGCTAGTTTTTTGTATTCTTTAGTAGAGACAGGGTTTCACCGTATTAGCCAGGATGGTCTCGATCTCCTGACCTTGTGACCCGCCCGTCTCGGCCTCCCAAAGTGCTGGGATTACAGGCTTGAGCCACCGCGCCCGGCCTTTTTATTTTTTATTTTGAGATGGAGTCTTGCTCTGTCGCCCTGGCTGAAGTGCATTGGCCGGATCTCAGCTCACTGCAAGCTCCGCCTCCCGGGTTCACGCCATTCTCCTGCCTCAGCCTCCCAAGTAGCTGGGACTACAGGCGCCCGCCACCTCGCCCGGCTAGTTTTTTGTAATTTTTAGTAGAGACGGAGTTTCACCGTGTTAGCCAGGATGGTCTGGATCTCCTGACCTCGTGATCCGCCCGTCTCAGCCTCCCAAAGTGCTGGGATTACAGGCTTGAGCCACCGAGTCTGGCCATTTTTTGTATTTTTAGATTTCACCATGTTAGTTAGGTTTCACCAGTTAGGCGGATCTCCTGACCTTGTGATCCGTCTGCCTCGGCCTCCCAAAGTGCTGGGATTGCAGGCATGAGTCACTGCGCCCGGCCACCACATTGTTTTAAAGTTATAAAATGCTGTGAATTCCTTGAGTTACTGACATTATGGCATATGATTGTTTATGAATTGAACTCATTGAATAGTAAATGGAGATTGATTATTAAAAATTGAAAAATCTGAGATTCGAAATGCTCCAAAATCTGAAACTTTTTGAGTGTCTACATGTCTTTCAAAGAAAATGCTCATTGAAGCATTTGGATTTCAGATTTTCAGATAAGAAATACTCAGCATAGGCCAAGCACTGGTGGCTCATTCATGCCTGTAATCCCAGCAGTTTGGGAGGCCGAGAGGGGAGGATTGCCTGAGCCCAGAAGGTTAGGACTGTAGTGAGCCGTGATCGCACCACTCCACTCCAGCCTGGGCGATGGGAGTGAGACCCTGCCTCCAAAAAACAGAAAGAAAGAAAAAGAAACACTCAACCTGTATTAAGATGTGAAATGTGCGGTTATATCTCTTATAAAGCAATGTTTGATGTCATCTCAGTGGCTTATGCCTGTAATCCTAGTACTTTGGGAGCCTAAGACGGGCAGATCTCTTGAGCCCAGGAGTTCAAGACCAACCTGGGTAATATGGTGAAACCCCAACACTATTAGAAATAAAAAAATTAGCTGGGTGTGATGGTGTGTGCCTATAGTCACAGTTACTTTTAAGATGGGTCACCTGAGTCTGGGAAGTTGAGGTTACAGTGAGCCAAGATTACACCATTGCACTCAAGCCTAGGCTTATAGGAGTGAGACCTTCTCTGGGGAAAAAAAAGGAAAAGGGGAGAAATGTTTGTTGTACATAAGCCCTATATTACTGTCTTACTTAACTTGCACTGTATTTGATATTTAGCCTTATAATAACATTTTTGCTGTAAGGTTAAGTGCACATTCATTTAGTGTGAGTCGCTTATATCTGGGGATGCTTTATTAAGTAGGATGGATACAATGTCTTTTATGGAAGACCAGACAAGGCAGAAATCACAGAAATGTAATTAATACTATGACAAAGGAAACTACAGGTGTGTGGAACAAATCAGGAAGAAGTGATATGGAAAGTGAAACTTGAAGAGTGGGAGTTAGTTGGGAGAAGAGGGCACAGAGGTATGTTATTGAGAAAACAAGTATGTATGAAGGCCCAGAGCAGGGGAAAAGTTTATTATGACTTTTTGAGCAGGAGAGTGGAATGGGGGACAGAGGTAAAAACTGAGATTTCTGCCGGGTGTGGTGGCTCACGCCTGTAATCCCAGCACTTTGGGAGGCCAAAGGTGGGCAGATGACAAGGTCAGGTGATCGAGACCATTCTGGCTAACGCGTGAAAGCCCATCTCTACTTAAAATACAGAAAAATTAACTGGGTGTAGTGGCGGGCGCCTGTAGTCCCAGCTACTTGGGAGGCTGAGGCAGGAGAACGGCGTGAACCTGGGAGGCAGAGCTTGCAGTGAGCCGAGATTGTGCCACTGCACTCCAACCTGGGCGACAGAGCAAGACTCCATCTCAAAACAAACAAAAAAAAAACGACAACAAAAAAAAACCCTGAGATTTCAGGGGTAGTCTAGGGCTAGGTTAAGAGTGTGGGCTTGGCTGGGCGTGATGGCTCATGCCTGTAATCCCAGCACTTTGGGAGGCCGAGGTGGGTGGATCACCTGAGGTCAGGAGTTCAAGACCAGCCTGGCCAACATGGCGAAACCCCATCTCGCCCTGTTGGCGCGCCGAGATCATACGACTGCACTCCCTGAGCGACAGCGCGAGACTCCTTCTCAAAAAAAGAGAGAGTGGGTCCACGTGAAGGGAATGAGAGGTCATTAATGGTCCTTAAAGCAGCATGGTGATGCAAATCAGATTTGCTTCAAAGGGCTCTCTTTAGTTTCGGTTGGGAAAATAAATTGGAGGTAACAGAAGGGAAGGCAGTAAAGTCAGGAGACTGTCTAGTAACCTAGATGATGAATGATTGTCTCCTTTAATGAGAAGGTGGATGGAGAGAAGTAGGTATCATTGAAAGTAGTAAGATTGCCGGGCGCTGTGGCTCAAGCCTGTAATCTCAGCACTTTGGGAGGCCGAGACGGGCAGATCACGAGGTCAGGAGATCGAGACCATCCTGGGTAACACGGTGAAACCCCGTCTCCACTAAAAAATTTTTTTAAAAAAGCTAGCCGGGCGAGGTGGCGGACGCCTTTAGTCCCAGCTACTCTGGAGGCTGAGGCAGGAGAATGGCGTAAACCCAGGAGGCGGAGCTTGCGGTGAGCTGAGATCCGGCCACTGCACTCCAGCCTGGGCAACAGAGCGAGACTCCATCTCAAAAAAAAAAAAAAAGAAAGTAGTAAGATTATTAAGACTGAAAAGAATCAAGCATAGCAAGAATGAAGGAATGGAAAGTGTCTTGTTAGTTTTCGGTATTTTAAAGTCATTGGCGAATTAAAGTGCCTTTATAGATTGAATATGAGTTAGTGAGCAGGAGGTAAGGAAGTAGAAATAGTGCAGACAAATCAAGTCACAGGGAAGAGAAAAGTGGAAACTTAGCTTCTTTCCATAAATCGCTGAGGAGCATATATTACAGTCAGTTTTTTTCCACTTGGTTGTGCTCTGTTAGCCAGGCTGTAGTACAGTGTCATGATCACGGCTTGCTGCAGCCTCAACCTTTCAGATTCAAGTGATCCTCACGTTTCAGCTCCCTAGTAGCTGGGAGTACAGGTGTGTGCCACCATGCCTAGCTAATTTTCTTATTTGTAGAGACATGGTCTCACTGTGTTGCCCAAGCTGGTCTCAAAACTCTTGGGCTAAAGGGATCCTTCCTCCCTCCCCCTCCCAAATACTGAGATTACAGTGTATGAGTGCTAATTTTTGTGAAGTTCTTAGAACATTAATGTGCCATTACATATTAATGTACATAATGTACTATATACATTAATTGGCACATAGTAATTAATCTATTAAGTGTCAAAGAATTTGGGCTCAACTGGTCATTGTCATATGTGTCAGAGATAAGAATACAAGACCCTCCAAAAGTTCATGAGTAAGAGCTGATGAACTTTTTAATGTCATGGTGTTTTAGCATTTTCTTAATTTTCACTTGTTGATTTATTCTTCCATAATGAGACAAATAATGAGATGATTAGACTCAGAATCTGGAATCAGATTGTGGGAGTTTACATTGTGCTCTGTTCAGCTGTTTGATTAGGTTTCTTAAACTCTAAGCCTTAGTATCTCTTCAGTGTTTGCTACATCATAATAGGTATTTCAATAAAAATAATTTGAGAAAAAATTATACAGAAAAAAAAGCACAGTCACTTACTATTTGTGCTTTCGTTCACTGGTTTTGCTTACTTTTTTCCTCAAATCTATTCTGCACCCTGCCTCACATGAAGAAAGTGCCATTGACTATTTATGTTTTTATTTTATGTACTATTTTATTTACCAAAATGGATTTTATTCTCTGTTGAATTGTCATAGGATCTACCATTATTCTAGGTAAATTGTAATCTCCTAGTAACTGTTGGGTTTGTTTAAAGGAGGAACATTTAAAGAGTTTAAAAACAATATCTGTTAGTGACAACATTCAGCTTACTGGATCCTTTGTCTTCTACACCCCTTCTTTCACCTAGGCAAAATGATGTAATAGATATAGGGACCTTTCTTTTTTTAGTTTGAAGATTTCATTTTCTTGTAGTTCTGCTTAAACTGTTTTATTTCTGTTACTGAAAAACTCAAGTGTGCTTTATATTCTAGGTCCGGTTTATCACTAAAATATGGCATCCTAATATTAGTTCCGTCACAGGGGCTATTTGTTTGGATATCCTGAAAGATCAATGGTAAGAGATTTTGAATTCACCTTCTCTCCTTCTCATGTGAATACCAAGACTATAAGAGTGCTAAATGTGTAATTGCCTCAAAACATATATTATACTTTATCTTGTTTGGACAGTAACTTTATAAAGTCTCAAGTACATAATTGAAAATGCAATATAATTGAGATCACAATCCATATTTAAATAGAGACTTGTTAGATAATGTTAGATGCTAGCTTTACACTTTGAAAAGTCTTGGATTTCATTTGTTATTTTGGTAAATTAGATTATTTGCTATCTTAAGAAGATATTTGTAAAGACTTAAAAAAGTAGAAAGTAAGTATTGAAGTAGTCATATCCCCCTTAGATGGAATGTAAGTTACAAAATTGTTGCAAGTTGTGTTAATTGAGCACAGTTTGAGCACAGTTATGACTTTGGTTTATGAATTCTAACAAGGAGCACCTTTGTAGGGGATGTCTTCATTTGGATAGCAGTATTGTGCTTTCACATTTTTTGTCTGATTTGCTCTGCACAGCATTAAGTGTTTTAAGAGTTTCTGCTCTGGAGCCACCAGGTTCACATCTTGGCTGTCCAATTTACCAAGCTGCATGGTCATGAGCAAGTTACCTAAATTCTGTGTGTCTTCGTGTCCTCATCTGCAAAATGGGCTGACACTCACTTCATAGAGCTGAGAGGATTAAATAAATTACTTTATGTAATTCCCTTAGAATAGAGCTTTGCTTTTGTTTTTTGTTTTTTGTTTTTTTGAGACAGGGTCTTGCCCTTTTGCCCAGGCAGGAGTGCAGTGGCGCAATCACCGCTCACTGTAGCCTTTACCTCTAAAGCCCAAGTAGTCCTACCACCTCAGCCTCCCAAGTAGCTGGGAATACAGGCGCATACCACCATACCTGGCTGGCTGATTTTTGTATTTTTTTGTAGAGACAGGGTTCCTGTTGCCCAGGCTGGAAGCTTTGTGTAGTCTAACAATGATAAAGATGATAGTTAATTATTTAGCACGTGATTTTTTTTTTTTTTTTTTTTTTTTTTTTTTTTTTTTGAGATGGAGTCTCGCTCTGTTGCCCAGGCTGGAGTGCAGTGGCCAGATCTCAGCTCACTGCAAGCTCTGCCTCCTGGGTTTACGCCATTCTCCCGCCTCAGTCTCCCGAGTAGCTGGGACTACAGGCGCCCGCCACCTCGCCCGGGTAGTTTTTTGTGTTTTTTAGTAGAGATGGGGTTTCACCGTGTTAGCCAGGATGGTCTTGATCTCTTGACCTTGTGATCCGCCCGTCTCGGCCTCCCAAAGTGCTGGGATTACAGGCTTGAGCCACTGTGCCCGGCCTAGCACATGATTTTATAAATGGAAAAACTAAGACCAAAGGTATAAAAATTAATTGGAGTGGGAGAAAACCATAAAACTAGAAAAAATCAGTTGAGTGAGTGTGTATTACGACCTTTTCTTCTGATTTTACTCTTTTACAAGAGAAGGTATAACAACAAAACAGAACAGCAGTTAGTAAGAACACTTGGAGCCAAAACTGTGTTTAATGGGCCCAGCCTGGCTACCTGATCTTCTAAAGATTATATATTATTGTTGGTATTAGAATTTTTAAGCTATGTTTTTTTGGGTGGTGTTTGTTTTTGATACAGAGTTTCACTCTTGTTGCCCAGGCTGGAGTGCAGTGGCGTGATCTCGGCTCACTACAACCTCTGCCTCCCAGGTTCAAGCGATTCTCCTGCCTCAGCCTCCCGAGTAGCTGGGACTACAGGTGTGCGCCATTACGCCCAGCTAATTTTTATATTCTTAGTAGAGATGAGGTTTCACCATGTTGGCCAGGCTGGTCTCGAACTCCTGACCTCAGGTGATCCTCTTGCCTGGACCTCCCAAAGTCCTGGGATTACAGGCGTGAGCCACCACACCTGGCCTAAGCTATGCGTTTGATTTGTTAAGAAAGGGGGGATAAAAAGGTACCTGAAAGAAAATGAAATAGGAATGACAGCATTTAGTGTATGGCCAATTTGGTTTACTTAGTAACTGGATGAACAGACTAGAGTTACAGGTTTCGTTTTGTTTTTTTCTGTTCCAGTAGTATATCTGAGTAAATCCTGTCCCTTGGTAGATCATCTTTTGGGATCTGGTTTCTTGATCTATATTTCAATATATTCTGTATTGCATGTAGATCAAGACTTTCAAACATAAAGTCGTGTGGAATAGACTTACTTTTTATCTTCTCTGTTACTCTTTTGATTTGTGACTTGCCAATTTATTGAACGTCTTAAGTGTCAGTGTTTTTAATCCATTAGGTTATCGCCAAGGCCTCTAAAAGCTCTAAGATTCAGTGATATGAGTACGTATTTGCAGTATTAGAGACATTTTACTGTTTTCATTTGGTTTCTAGGAAATTAGTTTTTCTATTCTAACTTTCCCACCACGCTCACTCCCAGACTCCTTCACCAGTTCCTTGCATATCCCCCGGATCTTTGTGTATTAGAATGCCTCAGGGATAAGTCTTGGATTTCTGCTTCTTTCTAGCTGCACTCACTTCCTTGGTAAGCTCATCTGATTTCATCGTAACTTCACCTTTATATACTGCAAACTCACAAATTATCTTCCCTGAACTTGAGACTCTTATCCTGCTGCCTGCTTATCATCTTTACTTGACTATATAATGAACGTATCAAACATAAACTGAACTGATAGTCTCCTAACCTGAAACCTGTTTCTATAGTCTTCCCCAACTAAGTTATTGGCAAATACATCCTTGCATTTTCTCAAGCCAAAATCACATCATGATCCTTAGCGTTTTTCTCTGGCACCCCATGCCCTGTCTGCGGATCTATTGGCAAAACCTCCAACATCTTAACAGCAGATTTACTACCACATTTTTCCAAACGGGTTACCTCTAGCCTGGATGATTGCATTAGTCTGCCTTCCTGCTTCTGGCTTTTCCCTACTCAGGCTATTCTCAGCACCCAGAATGACAACCTTAAAAACAAAGCTTGCAGCCAGGTGTAGTGGCTCATTCCTGTAATTCCAACACTTTGGGAGGCGGAGGTGGGCAGATCGCCTGAGGTCAGAAGTTCGAGACCAGCCTGGCCAACGTGCTGAAACCCCATCTCTACCAAAAATAAATAAATTAGCTGGGCATGGTGGTGCATACCTGTAATCCCAGCTACTTGGGAGGCTGAGGCAGGAGAATTACTTGAACCTGGGAGGCGGAAGTTGCAGTTAGCCAACATCATGCCATGGCACTCCAGCCTGGACAACGGAGTGAGACCCCATCTCAAAAAAGAAAGAAAGAAAAAGCTTGGAGATGAAAACTTCCCACTGACTTCTCTTTTTGCCCAGAGTTAAGCCAACAGTACTGTTACTTGTAATTATCTCCCTATATAGCTAGTTGAAAGATTATGGTGTGTATATATAGAGAGAGAAATTGAATTTTTATATCAAAACATTTTCTCCTAATCTGATGTGCAGAAACATAACTTTTTTTTTTTTTTTTTTTTTGGAGACAGAGTCTCACTCTGTCGCCCAGGCTGGAGTGCAGTGGCCGCATCTCAGCTCACTGCAAGCTCCGCCCCCCAGGTTTACACCATTCTCCCGCCTCAACCTCCTGAGTAGCTGGGACTACAGGCGCCTGCCACCTCGCCCGGTTAGTTTTTTGTATTTTTTTAGTAGAGATGAGGTTTCACCGTGTTAGCCAGGATGGTCTCGATCTCCTGACCTTGTGATCCGCCCGTCTCGGCCTCCCAAAGTGCTGGGATTACAGGCTTGAGCCACCGCACCCGGGCAGAACATAACATTTTTTTACATCAACTGTTCCCTTTCCTAAGGCAGGTGAATAATCTTGTTTTGTATCTGTACAATTGAAATACTAAAATATACCAAAGACATTAGATAAAATAGGTGAGACTAGATATTCATGAATTCATTACTCTATTCCCTGAGCTTTACGGAGGTATAATTGGCATTTAGTGCATATCCATATTTGAATGTGGATGTTTAGGTTTCAGAACTGGAATTTGATAGATAAAAATACAGGGTTTTAATCATAGGAAAAATGAATTACGTAAACATTAAATAATTTTCAGCAGGCATACTAGAAAATACGTGGTTAATCTTGGTCTTATATTAATGCATCTAGGGATAGTGATATACCTTTATTAATATTTAACAACTTAGTATATTATTTTTATGATCTTTTTTTTTTTTTTTTTTTTTGAGGCAAAGTCTCATTCTGTCACTCAGGCTAGAGTACAATGGTGCGATCTCTGCTCACTCCAACCTCCACCTCCCAGGCTCAAGCGATTCTCCTGCCTCAGCCTCCCAAGTAGCTGGGATTACAGGCATGTGCCACCACGCCCAGCTAATTTTTTTGCATTTTTAGTAGAGATAGGGTTTCACCATGTCGGCCAGGCTGGTCTCGAACTCCTGACCTCAGGTGATCCACCCGTCTCAGCTTCCCAAAGTGCTGAGATTACAGGCGTGAGCCACTGTGCCCGGCCCCTGGTTTATTTCTTAATTTCACAACTTATGCTATGTGGAAACGATTTTCTAATGTTTTCCACTGGCACTTACTATGACTGATGGTGTCTACTTACCTGGGGAAGAAAATGACAACACAAAAATTTCACTCAGTGATGCTGCCCTTTTTTTTTTTTTTTTTTTTGAGGCGGAGTCTCGCTCTGTCGCCTGGAGTGCAGTGGCCGGATCTCAGCTCACTGCAAGCTCCACCTCCTGGGTTTACACCATTCTCCTGCCTCAGCCTCCCGAGTAGCTGGGACTACAGGCGCCCGCCACCTCGCCTGGCTAGTTTTTTTTTTTTTTTTGTATTTTTAGTAGAGACGGGTTTCACCGTGTTAGCCAGGATGGTCTCGATTTCCTGACCTTGTGATCCGCCCGTCTTGGCCTCCCAAAGTGCTGGGATTACAGGCTTGAGCCACCGCGCCCAGCCTGATGCTGCACTTCTAAAAGACACAAACAGGCACAGAATGCAGATGCCTGGTCAATAAGGTATGCCCAGCATCATTACTCATCAGGGAAATGCAAATTAAAATCATAATTAGATACCACTACATGCTTGTAAACATAAATACCTCATGCATTGCTGGTAAGAATGTGGCTTAACCAGGCAGGGCACGGTGGCTCACGCCTATTATCCCAACACTTTGGGAGGCCGAGGTGGGTGGATTGCTTGAGGTCAAGAGTTCAAGACCGGTCTGACCAACATAGTGCAACCCCATCTCTACTAAAAATAAAAATTAGCCAGGCGTGATGGTGGGCCCCTGTAATCCCACCTACTCAGGAGGCTGAGACAGGAGAATCTCTTGAACCTGGGAGGCAGAGGTTGCAGTGAGCCGACATCGGGACACTGCACTCCAGCCTGGGTGACAAAGTGAGACTCCTTCTCAAAAAACAACAGAAAACAAAGAATGTGGTTTAATCACTTAAAGTCAGTAATATCTACCAAAGCTAAACACATACCTTCAGTATGCCCTATCAGCTTCATTCCTAGGTATATATCTAAAAGAAATTAGTGTCTATGCCTACTTTTTGAAAGACATGTATGAAAGAATTTTTATGGCGAATTTATTAATAGCCCCAACGGGAAACAACTCAGATGTCTCATCAACAAGAAAATTGATACATTGTGATCACACATTGGAGCACTACGTAACAGTAAAAAAGAGCATATCATTGACACAAACAACATGGATGAGACTCAGACATGTTGAGTGACAAAAGCCAGACACAAAAGAATACATACTGTATGGTTCAATTTTTATGAAATTGAAGATGAACCAGAATTTATGGTGATAAAAAAATACGATAGCTGGGCATGATGGCTCACGCCTGCAATCCCAGCACTTTGGGAGGCCGAAGCAGGCGGATCACAAGGTCAGAGACCATCTGGCTAACACGGTGAAACCCCGTCTTTACTAAAAATACAAAAAAATAGCTGGGCGTGGTGGTGGGCGCCTCCTGTAGTCCCAGCTAATCGGGAGACTGAGACAGGAGACTGGCATGAACCCGGGAGGCGGAACTTGCAGTGAGCCAAGATCGCGCCACTGCACTCCAGCCTGGGCAACAGAGCGAAACTGTCTCAAAAAATTAAAAAAAAAAAAAAAAAAAAATACAGTAGTAGTGAGGGTGGGCAGGAGTTGTGAGTAGGAGGAACAAAAGTGAAGCTTTGTAGTGCTAAAAATACTCTGTATATTTATCCAGGCGGTGGTTACATGGGTATATACATATGTAAAAATTCATCCAGCTGCATAGTATTTTAACTTTGCTTAAACTTTAACAAAAAAATTTATAGCAGCTGGGTACAATGGTGTGCACCTGTAGTCCCAGCTACTCAGGAGGCTGAGGCAAGAGGATTGCTTAAGCCCAGCAAGTCTGGGCTGAAGTGTGCTATGCCAGTCAGGTGTCCACATTAAATTGGGCATGAGTATGGCGACCTCTTAGGAACAGAGGACCACCAGATTGCCTAAGGAGATGTGAACCAGACAAGGTTGGAAACAGAGCAGGTCAAAACTCCTGTACTGATCAGTAGTGAGATAACACCTGTGAATAGCCACTGCATCCCAGCCTTGACAACATAGTGAAACCCAATTTCTTTAAAAAATAAAATCTTTAGTATAAAAGCTTCCCTTCTCTTTAAGTAGCATTTAGTGTTTTGAATGAACATGGTTTAATTATTGATGATCTGTTGGAAGATCCTTAGCAGAAAAGTTACTCAACGGTATGAACAATTCACATGATTATTCTGCATAGTAAGGTCCTTCTGAGTCCTTATCAATGAATATATGAATATTTACATAGCCACATTAACTATGTCTTACTGATTTGAGACTGGAGCAAAATTAATTTACTGGAGATAGATTTACGAGGTACTGATTTATTCACATTATCTACTAAATTATAAAGATTGACACATTTTTTGAAATTTCATACTCCTGTTTGCCTCTTAGGATTTGTTATAATAGATGTAAGTTGATTGTATATACTGATCCTGAAAATCTCAGTACAATATAGATTTGATCACTACTTTGTAAATAGAAGAAGAAATAGAACAAAAGAATATTTTCAATTATATACTTTTTCACATTACTGAATTTAGATTAGGGCATTCCAAAATTGCACACATTTCTTTGTATTATCAAAGATACAGTTTCTGTAGTTTTCATTTATTTTTTAAAGTTTTAGGCCGGGTGCTGGCCAGATGCGGTGGCTCACGCCTGTAATCCCTGCAATTTGGGAGGCCGAGGTGGGTGGATCATGAGGTCGGGAGTTCAAGACCAGCTTGGCCAAGATGGTGAAACCCTGTATCTACTAAAAATACAAAAAAAAAAAAAATTAGCCAGGCATGGTGGCACACGCCTGTAATCCCAGCTGTTCGGGAGGCCGAGGCAGAGAATTGCTTAAACCTGGAGGGGCGGAGGTTGCAGTGAGCTGAGATCGTGCCACTGCACTCCAGCCTGGGCTACAGAGTGACACTCCGTCTCAAAAAAAAAGAAAAAGAAAAAAAAAAAGCTCATGCCTATAATCCCAGCACTTTGGGAGGCTGAGGCGGGTGATTACCTGAGGTTAGGAGTTCAAGAACAGCCTGGCCAACATGGCAAAACCCTCTCTACTAAAAATACAAAAAAGCTGGGTGTAGTGGTGCACACCTGTAATCCCAGCTACTCCTCGGGAGCCTGAGGCACGACAATCACTTGAACCTGGGCGGCAGAGGTTGCAGTGAGGTGAGAGATTGCACCACTGCACTCCAGCATGGGCGACAGACTATAGGCGCATGCCATCATGCCTGGCTAATTTTTGTTTTTTTAGTAGAAACGATGTTTCACTGTGTTGGCCAGGCAGGTCTCAAACTCCTGACCTCGTGATCTGCCTACCTCGGCCTCCCAAAATGGTAGGATTACAGGCGTGAGCCACTGTGCCCAGCCAAAAAACACTTTTTTTTTTTTTTTTTTTGAAGACTGTCGCCCAAGCTGGAGTAGTGTGGTGCAATCTTGGCACACTGCAACCTCCACCTCCCAGGTTTAAGCACTTTTCGTGCCCTCATGCCTCAGTCTCCTGAGTAGCTGGGATTACAAGTGCATGCCATCGTGTCCAGCTAATATTCGTGTTTTTAGTACAGATGGGCTTTTGCCATGTTGGCCAGGCTAGTCTGGAACTCCTGGGCTCAAGTGATCCACCCATCTTGGCCTCCCAAAGTGCTGGGGTTAAAGGCATGAGCCACTGCTTCCAGCCTTAAAACACTTTTTTTTGTTTTTTTTGTTTTTTTGTTGTTGTTGTTGAGACAGAGTCTCGCTCTGTCGCCCAGGCTGGAGCGCAGTGGCCGGATCTCAGCTCACTGCAAGCTCTGCCTCCCGGGTTCACGCCATTCTCCTGCCTCAGCCTCCCGAGTAGCTGGGACTACAGGCGCCCGCCACCTCGCCTGGCTAGGTTTTTTTTTTTTTGTATTTTTTAGTAGAGACGGGGTTTCACCGTGTTAGCCAGGATGGTCTCGATCTCCTGACCTCGTGATCCGCCCGTCTCGGCCTCCCAAAGTGCTGGGATTACAGGCTTGAGCCACCGCGCCCGGCCACTTTTTTTTGTTTTGAGACAGAGTTTCACTCTTGTTACCCAGGCTGGAGTGCAGTGTCATGATGTTGGCTCACTGCAACCTCCACCTCCCAGGTGCAAGTGATTCTCCTGCCTCAGCCTCCCAAGTAGCTGGGATTACAGGTATGCACCACCACACCCAGCTAATTTTGTAATTTTAGTAGAGACAGGGTTTCTCAGGCTGGTTTCGAACTACCAACCTAAGGTCATCCGCCCACCTGACCTCCCAAAATGCTGGGATTACAGGCATGAGCCACCATGCCAGGCCAAAACACTTAAATAACCAGCTCTCACATAAACTCATTCATGACCAATGGGGTGGCACTAAGCCATTCATGAGCTATTTGTCCCCATGATCCAAACACCTCTCCCCAGGCCCCACCTCCAACACTGGGAATTACATTGCAGCATGAGATTTGGAGAGGACAAATATCCAAACTATATCAATAGGTTTTGTTTTGATTGATTGATTGATTGATTGATTGATTTTTTGATACGGAATCTCACTCTGCCACCCAGACTAAAGTGCTGTGGCTCACTGCAGCCTCAAACTTCTAGGCTCAAGCAGACTTCCCACCTCAGCCTTCCGAGTAACTGTAACTACAAACATGTGCTACCACACCTGGCTAATTTTTTGTAGAGACAGTTTCAACTCATTGCCCAGGCTAGTCTTATAAACTCCTGGACTCAAGCAATCTACCTGCTTCAGCCTCCCAAAGTGCTGGGACTAGGCATGAGCCATTGCACCTGACCTCAATTATTGAACTAATTTTCTTACAATTAATTATTAAAACTGGCTGTGCGTGGTGACTCAAACCTGTAATCCTAGCATTTGGGAGGCCAAGGCAGGAGGATTTCTTGAGCTCAGGTGTTTGAGACCAGCACTGGCAATGTGGCAAGACCCTGTCTGTACAAAAAGTTTTAAAATTGGCTGGGCGTGGTGTTCCGTGCCTGTAGTCTAAGGTGAGAAAATCACTTGAGCCTTGGAAGTCAGAGCTGCAGTGAGCTGTGTTCACACATTCTGTGAAAATTCAATCATGCAGAAAAGTGACAACTTTTTCTCTTTGACATTGTTATGAATTATATCTAAATTTATAGCTCTAGATTTTTTTCAATTTTGAGGGTTTTGAGAGCAAACTGCCTTTTTTTTTGTGTGTGTGTGCCCCTGCCAGACACGGTTTTGCTCTGTTGCCTAGGCTAGAGTGCAGTGACACAATCACAGCTCACTGCAGCCTTGACCTTCCAGGCCCCAAGCATTCTTCCCACCTCAGCCTATTACGGGTGCACACCACCATGCCTGGCTAATTTTTTAAAATTATTTTTTATAGAGATGGGTCTCGCCATGTTGCCCATGCTGGCTGGTGCTCAAGCAGTCCCCCTGTCTTAGCTTCCCAAAGTGCTGGGATTACAGGCATGAGCCACTGCCCTCGGCTGATTCTTTTTCTTTAACCTCCTCTGCATTCAAGTTTCTGATTCTTGCAATGGTAATCTAGAGTCTGTAGTAGACTGTATCTTCACAATAGGAAGACAGTGCAAATAGAGGAAATAGACAGTATTTATAATAAGGATTTTTGAGTCTCTAAGGCAAGAACTTATTACTTAAATTTTTGTTTCTTTGTTTGAGACAGTCTCGTTCTGTCGCCCAGGCTGGAGTGCAGTGGCACACTGCAAGCTCCGCCTCCTGGGCTCACGCCATTCTCTTGCCTCAGTCTCCCTACTAGCTGGGACTACAGGCGCCCGCCACCACTCCAGGCTAATTTTTTGTATTTTTAGTAGAGACAGGGTTTCACAGTGTTAGCCAGGATGGTCTCAGTCTCCTGACCTCGTGATCTGCCTGCTTCAGCCTCCCAAAGTGCTAGGATTACAGGTGTGAGCCACTGCGTCTGGCCTACTTAAAAGTTTTCCAGAAAATTTTTGTAAAGTACACAGCATAAAATTTACTAGGCCAGGCATGGTGGCTCATGCCTGTAATCCCAGCACTTTGGGAGGCCAAGGCGGGTGGATTGCTTGAGCCCAGGAGTTCAAGACTAGCCTGGGCAACATGGCGAAATTCCACCTCTACAAAAAATACAAAAATTAGCCAGGTATGGTGGCATGAGTCTGTAGTCCCAGCTACGTGGGAGGCTGAGGTTGGAGGATCACTTAAGCTCAGGAGGTTGAGGTTGAGGCAACAGGGACCTGTGATCACACCACTGCATTCCAGCCTAAGTGACCATGAGACCCTGTCTCAAATAAGCAGGGCCGGGCATGGTGGCTCACGCATATAATCCCAGCACTTTGGGAGGCCGAGGTGAATGGATCACCTGAGGTCAGGAGTTCCAGACCAGCCTGACCAATATGGTGAAATCCTGTCTTTACCAAAAATACAAAAAAGTTAGCCAGGCGTGGTAGCATGTGACATTAGTCCCAGATACTAGGGAGAATTGCTTGAACCTGGGAGGCAGAGGTTGCAGTGAGCCGAGATTGTGCCACTGCACTTCAGCCTGGGCAACAGAAGGAGACTCTGTCTCAAATAAATAAGTAAGTAGGCTGGGCGTGGTAGCTCTCGCCTGTAACCCCAACACTTTGGGAGATTGAGGCAGATGGATCACCTGAGGTCAGGATATATATATACACACATACACATATACGTATACAAAAGCCAAACATTTTGTTGATCCATTCATCCATCCATGGAAACCTTAAGTTGCTTCTGCCTTCTGGCTGTTGTGAATAATATTGTTATGAACATGCATATATTAATACCTACTCCAGTTCCTGCTTTCAGTTCTTTTGGGTGTATACCCATAAGTGGAATTGCTGGATTATATAGTAACTGTGGTTTTTTTTGTTTTTTTTTTTTTTGTTTTTTGTTTTGAGGGACTGCCGTACTGTTTCTCATGGAGTTTTCGCCATTTTACATTCCCACAAGTAGTGCACAAGAGTTCCATTTCTCCACAACCTGGCTAACAATTACTTTTTTTTTAATGGTAGCCATTCTAATGGATATGAAATGATAGGTCATTGTGGTTTCGATTTGCATTTCCCTAATGATTAATGGTGTTGAACATCTTTTCATGTGTTGACACTTTATATATCTTCTTTGGAGAAACGTCTGTTCACATCCCTTGTTGATTTTTTAACCAGGTTTGTTTTTTGTTGTTACTGAGTTGTAGGAGTTCTTTATGTATTATGGATATTAAGCCCTCACCAGATAAATGATTTGGAAATATTTTCTCCTGAAACACAGAAGCTTTTTTGTTTTAAGTAGTGGGGTCTTACTATGTTGCCCAAGCTGGTGCCGAACTCTTGGGCTCCAGTGATCCTCCCACCTCAGCCTCCCACGTGGCTGGGACTACAGGTGTGTGCCACCACACCAGCTTCACAGGAGTGTTTATTTTTATTTTTAATTTTTATTATTTTCTTTCTTTCTTTTTTTTTTTTTGAGATAGAGTCTTGCTTTGTCGCCCAGGCTGGAGTGTAGTGACATGATCTCGGCTTACTGCAGCCTCTGCCTCCTGGGTGTTCAAGCAGTTCTCCTGCCTCAGCTTCCCAAGTAGCTGGGATTACAAACATGCACCACCATGCCTGGCTAATTTTGTGTTTTTAATAGAGATGGTGTTTCACCATGTTGGCCAGCCTGGTCTCGAACTCCTGACCTCAGGTGATCCACCTGCCTCAGTCTCCCGAAGTGCAGGGATTACAGGTGTGAGCCACTGCACCCCGGCCAGGAGTTTTTAACTTTGATAAAGTTGTCGTGCATATTCCCTTATTTTTTTCTTTGGTTTCTTCTACCTTTGATGTCATATCCAAGGAATCATTGCCAAATTCAGTGTCATGAAGTTTTCCCCTATGTTTTTGCTTCCTAGCTCTTACATTTAGGTTTTTGATCCATTTTGAGTTAATTTTTATATATGGTATAATAAGGTAAGGGTCCAACTTTGTTAATTTGAGAGATTATCAGTTTTCTTTGTTTTTTTTTTTTTTTTTTTTTTTTTTTGAGATGGAGTTTGGCTCTGTTGCACAGGCTGGAGTGCAGTGGTGCGATCTTGGCTCACTGCAAGCTCTGCCTCCCAGGTTCATGCCATTCTCCTTCCTCAGTCTCCAGAGTACCTGGTACTACAGGCAACTGCCACCACGCCCGGCTAATTTTTTTTGTATTTTAGTAGAGACGGAGTTTCACCATGTTAGCCAGGATGGTCTCGATTTCCTGACCTCGCGATCCGCCCACCTTGGCCTCCCAAAGTGCTGGCATTACAGGCGTGAGCCACCATACCCGGCCCGAGATTATCAGTTTTCAAGAAAAGTGTTTTGCCTTGTTGAGATATTTGTTAGACTACCTATGTGATAGTATGAAGGACTTGCAAGATTTGGACGCTTTTCTTTTACATGCCTTTATGTTTTTATTTCAAATTAAAATAAGTATGAGTTTAATAATTGCCTTAGTATTAAATACTTCCTTTGAGTGAAAACTTTTCTTTGCTATTCAGGTAAATTTCCTTTAAATAATTTTATTAAAAATTATATAACATAAGATTTTGTTTCAGGCAACACCATGGATTTCAAAATTAAGTTGCTTAGAAAGTCCATTGGAAAATTAAGTAGTGCACTCAAGTGTTGTAAGAATTGCTTGAACCTGGGAGGCAGAGGTTGCAGTGAGCCAAGATTGCGCCACTGCACTCCAGTCTGAGGGACAGAGTGAGACACCATCTCCAAAAGAAAAAAAAAAGACGAGTTGAAAGACAAGAATGAACGTTTGAGGATTGAGTTTGGCTTTTCGTTTTGATTCATGTCTTTTTTTTTTTTTTTTTTGAGACGGAGTCTCGCTGTGTCGTCTAGGCTGGAGTGCAGTGGCCGGATCTCAGCTCACTGCAAGCTCCGCCTCCCGGGTTTATGCCATTCTCCTGCCTCAGCCTCCCAAGTAGCTGGGACTACAAGCGCCCGCCACCTCACCCGGCTAGTTTTTTGTATTTTTTAGTAGAGACGGGGTTTCACCGTGTTAGCCAGGATGGTCTCGATCTCCTGACCTCATGATCCCCCCGTCTCGGCCTCCCAAAGTGCTGGAATTACAGGCTTGAGCCACTGCGCCCGGCCTTGATTCATGTCTTAAAAGAAAATAATACTGTCAATTTTAAAGAGATGGGGTTTTGCCATCTTGCCCAGGCTGGTCTCAAACCCCTGGGTTCAAGCGATCTGCCTGCCTCAGCCTCTCGAAGTACTGGGATTACAGGCATGAACCACCACGCCTGGCCCTATTTTTAATTTTTTTGAGAAGACTCCATACTGTGTTCCATAATGGTTGTACTAATTTGCATTCCCACCAGCAGTGTGCAGGGGTTTCCTTTCCCTTACATCCATCAGCAACACTTGTTCATCGTTTTTATAATAACCATTCTAACGAGTGCTAGGTAGTATCTCATTTTGGTTTGTTTTATTTTATTTATTTTTAATAGAGTATCACTCTATTACCCAGGCTGGAGTGCAGTGGCATGATCTCAGCTCGCTGCAACCTCAGCCTCCCGAATAGCTGGGATTAGAGGTGTGCACTACCATGCCCAGAAAATTTTTGTATATTTAGTAGAGACGGAATTTCGCCATGTTGCCCAGGTAGGTCTCGAGATCCTGACCTCTAGTTTAGGTGATCTGCCCGCCTCAGCCTTCCAAAGTATTGGGATTACAGACATAAGCCACCATGCCCACCCTAATTAACAGTATTTGCCAAGTATTAATGTGCATCAGAATCACCTGCAGTACCTGTTAAAACAACCCTGGAGTTTTTGATTCAGTAGCTCTGGGATAGAGATAACTTCCCAAGGGATGCTGATGCTGCTGGTTGGATGAACAACACTGTGAGATCATTGCCTTAAGACATCCATTGTTGGTTGGTGGCAATAACTTAACTTTTTGGCTAGGGGTGGAGGTGTGGGAGACAGAATCTGGCTCTGTCCCGCATGCTGGAGTACAGTGGTGCCATCTGGACTCATATAACCTTTGCCTACCAGGTTCAAGCGATTCCTGCCTCAGCCCCTCAAGTAACTGGGATTACAAGCATGTGCCACCACATCTGGCTAATTTTTGTAATTTTAGCAGAGTCTGCGTTTCGCCATGTTGCCCAGGCTAGTCTCAAACTCCTGGCCTCAAGTGATCTGCCTGCCTCGGCCTTCCTAAGTGCTGGGATTACAGGCATGAGCCACTGCACCCAGCCTAAATTAACTTTTATTGTAGACATCTAGGGAAATACTATTTATGTACCAAACTTGGGAAAATTGAGAGAACAGTCACTAATCTTTTCTATTCTGTGGTTCAAATCAGGAACCCAGTTGAAAAAGGCTGGTTTAGAGTAACTGGCCAGTTGTTGTGGCTCACACGTATAATCCCAGCACTTTCAGAGGCTGAGGTGGGAGGATTGCTTGAGCTCAGGAGTTCGAGACCAGCCTGGGTAACATTGTGAAACCCTGTCTCTACAAAAAAAAAATTGTTTTTAATTAGCTGGGCGTGTTGGCATGTGCCTGTGGTCCCAGCTACTCAGGAGGCTGAGGTATGAGAATCACCTGAGCCAAAGAGGTCAAGGCTACAGTGAACTGTGATTGTGCTCTACTGCACTTTAGCCTAGGCGGTGTGAGGCCCTATCTCAAAAAAGAAAAAAAAAAATGATCTAATTTGCATGGTAAAAATGGTCATTCTCTTTACATGCAACATTTTTAATATGTCCACATTGTATTTATACATACCTCTATTAATTGGTGAAGCAACTTTTTTTTTTAGATGAAGTCTCGCTCTGTCGCCCAGGCTAGAGTGCAATGGCGTGATTTTGGCTCACTGCAACCTCCACCTCGCGAGCTCAAGCAATTCTCCTGCCTCAGCCACCTGAGTAGCTGGGATTATAGGTACATGCCACCATGCCTAGCTAATTTTTGCATTTTTTGTTGAGATGAGGTTTCACCATGTTGGCTAGGCTGATCTCGAACTCTTGACCTCAGATGACTGCCCACCCCGGCCTCCCAAAGTGTTGGGATTACAGGCATGAGCCACTGAGCCTGGCCAGTGAAACAACTTTTTAACAGAAATGCCAAGAATTACTACTAGACAAGTAGATACTATTTTTTAGACAAATATTAGCTTTATAAAGATACTTTCCTTATAAATGCATTTAGAATCATAAGTGATGTAGTTTAAGCCAAAAATGTTGTCCTATTTCAAAATGTAATGGAATGATTTCATATTTTCTTGAAAATATGGCCAAGCACGGTGGCTCAAGCCTGTAATCCCAGCACTTTGGGAGGCTGAGGCGGGCGGATCACGAGGTCAGGAGATCAAGACCATCCTGTCTCTCACGGTGAAACCCTGTTCTACTAAAACTACAAAAAATTAGCTGGGCGTGGTTGCATGTGCCTCTAGTCCCAGCTACTTGGAGGCTGAGGCAGGAGAATTGCTTGAACCAGGGAGGCAGAGGTTCCGGTGAGCCGAGATCGCACCACTGCACTCCACCCTCAGCAACAGAGTGAGACTCCATCTCAAGAAAAAAAAAAGAAAGAAAAAATATATTTGCTTCATAGTATCTTGTGTTTAGAGTGCCATTGAAAGAAAGTCTCACAAGCTATTGGTACTAATGATTTATCACTTTAACTTTGTGTTTAGAGAAATGGATAGAAAATGAGTGAATAAAACTAACAAGAAGGATCTTGGCAACAAGAAAAACAAGGACAGTTCAGAATTTGAGTTGTCTTAAGAAATAGAAAAACTGGCCGAGTGTAGTAACTCACATCTGTAATCCGTGACCTTTGGGAGGCCAAGGTGGACTGATCACCTGAGCTCAGAAGTTCGATACCAGCCTAGGCAACATGGCAAAACCCTGTCTTTACGAAAAAAGGAAAAAACAAACAAAAAAATGCTGGGTGTGGTGGTGTGTGCCTGGAGTTCCAGCTACTCGGGAGGCTGAGGCAGGAGAATTGCTTGAACTCAGGAGGCAGAGGTCGCAGTGAGACAAGATAGTGCCACTGCCCACTCCAGCCTGAGCGGCAGAGTGAGACCCTGTCTCAGAAAAAAAAGAAAAAAGAAATAGGCAAATTGTAAAGTAAGGAAGAAAATAAATGATAGGCAGATACATAATTATAAATGTCTGTGACTTAACTGTATAATTAAGATAAAGATCTAAGTAACTTTTAGCTCCACAGTTTTTTAATTTTTGTTAAGAAAGTACTTAATTGCTTTTGCCTGCAGAGCCCTCTTAATTGGGATATTTTCATCTTTTGAATTTTAGGGCAGCTGCAATGACTCTTCGCACGGTATTATTGTCATTGCAAGCACTATTGGCAGCTGCAGAACCAGATGATCCACAGGATGCTGTAGTAGCAAATCAGGTAAGATGGCTGCTTTTGAAAGACTTCCTTACATTATGTATGAGTCTTTAACCGCTTTAATGGTTTGCACATTAACACATGAGCATACTCTATTGAAACTAAATTTTGAAATGGTTTTCTTTCTTGTAGGATTATTTTGTCAGGTGTAATAGTGAAAACTTAATAGACTTTTAACATCTAGTTTAATTGGATATAGATGCTATTTTCCTAACATAAGTATTTTCAAACACATAAAGTCAAAAGAATTACACAGTGAACACCCATATTCCTATCATCTAGATTCTAGGATTAATGCTGGTGTATGTATCCATCTTTTTATCCTTCCATTCAGGAAGGATGATCCCTCCTGCTAATAATTTTAATCACCTCCTATCATGGCACTGACGTGGCATGGCACAGTTTCCAATGACCTGGTAATTTGTTGAATGGAATAAATATTTTTCATTTCACTTTCTAGCTACAGTGGCTGAGTTTAATAATTACATCAGAGGCCGGGCACGGTGGCTCACGCCTGTAATCCCAGCACTTTGGGAGGCCGAGGCGGGCGGATCACAAGGTCAGGAGATCGAGACCACGGTAAAACCCCGTCTCTACTAAAAATACAAAAGATTAGCCGGGCGCGGTGGCAGGCGCCTGTAGTCCCAGCTACCCGGGAGGCTGAGGCGGGAGAATGGCTTGAACCCAGGAGGTGGATCTTGCAGTGAGCCGAGAACGCGCCACTGCACTCCAGCCACTGCACTCCAGCCTGGTGGACAGAGCGAGACTCCGTTTCAAAAAAAAAAAAAAAAACAAATAATTACATCAGAGACTGGACCTAAGTTATTAGTATCTGACCCGTTAAGAAACAGTTTGCTGGCCAGGTGCAGTGGCTCATGCCTGTAATCCCAGCACTCTGGGAGGCCGAGGTGGGTGGATCACTTGAGGTCAGGAGTTCCAGACCAGCCTGACCAACGTGGTGAAACCCTATCTCTACTACAAAACACAAAACTAGCCCGGCGTGGTGGGACGCACCTGTAGTCCCAGCTACCTGAGAGGCTGAAGTGGGAGAATCGCTTGAACCTGGGAGGCAGAGGTTGCAATGAGCTGAGATCACGTCATTGCACTGCAGCCTGGGTGACAGAACGGAACCCTTTCTCAAAAAACAAAAAGTTTGCCAACACCTACTCTAAGCAATTGGAATATAATGAACATTCTTTTTTTTTTTTTAACCTTAGTTTTTCTTCTCTTGATTTCTAAGATATTACCCACTTTTCTTCCTCACTTCATAGCTGTTCTTTGTTAGTTCCCACAATTATTTCCCTTCCTACTCGTCTTTCTTAAATGTAGTTCCTCAGTTCTGACCTTGTTACCTTTACTTTCTGTACACATTCACACTTGGATGATCATATCTATACTGATGTTACCACCCATACATTGATGAAATGTGTAGGCTTGCCCTCTCTCCTAGGCTTGCCCTCTCTCGCAAGAGCCTGGTGTTTAAATTGATAGGTGATGGTATCATAGAATGATAGGTTCGCAGGATTTATGATACTGCGTTCAGTTTTGGCAGTGTTACACTCAGGTATCTAAGGAACATTCATTCGTATGGTTAACCACCCAATTCGCAGCCTTTGGAGTTTTTCTCTGTCTCCTTTGCTCCTGTTGATAACCATTCCCTGTATCATTCTGTCACTATATTTACATAATTACTCTGATTGCCGCAGGTCACTTTTTAAAAATTCTTTTCAACTGCTCTGATAGATCTTTTCTCAACCTCTTTCTTCCTTTCTCCGTTTTCTACGTTGCTATCAGGTAGCTTTATAAAGTGCAAATCTTACTTCACTAACAAAAACTTGTTAGTAGCTCTACTGTCACCTACTTGAGTCCAAATTCTTTAGTTTGTAGAGTTTTTCCATGATCTGAACTCTCTGCAAACCTAGCTTTATTTCCTAAATTCTTTTCTTCAAACTCTTGCTTTTTCAAGCATTGCATTCGTTTTTACATATTGTATCCAATCTGCCATATTTCCTCTGCCTGAGGAAACTTCCTCTTGGCAAACTTCTTTAACCTATAAGATTTTAATTTATGTGTTATCTTCTTTTCCCTTGAAGATCTGTTTACTCCTTGCTTTATGTATATATCCTTGTCTCAGTATATTCTGTTATTTGCCTCAGAGTACTTCCAATTCGGATTTCCCATGTTTTATATATGTGCTATTTATTCATATTTGGTTGTTAAAAGCATGGCTTATATTCTAGCTTTGCTTTCCTGTTGAACTCTAAGCCTTACAGGCTGAGGTTAGACTCAAGGGTTTCTTTTAGCTCCTAAGATAGTTCAATAATTTGACTTATTTTCTTGTGATGAATCAGTGGTAGAAAGTAGATTTATCATTTTAATATGTAATAGACTTAAATATATAAAGTACTTTTAAAAGAAATATTAAAGTGAATTGAATCGTTAGTAATTTATACTTTGCTTTACTAAGTAATGGTGGTTCCAAAGTATTTGATAAATTTACCTCTTTCCAATGCATATGGGAAGTCTTTTAATAAAATTACTCTTATTGTGAGTTTATGATCATCTCAAGTTATGTAATAAGTTAGATCTTTGCATGTGAGGTTTCCATAAATCACTGTACACTAATGCAGCTGTAAGAAAACAGAAGAATCTAGTTGTATTCTAGTCTGGGCTGTGGGTAATACAAAAGCTGGTCACATTGTAAAAAATTATTCTAATGTCGGCCGGGCGTGGTGGCTCAAGCCTGTAATCCCAGCACTTTGGGAGGCCGAGACGGGTGGATCATGAGGTCAGGAGATCAAGACCATCCTGGCTAACATGGTGAAACCCCATCTCTACTAAAAAATACAAAAAACTAGCCTGGCGAGGTGGCGGGCACCTGTAGTCCCAGCTACTCAGGAGGCTGAGGCAGGAGAATGGCGTAAACCCGGGGGACGGAGCTTGCAGTGAGCTGAGATCCGGTCACTGCACTCCAGCCCGGGTGACAGAGCGAGACTCCGTCTCAAAAAAAAAAATTATTCTAATGTCCACATATTTTTATAAGCTAGTAATCTGTGTTCAGTTGTATAATGTTTGCTGCTCTACAGTATTTGGAACATCTCTTAATACCTCACTTAATCTAATTTTAGTCTTTTGCTAGTTATATCTGTTGAATTTGGAGATTAAAGTAGATTAATGTTACTTGTCTTTATAATGTCAACACATTGTGAGTCATAGCTTCAGGTTAAGTGGTCTTTTCTTGAGTGACATAGGTTGTCTATA
Organism: Rhinopithecus roxellana; assembly: GCF_007565055.1. Taxonomy (NCBI): domain Eukaryota; kingdom Metazoa; phylum Chordata; class Mammalia; order Primates; family Cercopithecidae; genus Rhinopithecus; species Rhinopithecus roxellana. Next base: position 143,085,424 of record NC_044550.1, read on the forward strand.
ATGCGAAGTGAATCACATTTTAAATGTAGATTTGTTTTATTTGGAAAAAGTAGGGTTGTAGGCAATTAAGAGCTGAAATACCATATCAAATATTATAACTGTAATGTCATGTCAATCAATTTTTTCCCCCCCATATAGTACAAACAAAATCCCGAAATGTTCAAACAGACAGCTCGACTTTGGGCACATGTGTATGCTGGAGCACCAGTTTCTAGTCCAGAATACACCAAAAAAATAGAAAACCTATGTGCTATGGGCTTTGATAGGGTAAGTACATAAGGGCATGTTGATTTTGATATGTTGATTGATTTTAAATTATTGCAAATTCTTGACTGACAAAAGTGGTTTAGAAAATTAAGAGAAATTCGCAGCCTGAGCAACATGGGCGAAAGCCAATAGGCGAAACCGTCCAAAAATTAGCTGGACGTGGTGGTGAGTGCCTGTAATCCCAGCTACTCTGAAGGCTGAGGTGAGAGAATCCCTTGGGCCCAGGAGGTCAGGAGGTCGAGGCTGCAGTGAGCGATAGTCACGCCACTGCACTCCAGCCTCGGTGATAGAGCAAGACCCTGTCTCAAAAAAAAAAAAAAGGAAAATAAGAGAAAATCTAGTTTTGGTAAACATACTTTCTGTTTTCAAAATCAGTGATTTTTTTTATTTTTACTGATTACTGTCATTGATTTTAGAAGCTTTTCATGCACTGCAAATGTAAATCAACTTCAGAAAAGAAACAAGGTGTTAATTCCCAATATAAAGAGGGAATGATTCAGTATTGTTTAAATGTTTCCTTGAGATTTAATTTCTTGTCCCCTTTTCTTCTCTACAGAATGCAGTAATAGTGGCCTTGTCTTCAAAATCATGGGATGTAGAGACTGCAACAGAATTGCTTCTGAGTAACTGAGGCATAGAGAGCTGCTGATATAGTCAAGCTTGCCTCTTCTTGAGGAGCACCAACATCTGTTATTTTTAGGATTCTGCATAGATTTCTTTTAAACTGGCATTCTTGCCTAATGATGTTATCTAGGCACCATTGGAGACTGAAAAAAAAAAATCCCTGCTCTGTAAATAAAGCTAATTAAACGTCTGTGTAAATTTAAAAAGGGGAAATACTTTAATTTTTTTTTCTTAATAGTGTAAAAATTCCTTGAGCTAAGATAAAACCATGGAAGAAACATGCTACTTTAGTGTTTAGCAGTGTACCAAGACTAGCAAGAGTTTGCTTCAGGATTTTGTTGAATAATTAAGATAATACTTTGAGTGTGTCAGGGCCATTCAAATTGTTGGTGTTGCATCACAGCTACCTTAACTGTTTTTAACATGGATCCTCTGTGCCTGTGAATTTACTTGCATGCTTGTACTTGACTTCTTAGGATGGGTAGCTGAAAAGACCACCATTTTAAGCATTTGAGAATTCTTAAATATGAAATTTATTCAGAATTGAAGATGGTGACGTATTCAGAGCCTTTTTGTCCTTGTCAACAGACTGGGACATAGTGTCTGTTTCCCCCCTTCCCACCCCATTCCCCACCCCCACCTTGCCACACACAGCTAATATTCTAATGGTAAATTTCTCTGTATTTGGTGGGGAAATGTGCTGAAGGACAGTATGTATCCCTTGCTTCATTTTTAGGTCAGTAGGTTTGGAATGTTTTGTCCCAGTTCTTCAAACACTCTTAAATTTTTCCTAAGTAATGTAAAAATGGAACTGCCAATTTTATTTCTCCTGCAAAAATAGTAAATACTTGGTGTTACATTATTCCCAGGTTTAATGAAAGAACCCAACTTAGTTTTTCAGTGAATTTGACACCTGTTTTTTAAACAATGAAATTTTTCTTTGAGAACTGGCAAGGATGCAGTCAGCTGTTTCCAGTAGTTTTTAGCCTGATTTTGGGGTCTATAGCGATTGCTTTATTGGATACTTCAAGTCATTCTTGCTTGCACTTCCCCTATTGACACATGAAAGCTGTGTTGGTGTTTTATTGTACATACTTCAGATGCACATAGGAATAGAAGTGTGTTATAAATCTAGCTTTCTTTATGATGTTTCTGATAATATGAGAATTGAAACTTTACCTTCTCTTGTACATAGTCAGACTATTTGTATTAAATTTTCATTTCATTCTAAGTTCAAAAGTTTGAAAATTATTAGTTTTGCAAGATCAAACACTAATGTGACCATTTTATGAAGGTTGAAGTGGATTTATGCAGGCAGTTCTATATATAGAAATACAATTCTTTTAAAATTTTTAGGACCAATACAAAATAACAAAAATGTAATGGAATCAGACTGAATTAAAGTAAGGCTGTATATTGAAAGTCATATTATAAAAGGTTTGCTTTCTTTAAGTGTTATTTATCTTAAATTATAATCATTAAGTGTTTGGAAGATAATTTTTGAATCATAACGTCAGCATAACTTCATTTGACTTCTCAATAATCTTGATACTAGAAGCAATAAAAGAACCATTATTAAATATATTATAATGTTAAAGATGTGAAGGTTCTTCCAAAAATTTGTAAGGCTTTCCTAATTAACAGTAAACTCTTATAGTTGATATTGCATACTAAACACAAGTTGCTGTTTTTTCCCCATATGTTTGCTTAAGCATGTCTTTATACAACCACCTCTTTTTATTGTTGTAGTTTATTTTCTAAAGATGCCAAAGGAAACAAGATTTTTCTTTATTTATTTTAAATACCTGAAACCTTGTACTTTATATTTTGAAGTAAGGTGGGATTGTGTGAGAATGTGGATGGTTTTTCTCCATTATTGGTTAGAATTACTTTTTTTAAGTGGAGGGCAACTTGGTAGTATTCGTAGAATTTGGGTTTAAAAATATCAGACACATCTACCCAGTTTATTTTTTGCCTGTATTATCAGGGTATATTTAATTGTCCTGTGGTTAGACAAAGGTGAGAGAGCTCAGAGGTTTCTAAAGGTCAGGCATTACATACATACGTACATGCTCTTGGAGGCAGCTATATCCTGCTTTGATTTTTATGCACATGAGCCCTATAGGGTTATATGCTCATCTGACTACACTTCAACATCCCCAGTGCCCAAGAAATTGGAAAGTACAACATTTGGTTTGAGACATCTTCATAAAAGATTCTTTATTATAAAAATTTACCTCATTTACATTTAATGTGATGATCTTTTTTTTCCTTTCTGGTATATTTCCCACTGTACTGTTTGCTTTTGTTATTCTCTTGTCTGTGGGTAGATTTAGTTACCCAAACATAGAAACTAAAGCAATTACTTTTTTCCTCTGTTCTTAAATATGTTTGGAAAAAAGACACTAAAAAATCAGGCCTAGGGGAAAAGTACCCTGGTGGAAATTATTTTTGTAATTCTTAATATTTTTGAGTTGGCTCCGTTTGTCAGTTTTAAAAGTCTCAAAAATTATGTTAAAAAAAAAAATCCAGTGAAATCCCATTTAGGGCAGGCTGATTTGTTAGAAGTCATTGATACTCCAGTAGGCTTTTGTTGTAATCAGGCCTGTTTCCTGAGTATGTGCCTCTTTTAAAAGAAGAAATAATTAGCTGTATAGTATTTCAGTACTGATGAATGAATGAATGAATGAATGGCAGTTAGTGGACCCAAATAAGTATTCAGTGGTATATAAATATTTGAGGGACTAGGTACTGAATTAGATGCTCTGAGTTGGCACCCCGAAATGTTTGGAATTAAAACTATGATTTACTTAACTTATATCCTTATAACACGTTCAAGGATATATAAATGTTTGGATTTTGTATTTTGCTTTTGAAGAGAATAATCTATGAAATGAAAGAATGATTGTTTTTCATTTTTTAGAAGTTATACACATTTATGATTGTTGGTGGCACATAAAACTATGCAAAATAATTCTTTTTAAGTATCTGTAAGAAAGAATTGGCAGTTTAAACGGATTTTGCTTATTTATGCACTACAGAATGCAGCATACTGTATTACTGTTGAGGCTGCTTAATAAGTTTACCAATGTGAAAAGCAGATCTTGGGCATAAGTGTATGCCTGATTTGAGCTTTTAAAACTGTGCAGTAGGTGTATGGTAATGTTTTACAATCCTATGTAGCAAAATAGGAAATTATGAATTTTTGTTGTTGTTTTAAAGATTTAAGATGGATTGGGGTAGGCAACAGCTGGAGCCAGGTATACCTTCTGGTATGTAGAGGGAAACAATGTTTAGATATGAAAAAGGAAGCCGTCTGTTTACAGTTAACTTTATTTCATGGACTTCTACAAAATAATGTTGTATTAATCGCTTTTTCTAGTTCAAGGAATTTCAATTCCAGGGTACAAACCATTGATTTTAAAATTACGTTTCCATTCTTTTTAGTACCAGTTTAAAGTAAATGCTTACCATCAGCCAGTTGCTGTCACTGGGAAGAAGGCAACTTGAAGTATTTACTGATAAATAGCCTTTATTCCCAAGTGTGACTTTTCTTCAGTGTCTACATATTATGTCACACGTTCTATTTGCACTGCTGCAATATAGATCAAAGATCTTGTGGCATAGGGGTAGGGGACTGTTACTATCTCCCTTGTCCCATTTGTTCTGTTACTGCTTCATTGGACTGATCTACCCTCATGAACTTGCAATCACCTAAATGGAGTCTTGAATGTGTCACCTTTTGCTTGGTTATTTCAACCATGCTGCTATATATAATCAGGTGTGGCACAGTTTGTCAGTTTGATTCTAGGTGTGAGTGGATAGAAATCATTACACTGTGCTGTTAACGATCCTTGTCTGCTTGCTGTTACCTACTTTTTACAGGCATCATAATAAAAGCTAGACTATTTCTTTGGGGGGAAAGAGACTTATTTAATGTAATTTAAAAAACTTTTCCAATAGAAAATGAAATATTATTGAAAATAATATCTATTTTTTAGCTTTCAGCAATTGATGGTGCTTTGTTGTGGTGTCTGCTGGAAGTCTACTGCCATTATAGGGAACCTTGCTTGTTAGCTTCTCTAGATCTCTATTCTAAACAATCTGTTAGTGATGATAAATTCTGTAGGAGGGTCTATTCTGAGCCGTTAACTTCCTGTAAGGGGAAAATGGGTGGGTCACCAGAAATACCATTGAAGCAGGGTGGGCTGTGGGTGGAGGGTTGGGGTATTTGTCTTGAGAATTAAAAACTACGAAACACTTTTGTACACAACTGATTTTTTAAAAAATAAACACATTTTTAAAGATGTTGAATTTTTCCCCCCTTATTGGGAATTCTTAAAAATAAATGCATGCATGTTTTCCCCTGAAAATGGTTTATATCTTATTTCTGGGTACTCATCTGTGGACAAGCAATTAAGTCTTACTCTAAGTAAGAATAAGAACTAGGCAGATATTTCTCCTTCACAAATTTCGTAGGGATTGACATATAAACGCAGTAAGTTGTATCAGATCTTTGAATTTAAAAACATTGAAATTCAGTTCTAATTAAACTTACTAAAAGTAGAACATACTTGCTTAGGTTCTAATCCAAAATGTAGAGTAATTAAGAGTTAGTTAAGTAATACTTTGTATTCTATTTCCGTATATGCTTTCTGGAAATGTTGCATGGTACTATCAAAAAGACTGAATTGTTTCAGAAAGTCCAGGGTTTAATCCCAGCTTTTACTCAAGAGCAGAGAACCTGGACTTTTCTGAGCCTCAGTTTCCTCATCTAGGTAAGATATCCCAGTACTTTGTAGCATGTTTGTGAAGATCAAATTAAATGGTTGATGTAGCTATAAAAGTACTTAATATATTTGTATAGACGTTAATATAATTCTAACACTAAATTTTGGCTTAACTATGAAACGATTACTCTGTTCCTAATCTGAAACCACCAAGAGGATACCTTGTTTGAAAATTGTTCTTGTTTGGCAAAGTAGCTATTTTTTGTTATGTCTGTTTCAAAGGTCCATTGATTGGTTATTATCTGTAGATTGCCCCTTCCTCCATAAATGCTGATAATTAGAAGACACTTTGTCAGGGTTTGAACAAATTATTTTACATGGCAAAACTGATTTTGTCTTTATGGTATTTGTAACCAACTAACAGCAGGCCTATAGGTTTCTTTGCCAGGAAATGGAATTCCTCCTGACCTGGAATACCAATGTAAAGTGTTCTTTTTGTGGAGCAAGACTGGGTCTTTAGGTACTAAAAATCTAGGATAGCAAAGAGAATTCAAGGCTGGGTATGGTGGCCTTGAATTACAGGATTACACCTGTAATCTCAACACTTTGGGAGGCAGAGGCAGGTGGATCATCTGAGACAGCCTGGCCAACATGGTTAAATCTCATCCCTACTAAAAACATAAAAATTAGCTGGGCATGGTGGTGCATGCCTGTAATCCCAGCTGCTCTGGAAGCTGAGGCAGGAGAGTGCTTGAACCCGGGAAGCGGAGGTTGCAGTGAGCCAAAATTGCACCACTGAACTCCAGCCTGGGCAACAGTGAGAATTTAAGGAGCTCTCATCCCTGACAATAGTCAAATTTAAAGAGCATCAGAAATTTGGTACTTGTTTTGATCATCAGTGAATTAGTTTTTTTAGTGGATAATATGAAAGTTACTAAGGATAACTTAAGGTTATCAGATAAAGTCATGGCAAAATTTGCAAAATGACACTAATTCAGGATAATTGCTGAGGTGATTATTAGCTGGAGGATGGTTGATTTTCTTCACCGGTGTGGTGGCTCACGACTGTAATCCCAGCACTTTGGGAGGCTAAGGAGGGAGGATCACTTAAGTCCAAATTGGAGGCTGCAGTGAGCCATGATCCACCACTGCACATGAGAATGGGCAACTGAACAAGACCCTGCCTCCAGATAAAATTAAAAAAAAAAAAAAAAAATTATTCCTGGCCAGGTATGGCGACTCATGCCTGTAATCCCAGCACTTTGGGAGGCCGAGCTGGGTGGACCATAAGGTCAGGAGTTTGAGACCAGGTAAAACCATCTCTACTAAACATACAAAACAAAAATTAGCTGGGCATGGTGGCACGCACCTATAATCCCAGCTACTCTGGAGGCTGAGACAGGAGAATCGCTTGAATCCAGGAGGCGGAGGTTACGGTGAGCTGAGATTGCACCGTTGCATTTCAGCCTGGGCGACGGGGCAAGACACTGTCTCAAAAAAAAAAAAAAAAAGTATTAGGCCAGGCGCAATCGCTAACACCTGATCACGCCTGTAATCCCAACACTTTGGGAGGCTGGGGGAATCACCTGAGGTCGGGAGTTTTACACCAGCCTGGCCAACATGATGAAACCCTGTCTCTACTAAAAATTTAAAAATTAGCCAGGTATGGTAGAAGACGCCTGTAATCCCAGCTACCCGGGAGGCAGAGGCTGCAGTGAGCTGAGATCGCGCCATTGCACTCCAGCCTGGGCAACAGCTAGGCAACAAGAGCGAAACTCCATCTCAAAAAAATACTGTTATTCCAAATAAACATTGCTTTTTAAAAGTCAGTAGTAAGAGTTCATAGTGGGCCGGGCGCGGTGGCTCAAGCCTGTAATCCCAGCACTTTGGGAGGCCGAGGCGGGCGGATCACGAGGTCAGGAGATCGAGACCATCCTGGCTAACACAGTGAAATCCCGTCTCTACTAAAAAATACAAAAAACGAGCCGGGCGAGGTAGCGGCCCCTGTAGTCCCAGCTACTCGGGAGGCTGAGGCAGGAGAATGGCGTAAACCCGGGAGGCGGAGCTTGCAGTGAGCTGAGATCCAGCCACAGCACTCCAGCCCGGGTGACAGAGAGAGACTCCGTCTCAAAAAAAAAAAAAAAAAAAAAAAAAATTCATAGTGAAAAAAACTGATTGTCTACGAAACTCGACTACTAGTACACAGAACAGTTTTTAAATAATGGATTTTTGTTTTTAGGTTACCTCCAGATCACTAAATAAAGTGCTCAAACTCTGTCTCAAACAAAAAAAAAAAAAAAGAAAAAACTATATGTGTATATATATATGTATATATAAAACCATTCATATATATGAAAGGTTCACACTACTCATGGCAAATATAAGTATTCTCTTCAAAAATACTCACATGGTTGGGCATGGTGGGTTCACACCTGTAATCCCAGTACTTTGGGAGACTGAGGTGGGAGGATTGCTTGAGCCCAAGAATTTGAGACCAACCTGGGCAACGTAATGAGACCTCATCTCTAAAAATATTTTAGAAATTAGCTGGGCATAGTGGACCACACCTGTAGTCCAGCTACTATGGAGACTGAGGTGGGAGGTCAAAGCTACAGTGAGCTGTGAGGGCACCACTGCACTCCTGCTGGGGCGACAGAACAAGACCCTGTCTAAAAAAAAGAAAAAAGTTCATATGAAGGTGACAGTAATGGGGATTTGTGTTTAAGTGAAGATTTGGTGTGGTTGAATATATCAGTACTTTTCTTATTATAGTCTTTTTACAACTGAAGAAATAGTATATACAACTCACCAGAACTCAACAAAGCGTAACCTGACCAAACTAGGTTTCAAACTTCCTGAAACCAAAACTCTTGCTACTGGCCCAGGCACGGTGGTTCATGCCTGTAATCCCAACACTTCGGGAGGCCGAGGGGGCAGCTCCCTTGAGCTGAGGAGGTCAAGACCAGCCTGGGCAAAACAGTGAGACCTTTTCTCTACAAGAGTTTATTAAAAGAGCCAGGTGTGGCCGTGCGCGGTGGCTCAAGCCTGTAATCCCACCACTTTGGGAGGCCGAGACGGGCGGATCACGAGGTCAGGAGATGGAGACCATCCTGGCTAACACGGTGAAACCCCGTCTCTACTAAAAAATACAGAAAACTAGCCGGGCGAGGTGGCGGGCGCCTGTAGTCCCAGCTACTCGGGAGGCTGAGGCAGGAGAATAGCGTGAACCCGGGAGGCGGAGCTTGCAGTGAGCTGAGATCCGGCCACTACACTCCAGCCTGGGCGACAGAGCGAGACTCCGTCTCAAAAAAAATAAATAAATAAATAAAAGAGCCAGGTGGGATGGCGTGCACCTTAGTCCCAGCTACTTGGAGGGCTGAGGCGATGGGATTGCTTGGGCACAGGACATCAAGACTGCACGCCACGCATCCAGAGGACTGTGGCCTCTGCACTCCAGCCTGGATGACATAGTGAGAGCCTGTCTTCCAAAAGAAAAAAAAAAAAAGAAAAGAATTAACTGAAAATTGGAATTATTCCCCACCCTCCATGATTATCTTATAGTCATACTGTTCTTAATCAGCATTTTAGTGCCTCACTCTTTTTTTTTTTTTAATAATTTTTTTTTTTTTTTTTTTTTTTTTTTTTTTTGAGGAGTCTCGCTCTGTCACCCAGGCTGGAGTGCAGTGGCCAGATCTCAGCTCACTGCAAGCTCCGCCTCCCGGGTTTACGCTATTCTCCTGCCTCAGCCTCCAGAGTAGCTGGGACTACAGGCGCCCGCCACCTCGCCCGGCTAGTTTTTGTATTTTTAGTAGAGACGGGGTTTCACCGTGTTAGCCAGGATGGTCTCGATCTCCTGACCTCGTGATCCGCCCGTCTCGGCCTCCCAAAGTGGTGGGATTACAGGCTTGAGCCACCGCCCCCGGCCAGTGCCTCACTCTTAACCATAAGGGGAACTAAGATGAAAACTTTGAGAAGACCAGCCTGGGAAACATGGCAAAAACCCGTCTCTACAAGAAATTAGCCAGGTGTGGTGGTGGTGTGTGCCTGTGGTCCCAGCTACTAGGAAGGCTGAGATGGGAGGGTCCCTTGAGCCTGGGAAGTCGAGGCTGTGGTGAGGTGAGATGTTGCCACTGCACTTCAGCCTGGGTGACAGAGCAAGACTCTATCTCATAAAAAAAATGTAAAAAAAAAAAAATTTTTTTTTTAGAAGAGCCTTCAACATAAAAGAAATCAAGAAGAAAAATAACCTGGATGAAACTTAACCTAGGGATCAGAATAATTAAAACAAAAATCCAGGCTGGGTTCCGTGGTTCATGCCTGTAATCCTAGCTCTTCAGGAGGCCGAGGTGGGCAGATCACGAGGTCAGGAGTTCAAGACCAGCCTGACCAACATGGAGAAACCCTGTCTCTACTGAAAATACGAAAGAAATTACTGGGTGTGGTGGCGGGCGCCTCTAATCCCAGCTGCTCTGGAGGCTGAGACAGAAGAATCGCTTGAACCCTGGAGGCAGAGGTTGCAGTGAGCCAAGATCATGCCATTGTACTCCAGCCCTGGGCAACAAGAGCAAGACTCTGTCTCAAATAAATAAATAAATAAATAAAAGAGCCAGGTGTGATGGCGTGCACCTTAGTCCCAGCTACTTGGAGGGCTGAGGTGATGGGATTGCTTGGGCATGGGACATCAAGACTGCACTCCACGCATCCAGAGGACTGTGGCCTCTGCACTCCAGCCTGGATGACATAGTGAGAGCCTGTCTTCCAAAAGAAAAAAAAAAAAAAGAATTAACTGAAAATGTTGACATTTGAAGAAGTCATTGCACCCATACAGAAACAGGATGCTATAAAAAAGAATTTTTTTTTTTTTTTTTTTTGAGATGGAGTCTTGCTCTGTCACCGGGCTGGAGTGCAGTGGCCGGATCTCAGCTCACTGCAAGCTCCGCTTCCCGGGTTCATGCCATTCTCCTGCCTCAGCCTCCCGAGTAGCTGGGACTACAGGCGCCCGCCACCTCGCCCGGCTAGTTTTTTGTATTTTTTAGTAGAGACGGGGTTTCACCGTGTTAGCCAGGATGGTCTCGATCTCCTGACCTCGTGATCCGCCCATCTCGGCCTCCCAAAGTGCTGGGATTACAGGCTTGAGCCACTGTGCCCGGCCTATAAAAAGGAATTTTAAGAAAATAAGAGCTGTTAGAAATTTGAAAAATAATCACTGAAGTAAAAAACAACAACAACAACAAAACTATAAATTTCTTCTCCAACTTTTTTTTCTTTTCTTTTCTTTTTTTTTTTTTTTGAGACAGAGCCTTGCTCTGTCACCCAGGCTGGAGTGCAGTGTGGTGGCACGATCTCGGCTCACTGCAACCTCCCCCTGCCAGGTTCAAGCGATTATCCTGCCTCAGCCTCCCAAGTAGCTGGGACTACAGGCGCCCACCACCACACCTGGCTAGCTTTTGTATTTTTAGTAGAGATGGGGTTTCACCATATTGACCAGGCTGGTCTCGAACTCCTGACCTTGTGATCCGTCCACCTCAGCCTCCCAAAGTGCTGGGATTACAGGCGTGAGCCACCAGACCTCCAACTTTATTTTTGTCCTGACAGGATTTAAGGGAGACCCACAGTGTTCCTTGTAGGGAATAGGGGGAATAGTCTTATCCATATGGATAAGACCACTATGAAAATGTTACCCACTTTACCACTGCCTAGGGGACTAATCATGCTTTTCATCTCAATTTACCTTGGTCACTCACTTCAGTACTTTCCCATTATTTGGCACAAAACTCTGTATCTTCTTCCTTTCTTTTCTTTTTTTTTTTTTGGTGGGGGGTGGTGGACAGGGTCTCACTCGGTTGCTCAGGCTGGAGTGCAGTGGAGCCATCAGAGCTCACTGTAGCCACCACCCCCAGGCTCAAGTGATCATCCCATCTCAGCCCCCTCAAGCAGCTGGGACTACGGGCACACAGCACATATCCCTGGCTAATTTTTCATTCATTAGTTTTTGAGACAGAGCCTCATTCTGTTGCCCAGGCTAGAGACTTGATGACAGCTCACTGCAACCTCCACTTCCTGGGCTCAAGTGATCCTCCCACCTGAGCCTCTGGAGGAGCTGTGACTACAGGTGTGCACCACAACAGGCTAATTTTTGTAGTTTTTGTACAGATGGGGTCTCACTATGTTGCTCAGGCTGGTTTCAAGCTCCTGAGCTCAAGCAATCCACCTGCCTTGGCCTCCCAAAGTGTTGGGATGACAGGCATGAGCCACTGCGCCCTGTGGATTTCCTAGTCTTTATCTAATCTTACTAACTGGCCCCCTATCTGCCTCCTTCCTCCATTCTCAAATTCTTAGGAACAGTCATGAGCAAAATTCCATGTAACCGCAGCTGTTTTTTTCTTTTTATGGAAACATGCTTTAATTTCTGTTGGGTAGGCCAGGCGCGGTGGCTCACACCTGTAATCCCAGCACTTTGGGAGGCCAAGGCGGGCAGATCACGAACTCAGGAGATCGAGACCATCCTGGCGAACACGGTGAAACCCCGTCTCTACTAAAAAAAAAAAATACAAAAAAATTAGCCGGGCGAGGTGGCGGGTGCCTGTAGTCCCAGCTACTCGGGAGGCTGAGGCAGAAGAATGGCGTGAACCCGGGAGGCGGAGCTTGCAGTGAGCTGAGATCACGCCACTGCACTCCAGCCTGGGCGACAGAGCGAGACTCCGTCTCAAAAAAAAAAAAAAAAAAAATTATGTTGGGTAAACAGTTTGGAGTAGGCCGGGCCTGGTGGCTCAAGCCTGTAATCTCAAGAAAACAAAAACAAAAACAAAACAAAAAACAGCTTGGAGTAGAATAGCTATCACCACACCTCTTTATCCATTCAACTTCTAACTCAAACATGACTATTCCCTGAAGCTACTGTTTCCACTAGAGCCTCTTCAGTTAGTGGCTATATATTGTTTTTAACGTTGACAATCATGGCATGTATGACTTTTACTTTTTTCTTTTCTTTCTTTTTTTCTTTTCTTTTCTTTTTTTTTTTGTGAGAGATAGAGTCTTGCTGTGTTACCCAGCCTGGGGTGCAATGGCGTGATCATAGCACATCATAACCTCAATCACTTAGGCTCAAGGGATCCTCCCACCTCAGCCTCCCAAGTAGTTAGGATTACAGACATGCACTACCATGCCAGGCTAATTTTTTTTTTTTTTTTTTTTTCCTGTGGAGTGGAGGTCTTGCTTTGTTGCTCAGGGAGATCTCAAACTCTTGGCCTCAAGCAGTCTTCCCACCTCAGCCTCCTAAACTACTGAGATTACAGGTGTGAGCCACTGCACTCCAGCCTGGGTAACAGAGTGAGACCCTGTCTCAAAATACATATTTTATGTCGTTTAATTCTCAGTATTAGGGGATTTTCCAGATGTTTTTGTCATTGATTTGTAATTCTGTTATAGCCTAAAAATGTATTTTCCACGACATTTTTTTAGGGACACTCAGGCAGGAGTTCAGTGGCATGATCATAGCTCACTGCAGCCTGGAACTCCTGGGCTCAAGCAGTCCTCTAACCTCAAGCATGAGCTACCATGTCCAGCTGAACTTTGTTATTTTTAATTTGTTAAGATTTGTTGTTTTGGTCGGGCACGGTGGCTCACACCTGTAATCCCAGCACTTTGGGAGGCTGAGGTTGGTGGATCACCTGTGGTCAGGAGTTCAAGACCAGCCTGACCAACATGGTGAAACCCCGTCTCTACTAAAAATACAAAATTAGCCAGGCGTGGTGGCGGGCGCCTATAATCCTAGCTACTCGGGAGGCTGAGGCAGGAGAATCGCTTGAACCCAGAAGGTGGAGGTTGCAGTGAGCCAAGATTGTGCCATTGCACTCCAGCCTGGGCAATAAGAGCAGCAACAAGAGCAAAAAAACTCCATCTCAAAAAAAAGAAAAAAAAAAAATTGTTTTTTTTACGACCCGGAATATGGTCCCCCTTTTTTCTTTTTTTTGAGACAGGGTCTCACTATTTTGCCCAGGGTGTAGTGCAGTGGTGTGATCTTGGCTCACTGCAGTCTCTGCCTCCAGGGTTCCAATAAGTCTCATGCCTCAGTCTCCTGAGTAGCTGGGACTACAGGCACTCGCCACCACACCCAGCTAGATTTTTTGTTTTTGTTTTTGTTTTTGTTTTTGTTTTTTTGGTAGAGACAGTGTTTCACTGTGTTGGCTAGCTGTGTTTGGGGTTTTTTTGAGACAAGGTCTTGCTCTATCACCTAGGCAGGAGTGCAGTAGTGTAGTCATGGTTCACTGCACCCTCAACCTCCTGGTCTCAAGCAATCCTCTCTCCTCAGCTTCCTGAGTAGCTAGGACTACAGGGGCATGCCACCACACCTGGCTGATTTTTAAAACTTTTTTGTAGAGACCGGGCGTGGTGGCTAATGCCTATAATCCCAGCACTTTGGGAGGTTAAGGCAGTGAATTACTTGAGGTCAGGAGTTCAAGACCAGCCTGGCCAACATGGTGAAACCCCATCTCTACAAAAATACCAAAAAAAAAAAAAAAAGGCCAGGTGCAGTGGCTCACGCCTGTAATCCTGACCCTTTGGGAGGCCAAGGTGGGTGGATCACCTGAGGTCAAGGGTTCAAGATCAGCCTGGCCAATGTGGAGAAACCCCATCTCTACTAAAAATATAAAAATTAGCCAGGGATGGTGGCGGGCGCCTGTAATCCACCTACTTGGGAGGCTGAGGCAGGAGAATCACTTGAACCTGGCAGGTGGAGGCTGCAGTGAGCCGAGATTGCACCACTGCCCTCCACTCCAGCCTGGGTGACAGAGCAAGTCTCTGTCTCAAAAAAGAAAAAAGAAAAAATATAATGTATAATCTGCCATTATTGGGTGGAGTATTCTGAATGTCAGGTTACTTTAGTTGATAGTGATGTTGCTCAGGTCATCTATGGCCTTCCTAATTTTCAGCCTGCTTCCTCTATCAATTACTGACAGGAATATTGACATCCTCAAATATAATTGCAGATTTATGTATTTTCTTTTTACATATATTATTCTTTCTTTTTGTTTTGGGGTGGAGTCTTGCTCTTGTTGCCCAGGCTGGAGTGCAATGGTGTGTTCTCAGCTCACTGCAGCCTCCGCCTCCCGGGTTCAAGTGATTCTCCTGCCTCAGTCTCCCGAGTAGCTGGGATTACAGGTGTGCACCACCACGCCTGGCTAATTTTGTATTTTTTAGTGGAGACAGTGTTTCTCCGTGTTGGTCAGGCTGGTCTTGAACTCCTGACCTCAGGTGATCTGCCCGACTTGGCCTCCCAAAGAACTGGGATGACAGGTATGAACCACCACACCTGGTCCAGATATATTATTCTTGCCTCAGTTGTTTGAGGTGCATATACATTTAGGAGTGTTCTGTCTTCTTAGAGAATTGACCTCTTTTTTTTTTTTTTTGAGACAGTGTCTCACTGTGTCACCCAGGCAGGAGTGCAGTGAGGTGATCTCAACTCACTACAGCTACAGCCTCGACCTCCCAGGCTCAGGTGATCCTCCCACCTCAGCCTCCCAAGTAGCTGGAACTACAGATGCACTCCACCAAGTGCACTCCACTCCGGATAATTTGTTTGTTTTGTTTTGAGATGAAGTCTGTCTTGGTCACCCAGGCTGGAGTGCAGTGGCGCAATCTCGGCTCACTGCAACCTCCGCCTCCAGGGTTCAAGCAATTCTCCTGCCTCAGGCTCCCAAGTGTCTGGGATTACAGGCACATGCCACCATGCCCGGCTAATTTTTTGTATTTTTTAATAGAGATGGGGTTTCACCATGTTAGCCAGGCTTGCCTCGAACTCCTAACCTCAGGTCATCCACCCGCCTCGGTCTCCCAGTGCTGGGATTACAGGCATGAGCTACCGCACCCAGCCTCAAGCCTGGCTAATTTTTGTAGAGGTGGGGTTTGGCCATGTTGCCTAGTATGGTCTGGAACTCCTGGGCTCAAGTGATCCACCTGCCTTGGCCAGACCTCTGTCATTTTATTTTCTTTCCTTTTTTTTTGAGACAGAGTCTCGCTCTGTTACCCAGGCTGGAGTACAGTGGAGCAATCTCAGCTCACTGCAACCTCTGCCTCTGGGGTTCAAATGATTCTCCTGCCTCAGCCTCCCCAGTAGACAGGACTACAGACACCATGCCAGGCTAATTTTTGGATTTTTACCATGTTGGCCGGGCTGGTCTCGAACTCCTGACCTCAGGCGATCTGCCTGCCTAGGACTTCCAAAGTGCTGGGATTACAGGCATGAGCCACCGCACCAGGCCATGAGTCTTGCTTTTTAATCCAGTCTGATAATCTCTCTTTTAGCTGATGTGTTTAGACCATGTCCATGCTTTTTTTAGTAGCTTTTTTTTTTTTTCTTTTGAGACAGAGTCTCACCCTGTCACCCAGGCTGGAGTACAGTGGTATGATCTCGGCTCAGTGCAAATTCTGCCTCCCGGGTCCAAGTGATTCTCCTGCCTCAGCCTCCCTAGTATCTGGGATTACAGGCATGTGCCACCATGGCTGGCTAATTTTTTTGCAATTTTAGTAGACACAGTGTTTCACCATATTGGTCAGACTGGTCTTGAACTCCTGACCTCAAGTGATCCATCCGTGTGTGCCTCCCAAAGTGCTGGGATTACAGGCCTGTGCTACTGCACCCAGTCCCTAGTCCCTAGTTGCTATTTTTATTTTTATTTTATTTTATTTTATTTTGAGATGGAGCCTCGCTTTTGTTGCCCAGGCTAGAGTGCAATGGCGTGATCTCGGCTAACTGCAATCTCCATCTCCCAGGTTCAAGCAATTCTCCTGCCTCAACTTCCTGAGTAGCTGGGATTACAGGCGTGTGCCACCATGCCTGGCTAATTTCTGTATTTTTAGTAGAGATGTGGTTTTATCATGCTGGCCAAGCTGGTCTCAAACTCCCGACCTCAGGTGATCCACCCTCCTCAACCTCCCAAAGTGCTGGGATACAGGTGTGAGCCACCACCCCCAGTCTCTATTGATCACATGCCCCACATTAATGAAGGTGAGACAGATACGGTCCTCGTTATACATCTCCTTTATGCAGCTTAGCTTTCATAGGCCATTACTGTATTGTTTCTTTTCCCTTGCTTCCTGACTGACCTTGCAAAATCTCAGTTCTCTGCCTAGTCAACTCCTATGCCTAAGTAGCAGAATTGTATGTCTCCCTGTTCACTCTCCGAGGTGACTATTTCACAACTTCTCTCATTTTGAATCTCCAACAACTTATATGAATCCCTTACAACTCATGAACCTATTTCTTTTCTTTTTTTTTTTTTTTTTTGAGACGGAGCCTCTATCTGTCGCCCAGGCTGGAGTGCAGTGGCCGGATCCCAGCTCACTGCAAGCTCCGCCTCCCGGGTTTTCACCATTCTCCTGCCTCAGCCTCCGGAGTAGCTGAGACTACAGGCGCCCGCCACCTCGCCCGGCTAGTTTTTTTGTATTTTTTTTAGTAGAGACGGGGTTTCACCATGTTAGCCAGGATGGTCTCGATCTCCTGACCTCGTGATCCTCCTGTCTCGGCCTCCCAAAGTGCTGGGATTACAGGCTTGAGCCACTGTGCCCGGCAACAATTTCTTATATTGCTAATAAATTGAAGCAAAAAGTGATGTATCTCATCATCAAATGTATCTTATCTACACCAGTGGTCATATGGTCTGTCTTCACTGTCTTTTTTTTTTTTCTGAGATGGAATCTCACTCTGTTGCCCAGGCTGGAGTATAGTGGCGCCATCTCAGCTCACTGCAACCTCGCTCCCGAGTTCAAGCAATTCTCCTGCCTCAGCCTCCTGAGTAGCTAGGATTACAGGCGTGCACCACCACACCTGGCTAATTTTTTTGTATTTTCAGTAGAGATGGGGTTTCACCATATTGGCCAGGCTGGTCTTGAACTCCTGACCTGATGATCTGCCCACCTCGGCCTCCCAAAGTGCTGGGATTACAAATGTGAGCCACCGCGCCCGGCCTGTCTTCACTCTCGTCTCTTCAAGGACTTCACTCCTATAATTAATCCTTCTTTTTCTCCAGAATTGTTCATTTCTCTCTTTTTGCTTTAGCGTACATACATGCTATAATATCTCCACTTTAAGGAGAGAAAAGATATTTTTGTACACTCCGTGCCCTATCCAGTCTAGAATTTAATCTAATGCTGTCTCCCTTCAGAATCCACTCTCTTAAACACTGTGGTAGGACACTTCAAATTTATGTCTTAGAAACAAATTCCTGGCCGGGCACAGTGGCTCACGCCTGTAATCCCAGCACTTTGGGAGGCTGAGGCAGGTGGATCGCTTGAGCCCAAGAGTTTGAGGCCACCCTGGGCAACATGGTGAAACCCTGTCTCTACAAAAAATACAAAATTAGCTGGGAGTGGTGGCGGGCACCCGTAGTCCAGCTACTCAAGAGGCTGAGGTGGGAGGGTCACCTGAGCCTCGGTGGTTGAGGCTGTGGTGAGCCATGATTATGCCATTGCACTCCAGCCTGAGTAGCAGAGTGAGACCCTGTCTCGAAAAAAAAAGGCCGAGGTGGGTGGATCACTTGAGGTCAGGAGTTTGAGACCAGCCTGGCCAACATGGTGAAAACTGTCTCTACTAAAAATACAAAAAATTAGCTGGGCATGGTGGCAGATGCCTGCAATCCTAGCTACTTGGGAGCCTGAGGCAGGAGAATCGTTTGAACCCGGGAGGCGGAGGTTGCAGTGAGCTGAGATCGTGCCACTGCACTCCAGCCTGGGTGACAGAATGAGACTCCCATCTCCAAAAAAAAAAAAAAACAAAAAACAAAACAAAACCTGGCCAGGTGTGGTGGTTCACGCCTGTAGTCCCAGCACTTTGGGAAGCCGAGGCGGGTGGATCACTTGAGGTTGGGAGTTCAAGACCAGCCTGATCAACATGGAGAAACCCCGTCTCTACTAAAAACACAAAATTAGCTGTGGTGGTGGCGCATGCCTGTAATCCCAGCTACTCGGGAGGCTGAGGCAGGATAATCTCTTGAACACAGGAGGCGGAGGTTGTGGTGAGCCAAGATCGCGCCATTGCATTCCAGGCTAGGCAATAAGAGCAAAACTCTGTCTCAAAAAATAGAAAAGAAAAGAAAAGAAAAAATAACGAAAAAAAACCCTTATTCCACTCTACCATCACCCAGACTTGCTGCTTTCTTTGTCTGTCCTTAGGCAATTGAATGGGACCATTATTTATTCAGTTGCTCAGGCTAAAACCTCCCAAATCATCCTTCACTCCTTTCCCTGACTAACTGCCCATATTCATCAGCAACTCTTATTAGCTCAGCCTTCAAAGTATATTCTAGTTCTGATTTCCATTTACTTGTCTGCTACTTTCTAACCAAGCCAGTGTAACATTTGCTTTGACCACTACGCTAGACTTATATAGGTGTCTCTACTTATACTCTTGAGCTCTTACAGTCCATCTGTCAGATGGCAAACTGATTTTTTTTTTTTTTTTTTGAAACTAAGTCTTGCTCTGTCACCCAAGCTGGAGTGCAGTGGCACAATCTGGGCTCATTGCAACCTCTGCTTCCCAGGTTCTAGCAAGTCTGGTGCCTCAGCCTCCCAAGTAGCTGGGATTACAGGTGGGTCACCAGGATTGGCTAATGTTTGTAATTTTGGTAGAGATGGGAACTCCAGGATTTCACCATGTTGGCCAGGCTGGTCTGGAACTCTGGACCTCAAGTGATCCACCTGCCTCGTCTTCCCAAAGTGCTGAGATTACAGGCATGAGCCACCATGTCCAGCCAGAATGTTGTTTTTAATGGTAGTTGCCTGCTTAAAATGCCTTTTAACTAAATTAGAATAATATCCATACTCCTTACCATGGCCACAATACCTTACATGGCCTTACTACCTCCATTGTTCCTGACTACCTCTCTGACCTTATCTCTTTTCTTTCTCTCTTTATTGATTGATTGATTGATTGATTGAATGATTGATGGTAGTGGTTGTTGAGACAGGGTCTCCTGTTGCCCAGAATGGAATGCAGTGACACCATCATAGTTTGAACTCTTGGATTCAAGTGATCCCCTGCCTCAGCCCCCAAGTATCTGAGACTACAGGCATCTACCACTATGCCTGCATTCCTGGGTTTTTTTTTTTTTTTTTTTTAGAGAGACAAGATCTCACTATATTGCCCAGCCTTGTTTGAAACTTCTGGGCTTAAGCGACCCTCATGCCTCAGCCTCCAAAAATGCTGGGATAACAGGCATGAGCCACCATGTCCAGCCTCTTTCATCTCTCACCTTGCTCACTCTGCCCTAGACATGCTAGCCCCTTGCTGTTTATCAAGCACACTAACCTTGTTGCAAACTCAGGCCTTCTGCCTGCAATGTTCTTCCTAGAGGTCTTCCCAGGACTTGCTCCATCATCTCCTTCATGCCGCTGTTCAAATGTCAGGCCTTCCTTCCCTGACCATCCTAGCTAAAACAGCTTCTAGCCCCATTCTCCTTCTTTTCCTCTCCTGGCTTAATTTTCCTTTATGGCACATTTTGGCACTTACTATTAATCCACTTTTAAATTTTGTCCAAAATGAGGATGAGGATTTGTCTTATTCATTGCTGTATCTACACTGCCCAGAACATTACCTGGACACAGAAGAATACGGTAGGTCAGTTATCAGTAAACACCTGTTTCAGTAAATGAGTAAATGAATTAACTGAAGGATTAATGAATAGAGGAAGTCTCAATGGAAAAACTTTTAAAAAGGAGGTTGATTTTAAAAATAGGAGCAAGATGCCAGGAGCAGTGGCTCACGCCTGCAATCCCGGAACTTTGGGAGGCCGAAGCAGGTGGATCACGAGGTCAGGAGGTCAAGACCAGCCTGGCCAATATGGTGAAACCCCATCTCTACTAAAAATACAAAAATTAGTCGGGCCTGGTGGTGTGCGCCTGTAGTCCCAGTTACTCAGGAGACTGAGGCAGAAGAATCGCTTGAACCCGGGAGGCGGAGGTAGCAGTGAGCCAAGATCACACCATTGCACTCCAGCCTGGGTGACAGAGCAAGACTCCATCTCAAAAAAAAAAAAAAAAAAAGAAAAAAAAAAATAGGAGCAAGAATATGAGAAATGTATCAACCCAGAAGTTCTGATAACTGATCATCCCAGAGAGAAAACAGAGAACAATTGAGCTCCACCAAGAAAAAGAGAAAATGAGGCTTACATTACCAAAGAAAGAGGACAAAACATTTTGCAGAGCTAAAGGACACAAATTTTCAGATAAACTTACTAGTTCAGTGCGATTAAAAAAAAAAAATGCCAGGCACGGTGGTTCATGCCTCTAATCCCAGCACTCTGGGAGACTGAGGCGGGCAGATCACGAAGTCAGGAGATTGAGACAATCCTGGGCAACATGGTGAAACCCCGTCTCTACTAAAAATACAAAAATTAGCTGGGTGTGGTGGCGCACACCTGTAGTCCCAGCTACTTGGGAGACTGAGGCAGGAGAATCGCTTGAATCTGGAGTCAGAGGTTGCAGTGAGCCGAGATTGCGCCACTGCACTCCAGTCTGGCAAAAGAGAGAGACTCCATCTCAAAAAAAAAAAAAAAAACTTACACATCTTTGACTAATTTTAGAGCACTGGGTAGAGGAGAGGACACTAAGGGCCCCCCGAAAGAAAAGAGCATGAATCAATCCAATTTTGTTCTTTTTTTCTTTTCTTTTCTTTTCTTTTCTTTTTCTTTCTTTCTTTTTTTTTTTTTTTGAGACAGAGTCTTGCTCTGTGGCCCAGGCTAGGCTGGAATGCAGTGGTGATCTCAGCTCACTGCAAGCTCTGCCTCCTAGGTTCAAGTGATCTTGTATCTTAGCCTCCTGATTAGCTGAGATTACAGGCAGCTACCACCATGCCTGGCTAACGTTTGTATTTTTAGTAGAGACAGGGTTTCATCATATTTGCCAGTCTGGTCTCAAACTCGCGACGTCAAGTGATCTGCCCTCCTCGGCCTCCCAAAGTGCGGGGATGACAGGTATGAGCCACTGTACCCAGCCAATCAGATTTCTTATAAACTATTAATATACTGTATTATGAAGACAGTGACATTGTTTTATTTATTTATTTATTTATTTATTTATATTTATTTATTTTTTTGAGACGGAATCTCGCTCTGTCGACAGACTGGAGTGTAGTGGCATGATCTCGGCTCACTGCAGACTCCTCCTGCTGGGTTCAAGCGATTCTTCTACCTCAGCCTCCCGAGTAGCTGGGACTACAGGCATGCATCACCATGCCCGGCTAATTTTTGTATTTTTAGTAGAGGCAGGGTTTCACCATGTTGGCCAGGATGGTCTCGATCTCTTCACCTCATGATCCACCTGCCTCAGCCTCCCAAAGTGCTGGGATTACAGGTGTGAACCACCGCACCCAGTCTTTATTATTGATCTATTTAATTTATTTTTTTGAGACGGAGTTTTGCTCTTGTGGCCTGGGCCTGGAGTGCAATGGTGTGATCTCGGCTCACTGCAACCTCTGCCCTCCAGGTTCAAGCAATTCTCCTGCCTCAGCCTTCCGAGTAACTGGGATTACAGGCATGTGCCACCACACCCAGCTAATTTTTTTTTTTTTAGTAGAGACGGGGTTTCTCTGTGTTGGTCAGGCTGGTCTTGAACATCCGACCTTAGGTGATCCACCCGCCTTGGCCTCCCAAAGTGCTGGAATTACAGGTGTGAGCCACCACGCCCAGCCTATTTATTTTTTTTGAGACGGAGTTTTGCTCTTTTTGCCCAGGCTCGAGTGCAATGGTGCAATCTCGGCTCACTGCAACTTCCACCCACCAAGTTCAAGCAATTCTCGTGCATCAGCCTCCCGAGTAGCTGGGATTACAGGTGTGCACCACTGTGCTCAGCTAATTATGTATTTTTAGTAGAGATGGGGTTTCGCCATGTTGCTCAGGCTGGTCTCGACCTCAAGGGATACATCCGCCTCGGCCTCCCAAAGTGGTGGGATTACAGGCATGGGCCACCGTGCCTGGCCAATGGTTTTATTTTCAATCTAAATTTTCATCCAAGCTGTAAGTCATTTATTAGGATACAACATTTTGTTTGTCTTGAGACAGAGTCTCACTCTGTCCCCCAGGCTGGAGTGCAGTGGTGCAATCTTGGCTCACTGCAACCTCTGCCTCCTGGGTTCAGTGATTCTCCTGCCTCAGCCTCTGAGTAGCTGGGATTACAGTCATGCGCCACCAGCCTCAGCTGATTTTTGTATTTGTAGCAGAGACGGGGTTTCACCATGTTAGCTGGGCTAGTCTGGAACTCCTGACTTCAAGTGATCCACCTACCTCGGCCTCCCAAAGTGCTGGGGTTACAAGTGTAAGCCAGAGAACTCCAGATGCAATCTTTTTTTTTTTTTTTTTTGAGATGCTGTCTTGCTCTGTCACCCAGGCTGGAGTGCAGTGGCACAATCTCAGCTCACTGCAACCTCTGCCTCCTGGGTTCAAGTGATTCTCCTGCCTCAGCTTACTGAGTAGCTCGGACTACAGGCACCTGCCATCACGCCCAGCTAATTTTTTGTGTTTTTAGTAGAGAAGGGATTTCACTGCATTAGCCAGGATAGTCTCGATCTCCTGACCTTGTGATTCACCTGCCTCGGCCTCCCAAAGTGCTGGGGTTACAGGTGTGAGCCACCATGCCTGGCCCCAGATGCAATCTTTATTTTTACATTCAAAGATTCAGGGCTGGGCATGGTGGCTCACACCTGTAACCCCAGCACTTTGGGAGGCTGAGGTAGGAGGATCACCTGCGGCCAGGAGTTAGAGATCAGCCTGGGCACTACAGTGAGACCCTGTTGCCACAAAAAGTTTTAAAAATTAGCTAGGTGTGATGATGGACACCTGTAGTTCCACTACTCTGAAGGCTGAGGCAGGAGGATCACTCGAGCCCAGTCAGGCTGCAGTGAGCTTTGATTATGCCACTGCATTCTAGCCTGGGCAGTAGAGCAAGACTCTCAAAAAAACAAAACAAAACAAACAACAAAAAAACAAATATTCAGAAGTTCTACTTAGGCACATCATTTTAAATCGCTTGTAGGTATACTGTGGCAAAATGGAGCAATGAATAAACCCAGGAGATAGAGAATGTAGTGAGCTAGGATCGTGACACTGTACTCCCAGGCTTCCTTGCTGGGGTGACAGAGCAAGCCTGTCTCTTAAAAAAAAGACGGGCTGGTAATCCGGGCACTTTGGGAGACCAAGGTGGGCAGATCACTTGAGTTCAGGAGTTTGAGACCAGCCTGGCCAACCTGGTAAAACCCTGTCTCTACTAAAAGTACAAAAATTAGACCAGGCGTGGTGGCTCATGCCTGTAATCCCAGCACTTTGGGAGGCTGAGGCAGGTGGCTCATGAGGTCAGGAGTTCGAGACCAGCCTGGCCAACATGGTGAAACCCTGTCTCTACTAAAAAGACAAAAATTAGCTGAGCATGGTGGCGCATGCCTGTAATCCCAGCTACTCGGGAGGCTGAGGCAGGAAGATCTCCTGAACCCGGGAGGCAGAGGTTGCAGTGAGCCGAGATGGTGCCATCGCACTCCAGCCCGGGTGACACAGCAAGACTCTGTTTCAAAAGAAAGAAAGAAGAAAAGAAAGAGAGAAAGAAAGAAAGAGAGAAAGAGAGAAAGAGAGAAAGAGAGAAAGAAAGAAAGAAAGAAAGAAAGAAAGAAAGAAAGAAAGAAAGAAAGAAAGAAAGAAAGAAAGAAAGAAAGAGAAAGAAAGAAAGAAAGAAAGAGAAAAGTAAGAAAGAGAGAGAGAGAAAGAAAGAAAGAGAAAGAAAGAAAGGCAGGCAGGCAGGCGTGCAGGCAGGCAAGCAAACAAGAAAGAAAGAGAGACCGGGCGTGGTGGCTCAAGCCTGTAATCCCAGCACTTTGGGAGGCCGAGACGGGCGGATCACGAAATCAGAAGATCGAGACCATCCTGGCTAACACGATGAAACCCCGTCTCTACTAAAAAATACAAAAAACTAGCCGGGCGAGGAGGCGGAGCTTGCAGTGAGCCGAGATCGCGCCACTGCACTCCAGCCTGGGCGACAGAGCGAGGCTCTGTCTCAAGAAAGAAAAGAAGGGAAGGAAGGGAGGGAAGGAGGGAGGGAAGGAAGGAAAGAAAGAAGAAAGCCAGCCAGGTGCGGTGGCTCACGCCTGTAATCCCAGCACTTTGGGAGTCTGAGGCGGGTGAATCACCTGAGGTGGGGTCCCGTTCAAGACCAGCCTGACCACCATGGAGAAACCCCGTCTCCACTAAAAATACAAAAAATTAGCCGGGCATGGTGGCACATGCCCTATAATTCCAGCTACTCGGGAGGCTGAGGCAGGAGAATCTCTTGAACCCAGGAGACGGAGGTTGTGGTGAGCCAAGATTATGCCATTACACTCTAGCTTGGGCAACAAGAGCGAAACTCCATCTCAAAAAGAAAAAAAAAAAAAAAAATTGCATCTGGCAGCTCAGTGGCTCACACTTGTAATCCCACACTTTAGGAGGTTGAGGTGGGAGGATCACTTGAGGCCAGGAGTTCGAGACCAGCCTGGCCAATATGGTGAAACCCCCATCTCTACTAAAAATGCAAAAAAAAAAAAAATGCTGGGCGTGGTGATGGGAGCCTGTAGTCCCAGCTACTTGGGAAACTGAGGCAGGAGAATGGCGTGAACCCGGGAGGTGGAGCTTGCAGTGAGCCGAGATTGCATCACTGCACTACAGCTGGGCAACAGAGTGAGACTTCGTCTCAAAAAAAAAAAAAAAAAAAAAAAAAATTAGCCAGGCGTGGTGGCGCATGCCTGTAATCCCGGCTACTTGGGAGGCTGAGGCAGGAGAATTGCTTGAACTCGGGAGGTGGAAGTTGTAGTGAGCCAAGATTGTCCCACTGCACTCCAGCTGGGCAACAAGAGCGAAAGTCCTTCTCAAAAAAAAAAAAGACAGGAGAAAAAAGAAGAGAAAAGACACTTGGAGTCAAAGAAACAAAGAAACAGTGGATCTAACTCAGCAGCGCCATACCAGAACGACTTGTGACGACAGCGCTAAAAGAGTCTACCTTTATTAGAGCTGGACGAGGGCTTCAGGACAGATGGCTCTGGGAAAGGGGGACTTGATGAAATACCTGATATGGAGACAGACTGCCTTATTGCAGAACCCTGTTTATTCTTTCTATCTGAATGAGAACTTGGAGGTGTGCAGTTCATGACCTACATGAAAGAAACTATTGGAAATGCCTAAGAGAAAGATAATTATAAACTCTAGGACGGAACTCTGCAGTAAGAGTAAAAGGTGACACTTTTGAGTGTATACTAAGTGCCAGTTGTTCTAAGTCCTTTTACATGTATTAACTCATTTAATCCTTACCAGAGCCCTGTAGGTCTTATCCACATTTTGCAATGAAGAAACAGGGACAGAAAGATTAAATAACTTGCTCAGAATTAATACAGCTAGGGGGTGCTCAAGCACTTCCTAGGGTTTGACCCTCTCAGGGCTCTAAGAGCTGGTAAACTTTTTTTTTGAGGCAGAGTTTCGCTCTTGGCGCCCAGAGTTTCGCTCTTGGCGCCCAGAGTTTCGCTCTTGTCTTAGTGCAATCTCAGCTCACTGCAACTTCCACAGGAAGCGTTTCTCCTGCCTCAGCCTCCCCAACTAGGATCCTCCCTGGGATTACAGGCATGCGGCACAAGGCCCAGCTGATTTTTTGTATTTTTAGTAGAGACAGTGTTTCACCACTTTGGCCAGGCTAGTCTCAAACTCCTGACCTCAGATGATCTGCCCACCTCGGCCTCCCAAAGTGCTGGGATTACAGGCATGAGCCACTGCACCCAGCCAGAGCTGATAGACTCTTAATTCATATTCTATAGATCCTCTTAAGAGAAGACATATAGTTAAACTAAAGAATTTGGCTCTTCATGAACAACATTTGCAAGGTAACAACTACTACTAAGTGATTTAACCAAATGTAGTGATAAATCTGTATTGCAAGATTGATAGTTCTTGTTGTGCTTGTTTTTTTTTTTTTTTTTTTTTTTTTTGAGATGGAGTCTCACTTTCGCCAAGGCTGGAGTGCAGTGGCGCAATCTCGGCTCACCGCAAACTCTGCCTCCCGGGTTCACACCACACCCGGCTAATTTTTGTATTTTTGGTAGAGATAGGTTTTCACCGTATTAGCCAGTCTAGTCTCGATCTCCTGATGTCGTGATCTGCCCGCCTCGGCCTCCAAAAGTGCTGGGATTACAGGCGTGAGCCACAGCTCCCAGCCGATAGTTATTTCTAAGAATGTCAAGTTTTCATCTTCCAGGGCACATTTGTTGCTATACTTGATATGGTTAGGCTTTGTGTCCTCACCCAAATCTCACCTTGAACTGTAATTCCCATATCCCCGTGTGTCAAGGTGGAGGTAACTGAATCGTGGGGGCGGTTTCCTGGTTTTCCTCATGCTGTTCTCATGACAGTGAGTTCTCATGAGATCTGATGTAAGTTTTTTTTTTGTTTTTTTTTTTTGAGACAGAGTTTCACTCTGTCGCCCAGGCTGGAGTGCAGTGGTGCAATCTTGGCTAACTGCAACCTCCGCCTCCCTGGTTCAAGTGACTCTCCTGACTTCTGACTCGGCCTCCCAAGTAGCTAGGACTACAGGTGCACACTACCACTCCCGGCTAATTTTTGTATTTTTGGTAGAGATGGGGTTTCACCGTGTTGCCCAGGTTGTTCTGGAATTCCTGACCTCAAACAATCCACCCACCTTGGCCTCTCAAAGTGGGGGGATTACAGGCTTGAGCCACATCGCCTGGCCCAGATCTAATGGTTTTATAAGAGGCTTCCCTCTCACACTTCACTGTGCACTTCACCTTGCTGCCTCCATGTGAAGAAGGACTTATTTGCTTCCCCTTCCGCCATGATTGTAAGTTTTCTGAGGCCTCCCCGGCCATGCTGAACTGTGAACCTTTCCTTTATAAATTACCCAGCCTCCAGCAGTTCTTTATAGTACTATGAAAAAGGAGTAGGCCAGGTGCAGTGGCTCATGCCTGTAATCCCAGAACTTTGGGAGGCCAAGGCAGATGGATCAGCTGAGGTCAGAAGTTTGAGACCAGCCTGGTCAACATGGTGAAACCCCACCTCTACTAAAAATAAAAAAATTAGCTGGGTGTGGTGGTGGGCACCTGAAATCCCAGCTACTCGGGAGGCTAAGGCAAGAGAATTGCTTCAATCCAGGTGGTGGAGCCCTGCACTCCAGCCTGGGTGATAAGAGTGAGACTGTCTCAAAAAAAAAAAAAAAAAAAGAAGAAAGAAGAAGAAAGGAAGAAAGAAAGAAAAACAGACTAATACTCAAAATTTATAAATTAAGAAATAGTTCCCATTTCAATAGATGTACCTAAAAAAAAAAAAAAAAAAGAAAGAATATTCAAAGCATATTGTTTTAAAATATGGCAACTATCTGAAGAAACAGCTAAGAAATCTTGTCAAGAGTAAGTTTTGGGACTAGAAAACACTAGGACAGAAGACTTACTTTCATTATAAGCCTTTTGTTTCTTTAGCCACTGTGTATTCTTTTTATAAAAATAAAAGTTGATAGTCAAAAGATCTTTCATTTTCTCTGTATTGTAATTACATTTCTCCAAGTATACATTGTGCTTCCTGTCACTGCACATTTAAAATTACTGTTTCTTCTTTTGTAATGTGATTCTCTTCCATTTCTTCTTTTTTATTTTTGGGACAGGGTCTTGCTCTGTTGCCTGGTCTGGAGTGCAATGGCAGAATCTCAGCTCACTACAGCCGTGACCTCTTGGGCTCGAGCAATCCTACCACTTCAGCTTCCCTAGAAACTGGGGTACAGGCACAAGCCACCACGCTCAGCTAATTTTTGTAGTTTTTTTGTGGAGACTGGGTTTCACCATGCTACCCAGGCTTTCCATTTCTATAAATCGAAAGAAACCTTATCTCCCATAGGAGATAGTCTCATAGTCCAAATCTCCCATAGGACTCAACTGTTCCAGTAGTGATAGACATCCCACCTGTTGTTTGTTTGTTTGAGACAGGGTTTCACTCTGTTGCCCAAGCTAGAATGCAGTGGCACAATCATGGCTCACTGCAGCCTCAACCTCCTAGTCTCAATTGATCCTCCCACCTCAGTCACCCAAGTAGCTAGGATGACAGGTGGGTACCAGCTAATTTTGTCTTTTGTAAAGATAGGGGTGTTGGGCCAGGCACGGTGGCTCAAGCCTGTAATCCCAGCACTTTGGGAGGCCGAGACGGGCGGATCACGAGGTCAAGAGATCGAGACCATCCTGGCTCACACTGTGAAACCCCGTCTCTACTAAAAAAAAAAAAAAAAAAAAAAAAAAAAAAAAAAACTAGCCAGGCGAGGTGGCGGACGCCTGTAGTCCCAGCTACTTGGGAGGCTGAGGCAGGAGAATGGCGTGAACCCGGGAGGCGGAGCTTGCAGTGAGCTGAGATCCGGCCACTGCACTCCAGCCTGGGCAACAGAGCGAGACTCCATCTCAAAAAAAAAAAGATAGGGGTCTTGGCTGGGCACAGTGGCTCATGCCTGTAATCTCAGCACTTTGGGAGGCCGAGGCGGGCGGATCACAAGGTCAGGAGATCAAGATTATCCTGGCTAACATGGTGAAACCCTATCTCTACTAAAAATAAAAAATAAATAAAAAATAAAAATTAGGCGTGGTGGCACGTGCCTGTAGTCCTAGCTACTCAGGAAGCTAAGGCAGGAGAATCACTTGAACCCGGGAGGTGGAGGTTGCAGTGAGCTGAGATCGCCTCACTGCACTCCAGCCTCGGCGAAAGATGAGACTCTGTCTCAAAATAAAATAAAATAAAATAAAGTAACAAAAAGCGAGAAACAAAAAAACAGTGAGCTGTGTTGCCCAGGCTGATCTCAAACTCCTGGCCTCAAGCAATCCTCCTGCTTCAGACTCCCAAAGTGCTAGAATTACAGCTTGAGCCGCCATGCCCAGCCTCACCTTCTATATTCTTGTTAGCTGTCTGTTGATTGTAAACTCCTTATGCACAATATTTTTACGTCATGGCATTTAACAGTCACTTAATTAATATCAACTTTATTAAATGCATCATAAAAATCAAGAGCAGAGGAAATGGGACTAAGGAGGGTGCCATCAGTGACATGAAGTGCATCAGAAAGATGGAGCATATTAGAGCTAGACATTGTATGTGGCCAACGGTTTGAGCATTTTTTGTTTTTTTTTCGAGATGGAGTCTTGCTGTGTCGCCCAGGCTGGATGTCAGTGGCACAATCTCCGCTCACTGCAACCTCCGCCTCCCGCATTCAAGTGATTCTCTTGCCTCAACCTCCTGAGTAGCTGGGATTACAGGCACACACCACCATGCCTGGCTAATTCTTTTGTATTTTTAGTAGAGATGGGGTTTCGCCATGTTGGCCAGGCTGGTCTCAAACTCCTGACCTCAGATGATCCACCCATCTCGGCCACTCAAAATGCTGGGATTGCAGGCATGAGCCACCGCACCTGGTCTGAGCATTTTGTTAGTTGTTCTCTTCCAATCCTTGAGGAGGTCTGATCAATCGATGGGATTAACAGCTAGTGTGGAAATTAGAGGGTGATGAGCTAAAATTTTGGGGAACAGTCTGACTGCTTAAAGGGAATTACAACAATTACAAAATAGAGTCAGGTGTGAGAAACTTGTGCCAGGCAAATTTTGTGACAGAAGGCTACAAGTCTGTAGGGAGAGAGAAACGGAGGATGCTGGAGAGATGGAAAGTTCTATCTTTTGGTGGGAAAGGTAGGATACGGAACATGTATGAATTCTATAATCATGGAAATATATGAAGACAGTTACAAAATGCTGTCTAATGTATCGTGATTGCTTTGAGTTATTTGGGAGGCCGAAGTGGGAGGATGGCTTGCATCCAAGAGTTTGAGACAGGCCTGAGCAACATAGTGAGACCCTGGCTCTACAAAAAATAAAAAATTAGCCAGGCTTGGTGCTGCTCGCCTATTGTCCCAGCTACTCGGAGGCTGCAGTGAGCCGTGATTGTGCCACTGCACTTAGCCTGAGCAACAGAGTGAGACCCCGTATGGGTGTGGGTGTCTGTGAGTGTGGGTGTGAGTGTGGTTGTGATTGTGTGGCTGTGTGGGTGGTTGTGAGTGTGTGGTTGTGATTGTGGTGTGGGTGTCTGGTTGTGGGTGTGTGGTTGTGATTGTCGGTGTGTGGTGTGGTTGTGAGTGTGGTTGTGGTTGTGGGTGTGTGGTTATGATTGTGGGTGTGTATGTCTGTGGCTGTGGGTATGTGGTTGTGATTGTGGGTGTGTGTGGGTGGTTGTGTGGGTGTGGTTGTGCTTGTGGGTGTGTGTGGTGTAGGTGTGTGTGGTGTGGGTGTGTGTGGTGTGGGTGTGTGGTTGTGATTGTGGTGTGGTTGTGCTTGTGGGTGTGTGTGGTGTGGATGTGTGGTTGTGATTGTGGTGTGGTTGTGCTTGTGGGTGTGTGTGGTGTGGGTGTGTGGTTGTGATTGTGGTGTGGGTGTGTGGTTGTGATTGTGGGTGTGTGTGGGTGGTTGTGTGGGTGTGGTTGTGGGTGTGGGTGTGTGTGGTGTAGGTGTGTGTGGTGTGGGTGTGTGGTGTGGGTGTGTGTGGTGTAGGTGTGTGTGGTGTGGGTGTGTGTGGTGTGGGTGTGGTGTGGGTGGGTGTGGTGTGGGTGTGTGTGGTGTGGGTGTGTGGTGTGTGTAGGTGTGTGTGTGGGTGGGTGTGTGGTGTGGTGGTGTGGTTGGTGTTGTGTGGGTGTGGTGGGGGGTGTGTGTGGTGTGGGTGTGTGGTGTGGGTGTGGTTGTGCTTGTGGGTGTGTGTGGTGTGGGTGTGTGGTGTGGGTGTGTGTGGTGTGGGTGTGTGGTTGTGATTGTGTGGTGTGTGTGGTTGTGGGTGTGTGTGGTGTGGGTGTGTGGTGATTGTGGTGTAGGTGTGTGTGGTGGGGTGTGGTGGTGTGGTGTGTGGTGTGGGTGTGTTGTGATTGTGGTGTGGTGTGTCTGGGGGTGGTGTTGTGATTGTAGGTGGTGTGGTGTGGGGGTGTGGTGTGGGTGTGTGTGGTGTGGGTGGGTTGTGTTGTGGGTGTGGTGGTTGTGGGTGTGTGTGGTGTAGGTGTGTGTGTAGGTGTGTGTGGGTGGGGTGTGTGTGTGTGGGTGTGGTTGTGCTTGTGGGTGTGTGTGGTGTGGGTGTGTGTGGTGTGGGTGTGGTTGTGCTTGTGGGTGTGTGTGGTGTGGGTGTGGTTGTGCTTGTGGGTGTGTGTGGTGTGGGTGTGGTTGTGTTGTGGGTGTGTGTGTGGGGGTGTGTGGTGTAGGTGTGTGTGGTGTGGGTGTGTGTGGTGTAGGTGTGTGGTGTAGGTGTGTGTGGTGTGGGTGTGTGGTGTGGGTGTGGTTGTGCTTGTGGGTGTGTGTGGTGTGGGTGTTTGTGGTGTGGGTGTGTGGTGTGGGTGTGTGTGGTGTGGGTGTGGTTGTGCTTGTGGGTGTGTGTGGTGTGTGTGTGTGTGGTGTGGGTGTGTGTGGTGTGGGTGTGTGGTTGTGATTGTGGTGTGTGTGTGTGGTTGTGGGTGTGTGTGGTGTGGGTGTGTGGTTGTGATTGTGGTGTAGGTGTGTGTGGTGTGGGTGTTTGTGGGTGGTTGTGGGTGTGTGTGGTGTGGGTGTGTGTGGTGTGGGTGTGTGGTTGTGATTGTGGTGTGGGTGTGTGGTGTGGTGTGTGGTTGTGATTGTGGTGTAGGTGTGTGTGGTGTGGGTGTGTGGTTGTGATTGTGGTGTAGGTGTGTGTGGTGTGGTGTGTGGTTGTGATTGTGGTGTGGGTGTGTGGTGTAGGTGTGTGTGGTGTAGGTGTGTGTGGTGTGGGTGTGTGGTTGTGATTGTGGTGTGGGTGTGTGGTGTAGGTGTGTGTGGTGTAGGTGTGTGTGGTGTGGGTGTGTGGTTGTGATTGTGGTATGGGTGTGTGTGGTGTAGGTGTGTGTGGTGTGGTGTGGTTGTGCTTGTGGTTGTGATTGTGGTGTAGGTGTGTGTGGTGTGGGTATGTGGTTGTGATTGTGGTGTGGGTGTGTGTGGTGTGGGTGTGTGTGGTGTGGTGTGGTTGTGATTGTGGTGTGGGTGTGTGTGGTGTGGGTGTGTGTGGTGTGGTGTGGTTGTGATTGTGGTGTGGGTGTGTGTGGTGTGGTTGTGATTGTGGTGTAGGTGTGTGTGGTGTGGGTGTGTGGTTGGTGGAGCTCGGGTTGTGTCGGAGCCCTACTGCATATGCAAGGCTGGAAAGTGAGTGTATTGCATTTTGTTCCACAGAGAAAAATGGATGCTGCCTCACGAGGTAGCAGTTATGGGGAGGGTTCCCCAAATACAAAACAGGAGCTCAGGTACTGGCCGAGCAAGAAAGTTTTCCTGTTGATGTGGCCTCTTGGAGGCTGAACTGTGTGGCAATGTAACTAGAAACTGGAGACTTTATACCCTGGCTCAAGAAAGCCTGATGCAGGCCCAGAGCCCAGAGAGCAGATGCTGCACCAAGCGAACGGGAACAGCAGCGTCTGCGAGCGCACCCAGCTGCTGCCGGAGGAAGTCCTGGCTGGGGACACGCCTTCCGCTTGAGCTGCGAGTGGAGGCGGACCGCGGGGACGCCCTGGCCAGCTGTGCCTGCGCTTTCCAGAGCTCACTCGAACTCAGCTGCCAAGAGACTTCCCAAGCAGAGAGCGAGAAGTCATCCATCATGAACATGTAGACTGCTGGTTACACAGTCTTTTGTGTCTTTGCCTTATTATAAGGGCAGTCCTTGAGTGTGACCATGAGTGTGTGGAGGAAACTTTCAAGATCTTTACAGCCGGCCGGGCGTGGCGGCTCACACTTGTAATCTCAGCACTTTGGGGGCCGAGGTGGGTGATCACTTGAGGCCGGGAGTTCGAGACCAGCCTGGCCAACATGGCGAAACCCTGTCTCTAGTAAAAATACAAAAATTAGCTGGGCATGGTGGCAGGCGCCTGTAATCCCAGCTACTTATATAACTCGGTATAATGTCACACATATCATTGAATTGTGCATTTAAAGCAAGTGGATTTTATGGTATGTAAGTTGTATATGTCCCCTCCTGAGTACCAGGGTAGGTGGGAGGGCCTCCCAAGAACTCCTCTGTCCAGGAGCCCCAGGTTTGGCCTCCTGAATTGGACTCTGCACCATTTTATTTATTTAGGAGACAGAGTCTCACACTGTTGCCCAGGCTAGAGTACAGTGGCACGATCTTGGCTCACTGCAACCTCTGCCTCCCAGATCCAAGCGATTCTCCTGCCTCAGCCTCCCAAGTAGCTGGGATTATAGCCGTGCACCACACCTGGCTAATTTTTTGTATTTTTAGTAGAGATGGGGTTTTGCCATGTTGGCCAGGCTGGTCTTGAACTCCTGACTTCAAGTGATTTGATTGCCTTGGCCTCCCAAAGTGCTGGGATTACAGGTGTGAGCCACGATGCCTGGCCCTGCATCATTTTATTTTATTTTATTTTATTTTTATTATTTTTTTGAGATGGAGTCTTGCTCTGTCACCTGGGGCTGGAGTGCAGTGGCCGGATCTCAGCTCACTGCAAGCTCCGCCTCCCAGGTTTAGGCCGTTCTCCTGCCTCAGCCTCCCGTGTAGCTGGGACTACAGGCGCCCGCCACCTCGCCCAGCTAGTTTTTTTGTATTTTTTAGTAGAGATGGGGGTTTCACCGTGTTAGCCAGGATGGTCTCGATCTCCTGACCTCGTGATCCGCCCGCCTCGGCCTCCCAAAGTGCTGGGATTACAGGCTTGAGCCACCGCGCCCGGCCTCCTGCATCATTCTAAAGGCACATTTCCCCTGCTGCCTGGTTGCTACCACTTGACTGACACCGTGAGGTGTCCAACCCTCACCTTACAGGATTCCTGCCGGAATTTACACAGCAAATGTTTCTCCTATATTTGAGGATTCCTAAGGGGCAGAGAATCGAGTTGCAATGCCAGCCCTTTTTGGGCTTCTGCTGAATTATCATTGTTGAATGATATTAATCATAAGCAGGACATTAAAATGGAAATGAACTCAGGCAGAAATCCTGATTTACTCTTCCTCTGCTGTCAGAATCCTGTTCTCCCCAAAGCCAAATGGCAGTCTTGTTTCTACCTGTTCTGAATATTTGTAATTCCCTTCATCCTTCTATACGAACTGTAAAAGCTAGGTAACTGTGACTCTTAAAACACAATAATTGTCAGTAAAATAGAAATCATGCATCATCAGTAAAGAATAAGGTCTTCAGAGGCTGGGCGCAGTGGCTCAAGCCTGCAATCCCAGCACTTTGGGAGGCTGAAGCAGGTGGATCACGAGGTCAGGAGTTTGAGATCAGCCTGGCCAGCATGGTGAAACCCCGTCTCTACTAAAAATACAATAATTAGTCAGGCGTGGTGGTGCGCGACTGTAACCCCAGTTACTTGGGAGGCTGAGGCAGGAGAATTGCTTGAACTTGGGAGGCGGAAGTTGTAGTGAGCTGAGATGGCGCTACTGCACTTCAAACTGGGCAACAGAGCAAGACTCCGTCTTGAAAAAAAAAAAAAAAAAAACAGCCTGCAGACAACATACACGTCTCTGCCATTTCCATGAAAAGGTGGAATTACTGTGAGACTGGAGATGATGTAATGTTTGATATATATATATGTATGTATATATATATATATTTTAGACAATCTCTGTCACCCAGTGGTGTGATCATGGCTCATTGTAAGCCTGTAGCTCCTGGGCTCAGGTGATCCTCCCATCTCAGTCTCCTGAAAACTGGAACTATAGGTGCACACTCACCACCATGCCCAGCTATTTATTTATTTATTTATTTAAAGAGATGGAGTCTCACCATGTTGCCCAGGCTGGTCTCGAACTCCTGGACTCAAGCAGTCCTCCCGCCTTGGACTACCAAGGTGCTGCGATTACATGCATGAGCCACCGTGACCAGCCTACTTAATCTGAAAGTCCCCATTTTACAGGCAAGGAAACTAAGGAAAATTTAGTTAGCGCCTTGCCGGAGTTTATAACGTCTGTGAATGTTCTCTGAATCAGCTGTGGGGACTGAGAAATGTTTGACTCCCATGCTGTGTGGATGCCTTGTCATTAAGACAACCTCCAAGCTATGTATGTGTAGAGAGAAGAAAATGAGAACCAGTCTACTTTTAATATCCCTAATAAGCCATGGCTTCTAAAAAGACACATCCTGCTGCTCACAAGTATAAGCTTCCATGGGCAGCCAAGCTGCCAAATGGTCAAAAAATGCAGAGGGTTTAGTCCCTGGGTCTGGCCTACATCTAAAAGTAAGGTAGTTTTGGGGCGACCAGTATTTTGCTTTTCAGCTTTTAGCCTGAGGTGGGTTGCAAAGGGACAGCTTCCTTTCAGTCCCTGCGGTTGACGTTCCTCTTGGAGAGGACATGCCAGATGCATTCAGAAGACTAAACTGCCAGGGTTTCCTTGGGGAAGGGGTTGGGGGCCACCAAGGTGGATCCCTTCAAAAAGACTCCGAAACATGGGTGCTTCATGGGCTGCCTTGCTTTGGAGAAGTCCACTAAGCTCCTAAGGTGGCGCAAAGTTTGTCCAAAGAAGACACAGGAATGACTGACACCCCAGAATGACTGACACCCCAGAATTTGTGCTTAGAGTAGGGTGTGTCCCATGTCCCTCAGGACTGCAGTGCGTAGAGAGGTGTGAGGGCTGGGACCAGCTCTTCCACAGAGCAACATGGCCGGGCCCAGGGAAGTTTAAGGAGTGTTGGTCATCGCTGAAATGGTGGCCTTCTTGTCTTTCCCCAGTCCTCAACCTGGAGAGCCACCTCCAGCTTCAGGTCAAGCTCCTTGTCCCCTGAGGCAGGGCGGTTTGCTCAGGCCAGTCGCTTTTTTTTTTTTGAGGAGTTTTGCTCTTGTTGCCTAGGCTGGAGTGCAGTGGCACCATCTTGGCTCACCACAACCTCTGCCTCCTGGGTTCAAGCGTTTCTCCTGCCTCAGCCCCGTGAGTAGCTGGGATTACAGGCATGTGCCACCAAACCTAGCTAATTTTGTATTTTTAGTAGAGACAGGGTTTCTCCATGTTGGTCAGGCTGGTGTCGAACTCCCTACCTTAGGTGATCCACACACCTCGACCTCCCAAAGTGCTGGGATTACATGCACCTACGTGCTCATAATAGTTCTTAGAATTGCACTTCACTGTGTAGAAAAGGTGAGGATTTTCTGCTTCTACAGCATCCATCAGGGTTCTGAAGTCCACACAAAATATATCCCCTGGAACAGTCGCAGTTGCCTGTGTTATCTGTTGCTAGTCCTTGTGAGGCACCAATCTTGGTGTTTTAATGTCTGCCTGGCATCATGCCTAGTCTCTACAGATCACAAATGCCGGTAATGATGAAAAATGACGACTCCCCATTTTCTTTTTTTTTTTTTTTTTTTTTTGAGGCGGAGTCTCGCTCTGTCGCCCGGACTGGAGTGCAGTGGCCAGATCTCAGCTCACTGCAAGCTCCGCCTCCCGGGTTTACGCCATTCTCCTGCCTCAGCCTCCCGAGTAGCTGGGACTACAGGCGCCCGCCACCTCGTCCGGCTAGTTTTTTTTGTATTTTTAGTAGAGACGGGGTTTCACCATGTTAGCCAGGATGGTCTCGATCTCCTGACCTCGTGATCCGCCCGTCTCGGCCTCCCAAAGTGCTGGGATTACAGGCTTGAGCCACCGCGCCCGGCTGGACTCCCCATTTTCTAGTTGGCTTTTGCAGATCCAGACTCAGCACTATGGTGCTCCTTACATGTCTTACTGACTTCTAGTGTGTTTTTCTATTAGTCCATTCTCATGCTGCTATAAATAACTCCCTGAAGCTGGGTGCAGTGGCTTATGGCTGTAATCCCAGCACTTTAGGAGGTTGAGGCAGGTGGATCACCTGAGATCAGGAGTTCGAGACCACCATGACCAATATGGTGAAACCCCGTTTCTATTAAAACTACTACTACTTGGGAGACTGAGGCAGGAGAATCGCTTGAACCCGGGAGGTGGAGGTTGCAGTGAGCTGAGATTGCACCACTGCACTCCAGCCTGGGCAACAAGAGCAAAACTCTGTCTCAAAAAAACAAAACAAAACAAAATAAAAACCTGCCTGGGACTGGGTAATTTAGAAAGGGAAGAGGTTGAATTGACTCAGTTCCAGATGGCTGGGGAGGCCTCAGGAAACTTAATCATGCTGAAAGGGGAAAGGGAAGCAAGGCATATCTTATATGGTGGCAGGGGAGAGCCAGAGCAAGGAAGGGCCACACCTTTAAGCCATCAGATGTCGTGAGAGCTTCACTATCAAGAGAACAGCATGGGGGAAACTGCCCCCGATTCAGTCACCTCCCACCCGGTCCCTCCCTCGACATATGGGGATGACAATTTAAGATGAGATTTGGGTGAGGACAAAGAGCCAAACCATGTCACTATTCAAGCTTCTTCAAGAAGAATGGATGTAGTGCTGTTTACTGAAAATAACAGGTTTTATTCAGAATAACATGGTCCTTGCTCAAGAACACCAGGAGTAACCAGAGAACCAGGGGAGAAAGGTGCTTTAAGTTAGCAATCAGCATTGATAAAGAAACGTTTGAGAAACACCCCAAAACTGAAGTACTGATCAGCAGCCTGGCCCAGGTTCCTCAGACGTGATACTTGTACATGTTCCTGTTAGGTTTTTTTTCTTCGAGACAAGGTCTGGGTCACCCAGGCTGGAGTGCAGTGGTGCGATCTCAGCTCACTGCAGCCTCTGCCTCCTGGGCTTAAGCAATCGTCCCCACCTCAGCCTCCTGAGAAGCTGCGGAAACAGGCACATCCCACCATGCCTGGCTTAAATTTTTTGGTAGAGATGGGTTCTATGTTGCCCTGCTAAGACTTTGAAATAAGATACAATAGTGAAATAAATGAAGGTTATTACTCTCATGGGAGTGAAAGGTTGAAGGTGTGGTTTAGAGTAGAAATGTGCTTGATTCTGCACTCTAGTTTCCATCCTCCCTACCTTGCCGGCTTATTGGCTAGCTCCTTGTAGGAAATGCTGTCAGCATCACCTAAGCAGGCTACAAACTGCAGGACAGTTTATGTGAGTAGCAAAGACAAAAAAAGTCTTGTCAGTGCAAGTATTGGGGGTGGAAGGTCAACCCATTATGGGTAAAATACAAAACTAAGCATGATAGCTTTTCCTTTTTTTTTTTTTTGAGACAGGGTCTCACTGTCACTCAGGCTGGAGTGCAGTGGTGCAAATGCACATGTTTCAGGCCTTTATTTAGTTACTTATTTTGAGACTTCAGATGGAGTCTCGCTCTTTGCGCAGGTTGGAGTGCAGTGGCACAATCTTGGCTCACTGCAACCTCCGTCTCCCAGGTTTTCTCCTGCCTCAGCCTCACGCAAAGCTGGGACTCCAGGCGTGCGCCACTATGCCCGTCTAATTTTTGTATTTTTAGTAGAGACGGGGTTTCACTATGTTGGCCAGGCTAGTCGCAAACTCCTGACATCAGGTGATCTGCCTACCTCAACCTCCCAAAGTGCTAGGGATTACAGGCATGAGCCAACATACCTAGCCTATTTTTTTTTTCGAGACAAGAGTTTCACTTTTATTGCTCAGGTTGGAGTGCAATGGCGCAATCTCGGCTCACCGCAACCTCCACCTCCCAGGTTCAAGTGATTCTCCTGCCTTAACCTCCCAAGTAGCTGGGATTACAGGCATGCACCACCATGTCTGGCTTTTTTGTATTTTTAATCAAGACGGGGTTTCTCCATGTTGGTCAGGCTGGTCTCGAACTCCTCACCTCAGGTGATCCACCTGCCTTGGCTTCCCAAGTGCTGGGATTACATGCGTGAGCCACCACACCTGGTCTATTTGTTTTTGAAACAGTTTTGCTCTGTTGCCCAGGCTGGAGTGCAGTGGCACGATCTTGGCTCACTGCAACCTGACTTCCAGGCTCAACTGATTCTCCCACCTCAGTCTCCTGAGCAACTGGGACTACAGGTGTGCACCACCACACTCTGCTGATTTTTGTATTTTTGGTAGAGACAGGGTTCACCATGTTGCCCAGGCCGGTCTTGAACTCTTAAGGTCAAGTGACCTACCTGCCTCGGCTGCCCTCCCAAAGTGCTGGGATTAAAGGTGTGACTCACTGCACCCAGCCATGATAGCTTTTCTTACCTCTCATTCTGGTCACCTCTTATCCCAGATATGTTTATGTAATCTGCTTGCTCTCTTGAATTTTTTTTTTTTTTTTTTTTTTGAGACAGAGTCTCACTCTGTCACCCAGGCTGGAGTGAAATGGGGTGATCTCAGCTCACTGCAACCTCCGTCTCCCAGGTTCAAGCGATCTCCTGCCTTAGCCTCCCGAGTAGCTGGGACTACAGGCACATGCCACCACGCCCGGGTAATTTTTGTATTTTTAGTAGAGACGGGGGTTTCACCATGTTAGCCAGGATGGTCTCAATCTTCTGACCTTGTGATCCACCCGCCTCAGACTCCCAAAGTGTTGGGATCATAGGTGTGAGCCACCGCGCCTGGCCTTGAATTTGTTGTGAAACTAAGTATGTGAGTGCAGAACTTGCAATGAATGGATGAACCATAGACTAATATGAATCAAAGGCTGCTTTTAAATTCTTAGGTTAAAAAAATAACCTCTTGGTCAGGCCTGGTGGCTCAGGCCTGTAATCCCAGCACTTTTTTAGGAGCCTAGGGCAGGAGGATTGCTACTTGCAATGAATGGATGAACCATAGACTAATATGAATCAAAGGCTGCTTTTAAATTCTTAGGTTAAAAAAATAACCTCTTGGTCAGGCCTGGTGGCTCAGGCCTGTAATCCCAGCACTTTTTTAGGAGCCTAGGGCAGGAGGATTGCTACAGTGAGCCATGATCATGCCATTGCACTCCACCCTGGGCAACAGGGTAAGATAACATTTCAAAAAAAAGCCACCCCCTAAAACCAACTTCTTGTTTGGAAATTCCGAATGTCCCTCAGAATTTATCATCCACTATGTTCTTCCTTAGCCACTGTAAGCTACATCAGAGTACCCAGCCAGGAAGTTTGAAGGTGGCTTTTGATTTCTAATTAGGATATTCAGACTCCAGCATCTCAATAGAAAATATGCAGAGACATTCTATCAACTTGTGACATACCAGGGGTACATGAATATTCAGGGCTCCACACTACTATATAATGCTGCATTTCTTGGTTTTATTTGAAACAGTGCATATTTTTAGCATTTTATGGTAGGATTTTACACTTGTCATTTACACAAATTACAAGGTTCTGCTTCAAGTTTTTAAAAAAAATTTAAAAATTCAGCCCATGTGCAGCACAAGAATATGCAAAACTACTTTACATTATACACACTTTTTATCAAAGGAGATACAAAATTCTGGCTTGTAGTTTTAGACAAATACAAGAAGCTTCAAACTAGACACAAAGGGTTAACATTAATTCTCAAATATAAGTCTGCACTTTTGTGTTGTAGTTCTCTGAGATGTGAATACCAAATTCCTAAGGGATTTTTATGTTTTCCTTCAAAAAGGAAAACTAAAAAAATTCCCATAAACAAGTCCCTCCCCATCAGCTTGATCTTTCTACAATCCTGCTCTTGCTTCCCTTAGTGCCAGACACTTGCATCATGTTACAGAATTGGGGTGGGCCATTTACATCAGACAAAGACCAGATCCTTTTGAGTAACTCCTCTCCTGCAAAAATCTAAACAAGAATGTATTGATGCAGATAGTTCTGCTACATTTTGTTTAATATGATGTAACTCTTGGTAATCTAGTAAACTGACGCTGGGCAATTAATCAAAGGGAGGAAGAGACAAAGGTCCCTATCAATGCACTTTTTGTTGGTGACACACTGGAAACCTTAGGAATCAAGTTGTCTGATGCTAAGAGAACTTTAAACTCTTTCTAAATAGAACACACCTACTGACTGCTTGAGGGACTTCTCTGATACTTATGCATAGATACTCTTTTTCAGCATGTTGGAGGCAATATTTTATACTTTCTAAAGGGTTCTGAAGAGGCAATAAGGAAGAGTAGGGCTTTTTCTGCCCCTGTAAAGGTATCGTTTTCTATCATTGGTATCAATTGTTCCCTAAGCATCTTCTGATACCTAAATGTGTGTATATGCATATTTAAAATTACCCATCTTTCAATCAATACACAGCCAACTCTTGATTATCTATGAGAAACGTAAGTGACATTTACTCTCAAACTTCACTCTAACAGAAACATCCACCTTTGATACACTTCATGGTTTTACTTCCCATGTACACCATAGCCTATCAAGACCAAGTTATAACACAAATGTTGTTTCCTCTGACCCATGCTAGGAATGTGTAAGGAAATGGAGTGAGCACATTCTGCTAGGGCTTTGCAGATGACTCTACAGTGGACAATGAGGGCAGGATAGAACTCTGGACATGAGAAAAGACAAATTTCACGTTCTTCCAGAATCAGGTCTTACATGCCTTCGTTATTTTGTTCTAAGTTTATCATTAAAATTAAAAACCTGAGGCACAGTCACTATTTTATATAGATAATGGAGAGTTGACTGTAATCATGTTATGACTTTAGCTCTTTAACATGAAAAAATTCACAAGAAAGCGTATGATAAAAAGATTAAAAAGACTGCCATGACATCTAGAAGCATTTATTTTATGCCAAAAACTTAAATATGATTATGTGTACACAAAAAGTGCACACATTACCTATGCTGAACAATGCTGAGACATAATATATTGATGCAAGTTTTCTAAAATAAACATAAAAATGAGCCCAGACCATCAGACAAAAGCAAAACACTTATTTCCCAGTAGCACAATGCTGAAAATTGATAGCAATCCTAAAACACCTCCAACTTTCCTTACAAAGCTGCCAAAGTCCAACTATTTTTTAAAAATTGACTTTTCTTTTTTTACATTAATAAAAATCTGGTGACAAACAT
This sequence comes from Rhinopithecus roxellana, assembly GCF_007565055.1. NCBI lineage: Eukaryota > Metazoa > Chordata > Mammalia > Primates > Cercopithecidae > Rhinopithecus > Rhinopithecus roxellana. The sequence goes on from NC_044550.1 coordinate 143,127,941, forward strand.
TATAAAACCAAATTCTGGACAGTCTTTACTCCTTTAAAATTCCAAATATTCCAACATAATCACAGGAGTAAAAACCATTTTAAAGTGATATGCTTTATGAAACAAACAACAATATGTACACTTATTGCAAATTATATTAAACTAAAATGAGGGGAAATCAAAATATGAACTGTTTACTACTTGCAAATCAATAATTTTAATTATTTTCTCACTCTGATAAAAATCAGAAAGCAACATTTATAAAATTGCCACCACATCACTTTTCATAGCAGGGAACCGAAATCTGTACATCTCATTTTTGCAGAAAAGTAGGCAGGCAGAAAGAATTATACATAAAAGTTTCCAAAAGGAAAAACAAAGAAATATTTAATCTGATCTCTTTTCTTTTAAAAAATTAATTCAGTAGACTTCTATTTTTTCCTGTGTAACATGGGACTTCCTGGCTCTAAAATGGATGAATTTTCAGTGTCAGTGTAAAGACATCTTGTTACTTTCTTTAAAATAAAAACTGCAGCGTGGAAATTAATGGTGTATTACGCATTTAAACTCCAGATAGGCAGGAACTGGAACCAAGTGTTAAGCAATTTGCTTAATTATTGACTTTTCATAAGAAAAGTCTAGGGGAAGGGTGAGAACAGAGTTGCTTTTAGCCTCTCTCTCAAGAGTTTCTGCTGTACATTTCCATCAGAGGACTTGTGGTCATGTGAAAAGGAAGTAATAGTTTCTGTAGTTTTCAAGGCAGAGAGTGTGTGTTCTGAAGTGAGCTTCATTTTCTGTTCAAGGACATTTGTGAATCCAAGTTTTTGCAGAAGCTGAAGCCTGCTTCTGTTTGGCCTTCATTTTCTCCCTCTGCGAATGCGTTTTTACCTTAGGGATAAGAATAGAATGCACAGTTAGAAAAGATGTGGAGAAGATATAAACCAAACTAAAATGATTTCATTTCTATAGTTGTTATATAATAATATATATATATATTTTTAAAACTTATGCATCAGGGTCTCACTCTGTCACTCAGGCTTTAGTGCAGTGGTACGATCATGGCTCACTCAGCCCCAACTCCTGGGTTCAAGTAGTCCTCCACACTCAGTGTCCAGCCTGAGCCTCCCCGATCGCTAGGACTATAGGTGCACACCACCATTGTTGGCTAGTTTTTAAATTATTTGTACAGACACAGGGTCTCATTATGTTGCCCAGGCTGGTCTTCAACTCCTGAGCTCAAGCGATCTGGGAATTCACTATGCTTCTCAGATTCACTACAGGGATTACAGGCATGAGTCACTGTGCTTGGCATGTTATCTAAAATCCTTAAAAGGTTTTTCATTTTTTCACCTGAAACTTGGTTTAAAGAGCCTTTCCCTAAACTATATAAAAACAAAACACCAATAAAGGAGTTTTTGTTTTCAATGACAGTGCTGCTATCCAATGCCCTATTTGCTTACAACAATAAAAGCTATTTATGACACTATGGCAAAATGAATTTATAAGTAGCAAAATAACTTCCGAGACTCCTGAGCTGGGTAAACATACGTTTTAGCATACTAAAAACACCCCAACCAAACCAGGAGGAAAAAATCAGCGTTGTTTTTTTTTTTTTTTAAAGAGATAAGGAGGAATTCCCCCATTGCATTTCCCTAATAGGGAGAGAAATTCTGATCCCTGGAAGCACAGGAGAGTGGGACATGACCTCTTTCTCAACTCCTCTCACCTGCTCCTCTTTGGGAGGAGGAGGAACTCATCTAATAGATGCGATTGGGGAAAATGAACGAACATGTTGGGTTTGGCTTCACCAAGATTTGTTCTTTTGCCCTGAGAAGTGCATTCTGGTTTGTCTGTGGCTGTTCAATTCAGCGGCAAGGCATTAGCAGCCCAACTTGCCTAATTCATTCCACATTTTTATTTTTATTTATTTATTTATTTATTTAGTTAGTTTTTTGAGATGGAGTCTTGCTCTGTTGCCAGGCTGGAGTGCAGTGGTGTGATCTGGGCTCACTGCAAGCTCTGCCTCCTAGGTTCATGCGATTCTCCTGCCTCAGCCTCCCGAGTAGCTGGGACTACAGGTGTGTGCCACTACGCCCGGCTCATTTTTTCTATTTTTAGTAGAGACAGGGTTTCACCATGTTGGCCAGGACGGTCTTGAACTCCAGACCTCATGATCCGCCTGCCTCGGCCTCCCAAAGTGCTGGGATTACAGGCGTGAGCCACCATGCCTGGCCCATTCTACATTTTTAATCAGCCTGATCAGTAGTAAGACTGTCTCCTTTTCAACAAATTTTACACCTAAAAGAGAAAGAAAGATATATTCCCAAACTCCTTTACTATGTACATATTTTATAAAGGTAACAATGCCAAAAAAGCTAAGTGATTATTACAATTCATACAGAGACTATTAGTGATTATTATAATTCATAGAGACTATTAATTTGTTATACTATTTGAAGCAATTTTAACAATATGCTACTAAAGCTTTTTTTTTTTTTTTTTTTTTTGAGGCAGAGTCTTGCTCTATTGCCCAGGCTGGAGTGCAGTGGCATGATCTCGGCTTACCACAACCTCTACCTCCCAGGTTCAAGTGATTCTTCTGCCTCGGTCTCTTGAGTAGCTGGGACTATAGGTGTGCGCCCCCAAGTGTGGCTAATTTTTGTATTTTAAGTAGAGATGGGGTTTCACTATGTTGGCCAGGCTGGTCTTGAACTCTTGACCTCGTGATCAGCCTGCCTTGGCCTCTCAAAGTGCTGACATTACAGGCGTGAACCACCGTACCGGCCAAAGAATTATTTACAAGCTGCCTGCTACACCTTCAGGAAGCTTCCCTTTCCTAGCCCTGAGTCCTCTGTATTTCCTGGGCTGCTCTCACAGACTTGTGAAAGACCCAGGTCACTGGAAGAGCCTCCTGGACTTGATTCTATGTACCAAGATGTACCAAGATGAATTGCCATCACTGAAAGCACTTGGCTTCTGAAAAATTTCATGTTATTTTGAGAAAAATTCACTTGTTACTAAAAAAAATTCATACTGAACTAATATATAGCTGTTTAACACATAAGGATACACACTTGAGGATATATACTTAGGGGTTAATTTTGAGATATGATGGGAGGAAAGTTCAATATACAAATGAGCACAAAAACTCAGTAAATTCTTTAAGAAAAACAAATTCTAAGATCCTTGAACACTCCCCCACACTAAGCATGCTAAACAAAACATGTTAATCCAAAGACTAGAAACCCACCGTCTGTTACCCTACAGATATTCTGTTTAAATTCAGATTCCTCAGAAATCACAAATTTGGGGTTATTTTTCCACTGATGTTTATTGACAAGCTCATCTTCAAGGAAGAATTTGGCCTTAACTGTAAGCAAAACATACTCAAGAATCAGCAAATCTATTCAGAACATATTTTCAATTCAAAACATTAACTGTTTGCCCTTTGAATGATAGCCTTAACACAAAGAGGAAAAACAACTGAACTAAACTACTGAAATGACCATTCCTTCACCCGAAACTCAGAGACCCAACACTAATGTCCAGCTAATACTGTTGACTGTTCCCTGACCACAGTGAAAATGGCTGATTTTTATTGGTTTTATTGGGTGAACTAAACGAATTTTTGCAAAACGACTAAGAAGTCCAAATGCAGCCCAAAACATAAACAGGACTACTTACTGAAACCCACATACATGCAAATAGCTGAGAGAATACATTTACCACAAAAATCCGATCTAAAAATTCTAATGTTAACTTTACAAGTTAAAACCCTCAGCATCAACTCCCAGCTAAAACTGAGGCCAGTAGGATTTTGCGTATCCTCTCTGTTTTGGTGGAATCAAGTATCCTTGAACCATATAGGCAGGAATCAAGCTAAAAATAAACATTATTGACCCTAATGTTGTGAGTAAAAACCTAGTAAGTAAGAGGAATTCTGCAAGGGTTAGCACTTGCCACATATTAGAAGTTATGGCTGTGGTATTAAAATGGCTCTAGAAGCTTACTTAACACATCAGAAATCTATCTAAAAGAGCTGAAGATGAAATGAAGTTAACAAACCTAAAGTGTAAACTGTAGTTGGCATATACTAGGGCCTAAAAATGATTTTCACTAATTAATGATTAATCATAACATATGATAGCAAATAGCAAGTAAAACAACTGGACAAGCTTTCTGGAGGTGGTGCTGGTGTGAAGTACCCCTCTGGGGGGGATTCTGTACTCAGATCGACAAAAGAGCACCTATACATGACTGGGGTGAGGTTAGGAGGCAAGCTCTTTTAAGGTATTACTGCAGAGTTGTGATCAGAGCAGGAAATGATCATCTGGGAAGTGAAAAATAAAGCAAGTGAAAAGTGTGGAGAATCATGCAAGGAAAAATAAGACTGATAAATTGGGCATCTGGAGTTAGAATGCAGACATACAGAGAAACACAAGGGTGCCAGGCCTTATTTATCAAGTAAAACCCAGGGCTGAACTTAGAGCAATCCACATCAGACTCCATAATGTAAGGCCCTTAAGGAGAGCTGATTCTATCATCCTAGGTTCATCTGTAGCTCAGTAATGTGTTTGACTGCTCTCAGGTTTGGCACCTCTATGTCTTCTCTTACCAGTTAGTTGGTTGAAACTGTAATGATACAAAACCTGAACAGGATGATCCTCACCAGGTCTCACGAAAATGCAGGTGGAATGTCAAATCACTCACAGGGAATACTAGCAGTTTATGAGAGCTATGTTTAGAATCTTGTAGCAAGGTGGAAGCTGCAGTTCCATATGAAATAAAAATAGTTGGCACTTTCAGGATTTTGACCATTCAACTGAAGGACATTCAAAACATCAACTGAGGCTGGGCGTGGTGGTTCACACCTGTAATCCTAACACTTTGGGAGGCTGAGGTGGGTGGATCATGAGGTCAGGAGATAAAGACCAGCCTGACCAATATGGTGAAACCCCATCTCTACAAAAATACAAAAATTAGCTGGTGTGGTGGCACACACCTGTAGTTCTAGCTACTAGAGAGGCTGAGGCAGAAAAATTGCTTGAATCCAGGAGGTAGAGGTTGCAGTGAGCAAAGATTGCGCCACTACACTCCAGCCAGGGTGACTCCATCTAAAAAAAAAAGAAAGAAAGAAAGGAAAAGAAATTTCCGGCCAGGCACGGTGGCTCACGCCTATAATCCCAGCACTTTGAGAGGCCAAGGTGGGCGAAATCACCAGGTCAGGAGATCGAGACCATCCTGGTTAACACGGTGAAATCCCGTCTCCACTAAAAATACAAAAAATTAGCTGGGCGTGGTGGCGGGCACTTGTAGTCCCAGCTACTTGGGAGGCTGAGGCAGGAGAGTGGTGTGAGCCCAGGAGGTGGAGCTTGCAATGAGCTGAGATGGAGTCACTGCACTGCAGCCTGGGTGAGAGAGCGAGACTCCGTCTCAAAAAAAAAAAAAAAAAATTTCCAAATACTACATAAATTAATAAATTAGAGGAGAAACACAGCTGCAGCTACTGCTGTGAGCAGTATGTGAGGCAGACCAGATAATAAGTAACATGACGGGATCTTAAGCCATGCCCTGTGTAGCACTAGCCAAGTGACCTAAGCAAAGTCCTTTCAGGTCTTCATTTCCTTACCGCTCATATAGTGTGGTACTTGCTTCATAATGGATGTTGGCAGGTCAGATATCTGCTCATAAAACATTTCCTACTGTCACTACTAATACAGATGGCAGGCACCTATCTCTCAGGCTGCAGTACAGTGGCACCATCATGGCCCACTGGAGCTATGAACACTAAGGCTCAAACAATCCTCCTGCCACAGCATCCCAAGTAGCTGGGACCTCACAGGTGAATACCACCACGCCTGGCTAATTTCTTTTTAAATTTTTTGTGGAGACAGGGTCTTGTTATAGTACCATATATCATTTGAACTAATTTTTGTTAATTTTCATTTTTTTGAGACAAAGTCTCACTCTGTTGACCAGGCTGGAGTGCACTGGCATGATCTTGGATCACTGCAACCTCCGCCTCCCAGTTTTAAGTGATTCTCCTGCCTCAGCCTTCTGAGTAGCTGGGATTGCAGGTGTGTGCCACCACGCCTAGCTAATTTTTGTATTTTTAGTAGAGATAGGGTTTCACCATGTTGGCCAGGCTGGTCTCAAACTCCCGACCTCAAGTGATCTGCCCACCTAGGCTTCCCAAAATGCTGGGATTAAAGGTGTGAGCCACCATGCCCAGCCCATTTGAACTAATTTTCACCCGAGTCTTGTTCTTGGCATTGGGTGTTACATTCAATTAAAGTATGCCACTTTCAAAAACATCTGATCTATCTCTCGGTTTTCCTCTCTGACCCTAAAATGCAAGGATTTTCTTCGCATATACTACCAAAAGAGGTGAAAAAGATGAGTAGAGTTGGTCTAATTTAACTGGTGATTATTTCAAATAAACTACTGTTTTTACTTAGTTACTAAAACTGTGTTCAGCCGGGTGCAATGGGTCACGCCTATAATCCCATTTATATAAGGGATCAAAAGCTATATAGCCCTTTATACCTGGGTTTCCTCCACTTTGAGGAGGAAATGACAGTACTGGAGAGAATGACAGTACTAAGCCACATAGAGTTGTTTTTGTTTTTTGAGATGGAGTCTTGTTCTGTCATCCAGGTTGGAGTACATGGTGCGATCCTGGCTCACTGCAACCTCCGCCTCCTGGGTTCAAGTAATCTTTCTGCCTCAGCCTTCTGAGTAGCTGGGATTAGAGGCACGTGCCACCATGCCCGGCTGAATTTTGTATTTTTAGTAGACAGGGGGTTTCACCATATTGGTCAGGCTGGTCTTGAACTCCTGACCTCGTGATCTGCCAGGCTTGGCCTCCCAAAGTGCTGGGATTACAGGTATGAGCCACCGTGCCCAGCCATAGAGTTGTTTTAAGCCATAGAGCCATAGGGTTAACAAACAAAGAGCTTATTATTGAGCTTGGCTTATAATAAGCACTATATTACTGTTAGCTGTTTTTTAACACACTAAGTTTTAAAATTGTGATAAAATATGTATCAAATACAATTTATCATTTTAACAATTTTTAAGTATAGAGTTTAATGGCATTAAGAAGATAAAGGGACTGGCGCGATGGCTCACGCCTGCAATCCCAGCACTTTGGGAGGCCGAGGCAGGCGGATCACCTGAGGTGGGGAGTTCAAGACCAGCCTGACCAACAGGGAGAAGCCCCGTCTCTACTAAAATACAAAATTAGCCAGGGTTGGTGGTGCGTGCCTGTAATCTCAGCTACTAGGGAGGCTGAGGCTGAGACTGAGGCTGAGGCAGGAGAATCGCTTGAACTGGGAGGCGAAGGTTGCGGTGAGCCAAGATCACACCATTGCACTCCAGCCTAGGCAACAAGAGTGAAACTCCGTCTCAAAAAAAAAAAGAATATTAGGAGTCTGGCTGCCCAACACGGTGAAACTCGTCTCTATTACAAAAACAAAAATTAGCTGGGCGTGGTGGTACACATCTGCAGTCCTAGCTACTCAGGAGGATGAGGCAAGAGAATCCTTGAGGCCAGGCGCAGTGGCTCAAGCCTGTAATCCCAGCACTTTGGGAGGCCGAGACGGGTGGATCACGAGGTCAGGAGATCGAGACCATCCTGGTCTACACGGTGAAACCCCATCTCTACTAAAAAATACAAAAAACTAGCCAGGCGAGATGGCGGGCGCCTGTAGTCCCAGCTACTCGGGAGGCTGAGGCAGGAGAATGGCGGGAACCCGGGAGGCGGAGCTTGCAGTGAGCCGAGATCGTGCCACTGCACTCCAGCCTGGGCTACAGAGCGAGACTCCATCTCAAAAAAAAAAAAAAAAAAAAAAAGAGAATCCTTGAACCCAGGAGGCAGAGGGTGCAGTGAGCTGAGATCTCCCCATTGTACTCCAGCATGGGTGACAGACCAAGACTCCATTTCAAAAACAAAACAAAAACCCAAAAACAAGAATATAAGGGATCTTCAAAAAGTTCATGGAAAATGAATGTTATGAAATAATAATGCGTGGATTTCAAAAAAAAATTTTTTTTGCACCAAAATAAACTCATACTAACTTGTTATGTCTCAACAGGATCTAGTATGAGGCACTGAAAATGTTTGAAAAGTTTGAGGGCTGGGGCAGGAAGACTGCTTGAGTCCAGGAGTTTGAGACCAGCCTGGGCAACACAGCAAGACCCAAAAGATTTAAAAAGAAATTAGCCAGCCATGGTGGTGCACACCTATGGTCCCAGCTACTTGGGAAGCTGAGGCAAGAGGACTGCTTGAGCCTCAGTGCTCTCATAGAACAAAGTGAGCCATGATGGTGCCACTGCACTCCAGCCTCAGTGACAGAGTGAGACTGGTCTCTCAAAAAAGTTGTGAAGAGACCGGGCACGGTGGCTCACGCCTGTAATCCCAGCACTTTGGGAGGCCGAGGTGGGTGGTTCACCTGAGGTCAAGGAGTTTAAGATCAGCCTGGCCAACATAGTGAAACCCCATCTCTACTAAAAAAAATAATAATAATAAAATAAAATAAAATTAGCTGGGTGTGGTGGCGGGTGCCTGTAATCCCAGATACTAGGGAGACGGAGGCAGGAGGTAGAAGTTGCAGTGAGCTGAGATCGTGCCATTGCACTCCAGCCTGGGCAACAAGAGTGAAACTCCGACTCAAAAAAAAAAAAACAAACAAAAAACAAAAATGTTTGAAGAGAGTCCCTATCAGAGCAATAGGAATTCTGCTAAAATTGAAGCAAGAAAAGCATCAAATGTCTGGTGAAGCTTGGGTAGAAGAATGGTGAAATCACTGATGCTTTAGGAAAAGTTTATGGGACAATGCCCCAAATAAATCGGTAGCTTAAAACTGGTAAATTTTGTGTATGTGTGTATGTGACAGGGTATCCTCTGTCAACCAGGCTAGGGTGTAGTGAGGAGTGGCATGATCATGGCTCACTGTAGCCTTGACCTCCCAGGCTCAGGTGATCCTCTTACCTCAGCCTCTGAAGTAGCCAGGACTATAGGCACACACCAGACACCTGGCTAATTTTTCTTTTTCTTTTTTGTAGATATGGGGTTTTGCCATATCGCCCAGGCTGGTCTCAAACTCCTAGGCTCCAGTGATCTGCCAGCCTCAGCCTCCCAAAGTGGTAGGATTATAGGCATGAACCATGATGCCCAGCTGGATAAATTGTTTCAGGAAAGGTTGAGACTATGTTGAACATCATGCCCTCCACATTAATTTATGAGGAAAAAAATTCATCTTGTTTTTGCCAATTCAAGAGGACTGACAAAAGCAGAAACAATAGTCAACACTGTGGTCATTTCAATTGGTTCAGTTTACAAAATTCTGACTGAAAAATTAAAATTGAGCAAGCTTTCCACTCAATGGCTGTTAAAACCCTTTGCACCTAGATCAGCTGTAGACAACAGCAGAGCTTTTGATGGAAAGTCTAGACAAGTAGGATCAAGATCCTAAAGCAGTTCTTCAAAGAACTGCAATGGGAACTGAAACATGACTTTACCAGTACAATCCTGAAGACAAAGCACAATCAAAGCAATTTAGCAGGGCATGATAGCATGTGTCTGTAGTCCCAGCTACTAGGGAGGTTGAGGCTACAGTGAGGCAAGACCACGCCACTGCACTCTAGCCTGGGCAACAGAGTCAGATATTGTCTCAGAAAAAAAGGGTGCTAAGAGGTGAAAGTGGTCAAGTGATCCAGTGAAAGGAAAAGTAGACTGGTCAAGAGTAAAGGTCATGGCAACAGTTTTTTGGGATGCTCAAGGCATTTTGCTTGTTGAGTTTTTGGAAAGCCAACAAATGATAACATCTGATTATGAGTGTTCGATCAAAGTCAAAGCTTTAGCAGAAAAATGCCTGGGAAAGCTTCACCAGAGTCCTCCTCCACCATGACAACGCTCTTGCTCACTCCTCTCATCAGACAAGGGCAAGTCTGCAGGAGTTCCCATGGGAAATCATTAGGCATCCCACTTACAGTACTGATTTGGCTCCTTCTGACTTCTTTTTGCTTCTTAATCTTAAAAAAATCTTCAAAGAGTACCAATTTCTTTTGGTCAATAATGAAAAAAACAGTTTGAAATGGTTAAACTCCCAGGACGCTCAGTTCTTTGGGGATGGACTAAATGGCTTTTATCATTGCTTACAAAAGTGTCTTGAGGTTGATGGAGCTTATGTTGAGAAATAAAGTTTATATTTTTATCTCTTAACTCCACTTTTCCATGACCTTTCTGAAGTGGTCAATTATTTATATTATGTACAATCTTTATCACCATCCATCTCTATAACTTTTTCACCTTCCCCAGCTGATACTCCATCCCCATTAAACACTAAAGCCTATTCCTACTACCCTCAGTCTCAGGCTCAGGCAATCCTCCCACCTCAGTCCCCTGAGTACAGGTACACAACATCATGCCTAATTTTGTATTTTTGAGATGGAGTCTCACTCTGTCGTCCAGACTGGAGTGCAGTGGCACAATCTCTGCTCACTGCAACCTCTACCTCCCGGGTAGCTGAGATTATAGGGGTATGCCACCACATCTGGCTAATTTTTTGTATTTTTAGTGCAGACAGGCTTTCACCACATTGGTCAGGCTGATCTTGAACTCCTGACCTTAAATGATCTGCCCACCTTGGCTTGGCCTCCCCAAGTGCTGGGATTATAGGTGTGAGCCACCGTACCTGGCCATAAACATTGTCACTGAGACCAGAAAACCATCACAGAATACCGTATTCTGAATGACACACTGCCCATTGATCTACTACTGGCATATTTAAGATCTCTAATGTGCCTTTTCACTCTGTAAAGAGAAGGCCAAATGCCGTTTGATGATACTGGGGCACATAGTGTAGCTAAAAGCAAAGCAATGGATTTTACAATGCTGTAAATGAGAGAAGGTCTAATTGCTACTGAAAAAGTTTTCAGGGTTCAAGTATGTATCTGGTTTTTTTTTTTTTTTTTTTTTTTTTTAATTTTGAGACAGAGTCTCACTCTGTTGCCCAGGCTGGAGTGTAGTGGCCAGATCTTGGCTCACTGCAACGTCTGCCTCCCAGGTTCAAGCAATTCTCCTGACTCAGCCTCCCGAGTAGCTGGGACTACAGGTGCGTACCACCATGCCCAGCTAATTTTTGTATTTTTAGTAGAAACGGGGTTTCTCCATGTTGGCCAGGCTGGTCTCAAACTCCTGACCTCAGATGATTCACCCGCCTTGGCCTCCCAAAGTGCTGCAATTGCAGGCATGAGCCACTGCACCCGGCCTCAAGTATGTATCTGTACATTTTAGTTAGATGGTACAGCGACAGCGAATGGTAGGTAAGGTCAGGTGGCTTAGGTAACCTGTGTGTGATGATTAGTACTTTTTGTGTGTAGGTGAAGAAAAGGACAGATCTCTTGAAACTGTTTAGAGAATTCTGGCAATCTCCAGGGAAACATTCAACTTCTATATAACTGAAAAATGTATGTTAAGGGGTAAGGAAAGTAGAATTCAAAACAGTAACGATAACAGTTGGGCATTTATTTTGTAATAGCCCTTTTGCTAGGTGCTTTCTTTATATCTACTGATCCATTTAATTCTTAGAGGAACCCGTTAAGATACATACTGTCATATTAATGAAAAAGGGAGGCAGAGGTTCAATAAAGGTCCAGGTTTGAGAAGAAAGTCATGTAAAATTTGCCCCTAATATTGGCTTTCATTACTACACTTACTAGCTAATAGAAACAGAAGTGAGTAGGAGAAACACACTAGTACTCAGATCAGGTTTGAGCCTTCTGGATCAGATGCCATGAGAGGATGTGAAAGGTTGCCAAGAGGGCACTTAGATGATGTAGAAATTTAATAGTTCAAAATTTCAGAATTTCATAAATGCTTATTTTTTTTTTTTTTTGAGATGGAGTCTCACTCTGTTGCCCAGGCTGGAGTGCAATGGCGCAGTCTCTGCTCACTGCAACCTCTGCCTCCTGGGCTCAAGCGATTCTCCTGCCTCAGCCTCCTGGGTAGCTAAAATTACAGGTGCCCATGCCCATGACCACATCCAGGTTTTTTTTTTTTGTATTTTTAGTAGAGATGGGGTTTCACCATGTTGGCCAGGTTGGTCTCAAACTCCTGACCTCAGGTGATCTGCCTGCCTCAGCCTCCCAAAGTGTTGGGATTACAGGTGTGAGCCACCGGGGCCCAGCTCATAAATGACAATATTTTAAATGTTTTTATACACATGCTTCAGTGACTTTTTTTTTTTTTTTTTGTTTGAGACAGAGTCTCCTTCTGTTGCCCAGGCTGGAGTGCAGTGTCACAATCTTGGCTCACTGCAACCTCTGCCTCCTGGGTTCAAGTGATTCTCCTGCCTCAGCCTCCCAAGTAGCTGGGATTACAGGCACGCATCACCACACCTGGCTAACTTTCTGCATTTTCTTTCTTTCTTTTTTTTTTTTTTTAATTTTAGTAGAGATGGGGTTTCACCACGTTGATTAGGCTGGTCTTGAACTCCTGACCTCAGGTGATCCACCTAGGCTTCCCAAAGTGCCGGGATTACAGGCATGAGCCACTGCGCCCGGCCTGACATTGAGTTTTATAAAAATAATGAAGCAGGATAGTGGGGGTATCCTGAGCTGATCAAATCTGGGACTCTTCCCTAGAAGAAACTCAAATACCTGCAGTCTAATTTCAGGGGTAAATGAGTTAGGTATGTAAGGAAAAAATGAGGAAGAGTTAAGTTCTAAGGCCAAGGTGAAAGGAGCCACCTTCTAGATTTCCAAAAGGAAAAGTCTGAAATCTCAGCCCAAGAATGATCAAAGATGAACAGTTTGGTAAGCCGTTTCTCTGAGCAAGGTAGGGAAGATGTAAGTTGTTGACCTGTGTTAGAATTAATGAAGAATTAAAGAGTGGGGCCTATTACCTATTGACATTTCATGACTGTTTTCTCCATTATGGGAAATTGTATCCAAAAGGCAGCCCTTACTTTATGTCAACCTCTGCAACCACTTGAAAGGCACTAAGCGAAAGAAATACTTGTCTTGTTAATGAAAATAGAAATATCAAAATACCATATACTAAAAAAAATTACACAAAGAAGAAAAGATTTTTCTTCAAATTCGTGCCTTAAAACTGGAGGTTATGAGATAATAGCAGATGCTATTATAAACTGACCCAGGAAAACCAGATACAGGTTTCACTCTCAAATGCTTAGGTGTTGAGGTGACTGGCACTAAGGATATACTACGTATAAAACAGAACGTATAAATTCCTACTTCAGGAAGAATGGCATACATTACCTTTGTAAGTCAATTTGTCTTTCTGCTGGTGCTGCCTTTTTGGCTAAATCTTGCAGTTTGGGTGCTTTGGCATTACCTGCTTCCAAACCCCCAGGGCTCTCCTGACCCACTGCGGCTCTCTTCCTTCCCTTGTTAACAGGTTTATTTAGATCATCATTTTTGGTTGCATTGCCCTGAGATTCAGACTTGGGTCGACGTCCTCTCCTGGGTTTGGAAGGGGCAGGCGGTCCCGATTCATCTACTTTCTCATCTGTTTTTTGTTGGATATTCTCTGCACCAGCTGCTGTTACTGTTCTTTTCTTTCCTCGGTCACTGCTGATGTTGCCCTGGGTAGCCTGATCAGAATTAATTTCCTAAAAAAGCACAAAACAATTCCATAAACACAAATTCCTTAAATATTAATGATCTCTATTAGAAAAGAGTGTTTTGAAAGTATTTTAAAGGAGTCTGGATTCAAGGGCTTCCAGTTAACTGCTTACATCACATTAGGAAAGTAAGCTCCTTGAGGAGAGTGACTGTGTCTGGTCCCTACCATGGTGAATAGCATATATAATGTGCTCGATAAATGCTCACTAAAAAGCAGAGGCTGGGAACAGTGGTTCGCACCTGTAATCGCAGCACTTTGGGAGGCTAAAGCGGGAGGATCGCTTGAGCCCAGGAGTTCCAAACAATCCTCGACAACATAGTGAGATCCTATCTCTACAAATAATTTAAAAAATCAGCTGGGCATGGTGGCTCATGCCTGTAGTCCCAGCTACTTAGGAGACTGAGGTGGGAGGATTGCTTAAGCCTGGGAGGCTGAGGTTACAGTAAGCAGAGATTATGCCACTGGACTTCAGCCTGGGTGACAAAGGGAGAGCTTATCTCAAAATAATAATTGCAGGCCTGGCACGGTGGCTCACACCTGTAATCACAGCATGTTGGGAGGCCGAGGAGGGCGGATCACCTGAGGCTGGGAGTTCAAGATCAGCCTGACCAACACGGAGAAACTCCGTCTCTACTAAAAATACAAAATTAGCCAGGCGTGGTGGCCTATGCCTGTAATCCCAGCTACTCGGGAGGCTGAGGCAGGAGAATAGCTTGAACCTGGGAGGCGGAGGTTACAGTGAGCCGAGATTGCACCATTGCACTACAGCCTGGGCAACAAGAGTGAAACGCTGTCTCAGGGGGGCAAAAAATTGCAATAATAAAAATATAAAGCACAAATAGTACTTGAAAAATAAAATTTACTTGGTTTTGTTGCTATACTCCATCCAAATGAAAGGTGCTTCTTACTGATGATATGTACTAAATGTCACTTCTTAAAAGAAGAGTATTTTCAGAATTCTACATGCTCTTCATGTTTTCTTTGTCTATGAGTACATCTAAGTATAATAATCTTTGTAGTTCTGTAATGTGAAGTTCTTTAACTTTTCATCTCATTTCAGTTGCAATGAGCTGAGATCATGCCACTGCCCTCCAGCCTGAGTGACAGAGAAAGACTGTCTCAAACAAAACAAAACACAGAAATTATTATTTTAATTGACATAATTCTAACTGATTAAAGAGAAAGAGAGTAATACAATCATCGAAAGAATTAGATTAAATCTTTTTAATTAACTAATTTTCATTTTCCCCAGAAAATATTCCCAGAAAGACAAGGGAAAATAAATGACAAATCTTCCATGTTTCAAGAAAATTTAGTTCAAAGAAAATTCCCAGGAGTAACAACTTAAGTGAGAAAACCCACAAATCAGTGTTTTATTTTAGAGTTTCCTTTTTTTTTTTTTTTTTTTGAGATAGGACCTCGCTCTGGTTGCCCAGGCTGGAGTGCAGTGGTGCAATCTCAGCTCACTGTAGCTAAAGTCATTCTCCCACCTCAGCCTCCCTAGCAGCTAGGACTACAGGCAGATACCACCATGCTCAGCGAATTTTTCTATTTTTAGTAGAGATGGCGTTTCACCCAGTTGCCCAGGTTGTTCTCAAACCCCTGGACTCAAGCAATTCACCTGCCTCAGCCTCGCAGAGTGTTGGGATTATAGGCGTGAGCTACCGTGCCCAGCCTGAAGTCTCCTTTAATGTGAAGCCTCACTTTAGTGAACAGATAATCCATGAAAGGACAAGAGTAAGATGGCTTGCAGGAACTGAACTGTGAAAACAATACATAACGGATCAGAGAAGAAATATGCAAAGTCATCTTCGGGAATGATGGCGACTGCTGGACATAACGGAATGGATCAACAACACGACCAAATATTGGTCTAAACACGATCAGCGTTTTAACCTGGAGTAGGAACCACTTGTTCAACTGAAAGTTTAATAGGTGTGGGGGTTCTTGGGCATAGATTGAGGAACAAAACAGGTATGGTTCTTCATATAGGTTAGTACGGTAGGTAACTGATTTTTAAAAAGGTAAATACTTAAGCACAAACCTGTGTGCTAACAGGGTAAAGAAGCTGAGTTAGATGAGACAAGGATAACAAGTTTAAAATGGGCAAAATATGAACAGGCAATTTACAGAACAGCACATCAAATGGTCAGTAAACATACTGGCAGTCAGAGAAATGCAAATTAAAGTAGCAGGGCATTAGATCTGGTAAGCGGAGATAGAAAAAAATTCAAATGAACCGTAAAACATGTTGTTGTTGGTATATAGAGAAGAAAGTACTCTCATACCCTGCTGCTAGAAATGTCAAGTGTTCCAATCTCTCACGAAACCAATATGGAAATATCTAAAAGCTCTAATGCATTTATCCTTTGACCCACTAATACTACTCTGAGATATTCAGCCCACAAAAATAAAAGCACCAGTAAGTGTGCTTCTGTATGTATATATACATATATATGTCTTTTTTTTTTTTGGTGATGGAGTTTCACTCTTGTCATCCAGGCTGGAATGTGGTGGCATAATCCTGGCTCACTGCAACCTCCATCTCCCAGGTTCAAGCAATTCTCCTGCCTCAGCCTTATGAGCAGCTGGGATAATAGGAGCATGTCACTATGCCCAGCTAATTTTTTGTATTTTCAGTAGATACTGGGTTTCACCATATTGGGCAGGCTGGTCTCTAACTCCTGACCTCGTGATCTGCCTGCTTCAGCCTCCCAAAGTGCTGGGATTACAGGCGTAAGCCACTGCACTCGGCTGCTTGTGTGTATATTTTATTATTTTACACACAATAAGTTTATAAACAATATTTATTGTGACATTATAGTAGAAAAAAAGGGAAAGTATATGTGTATACAAATGTGAAAATAAGATTAAACTGCTGAAAAAGAAAAAAAGAGGGCCGGGTGCAGTGGCTCATGCCTGTAATCACAGCACTTTGGGAGGCTGAGGGAGGCAGATCACCTGAGGTCAGGAGTTTGAGACCAGCCTGGCCAACATAGTGAAACCTTGTCTCTACTAAAAATACAAAAATTAGCCGGGTGTGGTGGCAGGTGCCTGTAATCCCAGCTACTTGGGAGTCTAAGGCAGGAGAATCGCTTGAACCTGTGAGGTGGAGGCCACAGTGAGCTGAGATCATGCCATTGCACTCCAGCCGACAACAAAGTGAGACTCTGTCTCAGAAAAAAAAAAAAAAAGAAAGTTGAAGTAAGGGTTTGGAGCAATATAATATTACAGATCAAGCTGAAAGGAAGGTTTGGATATAACAGAAATTAGAATTTAAATTTCCAATTTCAAAATTACATAGACTTTTAGGAAAAGGCCATAAAGGTAACAGATTGCTGGTTGTACTAGATAAACACTTAGGCCTTTGCAAATGTACCACCCTTTAGTAAGTATTGTAAGTATATGATGTAACTCAATGTCTATGGCAATATGCATTTTTTTGTATGTAAGTTTGTTTAAGTCAAGACTGCTTAACTTTACACAAGGATCCCACAATATTCTAATCTATTGGTATCTGGGTTCTAAGAATTTTGATAGTAAGAGGTAACTTGTTACCTGAATCCATTGACATGCTGTGTTTCAAACACTAAGCAAAAAGAGTTTAGATAGCAAGAGATTGATCTAAAAATGTAACCTTGGGTGGGCATGGTGGCTCATGGCTGTAATCCTAGCACTTTGGGAGGCCGAGGTGGGTGGATCATGAGGTCAGGAGTTCAAGACCAGACTGGTCAAGATGGTGAAACAACATCTCTACTAACAATACAAAAATCAGTCGGGCACGGTGGCAGATGCCTATAATCCAGCTACTTGGGAGGCTGAGGCAGGAGAACCGTTTGAACCCAGGAGGCGGAGGTTGCAGTAAGCTGAGATCGTGCCACTGCACTTTAGCCTGGGCGACAGAGCAAGACTCCATCTCAGAAAGTATCCACATGTAGCTGAGTTCAGAAAATGAGAGTTTGGATAGGAAAAGTTAAGCTACTGTGGTGTAATCGCATAATCCTAGTATATTTCATGTACGCAAGGGTAATACCTAAAATATTTGATGACCACCGTAAGTATATGGCGAGCAATAAAAAGATAAGCACTTCAAGAATATGATCCTGGGTGGCAGGGGAGGGGGAAATACTTAATAGTATTTTCAAACCATTCTTACTGAGATAAATTACCAATTTCATAACAGTTGAGTCAGACGCGGCTCATGCCTGTAATCCCAGCACTTTGGGAGGCCGAGGTGGGTGAATCATGAGGTCAGGAGTTCGAGACCAGCCTGGCCAACACAGTGAAAGCCCGTCTCCACTAAAAACACAAAAATTAGCTGGGAACGGTGGTGTGCACATGTAATCCCAGCTACTCAGGAGGCTGAGGCAGGAGAATTGCTTGAACCCGGGAAGTGGAGGTTGCAGTGAGCAGAGATTGTGCCACTGCACTCCAGCCTGGGTGACAGAGTGAGACTCCGTCTCAAAAAACAAAACAAAACAAAAACAACTGAAGACCAGAGAAGTCAAGCAACCTGCTCTAGTCAACACACAGCCAGTGAGTAGCAGAAAAGAGAGGTACAAGTCAGATCTGTGTGATGCTCCTATCAATTATGCACCACTTCTTTCTCTCCTGCCAAAAAATTAAGAAATTGGGTTGGGCATGTGAGATCCAGTTTCAAAACAAAACAAAATTGGGTGGTATAGTTTAAAGATCAACAAAAAAGTCAAGCACGGCTCACGCCTGTAATCTCAGCACTTTGGGAGGCTGAGGCGGGCAGATCACCTGAGGTCAGGCATTCAAGACCAGCCTGGAGTGGCGTGATCTCAGCTCACTGCAACCTCCACCTTAGAGGTTCAAGCAATTCTCCTTCCTTGGCCTCCTGAGTAGATGGGATTAAAGGTGCATACCACCACACCCAGCTAACTTTTGTATTTTTAGTAGAGATGAGGTTTCACCATGTTGGTCAGGCTGGTCTGGAACTACTGACCTCAGGCGATCTACCTGCCTTGGCCTCCCAATGTGTTGGGATTACAGGTGTGAACCACTGCGCCTGGTCTTTTTTTTCTTTTTTTTTTGAGACAGGGTCTCACCCTGTTGCCCAGGCTGAAGAGCAGTGAGTGGTGCAATCTCGGTTCACTGCAACCTCTGCCTCCCGGGTTCAAGTGATTCTAGTGCCTTAGCCTCCTGAGTAGCTTGGACTGCAGACAAGTAATTTTTTACACTTTTAGCAGAGACAGGGTTTTACTTCAAGTGATCCACCAAGTCTCACTCTTGTCACCCAGGCTGGAGTGCAATGGCATGATGTTGGCTCACTGCAACCTCCACCTCGAGGGTTCGAGTAATTCTCCTGTCTCAGCCTCTCGAGTAGCTGGGATTACAGGAGTGCGCCACCACGCCTGGCTAATATTTTGTATTTTTAGTACAGACGGGGTTTCACCATGTTGGCCAGGCTGGTCTTGAACTCCTGACCTCAAGTGATCCACCCACCTCTGCCTCCCAAAGTGCTAGGATTACAGGTGTAAGCTAGCGCACCCAGCCAAGATGAACTTTTAAAAACACAGTAGAAACAAAGTAAAGGGTTGATCACTGGTAGGAATCAGTAAACTTTTGAAAGATTTCAAAAACTCTCGATTCCTTTTTTTTTTTTTTTTTTGAGATAGAGTCTTGCCTCCTGGGTTCAAGCAAGTCTCCTGCCTCAGCCTCCTGAGTAGCTGGGATTACAGGTGCCTGCCACTACGCCCGGTTAATTTTTTTACTTATAGAGACGGGGTTTCGCCATGTTGGCCAGGTTGGTCTTAAACTACTGACCTCATGATCTGCCCACCTCAGCCTTCCAAAGTGCTGGGATTATAGGCGTGAGCCAACGTGCCGGGCCTCAATTCCTATTCTTTAAAAGAGTTGAAATGGGTAGTATAGGAAAAGAATACCATTATGGGTGACCACGTTAATTTTTTTTTTTTTTTTGGAGGCAGAGTCTCTGTCACCCAGGCTGGAGTTATCTTGGCTCACTGCAACCTTTGCCTCCTGGGCTCAAGAGATTTTCCTGCCTCAGCCTCCCGAGTAGCTGGGATTTCACTGCTGACCACCATGTCCCGGTAATTTTTTTTTTTTTTTTTAGTAGAGATGAGGTTTCACCATGTTGGCCAGGCTGGTCTTCAACTCCCGACCTCAGGTGATTTGTCTTCCTTGGCCTCCCAAAGTGTTGAGATTACAGGTGTAAGTCACTGTGCCCAGCCAGACCACATAAATTCTTATAAAATAAAGTGGATGGAGGTAAGCCCAATCATTTTTGGAAAGTGTAACAAAGTATAGCCAGGGGTGGTAATACACACAAGTTTAAAATGTAGCATGTGGATTAACATGTTGGCTGTAGATTTCTTACCCCTATGGAAAAACTGTCATAATCTCCATGAAAAAATCCACTTGTTAAATTTTAAAATTGGCCGGGTGCGGTGGCTCAAGCCTATAATCCCAGCACTTTGGGAGGCTGAGACGGGCAGATCACGAGGTCAGGAGATGGAGACCATCCTGGCTAACACGGTGAAACCTCGTCTCTACTAAAAAAATACAAAAACCTAGCCGGGCGAGGTGGCGGGCGCCTGTAGTCCCAGCTACTCGGGAGGCTGAGGCAGGAGAATGGCGTGAACCCGGGAGGTGGAGCTTGCAGTGAGCTGAGATCCGGTCACTGTACTCTAGCCTGGGTGACAGAGCGAGACTCCGTCTCAAAAAAAAAAAAAGAAAAAAAAAATTTTTTTAATTTACCTTATTCTTTACTGGGTCAATATTCTTTACAGGTGTGACTGAAATAATCCTCACAGGGTTCTCTTCATTTTCACTAACTCCAGTTTCTGCTGCCTCTGAACTCTGTTCCCTGTTTAAGACAAATAAACCAAGACTTCATATTTCCATGAAGAGAAAGTTCACTCTCTCACCATACCAATAAAAAAAGGCTTAGGATGGTTTTGAAATCTGGACAAATGAAGCTACAATAGCAAGATTCGGATATTCTGTAGTTATAGACTAATGCTTTAAAAATACCATTTTCCATTTAGCTTTGATAAAGTGGTATCTATTTCCATTTTGCCTTAATAACCTTAAGACAGAAATGACTGCCTAAGACTACCTGATAAAAGGGTTAATTGTCAAGAGACACAATAACACAACTATTGTAAACTTTATCTTTTGAGAATAGAAAATCCTAAAACGAAAGTAAAACTATAGACCATAGTATAGTTGTCATTTCCATAGTGTTCTACAAAAAAGGGGGCTGTCGGCCGGGCGCGGTGGCTCAAGCCTGTAATCCCAGCACTTTGGGAGGCCGAGACGGGCGGATCACGAGGTCAGGAGATGGAGACCATCCTGGCTAACACGGTGAAACCCCGTCTCTACTAAAAAATACGAAAAACTAGCCAGGCGAGGTGGCGGGCGCCTGTAGTCCCAGCTACTCAGGAGGCTGAGGCAGGAGAATGGCATTAACCCGGGAGGCGGGGCTTGCAGTGAGCTGAGATCTGGCCACTGTACTCCAGCCTGGGTGACAGAGCGAGACTCCGTCTCAAAAAAAAAAAAAAAAAAAGGAGGGGGCTGTCAGAAAAGTCTATTTGGTAGGTATTTGAAGCCCCACTATTCTTTAAACCACATTAATTGATTTTATATCTTGGGCTTCATTTTTGCGAAAAGTGGTTTAAAACATCATTGGCTGAGTTTATTCGTAAGATTTCATGTGTAAGAACAATATCTATAAAAGCCACAATATTAAATGTTCCTACGAGTAGGGTCAGAAATGATAAAGGTTTGACGTGACAGATATCCTAATTACCCTGATTTGATCACTATACATGGTATGCATACACCAAAATATCACAAACACCTCATAAATATGCACAATTATTATGTATCAAAATAATTATGTTTATGAAAAAAATTGCAGGTAGAAATTCTTATGTAGTAGCTAATACCCTGAATACTTAGTATGTTAAAACAAACATGGAATATTTTTATAAGTGAAAAATGTTAGAACAATGTAAACTTATCCTATACTTTTAAAAGAGGCAGGGTCTTACTCAGGCTGGAATGAAATTGTGTAATCATAGCTGATATAGCCTAGAACTCCTGGGCTCAAGTGATCTTCCTGCCTCTGTCTCCTGAGCTCCCAAATCGCTGGGACTACAAGTGTATGTCCCCATGTTGCCCAGGCTGGTTTCAAACTCCTGGGCTCCAGTGATTATCCTTCCTCGGCCTCCCAAAGTGCTGGGATTACAGGTGTGAGCCATCCCACATGGCCTTTTCTTTTTTTTAAGAGCCAGGGTCTTGCTTTGTCACGCAGGCTGGAGTGTAGCGGTGGCATCATAGCTCACTTTAGCCTTGAACTTCTGCACTCAAGCGATAATCCTGCGTTGGCCTACTAAAGTTCTGGGATCACAGCCGTAATGCACTATACCCAGCTCTCCTATACTAATTTGAGTTAAAAATTAAAAAGCATTTCATTTTATTTAAAAGTTATGTTTTCATAGTTTTCCTAAGCGTTGAATTTTCTTATGTATAAAAAATAAACATTTTGGGCCAGGCGTGATGGTTCATGACTGTAATCCCAGCACTTTGGGAGTCCAAAGTGGGCAGAGACTAGCCTGGCAATCATGGTGAGACCCCGTCTCTACTAAAAATACAGAGATTAGCTGGGAGTGGTGGTGTGCACCTGTAAGCTCAGGAATCTGAGTCACGAGAATCACTTGAAACCGGGAGGCAAAGGTTGCTGTGAGCTGACATCCCATCACTGCACTCCAGCCTGAGTGACGAACAGAGACCCTCTGTCTCAAAAATATTAAAAAAAGCATTTTGATACAAATCGGTTGTATTAATTCTTATATTATTTTCTGTTAACTTTTCTACACACTTAGAATGCTATATATTAATAGTTTCAAAGTGTGCAGTACACTCTTCATTTCCTCATTGAAAATACTAAAATGTGCCTGGGTGCGGTGGTTTGCACCTGTAATCCCAGCACTTTGGGAGGCTGAAGTGGGTGGATCACTTGAGCCCAGGAGATCGAGCCCGACTTGGGGAAGATGACGAAACCCCATCTTTACGAAAAGTACAAAAGAAAATTGACTGGGGTTGGTGGTGCATGCCTGTAGTCCCTGCTACTTGGGATGCTGAAGCGAGAAGATTCCTAGAGCCCAGGAGTCTGAGGCTATGGTGAGCTATGATTCTGCCACTACCCTCTAGCCTAAGCAACAAAGTGAGACTCTGTCTCTTAAAAAAAAAATAATTACGGCCGGGTGCGGTGGCTCAAGCCTGTAATCCCAGCACTTTGGGAGGCCAAGGCGGGCGGATCACGAGGTCAGGAGATCGAGACCATCCTGGCTAACACTGTGAAACCCCGTCTCTACTAAAAAATACAAAAAACTAGCCGGGCGAGGTGGCCGGCGCCTGTAGTCCCAGCTACTCGGGAGGCTGAGGCAGGAGAATGGCGTCAACCTGGGAGGCGGAGCTTGCAGTGAGCTGAGATCTGGCCACTGCACTCTAGCCCAGGCGACAGAGTGAGACATCGTCTCAAAAAAAAAAAAAAAAAAAAAAAAAAAAATTACACAAAATTGAGAAAAAAATAAAATACTGACTGGCCGGGCGTGGTGGCTCATGCCTGTAATCCCAGCACTTTGGGAGGCCAAGGGGGCGGATCACCTCAGGTCAGGAGTTCGAGACCAGCCTGGCCAACATGGCGAAACCGTCTCTACTAAAAATACAAAAATTAGCCTGGTGTGGTGGCAGGCACCTGTAATCCCAGCTACTTGGGAGGCTGAGGCAGGAGAATCGCTTGAACCCAGGAGGTGGAGGTTGCAGTGAGCCGAGATTGCACCATTGAACTCCAGCCTGGGGACAAGAGTGAAACTTCGTATCAAAAAAAAAAGAAAAGAAAAAAGAAAAAGAAAATACTAAAATCCATCAATATTATTTTGTACCAGAACACCTCTAACGACAGAAGACCATTTTATGAGACAGCGCTTTAGGAATAAAAGATAAACCAAGTAGTGAGTGCTAGGAACAAAATAATTGGAGAGAAAAGTTGCCTTGATCGATTTCCGGTTGAAGGGTTCAGCTCTGAATTTACATTAATATTGCTTCCAGTCTCAGTGCCAGTGCTTCTAACATAGGGTTTCCTTCCCGTTGCTGATAAAGGCTTATTTACTGCACCTAGTACTCCAGCAGGCTTTGGCTAAAAACAAAAAGAAAAAAACCCCCCCAAAACACACACGTTTATATCTTACCATGTATACATGTAAATTTAGACAAAAGTAAGAGATATTGTTAAATGCTAATTAGTTAAATTGACCAGAAATGTTCATTCTGGGCCAGGCACAGTGGCTCCTGACTATAAATCCCAGCACTCTGGGAGGTGGATCACTTGAGGCCAGGAGTTCAAGACCAGTCTGGCCAACACAGTGAAACCCAACTTCTACCAAAAACATAAAAATTAGTCAGGTGTGGTGGTGTAAGCTTGTAGCCCCAGCTACTTGGGAGACTGAGGCACAAGAATTGCCTGAACCCAGGAGGTGGAGGTTGCAGTGAGCTGAGATTGCACCACTGTACTCCAGCCTGGGCGACAAAATGAGACTGTCTCAAGAAAAAAAAAAAAAGTTCATTCTGTAAAATTGTGTTTGGCTGCCTTAATACAATCAAGTCATAAGCATATCTCTACTTAATAATAACTAGGTAATATTAATTTATCCTTTATTATTCAATCAAAATACAAAGTTCCCCTAAAATACAGCAAAATACATAATAAACGCTCCTATAAACAAACTATTGGAGATATATATATAGAGTAACACTTTAGGAATTGTTTACAAAAAACTAAATTTCCTTTTGCTGTTCTAGGTGTCATCGTATTACTTATATAGAACATGAATTATCTAATTCATTAGTAGTATAAAATTATTTCTTTTATCTTATATACCTAAGTTGGTTATAGCATTTCCCAAGAAAGCCTTCTTTGTGAATTGTAAATAAACTGTGCTTAACATTACTAATGAGAACACACAGTGGCAATTCAGAAGAGTGGTTGCTGGCAGAAAAAGTCTAAAAGCATGGCTGCTTTAGATGCTTTAAATCCATAATGTGATCCCTAAGAATCAGGAACTATATAATCTAGTGGTCATTTAAAGGTATTTCTAGGAATAGCAGAAGCAATATACACATGAAACAAAGATCTCAAAATTATTAAGTACATAATACCTTTCCTGTTAACAGAAGTACTCTTGTCTCTTCTGAAATATAACTCTTATCATTACAGAAGTCCTATTAATAAAAAAAGAAAAAGAAAAAAGAAACATCAATCAAAGGGAACATGAGTATTTTAATTATCCCAATAAGGTTTTTTAGGTATTGTGCCTTGCAATAATAAATACACTTGTGCTAACACATATACCAGTTCGTCAAACAAACAAAACATTTAATGAGCCATACCATAAGTCTAGCTTTAAATTAAACTGATGGCACACACACTTAGGCAAATGTCAAAGATAAATTTCCTAAATCACACCATAAATAAAGCACACCCATGTTTTCATATGGTTCAATGCAGTTTATTCGTTAGATTTATTCATTGAATTCCACCACATCATAAACTTGGGCTGGGTGTGGTGACTCACGCCTGTGAGCCTCATCCCAGCACTTTGGGAGGCCAAAGTGGGCACATCACCTGAGGTCAGGAGTTTGAGACCCACCTGGCCTGGCCAACAGTGAAACCCCATCTCTACAAAATATACAAAATTAGCCGGGCCAAGTGGCACGCGCCTGTAATCCCAGCTACTCAGGAGGCTGAGGCAGGAGAATCACTTGAACCTGGGAGGCAGAGGTTGTGGTGAGCCAAGATCGTGCCACTGCACTCCATCCTGGGTGACAAGAGTGAAACTCCACCTCAAAACACAAACAAAAACAACAACAAAAAACACATGAAACTGTTTCTTAGAACCATAAGTAGATCAACTGTCAAAATATAATTAAGTGAATTATGTTCTTTGACAGCTGTGATATTAACAAGTAAATAAACGATTTAAACGAAATGTGGAAAATGATAGCACTTTGAGAGTTGTATCTATATACAAATTAGGAGTTCAAAGAGAAAAAAAAAAAAGAAAAAACAAATTAGGAGTTCAAACTTGATCTCTCGATGCCTCTTCCTGTTTAATATCTGAAAATGGCAAACAAATAAACCACAATGTTGTGTCAGTGAAGCAAAACCAGCTACTAAACTCAGGAAATATAAATAAGTTTTAAGTAATCCCATTAAAAAATATTTTTAATTGTATTAAATTTACCTTCACAGAAGTAGGAAAGAACAAAGTGTGCCTGTGAGGAAATCACAGTTTTGTCATGTGTGCTAGGCAAAGCCGTATCATTTCTTTTGCACTGTCTTCTATGCAGCTAAAATAAACATCAAGAAACCTGTGTACCAAAGTTCATTCACTTCATTCATAAAAATATACTATAGCTTCACTAGGTTCACTAACTTCACAAACCTAGTTTTCTAGTGTTTATGAATTTATAACACACTGAAAGCAACATGTTAGAAAAATAAGGAATGCTGCATACTGAAAACAGAAAAACCTAAGTTATTATTAAGAAGACTAAAACACTATAACACAGAAAATATCAAAAGAAAAAAAAATTGTTATTCACGAGGCCAGACAGGTGTAGTGACATGTAGGAATTTAATTCTTGATGATGGTGTTACCACTGTTATGAAGATTCTATTCAGGTATTATTCTATTCATGATGGTCCTAGGTCAACAACAGGATTAATTTTAATTCAACAGCTCACTTAAGAGCATTTTATAGGCTGGGCATGGTGGCTCATGCCTGTAATCCCAGCACTTTGGGATGCTGGGAGGTGGGTTGATCACTTGAGCCCAGGAGTTTGAGGCCTGGCCAACATGATGAAACCACCTCTCTACAAAAAAGTTAAAAAATCAGCCAGGTGTGGTGACACATGCCTGCAGTCACAGCTACTTGAGAGGATGAGGTAGGAGGACTGTTTGAGCCAGGGAGTTGGAGGCTGCAGTGGGCCAAAATCAAGCCACTGCACTCCAGCCTGAGTGATGGAGACCAAAAAAAAATTTTATACAGATCAGTGGATTCAATTAGAGAGCATACTTTTGCAATTCTCATTATTTCTATCAAAAGCAAGGCACAGTTAAGTGTTTAATACTAAATCAATAATAAAAATCATTACATTTTAGCAAACTTTTAGTAAAGTACGGCATTCAAAGTAGGAAGCGCCGTTTATTTCTTGGAATGTGCATTTGGAGAATTCTCTAAGCTAGGGGTCTCCAACCCACGAGCCGCAGACCGGTATGGGTTATAGGTCGTGGGTCTGCGGCCTGTTAGGAACTGGGATGCATAGCAGGCAGTAAGTGGCTGGCCAGCAAGCATTACCACCCGAGCTCTGCCTCCTGTCGGATCAATGGCAGCATGAGATTCTTACAGAAGCACAAACCCTACTGTGAACTATGCATGCGAGGGAGCTAGGTTGTATGCTCCTTATGAGAATCTAACTAATGCCTGATGACCTGAGGTAAAACAGTTTCATCCTGAAACCATCTCCCCACCTCAACTTCTCTGTGGAAAAATTGTCTTCCACGAAACTGGTCCCAGGTGTCAAAAAGGTTGGGAATCTCTGCTCTAAAGGGGTCATTACTGAGGCATATATATATACATTTACAGGACAAAGTTAAACAAGTTTAAAATACCACCTAAAAGCAGGAAATAAATAAAAGCTTTTAAAAATCCAAATTAGCTGGAAACACTTAACAGGCCTGGGTTACCTGAAAAATTTACTTACATGGGAAACAATTTGCTGAAAGCAGAACAGATACACTGTATATTAATTAATAACACCATTTATTGAATGGTTTTATGTGATAAACTCTTCATATAAACCTAGATATTAGTAATTGTCCATATGTATTATTAACATCTGCATTATAAAGATGAAGAAATTGAGGCTTAGAGGAGGGAACTTGTCCCTCCTTACAGTGTGCCAAATATTAAAAATTTTTGTCTGCAAAAATACCACGTTTCAATAAAATGAGATTAAAATAATTTTAAAAATCTGAAAACTCTTTTTAATACTAGAAATTCCTAGAATAAACATTAAGATCAACAATATTTGTAGTCTTCTGTTCAAGTGAGAATAATGTTCAGGGCTGTGTAAGACAATCTCCCATTCCTTGATAAACCCTGATTTTCTTTTTTTACTCTGTAGTCAAGACAATTCAGTATTTGTCACAATGGTTGATAGTAACTGAAATTTAAATCAGTTTAGTGTGGTAGGAAAAATGAGAGGAAGAAAATTACCTTTTCAGGTTGTGTAAAAAATTTCATTGGGAGGACTGGGTCCTTTGGTGAATCTGCATTGCACAAAGCACTTTTACTATTTATAACACAGAGAGCCACATCACATACTGTATACAGTTTCTAGGGAAGAAAACGAATCATATATAACTTTTAGTATTGCGAAATAATCACAATTACCAATTCCACTAAATGTATAAATTAGAGTTAAAAGAAGGATACTGTGGTTGTTATTTATTCCTTGAACATTCCATATTTCTGTTCAGCATTGTTTATGCAGCCTTGTGGTAAAGAAAAATCCCTCTATATGAATTTAACATGAATGCCAATATGCATGGCATTCATATAACAAATGAACCAACCCAAAGAAAGCACACAAAAAGAACAAGCATTTGTCTGTAACTCTTACTGTAAGTTTGTAAAATAGCATAGTTGTACATTTTATTCTTATCCTCTAGATCTAAGGTTATAATGTCTTTTCAGAGCACTAAAGATTCTTGAAATAAAATTCACTTGTAATGAAGTGCAATAAAAACTATTCATTTACTTTTGTAAACATTCTAAAATTTAAATTATTATGTATGGCCAAAAAAAAAAGAAAAAAAAAACAGTGGGACAATATATTTTTCTATTACATCTTAACATCCACTGGCCTAAGACTCATCTTACTTCATTTGTCTTGGATTCATCTGGAGACTGGGCATCTCTGGTTAACTTGATGTTCTCTGCCATCTTCTTCATAAAGGCATGGCTATTGTTTTCATTCTTTGTCATTAAAACTTCAAGCATGAACCATAGGCACCTAAATGTAAACATATTAAAGAGACTAGATATAGATAGATGCTTTAGCTTAGCGCAATAAATATGTTAACAGAAATTTCTGTTGTCTGAATAAAATAAAATAAAATGATCAACCTTAATGACTAGTACATGTTATTATCCTATTAATAATATTCTATTCAAATGGAAAATTAAAGCATGAAATAATATATAAAAAATGAAAACATAGCTTAATAAGAGAAATTCTGACAGTTTCATAAGGCATATAAAGATTCACCCTAGCTGGACATGGTGGCTCATGCCTACAACCTCAGCACTTTGGGAGGCTGAGGTGGGTAGATTGCCTGAAACCAGAAATTCGAGGCCGGGCGTGGTGGTTCATGCCTGTAATCTGGACACTTTGAGAGGTCAAGGAAGGTGGATCACGAGGTCAGGAGATCGGGACCATCCTGGCTAATACGGTGAAACCCCGTCTCTACTAAAAAAATATAAAAAACTAGCCGGGCAAGGTGGCGGGCGCCTGTAGTCCCAACTTCTTGGGAGGCTGAGGCAGGAGAATGGCATGAACCCGGGAGGCGGAGCTTGCAGTGAGCCAAGACTGCACTATGGCATTCCAGCCTGGGTGACAGAGTGAGACTTCGTCTCAAACGGAAAAAAAACAAAACAAGAAATTCGAGACCGACCCCGTGAGACCCCATCTCTACAAAAAAATACAAAAATTAGCTGGGCATGGTAGTGGGTACCTGTAGTCCCAGCTACTTGTGGGGCTGAGGTGGGAGGATTGCTTGTGGCTGCAGTGAGCCATGATCACACCACTGCACTCCAGCCTGGACAAAAAAGTGACACCCTCTGAAAAGAAAACACAGATTCACCCTACAGGTAAGTTTAGATAATCCAATGTATCTTAACACCCAGCAATGATGAGCAAATCAACACACAACAGTCTTGGCATTCTGATTATTTATAAGCTATGCAGAAGTTCTACAATTGGTATGCAGTTCAGCTGAGAAACAAATCTAAACTGCATGTACTATGAGGCTGATGTGTGTGGTACTCAGCCACTCAATTAAGGAGTCACAATCTCAAACCACTTTTGCTATTCTACACTTGTCACTGTATATTCATTTAACATATTGTGTCTGAAGGGAACATTTGAATTTCCAAGTAAAAGGGAACCCCAAATCAGGCTGAACATTAGAATTGCTTGGAGAACTTAAATAGACAAATCTGGAAATGGGGCCTGTTTTTATAAAGATCCCGGGATTTTCAGGCAGTGACACGACTACTACATTACTGCATCAACAGGGGAGAAATTATTTGATGATACTCTGTAAAAGTTTCTTTTTTTTTTTTTTTTTTTGAGACGGAGTCTCGCTCTGTCACCCAGGCTGGAGTGCTGTGGCCGGATCTCAGCTCACTGCAAGCTCGACCTCCTGGGTTTATGCCATTCTCCTGTCTCAGCCTCCCGAGTAGCTGGGACTACAGGCGCCGCCACGTCGCCCGGCTAGTTTTTTGTAGTTTTTAGTAGAGACAGGGTTTCACCGTGTTAGCCAGGATGGTCTCGATCTCCTGACCTCGTGATCCGCCCGTCTCGGCCACCCAAAGTGCTGGGATTACAGGCTTGAGCCACCGCGCCCGGCCAAAAGTTTCTTTTCCTACATTCCATGTAACTGTTTTAAGAGACTACTGTAGCATGCATTAGGTTTTTAGCTTAATGGCTTAAATGATAGTTGATTGTTTCAATAATATTTATTAACTTTGGCAAAGAGTTGTCAACTCTAGTTAGATATTGGTTAGCTGCTAGAATCCTGATCAAAGAAAGGAACAGAATAATGAATAACAACACATATAATAAAAATTAGCAAATATTTAATGAGTGCTTACTATCTAATAAGCATTAGGCTAAGCACTTTACCTTCATATAATCCTCATAACTCTATAAAGAATATGAAAAATCATCACCATTATATATAGAACCTATTTTTTTTTTTTTTTTGTCTGTCTTTTAAGACTGGGTCTTGCTTGCCTCTCAGGCTGGAGTGCAGTGGCGTGATCACAGCCCTGGCAGCCATGGTGTCCTGGGCTCACACTATCCTCCTACCTCAGCTTCCTGAGTAGCTGGGACTATAGGCGTCCGCCACTACGTCTGGCTAATTTTTATAGAGCTGGGGTTTCACCAGGTTGCCCAGACTGGTCTTGAACTCCTAGGCTCAAGCAATCTACTGGCCTTGGCCTCACAAAGTGCTGGGACTGCAGGCGTAAGTGACCACGCCTGGCTGTCTAAGTATTTTTTTCAAGCGTTACCTGTTTAGGGTCACAGAGATAAAAAGATGGAGCTAGGATTAGAACCAGGTCTGCCTTTACACTTTTAACAAAAATACACAAAATAAATATAATAAACATTATCTGAGCAACTATGTACTAGACAAAGGTGGCAACACTGAACACATCAGTTCTACAGGTTTGAGGATTCTATTTATTTATGTGAACACTGAAGTCATTTCCTTGACTCTTAGGTCAGAATTCTGTTGAGTTTCTATTAACTTGAAGATTTGTTTGATCCCTTTTCACAAAAGTATAGGGTTAGGATTACTCTCAGTTTTAGGGGATAAGGTGAGGAAGCATTCCTACGCAGCGTTTCTTTAAAAAGTTGTAACAAAAAAATCTTGCAATAAGGTTTTAAACATTAGTATATATATATATATATAAAATACTTGAATGCACATCAACACAATAGAGAATTTATTCCTTGAAGTAACTGGAAAAAAGTATGATTGTTTTGTGATAAGAACGCCAATTCCACCTTAATTTTATGCAAACATGCTGAGACTAATGTGCTATCTAATATGAACCAATTGACTCAATAAATTTTAGTACTTGGAAGCTGTTCAATATAATGTTATGTTTAAAACAGGATACAAAACAATACAAAACAAAATGTATTATAAAACAATAGAAAATAGACATTAAAATGGCATTTTGTGAAATCAGAATATGATGAAAACCTTGGGGCCGTGTTTCACTTCTGCATCCTCAATACTGCCCAAGAAATGTAATCATTAATGTTTACCCATCCTACGAAGTACACAGACTCCCATAATCCTCTGCTTCTTCTTGCCTTATCCAAAGGAGCTAATTCCTCTCCATCTCAATGTCTTTTCACTGAGCTCTCTGGAATACACTTTCCCCCCAAAAAGAAACTTCAATGAATGCTCACTTCACCTTTTTGCCATAACTGAAACCATACCCCCACTCCAAGAATGCTTGCCTTGCATTCCCCTAAAGTTGTAACTGCTCATTCTATTAGATGACGCATACTCAGGGTTAGAGAGTGGGTTCAGCTTCTATCATCCCCAATGCTGATTCCAGTTATTCTTTCATGTTTATGTACAATTACTCCAAGGAAACTTGTGCCATTTGGCTGCTTCTACCATCCTCTCCTTGTCAACTTATCTATCAGCTTCCCTATGTTCCTTGCATTCATTTAGTTTCTGGATAACATTTTTCCTCAACTCCATCTTTAAGTCCTGCCTATTTTCTGGGCAACCTACTCAACACGATTTCCTAATTCTTTGGCGGTTCCAATCCTGGTAAATTTTCTTTGCCTAAGACATTTCACTGCCTCAGACATTCCTAGACTTGGTTAATCTTTAGAAATTGTTCACCTGTGAAATTACAAATTCACTGCAGCCTACCTTTTGGGCTCAAGTGACGCTCCTGCCTCAGCTTCCTGAGTAGCTGGGACTACAGGCACACGTTACAATACCAAGTCAATTCAAAAAAATTATTTGTAGAGATAGGGTCCTGCTATGTTGCTCAGGCTGGTCCTGAAATCCTGGACTCAAAAAATCCTCTTGTCATGGCTTCTCAACATTTTAATCACTTTTTTGAAAACAGTGTGAACTCTCTTACCAATTTTTCTTCTGGTACACTTGCTTTGAAAAACTCAAGAACAATCCAAGTCTTTGGCTTCTCGACAGCTATATTTAGAATTGTTTAATGCTACAGAAAAACCATGTAGCTGAGAAGCTTGATATAATTATAAATTTAAAATTTTTAACTTGGTACTTTATGCTAGCCAGCTATCCTATGTGTCACCAGGATTTTTAGCTACTTCTTCACAGCAGCTGTTTCCAATCTTTACACTACTCATATCTAATTCTATCACCCTCACCTACCAGTAGACTCTGCTCCTTTATCATTTAGAAGCCTATCATTAGATGAGACCTCCTCAACTACTTAACAGCAGTCCTGGAAAATTATTTTTATTTCCTGGCCTTCCTTTGATCTATCTTTAAGATCCCACCACCTCACAAATTCTTCTTTTAGAAGTCCTCCCCTCAATTTATTACCATCGTTTCTTTTACCTACAACCACACTTTATCCCCTGGCTCCTTAAATACTTCCCATTGCCTTCTTCCTCCCCAGTTCATAGCCAATTTTTAAAAAAGATTTGTCTAAACGATACGTATTCCTTATCTTTTGGCAATTTGGCTTTCATCTGCATTGCTTTACTGTAGCTGCCCCTGCCAAGCTTATCAGTGAGTGCTTTGTTGCTAAACACATTTTAAACAATTTTTCCAACCAGTAAGCAAATAAATACAGTTTGTTGTTAAATTCAAAGGACACTGATTAGCTGTGTGACTTTACCCTTGCTGGTATCTTCATTTGTAAAATGGGAACAACAGGAAGGGTGTGGTGGCTCACACCTATAATCCCAGCACTTTGGGAGGTCAAAGCGGGTGGATTACCTGAGGCCCGGAGTTTGAAAGCAGCCTGGCCAACATGGTGAAACTCCATCTCTTTAAAAAAATACAAAAATTAGCCGGACATGGTGGTGCATGCCTGTAGTCCCAGCTACTTCGGGATGCTAAGGTAGGAGAATCGCTTGAACCTGGGAGGTGGAGGTTGCAATGAGCCAAGATCACACCACTGCACTCCAACCTGGGTGACAGAACAAGACTCCATCTCAAAACATAAACAAAAACAAAAATAAAATGGGAACAACAGTAATTATCCCATTGTTCTAAAGAATAAATGAGGTAATATTTCCAGTACACTTAACATATAATAAAAAGCCAATGAAAGTTAGCGGGTTCCTGATCATTTTTCCAAACTGCTGCTCCTTTGACCTCCAATATTCTTCCTCCAGGTCGTTTTCTGATTCTCTGTTCTTTCCAGCAGTGATATGTCTGAAGTCTACACTATTAGAAGTTCTGCTCTACAGATTATTTTTTCTTCCTCCTCTTTTTAACTTCTGACTCCCTCCAAGTGTGAGTTATGTGCCTATTCTAGGTTCTCCCACAATAGCAGAGCATATATCACATACCATATTGTAACCACCTCTTTACCTTTCTTCATCTTCCATTAGATTGTAAACCTTAAGGGAATATATATGATACTCATATTACATAACCTCACAGCCCAAGAACCTAGCATACCTGGCACATTGAAAGTACTCTATAAATATTTGTTAAGGAAGTATGAACATATGAAAAAGAAAAAGTGTTGAAAGATACAGACCAAACTGTTAATAGCAATGATGGGCTTTTAGGGGGTTTAATGATGAATAATTATTTTCTTCTTAATGAATTCATTTTCAATTTTATCTTACTGAATATCAATAAAGGAGAAAGGTAATCATTAAACATTAAAGGCGGCCGGGCGAGGTGGCTCACGCCTGTAATCCCAGCACTTCGGGAGGCCGAGGCGGCCATATCACGAGGTCAGGAGATGGAGACCACAGTGAAAATCCGTCTCTACTAAAAATACAAAAAATTAGCCGGGCATGGTGGCGGGTGCCTGTAGTTTCAGCTACTTGGGAGGCTGAGGCAGGAGAATGGCATGAACCCGGGAGGTGGAGCTTGCAGTGAGCCAAGATGGCGCCACTGCACTACAGCCTGGGCGACAAAGCAAAAAAAAAAACTAAATAAACATTAAAGGCTATATTTAAGTAAGATTTTTCAAATTCAAATAAATTATTACTGATGTCAGAAAAATGGCAGAGTTAAGAAATTTCAGATATCAACTGCAACAACAAAACGAAAGCTGGAAAAAACCAATCATAATCACCTGTCCAGAACTCTGGAAGCTCATGGGACCCAGCAACCAGGAGGTAAACACCTGGTTTGATGGAGGGAGAGGGGATGAATCTCAACAGTGAAGGGAATCTATGTCAGGGTCACAGGCTGACCATAGAGATAACAGAACTATAACTTCAAGGCCTACACAAAACAAGGAATACAGACTTTGTGAAAGTAGTTTAGAAAAGTCAGAATGGTGGACTGTGCCCTACAAGAACCAAAAGCAATCTAGAAAGAGGGGAAGAACCAGACTTTTAGAGTTATCACATTATAGTACTTAAAATGTCCAATTCCTAACAAAAAACTACAAATCACATAATCAGGCAAATATGACTAACTCACAGGGGAGAAGAAAGAATTAGGAATTAACCCTGAGGAGGCCCAGATTTTAGAGTGACTAGTCAAAGACATTAAATCAATTGTCTTAAATATACTCAATGAGATAAAAGAAACAAAGATAATTATATGTATGAACAAGCAGAGAATACTGATAAAGAGACAGAAATAATTAAAAGGAACCAAGCAGGAATTCCAGGACAGAAAAGTGTAACAGCTGAAATTAAAAATTCACTCTAGGAGGATTCAATGGCAGACTACAGCAGGCAGAAAAAAGATTCAGCAAATCTGTAGATAAGGCAATTGAAAATACTCCGTCTGAACAGAAAGAAAAGAGAATGAAGAAAAACAATTTCTAAAGAACCTGCAAGACACAATCAGAAATACTAACATACACATCATGGAATTCCCAAATGGAAACACAGAAAGTGGCAGAAAAAATATTTGACGAAATAATGGTCAAAAACTTGCAAATTTGATGAAAGATGTGAATTTATACATCCAAGAAACTCAGTGATCTCCAAGCAGGATGAAATCTGAGACCCACACTGAGACACATTAGGGTCAAATGGTTGAACATGTGATAAAGAGATAAAGGATAAAGGTCTCTTCAAAGCAGCCAAGAAGGAAGTGACTCATGTTAAAGGATCCTCAATAAGAATAACAGCTGATTTCTCATCAGAAGCCATAATGGCCAAGAGGCAGTGGTGGGATGACATCCTCAAGTTCTATAAAAACAAAAAACAAAAAACCCTGAACAACTCGTCAACCAAGAATCTTTTTTTTTTTTTTTTTTAAAGAATCTTATATCCTACATAAGATTTGTCTTTGTCCAAGAATAAATACAAAATCAACATATTTTCCAAATAAACAAGAGCAAAGGGAGTTTGTCATTAGCAGACCTATCGTAAGAGAAATGCTAAAGTGAGTCTATCAGGCTGAAATGAAAGAACACTAGATAGTAATTTAAAGCCACAAGAAGAAATAAGTAAATCTGGTAAAAGTAACCATATAGGTACATTTAAAAGACAGTATTATTGTACTTTGGCTCATAACTCATTTTTATCATACATGATTTAAAAGGAAAATGCAGCTGCACGTGGTGGCTCATGCCTGTAATTCCAGTACTTTGGGAGGCCAAGATGGGTGGATCTCCTGAGGTCAGGAGTTCGAGACCAGCCTGGCCAACATGGTGAAACCTCATCTCTACCAAAGACACAAAAATTAGCCGGGCTTGGTGGCGGGCACCTGTAATCTCAGGTACTCAGGAGGCTGAGGCAGGAGAATTGCTTGAACCTGGAAGGCGGAGGTCGCAATGAGCCGAGATCGTGACACTGCACTCCAGCCTGGGCAACAGAGTGAGACTCCGTCTCAAAAAATAAATAAATAAAATAAAAATAAAAGGAAAATGCATAAAACAGTAACTGTAAATCTAAGTAAATGGGAATATAGCCTATAAAGATGTGATTTGTGATAATACAAAATAAAGGGAGGGAAAATACAGATGTAGAGGAGCAATGTGTCCATAAGCTATTGAAACAAATTTACTATTATTCAAACTAGGTTGTTATAAATTTGAGATGTCAGCTGTGATCTAAAACCTAATGAAATAGCTAAAAATTTTACAAAAGAGAAGTCAGAAGGTTCGCCACAAAAAAGTCAACTAAATACAAAAGAAAGAGGCAAAATTGGAGGAATTCAACAAAAAACAAGACATGCAGAAAATACACAGCTAAGGCCGGGCGCAGTGGCTCACACCTGTAATCTCAGCACTTTGGGAGGCCGATGCGGGCGGATCACGAGGTCAGGAGATCGAGACCATCCTGATGAACACGGTGAAACCCCGTTTCTACTAAAAATACAAAAAAATTAGCCAGGCGTGGTGGCAGGCGCCTGTAGTCCCAGTTTCTAGGGAGGCTGAGGCTGGAGAATGGCGTGAACCCAGGAGGTGGTGGAGTTTGCAGTGAGCAGAGATCGTGCCACTGCACTCCAGCCTGGGCGACAGAGCGAGACTCCGTTTCAAAAAAAAAAAAAAAGAAAAGAAAAAAAAAAGAAAATACACAGCTATTTAGCAAAACTCCTTCCTTATCAGTAATTACTTTTAATGTAAAAGATATTTCACGTAACAGTAACTAGAGATAAGTGGCTATTTTATTATTAGATAAAACAGATTTAAAGTCAAAAAGCTAACAAGAGACCACAAAGGACTATACTGATAAAAGGTCAATCTGGCAAGAAAATGTGACTGTAATAAACATATACAAAACAAACAAGAAAGTCCCCAAATCTATGAAGCAAAAAATCAACAGAATTGAAGGGAGAAATAGAGTGCCTTAATAAGAACTGGAGACATCAATAACCCATTTTCTTTTTTCTGTTTAATTTTTTAAAAAGAGACAGAGTCTCACTATGCTTCCAGGCTGGTCTCAAATTCCCAGGCCCAAGCAATTCTCCCGTTCCGGCCTCCCAAAATTGCTGGGATTACAGGTGTGAGCCACCATGCTTGGCCAAGAATAAAATGTTTAGAAATAAATTTAACCAAGGAAGACAAAGACCCGTACCCAGAAAACTACAGAACAGTGCTGGAAAAATAAATAAAATAAAATAAAATAAAAATAAAAAAATTAAAGGCCTAAATAAATGCAAAGACATCCTGTGCTAATAGATTAGAAGACTTAATACTTGTAAGATAGTATCACCCAAGGCAATATACAGATTCAACGCCATTCCTATCAAAGTACAATGGAATTTTTTAGAAATATAGATAAATGCAACCTAAAATTCATAAGAAATATCAAAAGCCAAAACAATCTTGAAAAAGAACAGAAATCAGCCTTCCCAATTCTGAAACTTATTATAAAGTTACAGTAATGACAGAGTTACATGGCATAAGGCCAGACATACAAATTAAATAGGATTGAGAGCCCAGAAGTAAGCCCTTGCATATATGGTCAGCTGATATTTGACAAGGGTGCCAAAACCAAACTTTGGGGAAAGAACAGTCTCTTCAACAAATGGTACTGGAAAAATGGGATATTCACAAACAAAATAATGAATCTGAATGTTTACACCTTATACCACTTGCAGTAATAAATTTACAAGGGATCAAAGATCTTAACTGAAGAGCTAAAACTGTAAGTCATAGAAGGAAATGCAGTAAAATTTTCTTTTTTTTAAGACAGAGTTTTGCTGCTATTGTCCAGGCTGGAGTGCAACGGTGCGATCTCGGCTCACTGCAACCTCCGCTTCCCAGGTTCAAGTGATTCTCCTGCCTCAGCCTCCCGAGTAGCTGGGATTACAGATGCCCGCCACAACACACAGCTAATTTCTTATATTTTTAGTAGACACAGGGTTTCACCATGTTGGTCAGACTGGTCTCAAACTCCTGACCTCAGGTGATCCACCCACCTCGGTCTTCCAAAATGCTGGGATTACAGGCATGAGCCACTGTGCCTGGCCGAAAACACAGTAAAAAATTTTTGGATTTGGCTCCTTAATTATGATAACAAAAGTACTGTATAGATAACAAAAGAAAGAATACACTGGGCTTCACTAAAGTGAAAACTTTCATGCATCAAAGGATACTATCAAGAATGTAAATGATGTACCTGATAAGAGATAAATACCCAAATACAAAAAGAACTCTTACAACTCAATAATAAAAAGACAACCCAATTAATATAAAAGGGCAAAGTCACTGGACATTTCTCCACTTAATTGTATGATTAAAAGTGGTTAAAAACGGCAAATTTTGCTATACATATATTTAACAAAAAAATTGTTTCTGACACAATAACTTACTAGTTTCCATAAAGTTATGTAACTACATTCTGAAAACCTTAAACAAACCAAAAAAACAGACCGGGTTTCCTGTCACCCAGGATAGAATGTAGTAGCTGGATCAGAGCTCACTGCAGCCTTCCACTCCTGGGCTCAAGCAATCCTTCCACCTCAGCCTTCCAAGTAGCTGGGATTACGGGTGAGAGCCACCACACCCGCCATGAAAAACATTATTTGGAACTTCAAATTACATGGTAATTTAAAAATTATGTTTAAAGATACACAAAAATGGAAATGATTTCAGCAAGATGGCAGAACATCTAGAAAATATTTAAGACAAGAATACCATCTTTAATGCACCAGAAGCAGGAGGAGAAGAATTGAGTGATGCCACCACTGGTAAGAGCAACAGTTCAATTTCAGACTGCACCACCCTGATCTCCTGAACTGTCAGAACACCACTTGCATACAATTTCCCTAGACTCGTGGTTCTGAGATGAGAGGAGGGAACTGGAAGTGGAACTCTGAGCTCTCCACAAGTCTGGGAAGCCCACTCCAGTCCTGTCCCATGAGAACCACTGGGAGTGCTAGATGGGCAAAACCACCTGGGATGAACTGGGGACAAAGAGCAGGGCACTGATTGTGCTTGAACTTTGGTGACTACTCAGTGCTCCAGTCAGTGGGGACACCATGTTGAAGCTACTATGGAAAACAGTATGATGGTTCCTCAGGCTGGGTGTGGTGGCTCATGCCTGTAATTCCAGAAGTCTGGGAGGCCAAAGTGGGGGGACTGTTTGAGCCCAGGAGTTCAAGACCAGCCTGGGCAACATAACAAGATCCCATCTCTATAAAGAGAGAGAGAGGAAAAAAAGGTTTCTCAAACAAACAAACAAACAAACAAACAAAAACAGATCTGCCATATCATCCAGCAATCCCACTGCTGGATATATATCCAAAATAAAGGCATTTGGTACATCTGGGCCGGGCATGGTGGCTCATGCCTGTAATCCCAGCGCTTTGGGAGGCTGAGGCAGGAGGGTCACTTGAGTCCAGGAATTTGAGACCGGCCTGGGCAACACAGTGAGACCCCATCTCTACAAAAAAACATAAAAATTAGCCGGGCATGGTGGCACATGTAGTCTCAGCTACTTGGGAAGCTGAGGTGGAAGATTGCTTTAGCCCAGGAGGTCAGG
Source organism: Rhinopithecus roxellana (assembly GCF_007565055.1). NCBI lineage: Eukaryota > Metazoa > Chordata > Mammalia > Primates > Cercopithecidae > Rhinopithecus > Rhinopithecus roxellana. The sequence continues at coordinate 143,168,074 of NC_044550.1, forward strand.
GTACAATAAGCCCTGATCACACCACTGCACTTCAGCCTGGGGGTAGAATAAGAACTTGTATCATTAAAAACATAAAATAAAATAAAAATGAAGAATCTTATACAGGCAGAGAGTAGAAGGGTGGTTACCAGAGGCTGTCAAGCGTAGAAGGGAAAGGGGAATAAAGAGAGACTGGGTGCCAGGTGCAGTGGCTCATGTCTGTAATTCCAGCACTTGGGGAGGCTGAGGCAGGCGGATCATGAGGTCAGGAGACTAGCCTGGCCAACATGGTAAAACCCCATCTCTAACAAAAATACAAAAAAAGAATTAGCCAGGAGTGGTGGCAAGCACCTGTAGTCCCAGCTACTCAGGAGTCTTGAGATGGGAGAATCACTTGAACCAGGGAGGCAGATGTTGCAGTGAGCCAAGATCGTGCCACTGCACTCCAGCCTGTGTGACAGAGCAAGACTCTATCTCGGGGAAAAAAAAAGAGACTAGTTAATGGGTACAAAAATACACTTCGATACAAGGAATAAGTTCTGACATTTGATACCACGGTAGGGTGACTATAGTTAACAATAACTTACTTGTATTTTAACAATTTTATTGTTACTATTATTTTTTAGAGACAGGGTCTCACTCTATCACCCAGGCTGGGGTGCAGTGGCTTGATCATAGCTCTTGCAGCTCCGACTGCCTGGGATGAAGAGGGGATGGATATCCTAATTATTCTGATTTTCTCATTACACACTATATGCATGTACCAAAATATTATGTGTACTTCATAAATGTGTACAATTATTATGTATCAAAAAATTTTTTAAAGATACTCGAAGCTGTTGCATGCTAGACAGAACAAAGAATAAAAAATATGCTCCACTGTTTTCAGTTCCAACTCCAATTATTTCACACACTTCAGTACTCTTCCCATATTCAAACCCTCTCAAAATAAATAGTAAAAATCAAATATAATATCTAAGATAACCAAACTAACCTATTTCAAAGACTTAGATAGCTTGACTAGCTGCAAACAAACAGAAAATGAACAACCAAAACCTGGCAGATGGGAACATTTTTGAAAGATGAAACTGGCAATTTATAATAAATGAATAAAACCATAAGGAGATTCTAATTCTAATGGAAATATAAACATAGTAATACATAATTTACCATTTATTGAAAACTAAACATAATTTTTAGAGTTCTCGAAAAACAAGACTTACTCTTTGATATCACGAAGCTGATCAACATCTTGTGATCTTGTGAAATCTGGATCATGGGCCAGAAGGTGAATCATGTATGGAACTACATATTCAGGCAACAGTGATAATAATTTCTCTGAAGTAAAAACATTATTAAAAACAATCTTTATAAAATGCCTTAGTGGACTGAGTTCTAACCACTTAAGTTTCCATTTTTTCCCTCAGTTATTTCTGTTTTTTTTTTGTTGTTTTTTGTTTTTTGTTTTTTTGAGGCGGAGTCTTGCTCTGTCGCACAGGCTGGAGTGCAGTGGCCGGATCTCAGCTCACTGCAAGCTCCGCCTCCCGGGTTTACGCCATTCTCCTGCCTCAGCCTCCCGAGTAGCTGGGACTACAGGCGCCCGCCACCTCGCCCGGCTAGTTTTTTGTATTTTTTAGTAGAGACGGGGTTTCACCATGTTAGCCAGGATGGTCTCGATCTCCTGACCTCGTGATCCACCCATCTCGGCCTCCCAAAGTGCTGGGATTACAGGCTTGAGCCACCGCGCCCGGCCCCCTCAGTTATTTCTAAATTAGACGCAACATGGTACCTGGATACTAAAATACTTTACACTTCACTTTTTAATTTCTTTTTCTGGTACCTGGTATGGAGTTATATTTCACTTTTGAAAGATATTAAAGTCAAAGTTATCAGATATTAAACCCATTAAACAACAGGTCCCTGGCAAAGCTAGGAAAAAATTATTTAGTCTGACATCTGAGCAATATGTTCAAATTAAACCACACTCCTGATCCTGTAGGAAAAATGCAGTTTGCCAGGAGTTAATGCAGCATAAACAGGACTGAGGAGTTCAGTTTTTAAGTACATAACTACAATGACAGTATTCTATAAAACTCCCAGTTTTATTATAAACTATAATAGAAACACATGACAAGAAAAAAACCTAAAAATTGATACACTGACAAAATATATTTGCGCACAGAGAACTTTGAGTTACTTACCAGTAGCCATAGGGTTCTGTTTAATGTATTCCCTGCGTATACTGATATTTTTCAGTAAACACTGTCGTGCGTGTGCTCTTCTCTCCTTCACAGGATCTTTGGCACACAAGGCAAAGATCGCCATATACTCCAATGGAAGCAGTAACTTCACAAGTGCCTTATGTAGCTTCTGAGCAAATATCTGCCTTACTTGGTAACATTCATCCTACAGCAGCACAGAAAAACTTAAATTGGCAACCATTTATTAAACAAAGACCCAGCAGTTTAAGTATTCTTAATGTTTTCTTCAATTAAAAAAAGATAATTATATGGGGGAATAAATAATGTAATAATTGGAAGACAGTTAAACAGGTAATAATAGCAGTACCTTTTGTGCATATATTCACATAATAAATGGATTTGTATCCATAGAAAAGTAATGTATTCAACTTTGAAGACAAGTAATTGACAAAAATAAGATTGTTACTTACATTAATAACAAGTGCACAGAGCTGAAACTGTTCTGGGGTAATAATTTCATGGTAACAAGGTTCCTGAGCAAGCTTCATTATGGCACTACCAGCAGCTAATCGCAAGCGAGACATATCAGATTTACTATAAACAAACAAAAAAGAAATAAACATTTCCTATAACCATTATCATTCATAAAAATGCTTTCGTCCCTTTTTGAACGTAGGGTCCTTAGAGGATAATTTATGCTTAAAATGACGTACAAATATGGGAAAGCTACTTTGAGTCCATGAACTTAACACAAGGGATTGTGACTTTCACAATCAAATCAAATCATTGTGACTTTCTGATTACAAATTTACCTGCCTTCATTTCTAGTCCAGCTCTAAGTTAGATACTTTACCACAACCCAACAACTCTGCTTATTCTTGCAACCACAGTAATTGCAAGGTTAGGAAAAACTCTGAGTATCCCTCATTTTAAGAGAAACACATATCGATTGTCGAAAACTTGATTAAAGTGGCTGGGCATGGTGGCTCACACTTGTAATCCCAGCACATTGGGAGGCTGAGGTGGGCGGATCACGAGGTCAAGAGATTGAGACCATCCTGGCCAACATGGTGAAACCCTGTCTCTACTAAAAATACAAAAAAATTAGCTGAGCATGGTGGTGCGCACTTGTACTCCCAGCTACTCAGGAGGCTCAGGCAGGAGAATTGCTTGAACCTGAGAGGCGGAGGTTGCAGTAAGCCAAGGTCACACCACTGCACTCCACCCTGGCGACAGAGTGAGACTCTGTCTCAAAAAAAAAGAAAGAAAGAAAGAAAGAAAACTTGCCGGGCGCGGTGGCTCAAGCCTGTAATCCCAGCACTTTGGGAGGCCGAGATGGGTGGATCACGAGGTCAGGAGATCGAGACCATCCTGGCTAACACCGTGAAACCCCATCTCTACTAAAAAATACAAAAAAACTAGCCGGGCGAGGTGGCGGGAGCCTATAGTCCCAGCTACTCGGGAGGCTGAGGCAGGAGAATGGCATAAACCCGGGAGGCAGAGCTTGCAGTGAGCTGAGATCTGGCCACTGCACTCCAGCCTGGGCGACAGAGCGAGACTCCGTCTCAAAAAAAAAAAAAAAAAAAAGAAAGAAAACTTGATTTAAAAAACCACAAAGAATTAAAAAAAAAAAAAATCACCTATCATAATTTAAAATCTATTTCCTGTATATAAACGTGTAACAGGAATCTAGCTTTATGCCTGCTGAAATGGCAGGGCTGCAGTTAATAGGGAAGAAGTATCAGACAAATACCTAAAGGATATGAAATATAAGAGCCAGTGTCTGTCTTAGTTCCTGGGGCTGACCTCCTTTTGCAGAATACAGTTTTCAAATGGAACCTATGAAGCCTTGGCACTCCCACCCCCACAGTATGAATTTTTATTACTTATGTGGTAAAATGTGGCAATGAATGGGATGGCATGGGAGTCTTTCTACTTCGACTTCTATGTGGAACACAGCATGGCTTTTATATTTATTGTGACCACTTTACGAAATGCAGAAAGCTAGCCGGAACCCACTGGGACTGTTGCTAAGCACACAGAGGAAAAAACCTGGCACTCTTGGACAACAGGATTGTTACAATGAGCACTGGTAACAATGAGGGAGCCTCAAATGGTTTCTATGGCATTCATTCAGGAATCAAACTTAATAGCTATCATGTGAGTGCTTACTCCACGCCAGGCAGGTGTGAAAAACACTTTATAGGCTTTATCTCAATTAATTTTCACTCCATAAGATGAGGAAATTGCGGCTTAGAAAAGGTAATACTGGCCGGGCGCGGTGGCTCAAGCCTGTAATCCCAGCACTTTGGGAGGCCGAGACGGGCGGATCACGAGGTCAGGAGATCGAGACCATCCTGGCTAACACGGTGAAACCCCGTCTCTACTAAAAAAATACAAAAATCTAGCCGGGCGAGGTGGCGGGCGCCTGTAGTCCCAGCTACTCGGGAGGCTGAGGCAGGAGAATGGCGTAAACCCGGGAGGCGGAGCTTGCAGTGAGATCTGGCCACTGCACTCCAGCCCGGGCGACAGAGCGAGACTCCGTCTCAAAAAAAAAAAAAAAAAAAAGAAAAGGTAATACTGTATTATATGATATCCAGTTAGGATCTGTCTAATGGGTATTCATTCCATGGTTAACCATTCCCCTATTTTTTGTGATGGAAAATAACGCTGCAGGAACATGCTTGTGTATATGCTTTCATATGATTCTTTTATACTCATGAATTATGAGTGTAAAAATAAAGAGTCAAGGATAACATTTTTGAGGATCTAGATGCAAAAATGCCAAAGAGTCCTGCCAATTTATACTCATAGGAGTAATGAAGGAACCCATTTCCATGATCAGACTGAGGAATTATTGCTTATGAAATTTTTTTTTCTTTCTGATTTGTAAGGAAAAGAGGTATTGCTTAAGTTCAAATTGTATTGACTGCATTTACTGATGTTAAACTTTTAAAAGTAAACTGATAATGGCTAATCTTTCTCTCCACTGGGGGCCCTGCCTAGGTATCACTAACTTTTAAGAGCTCATTATTATTATGCCTTTGCCATATACTGTACATAATTACCTCCAATTTAAAGCTTTCATTATCCCTAACGCAGTTCTAAACAGTGTTATAAAAGGCTGCCCTTGGCTTATTCTATGATAAAAATAGGGTGTGGTGGTGCACACCTATAGTCCCACTACTCAGGAGTCTGAGGCAGGAGGATTGCTTGAGCCCAGCTAGCCTGGATAACATAGTGAGATTCCATTCCTAATTATAATAATTTTTAAAAAAATTAATAGCATAGCACTATCACATATCTAGCCAAGGCTGGAGTACAATGGCATGATCTCAGCACACTGCAACCTCAACCTCCTGGGTTCAAGCGATTTTCATGCCTCAGTCTCCCTAGTAGCTGGGATTATAGGCATGTGCCACCACACCCGGCTATATTTCTATATTTTTAGTAGAGACAGGGTTTCAACATGACCTCAATTGATCTGCCTGACTTGGCCTACCAAAGTGCTGGCATTACAGGCGTAAGCCACTGTGCTCAGCCTCATAAAGGAATGATTAAACCTCTGTCCTCTAAAACAAATTTTTAAACAGGAATGCATCGTATGTAGAATACTTTAGTTATCTATGTTGGTAATCTTGGCCCCTACTAAATCAAGAATTTGCAAGAAACCAGAATCATGAAAAATCGAGCTTCTATTTTCATCTTAAAATGAGATGGCAATTTTACAGATTAAAAGTGAAAATGTGTAACAATGTAAACAATCTGTGCACATACATGTGTACACACCCGAATTTGTACAAGAAGAAGGCTTAAACTCTCTCGAGTCGCCATTGAAATTTTTATTTATTTATTTATTTTAAGACAGGCTCTCGCTCTGTTGCCCAGGCTGGAGTGTGATGGCGCAATCTCAGCTCACTGCAACCTCTGCCTTCTGGTTTCAAGCAATTCTCCTGCCTCAGCCTCCTTAGTAACTGGGATTACAAGCATGTGCCACCATGCTGGCTAAGTTTTGTTTTTTTTTTTAGTAGAGACGGGGTTTCATCATATTGGCCACGCTGGTCTCGAACTCCTGACCTCGTGATCCGCCCATCTTGGCCTTCCAAAGTGCTGGGATTACAGGCATGGGCCACCGTGCCCAGCTGCCACTGAAATTTTTATTACTTTCATGGGACTTGAGTCACTCCGCTTATTTAATCACTTTAATACAGCAGGCACTTTTCCTACTTATTTTTGCTGCAATGCTTTTCACAGTGTTTTATGGAGTAGAAATTTAACAAATATTTGTTTAATTGAACCAAATGTTGATGCTAACTATAATACAATATAGTGATTATGATTACATATTTACTGGAAAAAGTTCCTCTTCTTTAGGAATGAAGAAAAATATATTGGCACTATTAAAATAACAATACTAACAGACAGACAAGCCCTAAATGAGTACATAAGATTTGACCCTGAAGAACATGATGTAATTACACCATTCAGTATTCATTAGGTAAGTAATTCCTATGGAAATTCTACCAAAATTTCAGCACTAATAAAACTGGAAAGAAAGACAAATCTCACCTGATCCTCTTTTGCTCTGTCAGGTCACCCTCACTAACCAACATCGCTGATAATAACCGAAGGGTTGAATTGGCAGATTTAGACTGGTTGTTTTTCATACCCAACAGCCACCTTACCAGAAGTTTAATTGCCTGTACCTATAAAATATTAACATGCTAAAAAAAGAGAGCAACTTAAAATTCCAATTAAAGGGAAAATTAATTTATATTAATTAATGAGATTATTCATCTCCATCAGCAGACATTTCATTAAATAAATCTATGGGATAATAACAGTAACAATAAGAACTAATACTTACTCTGTGCTTAACCAGTGTCAGATACTTTTCTTAGAGCTGTACATGTATTAACTTACTTAATCTCTCAAAAAACTCTTATGAGGAAGATTTTTTTCCCAACAGATAAGGCAATTGAGACACATTATTATGATAGATAACTTGCTCAAAAGTCTGGTTCCAGAATTTAGGCTTATCCAGAACTTAGACGTTTGTCCAAGATTTTGAAACTATTTGAAAACATATACTTTAAAAACAATTTGAACTATACAGGCCAGGCGTGGTGACTCACGCCTATAATCCCAGCACTTTGGGAGGCCAAGGCAGGCATTTGAGACCAGCCTAGCCAACATGTTGAAACACTGTATATACTAAAAAATCCTGTCTATACTTTAAAAAAAAAAAAAAAAATTAGCCAGGCATGGTGGCATATGCCTGTAGTCCCAGCTACTCAGGAGGCTGAGGCATGAGAATGGCTTGAACCTGGGAGGCAGAGGTTGCAGTGAGCTGAGATTGTGCCACTGCACTCCAGCCTGGGTAACAGAGCACTCTGTTTCATAAAAAACAAAACAAAACAAAACAAACAAACAAAAAAACTGTACTGATTGTAGTGACTGAAAATAACTTTGGAGTTTCATAGTTTTGTGGTATTGAAAAACTACTTTGAAGAAACCATCAAGTCTGATTCAGTCTCATTTAACATTCTGATCCAAAAAAAAAAAGGAACTGCTATAATTATTGGTAGTCATAATTACTTAGAAATGTCTAGTCAAAAGATTGTTACCAATATACGTGAAAGAGCCAGCCGAAAAATCAAGGTATTATTTATTTATTGACAGCCTGGAAAAATGAATTGATAGAATATATGATGACTATGAAGCAACACAAAGTGAAACAGATTATCAAAGAAGATGATACAATCTTATTTTAAATCCCAAATCCCCCACTTTTAAACTGAGCTTTACATTTATTAAATCCCCAAATTTAGTAACAATCATCTGTCTGCTCTGTCGCCCAGGCTGGAGTGTACTGGCATGATCACAACTCACTGTAGCCTTGACCTCCTGGGCTCAAGCGATCCTTCTGCCTCAGCTTTCTCCTTGCGTAGGTGGAACTATAGGCATGCACCACCACACCCGGCCAAATTATTATTATTATTATATTATTATTATTATTATTATTATTATTATTATTTGAGACCGAGTTTCACTGTCGCCCAGGCTGGAGGGCAGTGGCGCAACTTTGACTCACTGCAGCCTCTACCTCCCAGGTTCAAGCGATTGTCCTGCCTCAGCCTCCGAAGTAGCTGGAATTATAGACGTGCAACAACACGCCTGGCTAGTTTTTGTATTTTTAGTAGACAAGGGGTTTCACCATGTTGGCCAGACTGGTCTTGAACTGATCTCAAGCTATCTGCCCGCCTCAGCTTCCCAAAGTGCTGGGATTACAGGCATGAGCCACCATACCTAGTCCAACTAAATTATTTTTAATATTTTGTAGAGACATGGCTTACTATGCTGCCCAGGTTGGTCTTGAACTCCTAGGCTCAAGCGATCCTTATGCCTCTGCCTCCCAAAGTGCTGGGATTATAGGTGTGAAAAAAAACCCAAAGTGTTATTTATTGTATTTATTGACAACCAGGAAAAATGAATTGATAGAATATATGATGACTATGAAGCAACACAAAGTGAAACAGATTATCAAAGATGATACAATCTTATTTTAAATCCCAAATCTGCCACAGTGACCAGCTTGACAATTATCTATCTTTGCCAAGTTAATATTCATATGCTTGTAGATAGTGGTGGTGAGGCTGGATTTAAGATGCCTCTGAAGGCCGGGCGCAGTGGCTCAAGCCTGTAATTCCAGCACTTTGGGAGGCCGAGACGGGCGGATCACAAGGTCAGGAGATCGAGACCATCCTGGCTAATACGGTGAAACCCCGTCTCTACTAAAGAATACAAAAAACTAGCCGGGCGACGAGGCGGGCGCCTGTAGTCCCAGCTACTTGGGAGGCGGAGGCAGGAGAATGGCGTGAACCTGGGAGGCGGATGGCGTGAACCTGGGAGGCGGAGCTTGCAGTGAGCTGAGATCCGGCCACCACACTCCAGCCTGGGCGACAGAGCCAGACTCCGTCTCGAGAAAAAAAAAAAAAAAAAAAAAAAAAGATGCCTCTGAGCACCGTCATTCTATAAACAACCTCTCTAAAAAACAGCCTCACTGAGATTGCTTTAGCAGGCAGAAGACACTGACATATAATAAACAATGACAACTACAATGTCTTCAAGAAATAATTTTTTTTTTTTTTTTTTTGAGGAGTCTCGCTCTGTCACCCAGGCTGGAGTGCAGTGGCCAGATCTCAGCTCACTGCAAACTCCGCCTCCCGGGTTTACGCCATTCTCCTGCCTCAGCCTCCCGAGTAGCTGGGACTACAGGCGCCCGCCACCTCGCCCGGCTATTTTTTTTTTTTTTTTTTTTTTTTTTTTTTGAGACGGAGTCTCGCTCTGTCTCCCGGGCTGAGTGCAGTGGCCGGATCTCAGCTCACTGCAAGCTCCGCCTCCCGGGTTTACGCCATTCTCCTGCCTCAGCCTCCCGAGTAGCTGGGACTACAGGCGCCCGCCACCTCGCCCGGCTAGTTTTTTGTATTTTTTAGTAGAGACGGGGTTTCACCGGGTTAGCCAGGATGGTCTTGATCTCCTGACCTCGTGATCCGCCCGTCTCGGCCTCCCAAAGTGCTGGGATTACAGGCTTGAGCCACCGCGACCTGCCAAGAAATAATTTTTTGCAAAGAATTTAAAAATAAATTTTAAAATAAAGCACCTCCTTAAGAAAAGCTTGTTGAATAAAAAAGGCTCTCAGCTAGGCACGATGGCTCAAGCTCATGGGGGTTGAAGTGGGAGGATCAGCTGAGCCCAGGAGTTCAAGACCAAACTGAGCAACACAACAAGATCCCATCTCTGTTTATTAAATGTTTAAAAGGTGAGGAAGATACTTTGGGAGGCTGAGATGGGCGGATCACGAGGTCAGGACATCGAGACCACCCTGGCTAACACGGTGAAACCTCGTCTCTACTAAAAAAATATAAAAATTAGCCGGGCGCAGTGGCAGGCACCTGTAGTCCCAGCTATACGGGAGGCTGAGGCAGGAGAATGGCTTGAACCTGGGAGGCGGAGCTTGCAGTGAGTGGAGATCGCTCCACTGCACTCCAGCCTGGGCAACAGAGCGAGACTCCATCAAAAAAAAAAAAAAAAAAAAAAAGTGAGGAAGATAACTACGAATATTCCTTTTTTAAACATGAAGATTATCAAGGCCTAAACAAATTTACCTTTGCTAGTACTTCAGGGGAAACCTCTTCATCTGGAGACCACAGTTTTCCATTCTTTTCACCTGTTGACTATAGACAATTGAATAAATTTAGCTATTAGCATGAAGAAAAAAATTTAACTTTTTGCTGATTAAGTTTTTCATGTTGATCAACACAGCCTCTGAGAAACCGATGGGAACATCACCAACCAGAGCTTGTAAAAGGACAAAGTTAGAAGACTCATACTTCTCAGTTTTTAAACTTACTATAAAACCTACAGTAATCAAAACAGTGTGGCTGGTACTGGCAAGGACAGACATACAGCTCAATGGAATAAAGAACCCAGAAAATCCTTGCATATATGGTAATTCCTTTTTGACAAGGGTGCCAAGACCACCTTTAGGGAAAGAACAGTCTCTTCAACAAACGGTGCTAGAAAAACTGGATATTCAGCCAGGTGCAGAGGGTCAGTGCCTGTAATCCCAGCACTATATGGGGGGCTGAGGCAGGTGGATCACTTGAGGTCAGGAGTTTGAGACCAGCCTGCCCAACATGGCAAAACCCCGCCTCCACTAAAAATACAAAAAATTAGCTGGGCATGGTGGTGCATGCCTTTAGTCTCAGCTATCCAGGAGGCTGAGGTTGGAGAACTGCTTGAACCTAAGAGACAGAGGTTGCAGTGAGCTGAGATTGCACCACCTCACTCCAGACTGGGCTGCAGAGTGAGACTCCGTCTCAAAAACACAAAAACAAAACAAAAAAAACCCTGGATATCCACAAGAAACAAACACACAAACAAAAAACGAAACTAGATTGTTAATATATATAAGAATTAACTCAGAATGAATCAAATATCTCAATTTAATAGCTAAAACCATAAAACTCTGAAAAGATGACATAGGGAGAAATCTTCATGATCTTGGATCTGGTAAATATTTGACAACGGTTTAATACACAGAAAATGTAAACAACTCTTAAAACTCAACAAGAAGCAACCCAACTAAAAGAGGGTGAAGGCAGCATGGGCAACATGGCGAAACCCTGTCTCCATAAAAAAATACAGAAATTAGCCAGGCATGGTGGCATGTGCTGGTAGACCCAGCTTCTCAGGAGGCTGAGGCAGGAGGTATTGCTTGAGCCTGCGAGGCAGAGGTTGCGGTGAGCCAAGGTTGCACTAGTGCACTCCAGCCTGGGTGACAGAGTGAGACCATGTCTCAAAAACAAAACAAAACAAAAAAAAAGAAGAGTGGGGTAGGTGAAGGAATTTAATAGCTCTCCAAAGAAGATATACAGGGCAGTCAATAAGCACAGAAAAAATATCCTTGACATCATTATTTATTAGGAAAATGCAAATCAAAACCACAATGAGATACCACTTCTTATGCACTACTATGGCTATTGCTTTTTTTTTTTTTTTTTTTTTTTTGAGATGGAGCCTTGCTCTGTCGCCCAGGCTGGAGTGCAGTGGCACGATCTAGGCTCACTGCAAGCTCTGCCTCCCGATTTACGCCATTCTCCTGCCTCAGCCTCCCGAGTAGCTTGGACTACAGGCACCCACCACCACGCTCAGCTAATTTTTTGTATTTTTAGTAGAGATGGGGTTTCACCATGTTACTGAGGATGGCCTTGATCTCCTAACCTCTTAATCCTCCCGCCTCGGCCTCCCAAAGTGCTGGGATTACAGGTGTGAGCCACTGCGCCCGGCCGGCTATTGCTTTTTTAAAAAGGAAAATAAAAAAAAAAAAAAAAAGGAAAATGCCATGTAACCCAACAATGTTATTCCTAGATACATACCCAAGAAATGGGAGAACAGGAACATAAACGTTTACATTGGCATTATTCACAATAGCCAACACGTAGAAGCAACCCAAGTATCCATCAATCGACAAACAAAATGTGGGATATATACAAACAAAAATATACATATAATAGAACACTATTTAGCCACAAAAGGAACAACACTCTGATACATATTACAACATGGAAGAGCCCTGAGGACATGCTAAGTGAAATACAACAGACATAAAAGGACAAATATCATATAAGAGATACCTAGAACAGGTAGTCATAGAGTCAGAAGGTAGAACAGAGGGCAATGGAGAGTTGTTGCTTAATGGGTACAGAGTTTGTTTGGGGTGATGAAAAAATTCTGGAGCTGGATGGGATGGTGATGATTAGATAACAATGTGGCTATTATGTTAACACTTAAAAATGGCAAATTTGATATTATGTATAGTTTATTACAACAAAAAAGACTATCTGAAAACACAATCTATCAACAATCATCATTTAAGAGGTATCTTAAATTTCACATTTGTTGACAACCACATCTACCAAAAGTAAAAACAGCAGCAAGGATATGTGGTGTGGGAAATGAGACTTAGGCCATGTTCTTCTCTTCTTGTCTGCTGCATTCAAAAGTGGGAGGTGGTACAAATACAGAAAGTACACTAGCTGGTGTCTTTAAGTTCCTTATATTGAGGCCTCAAGACCACCGAACCATGTGAGAGTTAGTAACTTTGGATAAGTTGGATTTGTGACAAACTAGCACTTAATTGAAAGTTATCCATAATGATCCAGCATATCTGTGTCTTTATTCAGTAACAACAGATTTAATTCAGATCCATTTGGTAAAGCAGTGATTCTATTATTTATTTTTTTGAGACAGTCTTGCTCTCGTTGCCTAGACTGGAGTGCAATGGTGCAATCTTGGTCCACTGCAACCTCTGCCTCCTGGGTTCAAGTGATTCTCCTGCCTCAGCCTCCTGAATAGCTGGGATTACAGGAACTCGCCATCACGCCCGGCTACTTTTTTTGTATTTTTAGTAAAGACGGGGTTTCACCATGTTGGCCAGGCTGGTCTTGAAGTCCTGACCTCAGGTGATCCACCCGCCTCAGCCTCCCAAAGTGCTGGGATTACAGGCGTGACCCACCACGCCCTGCCAGTAGTGATTCTTAATTAAGGTGTGTTTCCGAAATCATTTGGGGAGTCTTTTCAATCTATACATTTCAACCTAGACAGAGGTAATAAATCAGAGCACACAGACATCAATAAATCTAGTGCCAAAAGTACAGTGTATTATCTTAAAAATTAGTCAAATTCAAGTCCACTTACTTTTTTTTTTTTTTTTTTTGGAGATAAGAGTTTCCCTCTTGTTGCCCAGGCTGGAGTGCAACTGTGCAATCTTGGCTCACTGCAACCTCTGCCTCCTGGGTTCAAGTGATTCTCCTGCCTCAGCCTCCTGAGTAGCTAGGATTACAGGCGCCCATTACCACGCCTGGCTAATCCACTTAGATTTCTAACAATGTCTGATAAAACAAATTTTAACCCGGCATGGTGGCTCATACCTGTAATCCCAGCACTTTGGGAGGCCAAGGCGGACAGATCACCTGAGGTCAGGAGTTCAGTAAAAGCCTGGCCAACAAGGTGAAACCCCGTCTCTACTTAAAATGCAAATATTAGTCAGGCGTGGTGGCAGGCACCTGTAATCCCAGCTACTTGGGAGGCTGAGGAATGAGAGGAGGCCAAGGTTGCAGCGAGCCACTGCATTCCAGCCTAGGGTACAGAGCGAGACTCTGTCTTCAAAACAAAAAACAAAAATAACCCAATTCTAACATTCCAGAAAATGATAAACTGTCTTTTGAGGGTCAGGAAAATAGCTTTTACTTATATTTATCTTTCATGATTCACCAATCCCATGTTCTAATTTTTGTTTCTTAAGTGTGAAATTCTAGTAGTAATAGCTACCATGAAATAAGGAAGTAGTTTGGAATTTAAATAATAAATAAGTAGAACCAATATAGAATAATTTAAAAGAAAAAGAGAATTACATAGAAACAGAAGTGTTTCTGCGATGAAGATGTAAACAGTCTTAATCTCATGATTCTCAATTTAATTAAATGAGAAACTTACCCTGTCATTCATTAGCAGATCTTTCACAATAAAATTTGCTACTACAGATTTCATTGGGGAAGCAAACTGATCTGGTGCTAACATAGAAATGTGGCCCAATGAAACTAATGGAGTTATAAGTTGTTCTGGCACATCAGCATTCAGACTCCTACTGAGTGGCTATAAAAATAAAACAGACAAAATTACCAATGTGTTTGATAAATATCTAGACACTCTACTGAAATAGTACATTTTCCTGAGTCCTCCTGAATTTATCATGCCCAAACCAATCTTCTCTAATATGATCATAACTAACTTCAACCTAAGACACCTGGTACTTAATTCACCTACTAAAATTTGGCAAGATTGAAAGAATGTAGAAAAAACATAAAAAATAAAACTCAAAAGAAGTTAAAAAATTTTTTTGCTTCATGAAATCAGCATTATTTTTGACTAATTTACAACAATGGATTTGCTATATTGGTGGATTTCTTATCCTGTGGGAATATTTTAAATGACCTTAAATCATACAAAATAAGAGTTCACTGGGTTTTGGTCACACTACCTCCGATTTATGATAATAGGAATACATTTCTAATAGTAAAATAAGGCCAGTCATTGTAAGTAAAGAAAGGGAAACAGGATTGTCAGGTGGGGTTCTTAGGTTCTTAAAACTGGATTGTTCAAAATTATCTACTAATACTTTCTGAGGATAAATGCACCACTGAACCAATAAGGCTAAAATTAAGTAAAATGTTCTAACATAAACACGTAAGGCCAGGTGTGCTGGCTCATGTGTGTAATCCTTGCACTTTGAAAGCATGAAGTGGGTGGATTGCTTCAGTCCAGGAGTTTGAGACCAGGCTGGGCAACATGGCAAAACCCCATCTCTATAAAAAATCCAAAAATAGCTGGGCATGGTGGCAGTGCCTGTACTCTCAGCTACTTGGGAGGCTGAGGCAGGAGGAATGCTTGAAACTAGGAGTTCGGGGCTGCAGTGAGCAGAGATTGCATCACTGTACTCCAGCACTGGTGAGAAAGTGAAATCTTATCTCAAAAACAAACTAAAAAACAAACAAAAACGACAAAACCCTTCAATATGAGGTATTTGAACATATAATCTGATCCACAGACCGGGAATGCAGTACCATATAAAATAGACAGAATCCTTGCTCACAAGGAATTTATATTCTAGGGTAGGACTTCATATAAACAGCTTTAAAAAATCTAGCTTCCATCTTCATCAAACTATAGAGCTTAAAAAATAAAGACCAATATAAACACAACCTATATATTAGATATACCTCAAAAATCTGTGCAAGCTGGACTTCTTTATTTGTGAATATGGCGTGTATACAGTGCACAGCCTGTTTTGCTTGGTGTGGAGTGCCCCTCTTTGCTTTTTGATGTAAAATGGGAATTAAGGTCCTGCAAAAAATAATATAGTTTTTTTTTTTTTTCTTAAACCCATAAACCAACAATTATTCCTTTGGTTGACTTCCACGTCCCCTATATGGATGGATGCTGGTAGAGAAGGCTCTCTTAAAAATTATCTGATCTAAAGAAACTTGTAAAAAAGCTCCCTCTCTGCCCCCAAGTATAAACCAAGAAATACAATGCCTCAAGAAAAAGCCTACTTCAGGAGACAATTTTCATTTTAAAGCTACCTGACAAATATGCAAAATAACAAGTAACCCTTAATTCATAATCTAAAGCTTATCCCATGACATATTTTTATATTTACCTTCTAAGTAGGAGATTGCTAATTTTTCAATTCCCTTTTATAATCCCCTTATTTCAAAGTAGCTACGGAAAGAGAGTGGCAAAAGGCCAAGTTGTATTAAGCAGCTGAAATAATACTAGTGAAAGAAAGTATGCAAAGATACAGCTACATATATATCACTAGGATGGCAATATAAATATCTAACTATTATGTGCCAGGCACCATTCTAGGTATTTCCGCATGTATTAATTCAACTAATGTTCACATCCACCCAAAGACGACTATTATAATCATTACACAGATGAGAAAATTAAAGCACAAAGATGTTATTTAAGCCTCCTAAGATGACAAAGTTAGGAAACTGGGAGTTGAGATTTGAAAATTAGCACCTCTTTCAAAATCCATACACTTACCCTCTACACTGACAATGAAAAGTAAACTAAAACAGTCTTCGTTTAGGACGAGATGGAAAAACATATAACATTCTCCAAAAATTAAATGTTGATGACATGAAAAAACATTAGGTAGAATGAAGAAAACAGTGTGCATATATGAACTTATAAAAAATAGACAAACACATCTAATAGATGAACATTCGTAGAAAGTATACATATCAAATGTTAATGGTGACTATTTCGTTACATTTTTTCTAGTTTCAGTTTGCTACAATGAACATTAAGTATTTTTATAATCAGAAGAAAATTGATAAAGCGAAACAAGTATTTAAGGAAAGATATTTGTCATATATTTAATGTTATTAGAGAAGAGCCTGTTCCATAGATTACAAAGTTAGTGGTATCAAATGCAAGGGTGACAATGCCCTCTTATGATAATGGGAAGCTAGATATGAAAAGCTATACTGCAGGCTCCAGGCCATGTACCTTAACCAAAAATGGGAACATATGCTAGCTGGTATAAGTCTGATGTGACATTTACAAATATGCCTGAAGTCTGTCTCTGCAGGCTTTGGAATTATGAGATAGGGATGTCCATGCCCAAACAGACTTCCGTGACTGAGTCTTGACCACACTTCTACATGGAAGATGTCTTTCCTCTCTCCTATCTGTTTAGTCTTTCACCATTCCATTTACCAGACTATGATCTCTTATAAAATAACACTGGTGAATGACAAAGGAAGACAGTTTCAACCAAACTGTTGTTAAGTGTATTATTATTATTAGACAAATAAAATAATACAGAAAGTCAACTTTAAACTTTCTTCTTGGCCGGGCGCGGTGGCTCAAGCCTGTAATCCCAGCACTTTGGGAGGCCGAGGCGGGTGGATCACGAAGTCAGGAGATCGAGACCCTCCTGGCTAACACGGTGAAACCCGTCTCTACTAAAAATACAAAAAACTAGCCGGGCGCGGTGGCAGGCACCTGTAGTCCCAGCTACTCGGAGGCTGAGGCGGGAGAATGGCGGGAACCTGGGAGGCGGAGCTTGCAGTGAGCCGAGATCTTGCCACCGCACTCCAGCCTGGGCGACACAGCGAGACTCCATCTCAAAAAAAAAAAAAAACTTTCTTTTTGTTTTTTTATAGAGCAGTATAATCCAGTGATGCCATCAGAGATGTTATTGAGGTCTTTAGTGTTGTGCTTTTCTTCTTTCCAGTGATTATCTCCTTTCTCCTCCATTAGTCTTATGAATGAGGTATTTTATTCCTCACGTCCAAAGTTACCTCTTCTACCTATACCCATTTTCAATTGCTTCCTTTAGGGTAGAATTTCTCTAAGAATAGATCCTTTGCCTTAAAAAAATGTATAGGATTTCCTCCCTTGAAAAACTTATCAAAATCTATCCTACTGTGTCAATGATCTTTTTTTAATAATGTATACATATAAAGTTTATTATTTCTAGTCTACAAACTCCTCGAGGGCAGGGACTGATTGTGGTAACTTTTTTTATTAGCCAGACAATGCTGAGAATGAAGAGAATGTACAATGAACACTGAATTTTTCACAAGTTAAACTATAAGCTCACAAATTTAATAAAAACTTCAGGAGACTGCTTGTTCTATGATTACCACAAGAGGAAAATGGTATGTAGTTCAATATACCTTGAACTACTTGCAAATACATATGATTCAACAGCCATTTGCAACGTATTTTTTCCTCCAGAAGATGTCTTCTGCATATTTTAAGTCTAAATATAACATCTCAACACAAGTTTCACCTTAACATTTTTAAGATGCCAAAGTGAACTATTGGCCCCATTTTTTGGTAGGATAGCAGTGTGACAGTTATTGAATTTACAACACATTTACAGAAAAAAGATGAATATACATGGATTAGAAAGATATTAATCATAAAACACTAAATTCTGTGATAACCTTTGATTCTTAATATCTTAAAATAATTTTGTTATAAACAAACATGTAGTTTCAGTTTACTCTGCTGCCTACATTCTAATGGTGGGAGAGGGGTGTAAGGCAAGGGAAAGACAAAACAGAGGAGGACACAGAAAAGTAGCTTTTAAATCAAAATTGTCTTTCCTCCCTCCTATCTTCTTATACAAAAGGAAAACAATGATTTTATGGTTCCCACACTTAGAAACTTTTGTATTTACCATGGGAGAAAAAATGTACTCACGATCGTATCTGGGGAAGGTCTGTTTCTATTTTGTGACCTGTATTTCTAAAAATTTGAATAGCAGCTTCTGCCACCTTGTCATCTTCCATTCTTAGGCACTGTAACAAGGACTCATATGTCTCTGCAGAGTGGAACGAGGTAGGATGTGTGAAAGACAGAACCTGAAAAAATAGATACAGCTTTAGAAGTACAGACAATTGTTTTAATCCATTAAAAAAGAAATACTTCCCGCAATAAATAAATAAATAAATAAATTCTGGGGGTAAATATGCTAGCTACACAGAATAGAGATACATCTCCTAGCCACCCTTGCAGTTAGTTATGGCTAATTAGACATTATCAGAAATACTGTGTGGTGTGGTAGCTCCCAGTTATCCCTTCACACAACTGACAGACAGCCTTTGTCCTATTTTCTTCTTCACCTCTTAGTCTACTCTGCTACTTAGAACACAAAACTCCTTTTTTATGGAATGTGATTTACAATATTAATAACTACTATCAGTTTATAAATATATTGTATGTAGATGAAGGAATGCTTACTTGAAATAAAACCTCCATACGTAATGACTCAATCTTTGTGTAATGTAAACAAAATGCTAACTCAGAGCTTTCTTTGACTGGCAAAAAGATAATCTATGAGAAATTTTTTTTTCTTTTTTTTTTGCAACAGGATTTCACTCTGTCACCTAGGCTAGAGTGCGGTGGAACGTCACAGCTCACTGTGGTCTCAATCTCCCACCTCGGCCTCCTGAGCTGAGACTACAGGTGCACCAGCCCAGCTAAAAAAATTTTTTTTTTTTTTTTTTGAGACAGAGTCTTGCTCTGTCGCCCAGGCTAGAGTGCAGTGGCCGGATCTCGGCTCACTGCAAGCCCTGCCTCCTGGTTTCACGCCCTTCTCCTGCCTCAGCCTCCTGAGTAGATGGGACTACAGGCGCCCGCCACCACGCCCGGCTAATTTTTTGTATTTTTAATAGAGACGGGGTTTCACCGTGTTTGCCAGGATGGTCTCGATCTCCTGACCCCGTGATCTGCCCGCCTCAGCCTCCCAAAGTGCTGGGATTACAGGCGTGAGCCACTGCGCCCGGCGGTTTTTTTTTTTTTTGTAGAGATGAGGTCTAGCTATGTTGCCCAGGCTGGTCTCCAACTCCTGTGCTCAAGAGATCCTCCTGCCTCGGCTGGGATTACAGGCATAAACCACTGTACCAAGCCAAGAAAATATTTCAAGTGAAATCACTCATCATAATTATCAACAAAGAAGCCACTACTGTGAACTTTTAATTATGGTTACAATATATAATTATTCCCTTATTATGACATGAGCACGAGCCTGTTCTTAAATAATTTTTAGCAAGTTAGATACACGTCTAAAGAGTTAACCTTCCATAAAGTAGAAACAATTCAGTTAGTGTAGTATCAACATTAGGGATGCAAATAGAGAAGCAGGGAGAAAGGGGAATGAGCAGGTGGTCTTCATTAATTTTTCAATAAGCACTTATTTAATGGTCATTAAGTGCTACTGTCTCATTTGGCAAGGTTTGTAGTGATAATATTTACTTATGTGGTTTTAATTATTTATAGAAAACTGGAGAATTAAATTAGAAAAATGTAATAAAAACCAATCTATTAAAAAATGTTACCTTAAAGGTGGTTTCACTTTTAAGAGAACTTAAAAATACAACTCAATTACTAAAAACATAATTAAAATCTTATTCACAAGGCATCATATCAATTCTATCAATGAAAATTTTTTTTTCTTTTGAGACAGTGTCTCACTCTGATGCCAAGCTGGAGTGCAGTGGCACGATCTCGGCACACTGCAACCTCCATCTCCCGGGTTCAAGCGATTTTCCTGCCTCAGCCTCCGAAGTAGCTGTGACTACAGGCTTGTGCCACCATGTCCAGCTAATTTTTGTACTTTTAGTAGAGACAGGGTTTCCCCATGTTGGCCAGGATGGTCTTGACGTTGTGATCTGTCCGCCTCGGCCTCCCAAAGTGCTGGGATTACAGGCATTGAGCCCAGCTCAATGAAACTACATTTAAGAACCTCGGAATAGGCCGGGCGCGGTGGCTCAAGCCTGTAATCCCAGCACTTTGGGAGGCCGAGACGGGCGGATCACGAGGTCAGGAGATCGAGACCATCCTGGCTAACATGGTGAAACCCCGTCTCTACTAAAATACAAAAAAAAAAAAAAAAAAAAAAAAACGAGCCGGGCGAGGTGGCGGGCGCCTGTAGTCCCAGCTACTCGGGAGGCTGAGGCAGGAGAATGGCGTAAACCTGGGAGGCGCAGCTTGCAGTGAGCCGAGATCCGGCCACTGCACTCCAGCCTGGGCAACAGAGCGAGACTCCGTCTCAAAAAAAAAAAAAAAGAACCTCGGAATATGAGCCCATAATTCTTTTTCTATGTAACATCCATTGCACTGGTTTGTCTCTTCTCCTGTAAGTTACAGTGGTATCATGTCTCTTTGCTTTCAATTTCTTCCCTTCTTTTACTCAATCCAATGAAAGTTCTATCAAGGGCTGCAGCTGGTTGTGAGCCAGGTTAAAAGCTCGTGACAGTACCTTTCTTACCCAGTGGCATTCGACAATCTGGAACCAACCTTGTCTCCCATTATTCCTCAAAACACCCCTTTTTTCTAGTCATGCCAGTCTCCCAAAAAACCCACAAATATACCAAGAAATATTCCCTTTAATGATGATATTCCCTCCCCTAGATTTAGTCACATACCCTGTCCACTAAGTCTTAAGTCACACCTTGCTATTACTAAGAATAGATTGTACAGTAATCACTACCAACCATAGAAGGCATGAAAATGATAAACAGTGAAACAAATATTAATTTATAATGTAAAATAATTACATTATTATATTATAACATAAAAATATTACTTTTACATAATCTGATTTCCAACACAGGTTTTAAATCTTTCAAATAGTTTCCTATGAAATAAGCCTGACTCTTGCATATCCTGAAGGGAAGGCAAATTATGACCCCACGGAAATACATGGCAACAAAACTGTTTCAAAAATACCTTAAGAAGTTCAAGTCCTGAACGGATAGCTGTATCTGGACTTACACCCTCCTCTTCATCATCTGCTGTCCCCTCTATTGACTTATTCATCAATTTCACTAGTGCACTATAAAAAGAAGAAAATATAAATCAGTAACCACTAGAGTAGTAACTATATCCTAATCACACTGTGACAGAACATATATAGAGCCTTAAAATATTAAATTCAAAGGAGTTTCTGTGAGGGAAAAAAGTTCAACCTTGTCATCTACTTGATAACTAAACTTCTACTTAGTTTATCCCCCTAAAAACCTTAATGTATTAAGAGTAACTCTTCTAAAAAATAACAAAACTAAAATTAAATGACACAACACACTGGTAATATATTCACGTAAGTAATTTAATATTCATTTCCATATATACACAGATCATTTTCAGTTTTAAGAAAAACAATAATATAGTAGTTAAGTGGGCAATGACAACTGACTCAAAAAAATACAAATAATAAACATATACATGGACAAATGAATTAATTGCTGGTAATTTACTGAATCAGTAACTTTATTTCTATGAACTTACAGCAAAGAAGCAAGTCATCAGAAGCATCATGCTATATTTATAAAGATTCATTAATTAGAAACAATTTAATTGTCAAAAATTAAGGAATTAGTTTTTTCAAAATACCACCAGGAAATAGAATATTATCTGGTCAATAAAAATCAGATGTAGCAACATGGTGCTATTTTAAGTAAAAACAAATGTGATTTCTGGTTTTGAGATCAGTAAACTGAAGAAGATATTACCCTATTATGAGAACATTCAATTATTATTACAAATGTGCAAAACAAGATTTTGGTTAATTTTTTTTCCTTTGGTGTTATGTATATGTCAAATTATTCATTTTAAAAATGTAAGTACCAAATATGTATAGCATACAGATGAAATTCTTTTCACTTATAAAAAATTAACAAAAACTATAACTATTCATGGGGTACAGAGTGATGTTTCCAGACATATAATGCATGGTGATAAGATCAGGATAATTTGCATATCCATTATCTTAAACACTTATTTCTTTGTGTTGGGAACATTCAATATTGTCCTAGCTATCTGAAACTATGTTATTATTAACTATAGTCATCCTACTATGCTATGGAACACTAGAATTCATCCACCCATCTAGCTGTAATTTTATATCCTTTTCTGTAATTTTGTATCTCTCCCTAATCTTCCCTTCCCACTACCTTTTCCAGCCTTTTGTTTCCTGTTCTATTTTTTGCTTCTGAGAGATCTACTTTTTTTTTTAGCTTCCACCTACCAGTGAGAACATGTGGTATTTAACTTCCTGGTCCTGGCTCATTTCACTTAACATAATGTCCTCCAATGCCATCCATATTGCTGCGAATGACAGCATTTCATTCTTTCTTTATGGCCGAATAGTATTCCATTTATCTATGTACCATATTTTCTTTACCCATTCATTCCTCGGTGGACAAATCTTGGCTATTGTCAATAATGCTGCAATAATAATGGGTGTACGGATATCCCTTTGATAAACTTATTTTATTTATTTTGGATGTATACCTAGTAGTGGGATTGCTGGACCATATGGTAGTTGTATTTCTTAGTCTTTTTGAGGACCCTCCACTGTTCTCCATAATGGCTGTTTAAACTAAGTTTAGCACTTCCTTTCCTTTCTCCTCTTATATCACAACAAATATTTTAAAATTCATTATGTTCAGTTAATCTGATAACATTAAAAAAACCAAATTGGTGTATATGTGTATAAACATTAACTTAAAGTATAATACACCACACAATTCACTGAATTAAAATGTACAACTCAATGGTTTTTACTATATTCACAGGGATGTACTCCCTAATTACAGAACATCCCATCACTATCCTAAGTCAAACCCCTTACCTGTCAGCAGGAACTCATTCACCATTAGTCCCTCCAGCCCTAGGCATTTACCAATCTATTTTCTCCCCTATACACTTGCCTATTCTGAACATTTCATATTAATGAAATCATACAATTTGATAGGGTTTGGCTGTGTCCCCACTCAAATCTCACTTTTAACTGTAATAAGCCCCACATGCCAAGGGCGGGGCCAGATAATTGAACATGGGGGCAGTTTCCTCTATATTGTTCTTGTGGTACTGAATAAATCTCAGGAGATCTGATGGTTTTATAAAGGGGAGTTCCCCTGCACATACTCTCTTGCCTGTCACCATATAAGACATCCCTTTGCTCTTGGTTCATCTTCCGTCATGATTGTGAGGCCTCCCCAACCATGTGGAACTGCAAGTTCATTAAAACCTCTTTCCTTTATAAATTACCCAGTCTCGGGTATGGCTTTACCAGCAGCATGAGAACAGACTAACAAACAACTGTTATCCTTTGTGACTGACTTCTCTCAATTAGCATAATGTTCTCGACATTCATCCACACTGTAGCATGAATCAGTGTAGCATCATTTAAATAAATTTCCAAATAATATTCCAGTATATGGAATTAAGATTTTTTTTTCCCCTTGAGACAGAGTCTTGCTCTGTTGCCCAGGCTAAAGTGCAGTGGCATGATCTCGGCTCACTGCAACCTCTGCCTCCCGGGTTCAAGTGATTCTCCTGCCTCAGCCTCCTGAGTAGCTGGGATTACAGGTGCCCACCACCACACCCAGCTAATTTTTGTACCTTTAGTAGAGACGGGGTTTGGCCAAGTTGGCCAGCCTGGTCTTGAACTCCTGACCTCAGGTGACTCGCCTGCTTTGGCCTCCCGAAGTTCTGGGATTACAGACATGAGCCCCTGAGCCCAGCCAGGAAAATTTATTTATCTGTTCATCAGCTGATGGATATTTAGGTTAATTCCATTTTTTTGGGGATATTATGAATAATGTTGCTACAAACATTTATGTACAGGTTTTGCATAAACATGTTTTTATTTTTCTTGAGTATACACTTGAGTGGAACTACTAGATCATATGGTTAACTCCATGTTTAACTTTCTGAGGAACTACCAAACTGTCTTCCAAAGCAGTGTCACCATTTCATATTCCCACCAGGAATATGACAGGTTCCAGTTTTTCCACTTCCTCACCAACATGTCTGTCTTTTTACTTATAGCCATCTCAGTGGATGTGAAGTGGTATCTCTTTGTGGAGAGGGAGAGAGGGAGAGGGAGAGGGAGGGAGAGGGAGAGGGAGAGGGAGAGAGAGGGAGAGAGAGGGAGAGAGAGGGAGAGAGAGGGAGGGAGGGAGGGAGGGAGGGAGGGAGAGAGAGAGAGAGAGAGAGAGAGAAAGAGAGAAAGAGAGAAAGAGAGAGAGAGAGAGAGAGAGAGAGAGAGAGAGAGAGAGAGAGAGAGAGAGAGAGAGAGAGAGAGAAAACATTCTCACCTCCACAAAATATTGCTCTAAACCTCTTCTGTGGTCAATTCCCTACCCTCACCCTGGCAACCACTGGTTTGGTTTCTGTCGCTATAGTTTTGACTTTTCTAGAACTTCATGTATGTAGTGTCTGATATCTTCCATGTGACATAATGCTAATACTTTAGAGATTTATCCAACTTGTTGCATATAATCAGTAGTTTACTCCTTACTATTGCTGAGTATTCCATCATAATGAATATCCAATTACCCACTGATGAACTTCTGAGTATTTCTGATTTATAGCTATTACGAATACAGCTGCTGAAAGCAGTTAAACACAAGGGAATGTATGTTTTCTTTCCTCTTAGACAAATATCTAGTATTAGGATTCCTGGATGGTAATGTTGTATGTACATTTAAAGTAACAAGAAACTATTTTCCAATTCACCAACAATTAGTATGGTTAAAATCTTTAATTCTAAATATTCTAGTGAGTAAGTGGCATTTCTCATTATAATTTGAATTCTGACTGGGCGCAGTGGCTCACACCTATAATCCCAGCATTTTGGGAGGCTGAGTAGGGCAGGTCACTTGAGCCCAGACCAGCCTGGGCAACATGGCAAAACCCGTCTCTACAAAAAATACAAAAATTAGCCAGGTGTGGTGGTACACCCCTGTAGTCCCAGCTACTCAGCAGGCTGAGGTGGAAGGATTGCTTGAGCCCAGAAGGTCAAGACTGCAGTGAGCCATGATTGCATCACTGCATTCCAACCTGGGAGACAGAGCAAGACCCTGTGTCAAAATAAGTAAATAAAAATAGGCCAGGCACGTTGCCTCATGCCAATAATAACAGCACTTTGAAAAGGCTGAGGAGGGAGGATCGCTTGAGACCAGCCTGGGCAATGTAACAAAACCCCGTCTCTACCAAAAAAATAAACAACAAAAATAAAAATAAGTTAGCCAGGCGTGGTGGTGTGTGTCTGTAGTTGCAGCTACTTGAGGTAGGAGGATGGCTTGAACTCAAGAGGAGGAGGGTGCAGTGGGCTGAGATCATGCCACAGCACTCCAGTCTGGGTGACAGAGCCAGACTCTGTCTCAAAAAATAAATAAATAAATAAAATAAAATAAAATAAAATTGTAAAAATCCGATTTTGCATTTCCCAAATGAGTATTAATACTAACTGTCCTTTCTTGTGCTTATTTACCATCTTATCTAGTATCTGTTCAAATTTGTCCATTTTAAAACAAAGTCATTTGTCTTATTGAGTAGTCAGAGTTCCTTATATAGCCTGGATATAATACTTTACCAAATACATACTTTTCAAGTATTTTCTCCTAGTCTGTGGCTATTATGTGCCCTCTAAGAAATCTTTGCCTACCCTATATGTTTTCTGGAAATTCTAGCTCTGACATTGTATTTTAAAGATTTATTCAATTTGAGAAAATTATTCCAGATTGAGCTTTTTATTAAGAAATCCTAGTAAACATTGCTTGAATTTAACAAAATTTCAAGTGTGTTTCAAAAAAATTCATAAATACGTGAATACCTATGATAGGGTCCATGCATACGATTATTTAATAAGTATTTATTAACTACCTGTCACGTGCCAAGTCTTGAGGTCTCCCTGAGAAATACAGCATGAAATGAGAGACATAATCTCTGCTATCATTGTAATGCTGGTAATCACCTATAAGTGAAAGACCAAAGTCTTCAAACCAGGTTTACTGTCCTTCCTCTTATATTTTTTCTCTTTTGTAAATTAGATAAATAATATATACTTCACAGGGCTATATCAAGATGCAAAAGATGATCACCAATCCAACTGCCTCTTCAAAACTGCTAGGGAAGTCTACGCTATACAACCACTGTTACAAATCTTCACCATTCCAACCGAAGTCTAAATACTCCCACTGAACAACTTCATCTTGAACAGAAGGGAGAGTAGTAATGGAAGCCTTGAGTGAAAACTCTTCTAATTTTCCATAACCTCCTCTAACTTGTGTGTATTATTTTGTCCTGTCATAGGCTGAGATGTCCTTCTTTCCACTCTGCTTCCTTAGGAATGCTGCTCCCTCACACCTATACTTCCCTTCCCTTATCTGAAATCTGTCTTCAAATAGCACCTTTAAAAAAAAAAAAAAAAAAAAAAAGATGGAGTTTCGCTTTTTTTGCCCAGGCTGGAGCGCAATGGGGCGATCTCGGCTCACTGCAACTTCCGCCTCCCAGGTTCAAGTGGTTCTTATGCCTCAGCCTCCCGAGTAGCTGGGATTACAGGCACGCACCACCACACCTGGCTAATTTTTGTATTTTTAGTAGCAACGGGGTTTCACTATGTTGGCCAGGCTGGTCTTGAACTCCTGACTGCAGGTGATCCGCCCACTTCAGCCTCCCAAAGTGTTGGGATTACAGGTGTGAGCCACTGCACCCGACCTTCAGCTAGCACCTTTTCAAGGTATTTAAATATTCAAAATTATTTAGCCAAAAACAACAGCAGAAGATTCTTCTTCAAGCTTACTCCCTTTCCATCATCTTATTTTTCTCTGTTACTTTTCTTTTGAGGCTCAAACTCTGATTTTAGCTCAGTTTTTTTGTTTTTGTCTTATTTTGAGACACAGTTTCATTCTGTTGCCCAGGATAGAGTGAAGTGCCGTGATCTCAGCGCCCTGTAACCTCTGCTTCCTGGGCTCATTCTTCCACTTCAGCCTCCCACATAGCTGGGACCACAGGCACATGCCCTGGTGTCCTGCTAATTTCTGTATTTTTGTAGAGATGGGGTTTTGCCAATATTGCCTAGGCTTGTTTTGAACTCCTGGACTCAAGTGATCCACCCACCTCTGCCTCCCAAAGTGCTGGGATTACCACACCCAGTCTTCTCCTTTGTTTTTTATTAAGACGGAATCTTGCTCTGTCACCCAGGCTGGAGTGCAATAACGTGTCACTGCAACCTCCACCTCCGAGGTTCAAGTGATTCTCCAGCCTCAGCCTCCTGAGTAGCTGGGACTACAGTTGCGTGCCACCACATCAGGCTAATTTTTGTATTTTTAGTAAAGACGGGGTTTTCACCGTGTTGGTCAGGCTGGTCTCAAAGTCCTGACCTTGTGATCCGCCTGCCTTGGCCTCCCAAAGTGCTGGGATTATAGGCACGAGCCACCATGCCTGGCCCTCCTTTGCTTTTTATATAAGGTTGGTGCTCTCTGCATTGACTGTCCCCACTTGTGCTGTCAATTTATCTCCTAAGCAGGTTTAGAAGGGTGACAAGGCTATGTATCCCTTTAACACGCTCAAGCCTCAGTGTAGCCAAGTAGTACCTAGTGGCTTTCTGATGAGCTGGGTCAGTAAAAAACAGACTCAGCAGTCTTCTCTGCCTAAGTAACACTGATCAGTTTCTCTGTGTACCATGATGTAGATGTTGGAAAGACTGTCCTATGCCTTCTGAATCCATGGTATTCTGGCTTTGTCCTTGCTACTCCACAGAAACTGCTCTGGTCATTGTGATTTTTTCCCATTTCCTAATCCAGGCGATGATTCTTAGTATTTAATCAACTTCTGGATACCATCTGACTCCTCCCTAGCCCCACTTTGGTTTCTGTGATAAAACTCTTTCCCAATTTTCTGCTTTTGACTATGTCTGCTTAAAACTTAAAAAAAAATTTAAGTCCATTATCTTCTGCCAGCCACTTAATTGCTAATTTCCCTCAGGATTCAGTCCTCAACCCTTTCCTTTTTAAAATTTTACTTTTACCTGGGTTCCAGCCATCATTACAATGACTACTTCATTTTCATCTACTACCTATAGACCATTAACTAACTGTAACACACATATGTCAGGGTATATGGACATATGTATGGGAGGGAAATGGATTATATTTAGAATGATTTTATATTAACCTCAATCCTTTCTTTCAAAATTCTAGGCCAGGCACAGTGATTCATGCCTGAAATCCCAGCAATTTGGGAGACCGAGGTGGGCAGATTGCTTGAGCACAGGAGCTTGAGACCAGCCTGGCCAACATGGTGAAACCCCGTCTCTACTAAAAATACAAAAAAGTAGCCTAGCATGGTGGCGCATACCTGTAGACCCAGCTACTCAGGAGGCTGAGGCAGGAAAATCGCTTGAACAGGCCGGGCGCAGTGGCTCAAGCCTGTAATCCTAGCACTTTGGGAGGCCAAGATGGGCGGATCACGAGGTCAGGAGATCAAAACCATCCTGGCTAACCCGGTAAAACCCCGTCTCTACTAAAAAATACAAAAAACTGGCCAGGCGAGGTGGCGAGCGCCTGTAGTCCCAGCTACTTGGGAGGCTGAGGCAGGAGAATGGCGTAGACCCGGGAGGCGGAGCTTGCAGTGAGCTGAGATCCGGCCACTGCACTCCAGGCTGGGCGACAGAGCGAGACTCCGTCTCAAAAAAAAAAAAGAAAAAGAAAAAAAAAAGAAAATCACTTGAACCCAGGAGGCAGAGGTGGCAGTGAGCCAAGATCATGCCACTGCACACTCCAGCTCGGGTGACAGAACAAGATTCCTTCTCAAAAAAAAAAGAAAGAAAGAAAAAGAAAGAAAAAGGAGAAGAGAAGAGAAGAGATGAGACAAGACAAGACTTAGGTATGGTGGCTCATGCCTGAAATACCAGCACTTTAGGAGGCCAAGGTGGGCAGATCGCTTGTGCCCAGGAGCTCAAGACCAGCCTGGGCAACATGGCAAAACTGCTTCTCTATAAAAGAACTTAATTAGCTGAGCATGGTGATGCACATCTATAGTTCCACCTACTCAGGAAGCTGAGGTCTGAGATTGCTTGAGCCTACACAACAATGAGCCAGGACTGTGCCACTGCACTTCAGCCTGGGCGACAGAGTGAGACCCCATATCCAAAAAAGGAAAGAGAAAAAAAAAAGAAAATCTTAACAAAAAAGGGCTGGGTTTGGTGGCTCATGCCTATAATCTCAGCACTCTTGGAGGCCAAGGTGGGTGGATTGCTTAGGTCCAGGAGTTTGAGACCCGCCTGGACGGCATGGCAAAACCCAGTCTCTACCAAAACCAAACCAAAACAAACAAACAAAAACAAAAAAAGCACGTTCACAGAATTAGCCAGTTGTGGTGGCATGGGCCTATGGTCCCATTTACTCTGGAGGCTGAGGGAGGAGCATCACCTGAGCCCAGGAGGTCAAGGCTGCAGTGAACTATGATCATGCCACTCTATCCCAGCCTGGGTGACACAACAAGACCTTGTCTCAAAAACAAAGAGAGAAAAAAAAGTCAATTTTGACTTTTTTATATGTTGAGAGATGAGAAATAGGGGTCTAGTTTCATTCTTCTGCTAGTCAGTTTTCCAAGCACAATATTGTAGAGACTATCCCTTCCCCCCTTGTATGTTCTTGACACCTCTGTTGGAAATGAGCTGGCCAAAAAAGCACGAACATGTATCTGGGTTCTCAATTCTGTTCCTTTAGATGTGTCTAGTTTTCATGCCAGTCTCATGTTGATTTGGTTAGTGTAGTTTTGTAGTATATTTTAAAGTCAGGTAGTGTGATCGCTCCAGCTTTTGTTCTTTTTCCTCATATTGCTTGGCTATTTGAGTCTTTTGTGGTTCCATGTAAAAGTTAGGATTGTTTTTTCTATTTCCGTGAAGAATGTCATTTGTATTTTGATAGAAATTCCATTTAGTTTGAGTAGTACTGTCATTTTAACAAGATTAATTTTGGCCAGGTATGGTGGTTCATGCCTGTAATCCCAGCACTTTGGGAGGCCACGGCGGGCAGATCACCTGAGGTCGGGAGTTTGAGACCAGCCCGACCAACATGGAGAAACCGTGTCTCTACTAAAAATACAAAATTAGGCGGGTGTGGTGGTGCATGCCTGTTAATACCGGCTACTTGGGAGGCTGATGCAGGAGAATTGCTTGAGCACGGGAGGTGGAGGCTGCAGTGAGCTGAGATCACGCCATTGCACTCCAGTCTGGGCAACAAGAGCCAAACGCCGTCTCAAAAAAGAAAAAAAATAATAAATAAATAAATATTTTTAAAAAAATCTTCCATTTCATGAGCATGGAATATCTTTCCATTTTTTGTGTGTTATCTTTAATTTCTTCCATCAGCGTTTTAAAGTATTCCTTGTAATAGATCTTTCACTTATTTAGTTAAGTTGATTATTAGGTATTTAATATTCTTTGTAGCTATTGTAAATAAGATTGCTTTCTTGATTTTTCATATTGTTTGCTGTTGGCATATGTAAACGCTACTGAGTTGTGTATGTTGATTTTGTATCCTGCAATTATACTGAATTCATTTATCTGTTCTAACAGTTTTTCAGTGGAGTCTTTAGCTTCTTCTGTGATAATGTCATGTGCGAACAAGGCTAATTTGACTTCTTTCTTGCTAAATTTGGATGGCCTTTTTTTCTCTTGACTAATTGCTCTGGCCAGGACTTCCAGTAATTTGGTGAACAAAGGTGCCAGAAGTGGCTTCCATATTTTATTCCAGATATTAGATGAAAGCCTTCCAATTTACCCCATTCAGCACAATGTTCAGTGTGGGTGTGTCACATATGGACTTTATTATTTTGAGGTATGTTCCCTCTATACCTATTTTGTTGAGGGTATTTATCATAAAGTAATATTGAATTTTATTGAATGTTTTTAAAGTACCTATTAAAATGACTATACGGTTTTTATTCTTGGTTCCATTCATATGAATCATGTTTATTGATATATGATTTATGAACCATCCCTGCATCCCTGAGATGAATTCCATTTTATCATGATGAATGATATTTTTAATGTGTTATTGAAATCAGGTTGCTAGTATTTTTGAGGATTTTTGCATTTACGTTCATCAGTGATATGCCCCTATCCCTCACTCTCTAAAAAAATAAATCAAAATGGATTAAGACCTAGTGGATGAAACTACTAGCAGAAAATGCTAGGATAATGCTTAAAGACGTTGATCTGAGCCAAGTTTGTTTGTGTTAACATCCCAAAAGTATAGGCAACCAAAGCAAAAATAGAAAAATACGATTACATTACGCTAAAATGGTTCTGCACAGCTAAGGGAGCAATAAAAAAAGCAAAGAGATAACCCACAGAATGAGAAAATATTTGCAAATTATCCATCTGTCAACGGATTAATAACCAGAACATGTAAGGAGTTCAAACAACTCAACTGCAAAATAATAAAACAAAACAAAAAAACACAAGACAGACAAAAAATCAAAACCACACACAAAAATTCCAATTTAAAAGTGTGGAAAGAGGCCAGGTGCAGTGGCTCACGCCTGTAATCCCAGCACTTAGGGAGGCTGAGGCAGGCAGTTCATGAGGTCAAAAGATTGAGACCATCCTGGCCAACATGGTGAAACCCAGTCTCTACTAAAAAACAAAAATCAGCTGGGCGTGGTGGTGCGTGCCTGTAGTCCTAGCTACTTGGGAGCCTGACGCAGGAGAACTGCTTGATCCCGGAAGGCGAAGATTGCAGTGAGCTGAGATGGCGCCACTGCACTCCAGCTGGCGACAAACCAAGACTCCAGCAAAAAAGAAAAAAAAGAAAAAAAAAAAGGCTTTGTATCAACAAGACAGGGAATAACGGATGCCGGCGAGGATGTGGAGAAAAGTGAACCCTTGTACACTGTTGTTGGGAATGTAAATTAGCATAGCCACTAAGGAAAGCTGTATGGAGGTTCCTCAAAAAACTAAAACTAGATCTACCATATGATCTAGAAATTCCACTACTGGGTATATATTTTTTAAAAAGGAAATTAACATATTGAAGAGATATCTGCACTCCTAAGTTTATTGTGTCACTATTCACAATAGCCAATATGGAATCAACCTAAGTGCACATCAACGAATGAAGAAAGAAAATGTGGTATATATGTACAAGGAAAAATTATTCAGCCATAAAAAAAGAACGAAATCCTGCCATTTGTAGCAATGCGTATGGAAATGGAGCTCATTACGTTAAATAAAACAAGCCAAGAACAAAAAAACAAATATTGCATATTCTCAGTCATATGTGGGAGCTAAAAATGTGAATCTCATGATGACACAGTAGACACGTAGCTAAAAGAAGCTGGGAAGGGTGAGAAAGGGGGAATGAAGAGAGGTTAATTAATATAGAACAACTAGTGTTTTAGAGATTGGGAGAGTGACTGTAGTTTAATAGCTAGAAGATAATTTGAATGTTTCTAGCATAAAGATGAATATTTACGGTGATGTATATCACCAATACACTGATTTGATCTTCACAAACTGTATAAATGTATTAAATTATCAGACATAGCCCAAATACATGTACATTTATTATGTTATGGGCTGACATGTGTTTCTCCCAAATTCATATTAATTCTAATCCCTGGTATCTCAGAATGTGACTGTATTTAGAGACAGGGCCTTTGAAAAGATAATCAAGGTAAAATATGACTGAATGGGTGGGGCCTAATCCAATATAGCTATTGTTCTTATAAGAGATTAGGACATAGACATGCTGGGTGCACAGAGAAAAGACCACGAGAGGACATAGTGCGAAGGAAGCCATCTGCAAATGAAGGTGTGAGAGGCTTCAGGAAAAAAATTTAAAATTGCTGATACCTTGGATCTCAGGCTTACACCTCCAGAACTGTGAGAAAATAAATTCCTTTTGTTCAGGCTAGGCACTTTGGGGTATTTTGTTATGAAAGCCCTAGCAAATGACAATCAGCATTTCAATACAGCCACGTCAGTGATTCACCAAAGGTGAAATAAACAGTGAAGCTTGGGCACTGGAACTGATCTCTGAATTCTAAGTTGTTTGGAAAAAGAACCAACAAGTGCTGCACAGTAACTCAATATGGAAAGATATATAGCTTATCTACTGGAAAAATGATTGGTGCAAGAGAAAAGCATTACCAGAAGTTTGAAAAGTCTGAAATCATGAGAATACGTAATAAAAAATCAATAGCTCTTAACTAACGTCTATGATGCCAGGCTGCTTACCTTTATATACTATCTCAAATTAACATAATCTTCCACCACGATTTTATGCCCATATTAAAGTTGAAAATAAATGAAATTCAAAGACTTTATCCAAAGCCACAAAGTAGACTTACGTTTTGAAACCAAATTTGTCTAAAGATAATCCTGTCCTCTTTCCAATATATCATTCTGTTCTCATACATTAAATGAACAGTGGTATAGTATGTACTAGAGAATATTACAGGGCCATTAAAATGCTTAAGAAAACTGAGAGGTTGGTCAACAGTAACACAGATCTAAAATATTCCTTTTTCTGTCTTTCTCTTTGTTCTAAGTTTTCTTTAATGAGAACGCGTAAGCTAAAAATAAACACAAGAACTCTTTAAAAACAGAAAGCATTACATAAAGTCAAAGATCATAAAATGCGAAGGCTTTCCCTTCAACTGGAATGATGTACACCCCTGTGATTAAAAAGAGACACACGGAGGTTTTTAGGTATCTTTAGGAGCCCAGAATTTAAATTAACAACAATTGTAGTTTCAGATTCTTATCTATTTTTGAGTGAATATACTTCTTGGCTTACCTTATGGCTTCTGAATCAATGTGCACAGGTGCGATTCTTTCCAACAGAAATTTGACCATCTCTAGAAAAGGATTTGTTGGTTGCTTAGGATTTGCAAGTTTCCGGGCTATTTCTCTCTATAGAAGAAAAAGAGTTTTACCAAAAATGTGATTTGCTTTCGTATTTTTGAAAAGAAAAATGACTGTAGGCCAAAAGAAGGAACTGAAATATTCAAAACCAGCATAAGTGGTTAAGAATTGTCTGCTCCAGACCCTGACTAAAAATTTTACACTCACCGAGCAATGACTGCAAAATCTGGACAGCAGAGAAAAGAAGTGTATGATGCGGTTTCTGAGTGAACACAGCCTTGCCTCACAATTCTTTGATGAAAATTATTGGCTAATACAGGAACCTTTTTTTTTTGAGACGGAGTCTAACTCTGTGACCAGGCTAGAATGCAGTGGCGCGATCTCGGCTCACTGCAACCTCCACCTCCTGGGTTCAAACAATTCTCCTGCCCCAGGCTCCAGAGTAGCTGGGATTACAGGCACAGGCCACCATGCCCAGCTAATTTTTGTATTTTTATAGAGATGGGGTTTCACCATGTTGGCCAGGCTGGTCTCGAACTCCTGACCTCAAATGATCCGCCTGCCTCGGCCTCCCAAAGTGCTGGGAATACAGGTGTGAGCCACCACGCCTGGCCTATTGCAACCATTTTAACACTCTAATTTAGAATAAAAACAATTTGTACTTTTATGGGTATGCTTTATTGGTTTTAATTATTTCATAATTTGACAGAATACTGTGTTTTGTTTCAGTTAATTTTTTCTTTTCTCTTTTTGGAGCCAGAGTCTCGCTCTGTCAGTCACTCAGGCTGGAATGCAATGGCGCAATCTTGGCTCACTGCAACCTCTGCCTCCCGGATTGAAACAACTCTCCTCCCTCAGCCTCCATAGTAGCTGGGATTAAAGGTGTGCGCCACTATGCCCGGCTAATTTTGCATTTTTAGTAGACACGTGGTTTCGTCATGTTGGCCAGGCTGGTCTTGAACTCCCAGCCTCAGGTGATCCAACCACCTCGGCCTCCCAAAGTGCTGGGATTGCAGGCATGAGCCACCCGCGCCTGGCCAGTTAATTTGTTTTTTAAAAAATACATATTCAGGCCAGGCGCGGACGGTTCACACCTGTAATCCCAGCACTTTGGGAGGCCGAGGTGGGTGGATCACCTGAGGTCGGGAGTTTGAGATCACCCTGACCAACATGGAGAAATCCCGTCTCTATTAAAAATACAAAATTAGCCGGGCTTGGTGGCGCATGCCTGTAATCCTAGCTACTTGGAAGGCTGAGGCAGGAGAATTGCTTGAAACCGGGAGGCAGAGGCTGCGGTGAGCCAAGATCATGCCATTGCACTACAGCCTGGGCAATAAGAGCAAAACTCCGTCTCAAAAGAAACAAAAACAAAAACATATTCATACATATATAAATACTTGCAAAATTTTTCAGTTCTGGAAGAACATAGATGGAGGATAAATGAGAACCCTGTACACCCCTACAATTTTTTTTATACGTTAGACATATAATTATGGAGGGCTAATAGATGACCCCAATAATAGAAGTAACTCTCAGCCAGGCGCACTGGCTCACGCGTGTAATTAAAACACTTTGGGAGGCCAAGGCAGGTGGATTGCCTGAGCTCAAGAACTTGAGACCAGTCTGGGAAACATGGCAAAACCCTGTTGCTACCAAAAAATACAAAAAATTAGCCAGGCGTGATGGTGCATGCCTGTGGTCCCAGCTACTCAGGAGGCTGAGGTGGGGGGGATCACTTGAGCCTGGTAGGCAGAAGTTGCAGTGACCACCTGAGATTGCACAGCTGCACAGATCCTCTCTCAAAAAAAGAAAACAAACAAACAAACAAACAAAAAAGCTTAAATCCATTTAAGCTCAAAGATTATGATATTAGGCCAGGCGCAGTGGCTCATGCCTGTAATCCCAACACTTAGGGAGGCCAAGGTGGACGGATCATTTGAGGTCAGGAGTTGAGACCAGCCTGACCAAGATGGTGAAACCCCATCTCTACTAAAAATACTAAAAAATCAGTCAGGCGTGGTGATACATGCCTGTAGCCCCAGCTATTCAGGAGACTGAGGCAGCACAATCGCTTGAACCCAGGAGGTGGAGGCTGCAGTGAGCCGAGATCACGCCACTGCACTCCAGCCCGAGCAACAGAGTGAGACTCTGTGTCAAAAAAAAAAAAAAAAAAAAAGCAAAGATTATGGTATTAGATCAAATGTTCCTACCAAGAAAGACATTCTTGCTGGAAGTTTCTGAAGATGAGGACTTAGTAATTATAGAAACTGACTTCTCCAAAGACAGAGTTAAATTTATAATGTGCTGGACCCTTGGGAAAGATATTTAAGAACAAGGCTTTTAATTATAAAAATGCACAAATAGGTATCTTAGCTGAGGAGATAATGAACATTAAATATGCATTCTAAACTACAAAAGCAATAACAAATTATATCATTCTATTTATAAGATTTTCTCATAAAAATATATTTCAGTGAAATGTTCAGAACAAAGGGAGAAAAGATTTCTATTAAACTCAGTTATATCTTGATATGAATTACAAAGGTTACATTAAATTTGATATCATAGATATATTTGTTAATAGTCTAAGTCCAAAGGACTGAGGTTCTGAAGGAAATTTCTTAGTCATTAGCAGATGTCTAACTCACTGTAACAAGCTGTAATTAGCTGGGCAATATTTCAGCATTAGAGAAAAGAAAAATATTCAGTGCTTAATCCCTTACATAATTTCCTTTAAACTAGAGGTTCACATTTTAAATCTGAATTTAAATAGAATCTTATGGGAGAAAATATCCCTAAAAGGGGATTATTTTCCCCTCTAGTACAAAGTTAAGTTGCTTTAACCTAAGAAAAATATGTTACAGATTATCTAACAATATGACTACTGGAAAACTGCTAGGCAAACTGTATTACCACTGCCTTAGAAAAGGTCACTAATAAGTGAAAAAAGTAGGCATTAGAAAAGACAATTATGATATGTAAACATAGAATTTTTAAAGTGCTGAGGGAAAAAGAAGAATGCACAATCATTTAAATACAATAACACAAATACACCTACATATATAAACACTAATACTAGATAAACAGCTTTTAAAGTGACATTTTTGTATTCTCACATAACAATCTTACATTGAGGTAATCACTCATAACAATACCTTTTAGGAAAGGACAGTTGGCAGAAAGTTTCAAAACAAAACCAAATAGTTGTCTGTATGCATGACAATGTTTTGGAAATTTCCGATAAAATCTATAGTAGCAATGTATATTACTACTACTAGTATATATTTATTAATTGCATACATTGTTTAAGTACTCTTAAGAAATATCAAAAGATTAAGCTCTATTTTCAATATGCTTATAATTTATCAATCTGATTTTTAAAATAAACTAATGAGAGAGCTTAAAAAACACTGTGTCCATATATTACCCCTTTCCTCTTTGTACATCTTTTCCTTTTGACAATTAGAAAAAAAAATTGTTTTAGGCTGGTCACGTGGTTCATGCCTGTAATCCCAGCACTTTGGGAGGCCAAGGCAGGCGGATGGCCCGAAGTCAGGAGTTCGAGACAGCCTGGCCAACATGGTGAAGCCCCATCTCTACTAAAAATACAAACAAATTAGCCGGGTGTGGTGGCGGGCGCCTATAATCCCAGCTACTCAAGAGGCTGAGGCAGGAAAATTGCTTGAACCTGGGAGGCAGAGGTTGCAGTGAGCTGAGATCACACCACTGCATTCCAGCAACGTGAGCGAGACTGTCTCAAAAAAAAAAAAAAAAAAAAAAAAGGCAACTTCCAAAGTTTTAACTTTCATATTACAGTAAGATGTGCATTATACTCATTGAATTATAAAAAGATATAACTAAACAGAAACAGGGCTGAGGCAGGAGGATCACCTGAGCTCAGCAGTATGAGACCAACCTGGGCAACACAGTGAGATCTCTTCTCTTAAAAAAAAAAATCAAAAAATTAGTTGGGCATGGTGGCACACATCTGTAGTCCCAACTATTTTGGAGGCTGAGGTAGGAGGATCACTTGAGCCCAGGAGGTCAAGGCTGTAATGAGCTATGATCACAACACTGCACTCCACAGACTGGGCAACACAGTGAGATGCTGTCTAAACACACACACAACACAGACACACACACACACACACAAAGAGAGAAAGAGACAGAGAGAGAGTGGGTATTCTCAGATTTGTCTCCTCTTTCATTTCTTCTCTACTTCCTCCAAGTGATATAACTCTGCTAATATATAGAACCAGGCTTGAATCTCAACACTTCTGAACACAACTGCTAAGACGCTACCTTCTTCCCTAACGCATCTCCTCTGATATCCAGTCAGTCAAACTAGAAATATAGCAGTCATTCTTCACACAATGGTCTACTTCCTACTCACCCTTTAAGACTCAACTTAAGAGTCACTTATTCTGGAAGAAGTCATTCCTGGACCTATTTCCACCCCTGCCTGTAATGAGTAATGCTCCTTTATTTTACCAAAGCACATAATTCAATGGAAATATCTGTCAGTCTCTGTCACTTATTCTGCAAGCTCCATGAGCAACCATGAATTATGAAATTTATTAAATCATGCAGTGAATTATAAGTGTGTGATTGATCAAGGAAGAAGATATTTGGACTTCTGAAGACACAATGCATATCCAGGTTATTAGGTAGAGGAGAGTTCTTAAAACTGTAGTCCATAAAAAACTCATGTTGAGACTTGGTTAAAAGATGGAGAGATTCATAATCCTACATTATACCTATTTTAAAGATCCCTACTCTTTGTAAGGGTAAGACTTATAAGAATGACCATTTATTGAAACCCTGCAGGCAGTGCAAGGGGACCCTGCATT
This sequence comes from Rhinopithecus roxellana, assembly GCF_007565055.1. Taxonomy (NCBI): domain Eukaryota; kingdom Metazoa; phylum Chordata; class Mammalia; order Primates; family Cercopithecidae; genus Rhinopithecus; species Rhinopithecus roxellana. The sequence continues at coordinate 143,207,421 of NC_044550.1, forward strand.
AGGTCACATATAAAATTTCATTTTACATTATATTTATAGGTGAAGAAAATGAATAAGGAGGCTTGAAAATACTGAGTAACTTACTAAAGGTCATATTGGTAGTAAACTATATAGCTGATATTCAAACTGAGGACTGTTTCATTAAATGCTGAATAAACAAGCTTCCTGGAAAATATTAAAATTTGGGGACCATTCTCATAGAGGGAGCAATGGAGCATAAACTAGGATGCACCACTGAAGCTATGGTAAATATGTGGTCCTTCTCTAGGGTCAAGGTGTAGAAATTTAAAACCTGAATTCTAAAGGGAAAGTAAATCTATACATCACATTTCAATTCCACCTCTCACTCTCATTCATTATATCCCCCAACCCACACACAAATACACATGTCTGTTGGTAATCTTTGCTCAAAGTATTTTTGCTAAGATTTTTCAGAAATGGAACTTAGACAAAGAGGGAAGAAAATATTAGATGTCTCTGCCTACTAACTCTCTTACCAACTAATATCTACCTCTTGAGAAGTGAGATAGGATTGTAATTTATGAAAATAAGGAGGTAATGATAAATACACATTAGGGTACAGAGAAGGAACTCTTAAGGATGGAATGCAAGCTACACAGAATGAGAGAAACTAAATTTTACATTTGCATATTTTTCTTTATTCTTCTACATCAGAAGAGGAATGGGGATAATAGAGGAAATATGTAAATAATATTCAGTAGCCTATGGAGGAAAGGACAAACTCATGGAGGTACTCTAACAGAGGTTGTTTTCATATGTGTCTAAGGTGTATTCTAAGTCCCACTTTACATATGAGAGCATATAAATAACATACTCAAGTCACACAATGCCAACATATGAGCTAGAAAAGAAGGTATCATGAACCCATGCTCTTACCAGTGCAAGTGCAGTGTTCATTTCTACCTCACTGGCTCCTAATTTCAAGAGCACTGATTGGCTATGCTGTGTGGCTGTTGCATTCACAGTGTTGGGATTACAAGAGTGAGCCACCGCACCCAGCCCTTTCAAGCTATTTCATTGTCTGATCTAATTATAATAGTAGATTCTCTGCAGGACACAGTACTCTGAAACTAGACTTCTAAATGCCAAAGAAGTCAATGAAACTTTTAAGCGTTTTCAGCAAGTTACTCAGCTCAGAAGTACAAAGCTTGTTGGGCATGGTAGATCATGCCTATAATCCCAATACGTTGGGAGGCCAAGGTGGGTAGGATCACTTGAGTCCAGGAGTTCAAGACCAGCCTGGGCAACATGGTGAAATCTCGTCTCTACTAAAAATACAAAAATTAGTCAGGCATGATGGCACATGCCTGTAGTCCCAGCTACTTGGGAGGCTGAGGCAGGAGGATCATTTGAGCCCTAGATGCAGAGGTTACAGCGAGCTGAGATTGTGTCATTGCACTCCAGCCTGGGTGACAGAGCAAGAGCCTATCTCAAAAAAATAAAAAAGTAAATAAAATTTTAAAAAGAAGTGCAAATGCAAAGGTTGAGGTAGTCTGGGAATTTGGCACATCCACATTCGCAGCCCTGAGAGACAAGCCCACTCTTTTCTCTTCCCTAAATTGGTTTTCCTCCTCAAGTCCTCCTAATTATTGGTATTTGTAATGGTATTCAGATCTCTATGCTGAATAAAAGATACATGTTCTATGCAGCTAGACCTCTTTGCATATACATCTAATATAGTCTGTATCCTTTATAAGTTATTTTAAAACTATCAACTCTAATCCTTTCTAGAACAAAGTTAGACCTATGTAATTGAAATTAGGTTTCCCTTATTTGTCTCTATAAGCCTGGTACCAAGCATAGTACTTGACGTTTATGTGTAATATTGTAAGAAGGATTATTTATTTAAATCCAATAGGGCAGTGCGGGGCCCTTATATGGAGAAACACATACCCTCCCCCCGCCCACAAACACAAAGAATTATCCATCACTTAACGGTGGAGGCAGATTTTGAGAAATGTGTTGTTAAGGCAATTTCATCATGTAAGCATCAGAGTGCATGCACACAAACCTAAACAGTATAGTGTACTACTTCTATACTACAAAACTGTACAGCATGTTACTATGCTAAATGCCATAGGGAACTGTAACACAGTGGTATTTGTGTAAACATTATCTAAACATAAGGTAAAAATATGAAAGATAAAAACATAATATAAACCATATAATAAAAATGCCATATAAAAGATAAAAAACAGTACACCTACATAAAGAGCACTTATCATAAATGAAGCTTACAGGACTGGAAGTTGACCTGAGTAAGTCAGTGAGTAAGTGGTGAGTGAATATGAAGAAATAGGACATTACTGTACACTATTGTAGACTTTATAAACACTGTACACTTAGGCAGCACTAAATTTATTTAAACATGTTTTCTTTCTTCAATGATAAATTATCCCTAGCTTTTTTGTAATATTTTTACTAAACCTCAAGGGCTTTTTTTTTTTATTTTTTTATTTTTTTATTTTTTTTGAGACGGAGTCTTGCTCTGTCGCCCAGGCTGGAGGGCAGTGTCATTATCTCAGCTCACCGCAAGCTCCACCTCCTGAGTTAATGCGATTCTCCTGCCTCAGCCTCCAGAGTAGCTGGGACTACAGGCACCCGCTACCATGCCTGGCTAATTTTTTTTTTTTTTTTGTATTTTTAGTAGAGACAGGGTCTCACTGTGTTAGCCAAGATGGTCTCGATCTCCTGACCTCATGATCCACCAACCTTGCCCTCCCGAAGTGCTGGGATTACAGGTGTGAGCCACTGCACCTGGCCAGGCTTTTTTTTAGCTTTTAAAAAACTTTTTGGAGACAGGATCTTGTTCTGTCACCCAGGCTGGAATGCAGCGGTGTATTCCATTTAAGCTCACTGTAGGCTTAAACTCCTGGGCTCAAGTGATCCTCTCGTCTCAGCCTCTGGAGTAGTCAGGACTATAGGTGTGTACCAGCACATGCAGTTATTTTCTTTCATGTTTTGTAGAGGCTGGGGTCTTGATATACTGCCCAGGTTGGTCTCAAACTCCTGGCTTCAAGTGATCCTCCTGCCTAGGCCTCCCAAAGTGCTGGGATTACAGGTGTGAGCCAATGTACCGGTCTTTTTTTTCTTTTTTTAGCTTTTTGACTCTTTTGTAGTAACACTTAGCTTAAAACACACATTGTACAGCTGTACACAAAATGTCTTCTTTCCTTATATCCTTATTGTACTAGCTTCTTTCTATTAAAAATTTTTTTGGCTGCATGTGGTGGCTCACACCTGTAATCCCAATATTTTGTGGGGCTGAGGCAGGTAGGTTTCTTGAGCTCAGGAGTTCCAGACCAGCCTGGACAACATGGAGAAACCTGTCTCTAAAAAATATAAAAAATTAGCTGGGCATGGTGGCATGTACCTATAGTCCCAGCTACTCAGGAGACTGAAGTGGGAGGATCACATGAACCCAGCAGGCTGTGGATGCAGTGGGCCTTATTACATCACTGCACTCCAGTCTGGGTGACAGAGTAAAACCTTGTTTTAAAAAAAAAAAAAAAAAAGTTTTACAACTTTTTTTGGTGCAAAACTAAGATACAACCACACACAGTAGCCTAGGCCTATGCAAGGTCAGGATCACCAAGATGTCACTAGGTGATCGGAATCCTTCAGTTCTGTTATAATCTCCTTTTTTTTTTTTTTTTAAACTTTAAGTTATGGGATACATGTGCAGAATGTGCAGATTTGTTACATAGGTATACATGTGCCATGGTGGTTTGCTACACCCATCAACCCGAGCTCTGTTATAAGCTTATGGGACTCCCAAAATATATGTGGTCTTATCTTTGGCCAAAACGTTGTTATGCAGTATATGGTTTTAGATACATCAAGAATCTTCTGCCTGGGTGTGTGGCTCATGCCTGTAATCCCAGCACTTTGGGAGGCCGAGGTGGGTGGATCACCTGAGGTCAGGAGTTCAAGATCAGCCTGGCCAACATGGTGAAAACCCATCTCTACTAACAATACAAAAATTAGCCAGATGTGATGGCACATGTCTGTAATCTCAGTTACTCGGAAGACTGAGGCACGAGAATCGTCTGAACCCAGGAGGTGGGGGTTGCAGTGAGGTGAGATCACTTGAAGGAGTTTGAGATCACCCTGGGCAACAATATATTTTTTCCTTTTCTTGAGACAGTCTCATTCTGTCACCCAGGCTGGTGTGCAATGGCATGATCTCAGCTCACTGCAACCTCCACCTCCCGAGTTCAAGTGATTCTCCTGTCTCAGCCTCCTGAGTAGCTCAGATTACAGGCATGTACCACCACAACTGGCAAATTTCTGTATTTTTAGTAGAGACGGGGTTTCACCATGTTATCCGGACTGGTCTCGAACTCCCAACCTCAGGTGATCCACCCACCTCGGCCTCCCAAAGTGCTGGGATTACAGGTGTGAGCCAACGTGCACGGCCTACAAAAAATTTAGAAACTTAGCTGTGTGTGGATGCGTGTGCCAATAGTTCTAGCTATTCAGAAGGCTGGGGTACAGGATCACATGAGCACAGGAGTTTAAGGCTGCAGTGAACTATGACTGTGCCACTGTACTCCAGCCTGGGTGATAAAGCAAGACTATCTTAGGGGGGAAAAAAAGGCTGAATAGATGAATGGATAAATTTTCCCTCCTGATAGCTTTAAGAATATTGGTTTTATATGAAATGAGTTCAAGAGTAGAATGAAGACAAAAGTCTAGATAGGAATTTACTTTATCTATAAATGAAACCAGATATATGGCAATGTTACTACTACTAATTTATTGACGGTTATTTCCATTCTAATACATGAAAGAAGAAAATGCACATGCACGCAAGTATTCAGAAAATACTTATCAATTACTCAATGAATGTCTACTAAATACAAAGTACTTTATCTTGTAAAATTCCTAAGACCAATCTCCCTGGCTTAGTTCTTTAGTTATTTTCCTGGAATGTGGCTGGAGAGTGAATGGTAAATAGAGAATTAACTTGACAACAGATATACTTCAAAGTAATTCAGAGCTCACGATATTCTTAAATTTATACAAATCACTATATGTAAAACAGACTTTAATGACATACATATTTCTGAAAGTAAAGCTAGAGAAAAAGTGTAAAGTATGATTTACTAACCACACAAATATCTGCTTGTTTGCAAGAACAGGTTGGGCTAATTAATAACTCCAATTGAGACCGAAGTTTCTCATCATCGCCGAGAACCTGGTTAAATTTCTTCACAAAATCTTGTGCTTTCCCGGGGTCAGGCAAATTCTCTATAAAATTAAAAGAGAATCAATATTAAAGAAGGAAAAAAAAAAACTATTATACTAAGCTAAAGAACAGGTGCCATAAAAATATTGTGGGGCCACTAAAAGAAAATCAGCCTAACTAGTTCTTAGAAATAAAATTAAGATAAAGATTGTTTTCTTTTACTTAACATTAAATCAATAGTCCCACTGCGTAAATAATTTGTTTGTCTGTATTGACGTTTATTACACGTTTAGTGAGTAAATAAACATACTCACTTGCTATGGTCATCAGTTTCCCAAACATGGCAGAACAGTTAGCTTCTGACTGAAATTTAAAACAGAAACAAAAGCACAACTAGTCATATATGTTAAGAAATTTCTGTAACAAAAATCAATACTCATTACTGTATATTTTTCATGAAGTTCAAAAAAAAAAGTTCATCACAGTCTGCTCAATGGAAAATGGTTTTACCAAATATATACACTAAATTAACAACAAAGAATTACATAGTAGCAACTATTAAGACAAATAGAAGGAAAGGAGATGTTAGGAGGAAGGTACCAAAAAAAACACAAGTATACAACTTTCACATGAAAGTTACGTTGACAGAAGATTGGAAAAAGATCAATGAAGCAATCAACATATAAAATTATCGTATCAGAATTACTATGAAACTACATGTCAAAAAAAATTAACTAAAAATATAAAGAGGAGAAACTCTTTTTTTCTGGAATAGAGTTTTGTTAGCTACTTTGTGGCCCATTATTTAAATAACTTCAGGAAAACCTCCTTTCTAAAATGTACTTCCCTTTCCTCTATCCCATAAAGCATTACTTTATATTTCAAAGTTTGCCAGGCTAGGTGCAGTGTCTCACTCCTGTAATCCTAGCAATTTGGGAGTCCTAGGCAGGTGGACTGCATGAGCCCAGGATTTTGAGACCAGCCTGGGAAACATGGTGAAAACTCACCTCTACAAAAAACATACAAAACCTATCTGGGTATGGTGAAGCACACCTGTAGTTCCAGCTACTCAGAAGGCTGAGGTGGGAGGATCAGCCCAGTGACATGGAGGCTGCAGTGAGTTGTGATCATGCCACTATGTGACAGCCTGGGCAACAGAGTAAGATCCTGTGTATTTAAGAAAAAAAAAAAAAAAAGTTTCCCGCCCCTGTTCCAGCATCCATGTGTCCTTGAGGACACATATATATGGTCCCCTGGTTAAGAACACCTATTCTAGCCGGGCACGGTGGCTCAAGCCTGTAATCTCAGCACTTTGGGAGGCCGAGACGGGCGAGACTCTGTCTCAAAAAAAAAAAAAAAAAAAAAAAAAGAACACCTATTCTAGTAAATACACTTAAAAATGTAAAGTTTTTTTCCCCACGTTGCAAAAATTTAACAGCATTATTTCTTTTAGTTTGCCACTGGCATATTTATAGGATTGATATCTGATATTCACTCTATACTGAGAGACCATGAATCAGGCAGTGAAAAAGAAATATGATGTCTAATGTAATTTTATCTTGAAATTTAATTCTAATTATTTGAAAACTGATTATATATAAACTCTCAGTGTCTGAAAACTTCATATAAACTAGAAACCACCATTTCTTTGCTTACACTGGAAAATAAGAGTTTGTTATACTTATTTTAAATGGAAATTTAGCCTGGACAACTACAGAAATTATATTTAACTGACATTTGGAAAACAAAACACCTGAGATACTTTTTCCTTGCTTTATTATGTAGAACTACAGAAAATCTGAACAGTGATATAATAAACTATGAATTTAAACAAATCATGAACCTACTGTAGGCTGCTTGTGCAAATCCAACAGTTCGCGTACATGACTCCGCAGCATGTTCTGACACTTCCACATTTCGTTGAGAGCTCTGTAAAGTTATGAATATGAAAAAACGCATTACATAACAATACTGGAAATTATTCAGCGTTACAACCTTTCTTGTTGCATGCTGTATATACACCACTCTTCTACATCTAACTAAAAGTTTAAACACCGGGAAACATATTTATTAGGATTTAAAACTATTTAGTACAAATGGTAAATATAAGCCTTCTTATGAGAGAAAATATTTGACAGGTTTAGAAAGATTAATAGATAATAAAGAGATTGAAAGATGTACTAAATACAGGTAGTTAGAAAGTTCTGGTACAAGGAAAGAAAATGTCAAAGCGTAAGGGACATACAGCAAACTGAAAACCATGTATATGCTTGGAGCACAGGGCATGTGTGTGGAGCATAAGGAAGCTGGAGCATTCCATAGACACAGATCAAATCATGAAGGCCTTATTATACAGGCTAAGGTGTATACATGAAGCACTATAGACTATTTTGAAAAATGAAATATCAAAAATGATGCAGATTCAAGATGCCAAATTTACATTATTGTGTTCATTCTAAACTTTTCTCTCTCCAGGAACACAGATTTTCTTCTCTCAGAAATCCCATCCGTATTTCCAGGTGCCCAGGTGACAGAGCTCTGAGAAATCACTAATCTCTAAGCACTCTTTGTCAGATATTTTGAAATGTAAACAAACATCGAAACCTTAAGCAAGGAAAGGTATTAGTAACCATGATACAACACTATCTTAATAGAACTTCTGCAAAAATGGCAGTCTTTTTTATTTTTATTTTTGATACACATCTCACTCTGTTGCCCAGGCTGGAGTACAATGGGATGATCTCGGCTCACTGCCTCCTGGGTTCAAGCAATTCTGCTGCCTCAGCCTCCCTAGTAGCTGGGATTACAGGCGTGTACCACCACGCCAGCTAACTTTTTTGTATTTTTAGTAGAGATGGGGTTTCATCATGTTGGCCAGGCTGGTCTCGAACTCCTGACCTCAAATGATCTGACTGCCTCGGCCTCCCAAAGTTCTGGGATTACAGGGGTTAGCCAACACGCCTGGCCTAAAAATGCAGTCTTAATCTAATAATGCAGGAACACCTGAAGAAGCCACAAGGGCAAACAGTCAAATTCCTAACTCAGAATTCTCTTTTTTTTTTTTTTTGAGACGGAGTCTTGCTCTGTCACCCAGGCTGGAGTGCTGTGGCCGGATCTCAGCTCACTGCAAGCTCCGCCTCCCGGGTTCACGCCATTCTCCTGTCTCAGCCTCCCGGGTAGCTGGGACTACAGGCGCCGCCACGTCGCCCGGCTAGTTTTTTTTTTTTGTAGTTTTTAGTAGAGACGGGGTTTCACCGTGTTAGCCAGGATGGTCTCGATCTCCTGACCTCGTGATCCGCCCGTCTCGGCCTCCCAAAGTGCTGGGATTACAGGCTTGAGCCACCGCACCCGGCCTGAATTCTCTCTTTTTTAAGACACAGTCTCACTACGTTGCCCAGGATAGTCAAACTTCTAGGCTGAAAAGACCCTTCCATCTTGAGATCAGAATTCTTAATGACATCACTCATTTACTTTGTGTATTTTTGACAAAAATTACATATACTATCATGTACAACATAACATATGTATATATTGAAGTGAAATGAGCACACATCCTGGTTGGCCTGGGACAGTTTGAGTATGCTGGTTATCTGAGCAAAAATACCAATAGTGAAACCTTTCAGTCTGAAAATAATCCAGCTGGACCATCAATCATATGACCATCCTACATAGAGAAGATCTGAATATGTTCACCCAACAAAGAATCAGTATTCAGTTATTAGGCTTAATATTTAGTCTGGAAGGATAAAGCACCAGCAGTTTCAGACACTAGCCACAGGTATTTTGATATATGAGTAAGAACACTTTTGGTGTTAACTGACCTGAACATGAATCATAATATTTTGTTGATAAATATTTACCTGAGGTTCTTGATTCAACTATAGAAGCAGCAACAACCCAATCAGTAACAATTAATTAGATAAGATGAAGTAGTTTTATGAAATCCTTAGGAAATACAGCAGTTATTTGAAAAGTAACTTACTTTACAGCATTTGGATCCAAACTAGCATATAAGTAATACAAGCATTTCATTCTCTCTTCTGTTTCCAGGTTGTGGGGGACAAGATACTGAGCAAAGATTTTCTCTACCAACAGTCTAGGAAATAACAACAACAAAAACCTAAGTGACACAATTATTCTATTTTTAAGAAGCAATTTTTTTTTTGAGACAGGGTTCTTGCCGTGTCACCCAGGCTGGAGTACAGTGGTGCGACCTCGGCTCACTGCAACCTCTGCCTCGCAGGTTCAAGCAATTCTCCCACCTCAGCCTCTCCAGTAGCTAGGACTACAGGCATGTGTCACCATGCCCGGCTAATTTTTATATTTTTTGTAGAGACAAGGTGTCCCTATGTTGCTAAGGCTAATCTGGAACTCCTGAGCTCAGGCAATCCACCTGCCTTAGCGTCCCAAAGTGCTGGGATTACGGGCATGAGACACCGCACCCAGCTAACATTTTAAGTTTTAACCATCTTGTGCCAAGATACCATATCAAGATAATAGCTATGTGTGCACATACAATGGAAGATATCAGTTTATAATGACTTCCTTCCTTGGAAAACATTCAGTACAGTTTAACTTCAGAGACACGGTTACTATCTGTGGCTTTATAATTTGTCAGTACGAAACATTTGTTCTAGAAGGTTTAAATGTTATTCCTAAATACAGGGTGCTAGGCTGTTCCACCTACTCTTCAGCAGTCTAGAACAATAGCGAATTCATTAATGCAACATATAAAGCTATGATCCACAGTAGAGTTAATTCTCAAGAAACTCCTTAATTTCCTGATTACAGTTCAGCCCATTTCCCATGTTGTCACATCGTTAAAAACAGGGTCCCCCCTGCTTCATATTACTTCCAGAAAATGTAGTTTTTCCTGTGTATATCTGATCATTCTTCTCTCCATAATCTAAATTCCTTAACAATATTGGAATATCCTTCTTGCTAGTACATATTGCTTGTATCTTCTTGCTTTTATTATTTAACATCACTGGATTAAAAATATACAAGGTCTCTTAATTAACAAATGAAATACATATCCAGTGATGCCAAAGAAGTTAGCTTAATTAAACAAAACAAAAGAAACTATTCTGCACAAACCAAGTATCATCTGTATGATCCAATACAGAATTATAAGTAATATTCAGAAAATGAAAACAAGTTAGTAATCCCTCTATTGGTAGTGTTGTAAAAAGGAAAGTAGTAGTTAATTGAATAGTGCTCTCTTGCCACATATTGGGCTAGGATGCTTTACATTCTTTATTTTATTTAATCTACATGATAATCCTATAGAAAAGGCATTATTATTTTTCCTTTTTATATAAAACTGAAGTGCACAAGAAGTTAATGAACCTCTGGTAAGAATACACATCTAATAAAGGGCAGAGTGAACATTTGGTCTCTAACTCCAAAGTCCATGCCTATTTCACTATTAAAAGGTTACCTTATAATCATGGACAGAGTCTTGTTTAAACACAGTATATAAAAATATGTAAAAAGTTATCTCTAAACTTAGAAATAAATGACTAATCAAGTTGAATGAACTTAATTTTTTTATGAAGTAAATACATAAAAATAAGAAATTACTAAAATATTAGACATTTTTTAAGTAAAAAGTAGTTTTATACTCAACCATTCTACCAACATATTAAACTCACTTGTCATCAATGCTGTTCTGATAATAAATATGCAAAAGTTTGTCCTTTATCCAGCTGACTTTCTCTGCAGCTTCCTTTCCTGCTTCACCATGAAGACAATATTTCTTATAAAGCTGAGCCAGACCCATCATAGCTTCTTTTCTTACTCGCCACTAAAAAGCATAAAATTTATTAGATGAGAAAGATAACAAAACTCTGTACTAACTTCCAAAGATTGCCTTGGGTTCATTAGGTTGTACAATCTTATGTGTGCCTTTATAAACTGGCACATTATTTCTCTTCATAAAAGGCTTTACAAACAATTTTGAATCTGTTCCTATTTAGAAATTTTCCAATGCAAATATTGCTAATGATCTACTTTTTTCTTTTTAAAGAAATGGAATTTCTTTACATTGCCTAGGTTGGTCTCAAATTCCTGGGCTAAATAATCCTCCTGCCTTAGCATCCCGAGTAGCTAGAACTACAGGCTACTGATTTTTTATTTCCCTTGAAAACCAGTAATAATCTTATGGGGAGATTTCATTTGATTCTATTGAAATAAAATTCACCAAGTTTTAGAAGTGATTATAATTTTCCTTGCAAACAAAACCCCTATTATCTGGAATGTTTTAACTGCCAGCCACATCCCTTTAGATGTTAACTTCGGATAAGAACAAAATTCACTATCAAGAATTCTGGGCCAGGCACGGTGGCTCATGCCTGTAATCCCAGCACTGTGGAAGGCCAAGGCAGGTGGATCGCTTGAGCTCAGGACTTGGGGAACTGACTACCCAGTGAATCTAAAATCCTAGGAAATCTAAAATTGCAGTGAATCTAGGAGTTGAGCTGTCTGACTACCCAGTCAATCTAAAAATACGCTCACAAGCTGACAAAACCTGCCCACTCACACAGAGCTTCCAATCAGCTGTGCAGGGATTCAGTTAAAAATCTAACCAAGGGTGGGCAGCACTTTGGGATGCTGAGGTGGGCGGATCACCTGAGGTCAGGAGTTCACGACCAGCCTGGTCAACATGATGAAACCCAGTCTCTCCTAAAAACTTAAAAATTAGCTGGGCATGGTGGCACACACCTGTAATTCCAGCTACTTGGGAGGCTGAGGCAGGAAAATCACTTCAGCCTGAGAGGCAGAGGTTGCAGTGAGCCAATATTACAGCACTGCACTCCAGCGTGGGTGACACAGTGAGACTCTGTCTCAACAAAAAAACAAAAAACAAAAAACTGACGAGATATTCAAGGATCATCAGACCTTTGAGGAATGCGTTCAACAGTAAAGGAGAGGGACCAAAACAAACAGGCCAGAAGAGGAAAACAGGACTCAGTAGAAACAGAGAAAATACAGGTAGTAGAAGACACCTTCAAATATTCTCAGTGAGATAAGATTTTACACCATAAAATAAGACTCAATTCCTCTGAGGAATAAAGGAAGGAAGGTAGGGAGAGAGGCAGGGAGAAAAGGAGGGAAGAAAGCAAGGAAGAAGAAGGAAAGAAGGGAAGAAAAAAAAGAAAGGAGGCAGGGAGAAAGGAAGTTAGAAAAATTAATGATTCAACCTGAGGAAAATGATTTAAAAAATAAAAAAGAAAAGAAAAAAAAAAAGAAATTAGATAATGAGAGGTGCTTTTGGAAATTAAAAATGGAGATAAGTAAAACAACAAAGATAAGAAAATCAAACTATCAGTCCAAGAATTTCAACATCAAATTAAAGAGTTCCCAAAAGAGAGAACAGGCTCATGCCTGTAATCCCAACACTTTGGGAGGTGGAGGTGGAAACAGGTACAGATCCCTTGAGCCCAGAAGTTCGAGACCAGCTTGGGCAACATGGTGAAACCCGGTCTCTACAAAAAATACAAAAATTAGCCAAGTGTAGTGGCACACACCTGTAGTTCCAGCTACTTGGGAGACTGAGGTGGGAGGACCACTTGAGCCTGGGAAGAGGAGGGTGCAGTGAGCTGAGATTACACTACTGCACTCAAGCCAGGGCAACAAAGTGAGACCCTGTCTCAAAAAAAAAAAAAAAAAGAACCTTAGTGATCACCATAAGTGAACGTCCTTACCTTGCAAGCCTAAAATGCAAACAATTTAGCTAGTTAGCAGAAGACTCTTTGGGACTTTTAGAGGTTGGGAAAGTTTAATAGGGTAGGAAAGAAAGGCTGTGAGAGAAGAGACAGAAAAGGAGACCATAAAAACTCAGAATGAGGATCATCATAAGATGTAAGAAAAACAGTAGTAAAAAAAAATCTGTGTATTGAAAGAAGAGGAAGAGGAAGAAGAGGAGGAGGAAGAGTAGGAGGAGGAAAAGGAGGAGGAAAAGGAGAAGGAAAAGGAGGAAAAGGAGGAGGAGGAAAAGGAAGAGGAAGCAGAAGCAGAAGCAGCAGCAGAAGCAGCTGAGTGTGGTGGTGGGTGCCTGCAGTACCAGCTATTCAGGAGAATGAAGCAAGAGGATCACTTGAATCCAAGAGTTCAAGTTCAGCCTGGGTAACATGGCAACACGTCACCTCTAAAAAAGAGAGGTGGGTGGGAGTATGTTATCAATACTTTCTTATAAATTTTTTGTATCATTTTCTCATTTTTTAGGCCACTTATTAGATGGAATAAAATTTTGTCCCTATATAACAGATTAGCAAAAGCATTTTGACATTTCTTACATGACATAAAAAAAAAACACGAGCAATAAAATTTTAAGATGAAATCCTGTTCCCAAATTTCTAGAGACAAAATAATTTTTTTTTCCAGAAAGGCTATAAAGGTCATCTAACTTATTAAACCAAAATCTGGGTCAGAAAATATACAGTAGGTATTACTGTTACCACATCATACAGTTTCAGTTAGGAAGATTCATTTATTCAACTTTCTGAAACTATGAAAAAACTGTAATAGTAGTGAAACTTTTTTTTTTTTTTTTTTTTGAGACGGAGTCTCGCTCTGTCGCCCAGGCTGGAATGCAGTGGCCGGATCTCAGCTCACTGCAAGCTCTGCCTCCCGGGTTTACGCCATTCTCCTGCCTCAGCCTCCCGAGTAGGAGGGACTACAGGCGCCCGCTGCCTCGCCCGGCTAGTTTTTTGTATTTTTTAGTAGAGATGGGGTTTCACCATGTTAGCCAGGATGGTCTTGATCTCCTGACCTCGTGATCCGCCCGTCTCGGCCTCCCAAAGTGCTGGGATTACAGGCTTGAGCCACCGCGCCCGGCCGAAACTTTTTTGAAAGGGGTAAGGGAGGAATGTCAAATAACCACTAGGGGGAGAGTCATTTCATTTAAATTAAAGCTAAGGGAAAAAAACCTTCAAAGTTAGAATTACTAACACTGTTGAACAAGTTAAAAAGTATCCAGCTTTTTTTAAACATCTGGCTCCTATGACAATTTTAAAAGTAAAAACTTAAATAATACCTCTTTCTATATTTTAAAACCAAAACCAATTATTTTTCTACCCTGAAACTATAATAGTCATTTGCAGAGGAAAGTAATTTTGAATTACACCTCAAATAAAATAATAGTATGTTGCAAGGCAATCATGAAACATGTTAGAAATGTTAGGCCTAATCAGCCTGCCTTACAGGTATGTCTCTTGTTCACATCTGACCCTATTCGTTAGTTGTATTCTTAGCACTACTTTTCCTTTTCCTTATCAATCCATGTTTTCTTTTCTTTTTTATTTTGAGATGGAGTCTCGTTCTGTCGCCCAGGCTGGAGTGCAGTGCCTCAATCTCGGCTCACCGTAAGCTCCGCCTCCCGGGTTCACACCATTCTCCTGCCTCATTTTCCTGCCTCAACTGGGACTACAGGCGCCCGCCACCAGGCCTGGCTAATTTTTTGTATTTTTAGTAGAGACGGGATTTCACCGTGTTAGCCAGGATGGTCTCGATCTCCTGACCTCATGATCCACCCGCCTTGGCCTCCTAAAGTGCTAGGATTACAGGCGTGAGCCACCGCGCCCAGCAATCCATGTTTTCAACTGTATCAAATGGAGAAAATCACAGGAAAAATAACTAAACATATAACCATCACTATCGTCCTTAGCTTGGTACATCAATATGTAAACGTCACTTTCTTTAAGTGATACTCTTTAGTTCAATGAATGACAGACCCAGCTAAGTTATACAAGAAAGTCATATGTGAAAATGTTAACTATAAGAATATACGATCAATTGTTATTCTTTCGAAACTCATCATGTAAATAAAAAGGTAAAATTTTGATTAACTTAGTGGTTCTCTTATAAAGGTATGCTAGAAAAGAAACCCATGCTTAAGATCTCAAAAAGTATAGAATCCAACGTATTTATTCACAAGGATAATTAAAAGATATGCAGGAAACATACAAATTAGGAGCTCTTTCTCATTGTTATTAATTTGATTTTCACACAGAAAGATACTAAATGTAACAGAAAATGATACCCAATTGTATTTAGCAATTTAAACAGTAAATTACAGAAGAATAAAATGCCTCAGATTTTACCCGTTTATCCAGTGTTCTTTCCCTTACAAAGCCAAGCAGCTGATCATTTACTAAGGCCAGGTCCCTCTTGGCAGCTGTTATTATAGTAACAATGACATCATGACGAATAGCTTCTTCTGGATCATGTGATCTAACCTTTAAATATTCTGTAATAAGAGAAAAAAACTTAGGCTAAATGTTAGCTATGTAATTTGTCATGATTTGGAATGGCAAAAAAAGAACAGAAACACGTTAAGTTTTTGTCCATACTAAAGCAATGTTTGTAAAATATGAAATGAAATTAAATCATGTTATTTTTAAAGCAGCAGTACTCTACTGTAATCACAAAACTGCACTTAAAACTCCAAAGTTGGCCAGATGTAGTGGCCCACAACTGTAATACCAGCACTTTGGGAGGCTGAGGCAGGCAGGTCACACAAGCTCAAGAGTTCATACCAGCTTACACAACATGGCAAAACCCCCATCTATATGAAAATTACCAAATAAAAAAAACTCATTAGCCAGAAGTATAGTGGCCTGGCCCTGCAGTGCCAGCTACTTGGGGGGCTAAGGAGGGAGGATCACTTGAGCCCAGAGGTCAAGGCTGCAGTGAGCCAATATCAAGCCACTGCACTCCAGCCTGGGTAACAGAGTGAGGCCCTGAATCAAAAAATCAATAAAATAAAATAAAATACTTCATAGTTACATCTTCTTTTTTTGTTTTGAAACAGAGTCTCACTCTGTCACCCAGGCTGGAGTGCAATAGAGTGATCTCGGTGCACTGCAACCTCTGCTGCCCAGGTTCAAGCAATTTTCGTACCTCAGCCTCCAAGTAGCTTAGATTACAGGTATCTGCCACCATGCCTGGCTAATTTTTGTATTTTTAGTAGAGATGGGGTTTCACCATGTTGGCCAGGCTGGTCTTGACCTCCTGGCCTCAAGTGATATACCTGCCTTGGCCTCCCAATGTGCAGGGGATTACACCTGTGAGCCACCACACCCATAGTTACATTTTAATAATGTATTTTCATCAGTTATCCTGGAAAAGTCAATTCACAATGCAGTATCTGATCTATGTCAGTTTGAATTTCAGTTACAAATTAACAGGCTTAAAAGAAAAACATAAGTGAAAATGCTTATGGCAATTTAACTGATAGGTATATGCCTGCAAATTACACAATATAAAATCCAGACTATTTTATAATCTCTTTAAAAATTCTTAAATAATTTATAATACAAACTAAATCTAAACAAAAAAATGTTGTTTCCCCTGTTCTTTTTGGTAAATAAGAGCCTGTTGATAAAACCACTTATGTGCTGCTACCAAACAGGTAGATTTAAAAGCTCTAGATTCAAAAAAATGAAAAATTCTAGTCTAGTGCAGAAGATAATCGTGTTCCCACTTATTATTAAATGCCACTATATTTAATTAAACAGACATAATGATTTCTACCCAAATCCAATGTCTTAAGAAATACGCTACTTCCTTAAATTATGATTTTCAAAAAATCTCAAAGGATTAAAATATGAAGATTTTAAGCTGGGCATTGTAGCACCTGCCTGTAATACTTGGGATGCCAAAGTGAGAGGTCACTTGAGCCCAGGACTGAAAGCCTTTTTTTAAACAAACAAATAAATAAAAAGATTTTAAGTGTAATTTTATTACATGAACATGAAATCATTTCTTAGTGTACAACAAATGAAAACCCGAGACCATACTAGAGTTAAAATCTACTTGGAAAGTGAAGTTAGGTCACAAGTCGTATCTACAATACAGTTTTATGATTATGCTAATATCTGTAATAAACCAGCTAACTTACCTGTGAGATCCTTCGCTAAATCTGGGTGATTCATTAAACAATGACTGGCAAATTTCACACTTTCTAATCTCACAGGAACATGAATGTCATTAAATCTACACAGAAAAAGATTGCTAAACATTAATTGTAAGGCAAAAAAATTATTCTCAAATCAGGTATATCTAACATGAAAATGCTTATACACAACAATAGTTACTGATTAGATAATTTGTTATGAGCTAAGGTATTCTGAAGGAAGAATATAAAGTACACTACAAGGTGAAACGACACAATTTCACAAAAACATTTTCACAAACAGAATTTCTTTACCATGCTAAAACTAACAAAAAACAGTATAAACACATCCCTCAAACCAAACTATACACTTTATGGAGTTATAATTTGAGAGCTTAATATTATGCTACAAAGTAAAAATATTCAAAACACACAAAATCTTCTTGAAGAATAAGTATATAGGAGATTCCAGGCACGGTGGCTGACACCTGTAATCACAGCACTTTGGGAGGCGGAGACAGGTAGATTGCTTGTGCCCACGAGTTTAAGACCAGCCTTGAAAACATGGCAAAACCCTGTCTCTATAAATATATAAAAATTAGGCAGGCATGGTGGCATGCCCCTGTAGTACCAGCTACTACTCAGAAAGCTGAGGTGGGTGGATTGCCTGCACTCACGAGTTCTAGATCAGCCTTGAAAACATAGCAAAGCCCCGTCTGTACAAAAAAACACAAAAATTAGCTGGGCGTGGTGGCATTCCCCTGTAGTCTCAGCTACTCGGGAGGGTGAGGTAGAAGGACTGCTTGAGCCCGGGAGGTAGAGGCTGCAGTGAGCCATAATTGTGCCACTGCACTCCAACCTGGGTAACAGACCCTGTCTCAAAACAAAACAAGACAAAAGGTTTATATGAGACAAACACTGGGGAACTTGAGGTAGAGAGCAAACCATATATAAGGGGCAGATCTGGAAGTTCAAAGATGAGTGCAGAAAATGTGTTACTAGCCCAGGCGTGGTGGCGGGTGCCTATAATCCCAGCTACTCTGGAGGCCGAGGCAGGAGAGGTTGCGGTGAACAGAGATCACGTCACTGCGTTCCAGCCTGGGTGACGAAGGGAGACTCCGCCTCAAAAAAAAAAAAAATGTGTGTTGCACTGCCTGACGTAAGTTTCTTTTGGCCAGCACCACCTTGTATTACAATGCTCTTTTAAAGGTCTAGTATACGTACGAATTCAATTAACACGCAACACAATATGTAGACTCAAAAATGCACATGTTAAGGATAAGGTAAGGAACCCTCAAATTTAAAATAGATTATTAGGCAACTTTTAAAATATGCTGATTAATGATAAACAATGTGATCTGAAATAGCTGGAAATATTTTTATTTTTTAAATGATCTCACAAAATAACCAAGTAAAAGAAAGTTGTTTAATAAATGTCTTAATGTCTATGGCCTCCTACTTTCTTACCCAGATATAATTTTCATGTTTTAATAAAATCTTACATTTAGGATTTATAATTCTCTAGCTGGCAGAGAAAAATTATACATTATTAATGATCAAGTAATTACAAAGTATCAAAACAATTATGGAAAATATATGTTATAATTATGGAAAATAATACTGCAGACTATGAATTGTTTCTATGGATCAGAGACACCACTACAGTTAGCAGTGAGTGTAAAATAATAAGTGTCAGAAACCTACTATGGGTGATTTCATTTTCATAAGTAACTGAAGTAAAAATGAAGCCTTGCATTTTTGCTTAAATTATTTACAAAAAATATTTGATGTCCATCCTGGGATAGGGAATTCCTCCCCCACAACTTTGAAAGTACAGTTGCTTCATTCCCACCATTCAGAATTCTCATGGAGTCACATTTAGCTATTCAAATATTTAGCATTTATTCCTATAAGGCCTTCAAAATGGCATGTTCTGGGCAAGTCACTGCTAAGATAGCATTATGGCCTTGTCAGAGATTTCTCAAAACCTAGGATTAGTATGAGAACTATTGTGGTGAATTTACATCAAGAAAAATTCTGGCACCAACTTCTGAATCAGTTGAACTAAATAATGGGGAATCTCAAACATCTCCAGAATATTAATAGTAAATATCTACTTTCCAATCAGCTTTAAAAGCAAAACAGGTAAATGGAATGCAAGGAGGAATGTAATGAATTTCATAAATTTGTCAACACTACTATCAAGCCAAATAGAATACAGTCATTCTAAGCTCTTGAGAAGAAACATTAAAAACTATCTGAGTTAACTAAGGGCAATAATATTTTCCATTTAAAAATTATACAATTATACCAAGTTAGTTAAAAAACACCATACAGTGTGTTCAGATAAGTTACAGACCCAAAAGACAAGCACTAGTAAATGAAAAAGTTGGTAGGCCGACAAATGGCACAGGTTCTTAAATTTGGATCAGTATGTATTCAGCTTCATGATTTAAAAATCTTAAGACTTAGAATATACTGCAGTGCTGTCTATTCATTCTAATGACTTTCTTTTTTTTTTTTTTTGGGAGATGGAGTCTCACTCCGTCACTCAGGCTGGAATGCAGTGGCTGGATCTCAGCTCACTGCAACCTCTGCCTCCCGGGTTCAAGGATTCTCCCGCCTCAGCCTCTTGACTAGTTGTGGTTACAGGCGCCGGTCACCACCCCCGGTTAATTTTTGTATTTTTAGTAGAGACACCAAGTTGGTCAGGCTGGTTTCCTGAACTCCTGACCTCAAGTGATTCGCCCACCTCAGCGTCCCAAAGTGCTAGGATTATAGGTATGAGCCACCAGGCCTGGCCATGACATTATTTTAACAAGAAGTTAAAAAGTGTTATACAGATAAAATACTAAGCTTTCTCCATAAAAAAATTTTCCTACAATTTATTCCATAAGAAGGATGGCAACACAGATAACAATGAAACCAACATCTACCAAAGAAAGTTTTGATATGTATAGTTTTAATCAAGTGACCTGCACCCTACTGACTATTTTCCAAAATATAAACATCAGAATTATATGTTCTCTTACCGTCCAAGAAAACATTGCCAAAGAGGACGATTCTGTGTTGCCAAATCGGAATCTTTGGAGCCAAACAATTTAGCAAGAAGTCGAACAACAGCTAATCGCTCTTCTCCATCATTGCTCTAAGAAGGGAAAACAGAAAGTGAAGCCTGAGCTTTATTCATCAGATTACAGAAAATATCTTGAAACATTCTTAAGAAGATACAATTTCATATTTCTGCTTGTAACTGTGAGAAGTTTAAAATATCATATGTCCTCATTTACTATGCAGAAATTGATTTGATTTCATGTTAGATCATCTGGGTTTTTGCTCTTATTTCACACCCTCCCAACTGCTAATTTATGTCTACTTCACTGATTAATTGCATTCTATACACTGGTTATGGACATTGTAAATATAGACATATAATTCACTTCTAACATTACAAACCCTATAAAAACGTCTATGAAGGACAAAGCTACAGTTACCACCCTAATAAGCTTACTTTATAGGAAATCTGCAATTTACATTCCAACATAAACACACATCAATTCAAGTTTTGATATACAAAGTTTTTTTCTTTTTTTGAGGAGTCTTGCTCTGTCTCCCAAGCTAGAGTGCAGTGGCGCGATCTCAGCTCACTGCAACCTCTGCCTCCCGGATTCAAGAGATTCTCCTGCCTCAGCCTCTCGACTAGCTGGGATTACAGGCGCCCACCACTGCGCCCGGCTAATTTTCACATTTTTAGTAGAGATGGGGTTTCACCATCTTGGCCAGGCTGGTCTCGAACTCCTGAACTCGTGACCCACCTGCCTCAGCCTCCCAAAGTGCTGGGATTATGGGAATGAACCACCGCACCTGGCTGATATACAAAGTTTTAATGAAGAATCCCCTACTGACTGGTGAATACGATACTACAGAATTTCATGATTCATGGAAACTCATTTTAATAGCAGCCCAAGAATCAAAAAGATGATCTGAAGGTCAAGGTAAATACCATAAAAAAGCAAAACTTCATTGTTTTCTAGTAAGGTCTCTTATTTTCTTATCCTGAAACAGCATATGCGATAAAAATTCTGTTTCAGTTTCAGTAGTGATGCCACGCTTTAATGTAAAATAAGTTATTCTGAAACCATACGTTGTGTGAAACTTTTCAAAAATCATATTCGCTAGGAAAATAAATACAACATCTAAAAGCAACTGCTAATTTTTTTTTTAGGTGTTCACATACAATATGTGGCTAAAGCAATACCAGATATCCAATAAACAAAATATTTTTGGCAAAAGAGAAGTAAAAATAGAAAAATAAAGACCACAGGATAAAATATTTTTCTTATGTTTTAACGCTCAAGAACAGGGGTTTTGTGGGTATAACAGGCACACTTAATCAATGTAAAAATGAAAATTACATCAACTATTTTAATTATAAATGACAAAAATGATTTTTTTAAAAAAAGAGGTACAGTCTTGCTCTGTTGCCCAGGCTAGAGGACACTGGCATGATCATGGCTCACTGCAACCTTGAACTCCTGGGCTCAAGTGATCCTCCCACCTTAGCCTCCTGAGTAACTGGACATACAGGTGTGCATCACCACACCTGGCTAATTTTTTATTTTTCTACAGAGACAGAATCTTACCACGTTGACGAGGTTGGTCTTGAACTCCTGGCCTCAGGCAAGCCTCCCATCTCAGCCTCCCATAATGCTGGGATTATATGGACATGAGGTACCACACCTGGCCTGATTTTCTTTCTCTTTTTTTTTGTGAGACAAGGTCTGGGTCTGGCTCTATCACCCAGGCTGGAGTACAGTGGAGCAACCTCAGTCCACTATAACCTCCACCTTCCAGGCTCAAGCCATCCTCCTCCCTCAGCCTCCTGAGTAGCTGGGACTATGGGTGTGTGCCATTATCCTTGGCTAATTTCTGTATTTTTTGTAGAGATGGGGTGTCACCATGTTGCTCAAGCTGGTCTCAGACTCCTGGGCTCAAGAGATCTGCCTGCCTCCACCTCCCAAAGTGCTGGGATTACACAGGTATGAGCTACGGCACTTGGCCCAGCCTGATTTTCTTTGACAAAATTTTTCTCAAGCAAAGTGACAATAATGCAGAGTAGCACAACCTCCTAATAAGTTCAATTTATTAGCCAATATGATTTATTTCTTAAAGAAAAAGTAATCTGTCCCTTAAATATGAAACAATATATGGAAATTTTATTCGAATAGCAAGTAACTATTTTAGTAGATCGGTGATTATTTCAAACGAGGTGACATTTAACATCTATAAACCACAGAAGTAAAACTAACTGAAAACTTGCCCCTCTGCTATTTGTAAAAGTCAAAATATATTCCTTGACCAGGCTCAGTGGCTCATGCCTTCTCAGTAATCTGAGGCCAAGGCAGGAGAATTGCATTAGGCCAGGAATTTGAGACCAGCCTGGGTAACATATTGAGAACCACTCTCAACCAAAAAAAAATATACATATATATATTACCAGGAATGGTGAGGTATACCTACAGTCCCAGCTCCTCAAGAGATTGGGACAAGAGGATCACTTGAGCCCAAGACTTCAAGGCAGTATTAAACTTTTACAAATATCAGAGGAGCAAGAATTACAAATTACTTGCTCAGTTGTCTATAAAAAATAGATACACTATTTTTAGGACAGTCAAATTTCTGTCCTTAATCTGTACCATGAAAAGGTCATAAAATTGTAAGCAATACCATATTAGGATTCCATTTAAAATCTTTGGATGTTCTAAAACATATCTATCTAATAATGGATACCATTTAATACCAACATGTATTATAAATTTCTAAGATAGGCCGGGCACAGTGGCTCAAGCCTGTAATTCCAGCACTTTGGAAGGCCGAGGCGGGCAGATCATGAAGTCAGGAGATCGAGACCATCCTCGCCAACACGGTGAAACCCCGTCTCTACTAAAAATACAAAAAAAAAGAAATTAGCCGGGCGTGGTGGCAGGCGCCTGTAGTCCCAGCTACTCCGGAGGCTGAGGCGGGAGAATGGCGTGAACCTGGGAAGCAGAGCTTGCAGTGAGCTGAGATCCGGCCACTGCACTCCAGCCTGGGCGACAGAGCGAGACTCCGTCTCAAAAAAAAAAAAAAAATTTAAGATAATACCATTTTTCCTATCTATTGCTTGTGTCACTGTGATTATCAGGAGATATTTAACAATTGGAAGTATTATAATTTTGTGGCCAGGCATGGTGACTCATGCCTGTAATCCCAGCTCTTTGGGCAGCCGAGGTGGGCAGATAACAAGATCAAGAGATTGAGACCAGCCTGGCCAACATGACAAATCCCCGTCTCTACTAAAAATATAAAAATTATATGGGTGTGGTGGTGTGCGCCTGTAGTCCCAGTTACTCAGGAGGCTGAGGCAGAAGAATCGCTTGAATCCAGGAGGCGAACGTTACAGTGAGCCAAGATTGTGCCACTGCACTTCAGCCTGAGCAACAACAGCAAAACTCCGTCCAAAAAAAAGAAAGAAAAAGACAAACTGAAGTCATACTTTATTCTTCTACAGTTACAGAAAAATTATGCGGTATACATTTTTCCTGGAAAGTTTAAAGGGCAAGAAAATTGGTCAATTTTACATTGTACTTGCTCTAGAAATAAGAAAGAAACATGAAAAACAAAATAGAAAAGAAAACTGGTCAATCTTACCTTTAGTTTGAATTCAAGCTGTGGCATGACGGATAATAATAAATGAGGATCTATAGCAAAAAGTTCCTGAATCAGATCAAATACATGTTCTGACAAATCACTTACTGATGATCTTCCCAGCACTAGGACTTGATTGAAAAACTATGAGATATTAAAAACAAAAATAAAACATCTAGTTCACTTAAAAACATGGATACATTTTTATAAACATTTTTATAAACTATATAATTAGGTTTTACACATACTATTAAAGGAGGTGATACAAATACATGTGTGATTACTAATATATAATAGGACAATCATCTAAACAGCGGAAGAAATAATTTCCTAATAATATCAAATCATGAATGTTACAAGGAGAAAAGCAAAAAACAAAATTGGTTTGCTGGGTATATTTCAAATAAGGACATTTCTAGGAATCTTTGTTTTCATTAAAACAATTTAGACAGTCTGTGTAGTTCATTACAAAGGATTTTAGAAAAATTTCCTTGTAGCAGAGAAATATTACAAAGTCTCAATCTTTGATTTTTTTTTTCTTTTTTTGAGATGAAGTCTGGCTGTGTCGCCCAGGCTGGAATACAGTGGCGTGATCTTGGCTCACTGCAACTTCCACCTCCGAGATTCAAGCAATTCTCCTGCTTCTGCCCCAGGAACCTGCCACCAAGGCCAGCTAATTTTTATATTTTTAGTAGAGACAAGGATTCCCCGTGTTGGCCAGGCTGGTCTCAAACTCCATACCTCAGGTGATCCACAGGCCTTGGCCTCCCAAAGTACTGAGATTACAGGTGTGAGCCACTGCGCCTGGCCTCAACCTTTGATTTTTTAAAAAATCAAAGGCACAGCGGCACACGCCTATAATCCCAGCACTTTTGGGAAGCCAGGGCATGACAATCTTGAGCCCAGGAGTTGGAGACCAGCCTGGGCAACACAGTGAGACCCTTGACTCTACAAAAAATTAAAAAATTATCTGGCCATGGTGGTGCATGCCTATAGCCCCAGCTACTCAGGAGGCCATGGCAGGGGGGATCATTTAAGCCCTAAGAAGTCGAGGTTGCAGTGAGTTGTGATCACATCACTGTACTCCTTCTGCATGGGGGACAGAACAAGACCCTGTTTCAAAAAAAAAAAAAAAAAAGTCAGAATAATGTTTCCATGAGTTTAGAAATAAAGAGTATTTAAAGGGGAAGGATTTTTTTGTTGTTGTTGGGTTGGTTCTTTTAATACTCAGAGAAAGTCAAATATGTTTTGGCTTGCATGACAAAAAGAACAAAAAGTTGGTAATACAAAAGCTAACTGATTTTTTTTTTTTTTTAATGCTAGATGGAAATAAAGAGTATACAAGGCCAAGAGCACAGATTAAAAGATACTAGCACTGCACACCACGACCGCCACAAATGCAGAAGAATTCAATTTTTAAAATGTCTCAGGGGCAATTGTATGCAACTGGTACAAGCATACATTTCTGGTTGTAACATAATTTGAAAAGCAGCATAAATTAAGAGTTAGAAAATGCTCATTATTGGCCAGGCACAGTGGCTCACACCTGTAATCACAGTACTTTGGGAGGCCGAGGCAGGCAGATTACCTGAGGTCAGGAGTTCAAGACCAGCCTGGCCAACATGGTGAAACCCCATCTCTACTAAAAAATATAAAAATTAGCAGCGTGTGGTGGCACACGCCTGCAGTCCAGCCACTCAGAAGGCTGAAGCAGGAGAATCACTTGAGCCTGGGAGGCAGAGGTTGCAGTCAACTGAAATTGTACCACTGCATTCCAGCCTGGTCAACAAGGTGAGACTCCATCTCCAAAAAAAAGGAAAAAAAAAAAATCATTCCCATTGGACAAGAATAATACCAAAAAATTCATATTTACTATGCAGACACTGAAAATAATGAAGAAGACAGTTTTATCAAAATATATGCATACACACACACAAAAAAGCATAGAATACTACTTCTGAAAGGATATAAGAAAACCTATCGGGGACGGTTATTTCTGAGAATTGAGAAATGTATTCAAGGCTGAAGACAGACACTTCTTTAGTACCATTATTGTTTAATCTGTTTAAATATTAATTTAGCAATCCAAGCAATACTAATAGGATAACATTTAAATTAAAAGCCTCATTTGTATTTTTATCCATGGAAAATAATTTAACAACACATAAATGTTAAGATTCACAAAGATGATTAGGAAACAAACACTGAAAAGACCTAAATCTATGACTATAAGGAAATATATATCAAGAAACATTTACAGTCATTCTTATATATTTAAAAAGAATGTCAAAATATGTAAATACAAGAAAGACAATAAAAATTTTACATAAAGTAGCCAGGTGCAGTGGCTCACACCTGTAATCTCAGCACTTTGGGAGGCTGAGGAGGGTGGATCACGGTGTCAGGAGATCGAGACCACCTTGGTTAACACGGTGAAACCCTGTCTCTACTAAAAATACAAAAAATTAGCCAAGCATGGTGGCGGGAGTCTGTAGTCCCAGCTACTCGGGAGGCTGAGGCAGGAGAATGGCATGAACCCGGGAGGCGGAGTTTGCAGTGAGCCAAGATTGCACAACTGTACTCTGGCCTCAGGGATGGACAGAGACTCCGCCTCAAAAAAAAAAAATTTTTTTTTCACAAAGTATGTGGGAAAATAGTTATAAATATGAGCAAATGTACAATGGAATTAGTTGTTATAAGGTAGTGAAATTGCAAACTTTTTTTCCAAATTATTAACTTTTTTAGTAAAAACAAACCCAGAACAAATTCCTCAGTACAGTTTTTTTAAACTATTACTACATAGCAACTATCACAATCTTTCATTACTCAAAGTATTTAAATGTTTGCCAAAAACAACAGCCAAAACAACCAATTTTCTAAATAAATCTCTATAATATTTGAAAAAAAAAAAAAGGAAGAAACATTAGCGGACTTCAGAAGAATGACCCAAAAGACACAAAGAAGAAAATATATAAAGAGAGACACAGAGACCAAAGGATAAAGATGTAGAGAAAAAATGAAAGAGATCAGCATATCTGGGAGACAACGAAATAAATATAAATACAAATGCAGATAAGGGGATGGGAATTGCAGATAACTTTTCTTATAGTAACATCCACCCTTTAAAAACAACGTCATGAAGCTTATGCTGCATTTCTCTAACCTTGGTCACATTTGGACATAAGTTCTTCTATATTTATAAGCTAAATAAACTTCTATGTAAGAGGTTCTAATAAATTAGTACAATGGATTAAGAATTACAAAATACAGAATGAACATAGAAATACATACATTAGCAATGCATGCCTCAATAGTCTGGACTGTTCTTTTCAATAGCACTTTTGCAAGGTCAAAAGACTGTTTATTTAAGTTCTGAAAAATAATAAAAACATGGAAAGTTACAAATGAATTTGTTAATTTATGAGATAGCAACACTAGAATACTGTAGTCTTCAAATCTGTAATAAAATACAAATTTTTCTTCACTAAAATGTGAAGCAAAAATAAAAATACCTGAATTCTCTTCAAGGTTTTGCAAATATCCTCTAGTCAAGTGGTCTTAAATGCAGACATTGCAAATCAAACTCATTTATTAATCAAAAACTAAAATGGATTAGTTAGCAAAAGCACAACCCTATATTAAGTTTTACTAAACTCAAAATAGACCTAATGCTTTTTGGTTTTTATATGTTAACCAATGTAAACTAACAACTACACCCATGTATCTTAAATACATACACTCCCCAATCTAACACAACATGCTCAATTATTTCATTGTTTAATCAATGCATGCTCTGGAGAAGAGTAGACCTGGTAAGTGTTTCAAATAAACAGTTATTGATCAATTATATTTTTTAAATGTTGAATACTATGCTTCCGCTTAAAGAGTCCCAATGTACTCAAATAAATTAAAGGATCTGAGAAGAACCTTAGAAAATATATATTTAATTTTTTTTAAATGCCTGAAAAGGGAATTCTTGTTTCGAATAACACAGAGTAACACCGCTATATCTTGAAGTTTTGGATCAAACAGATTCATTCACCATCATCTCACACCTCTTCCAAAATGAGGCTAGGAAACCTACACTCTAGGCCAGAGGTCAGCAAACTTCTTCTATGAAGGGCTACATGGTAAATATTTTAGGCTTTGTGGGTCATACAAATCACTGCTACAACTACACAACTCTGCTGTTGTAGCATGAAAGCAGAAATAAACAAAACGAAAATGAATGAACATGGCTGTGTTCCAATAAGATCTTACTTACATAAATAAGCAATGGTCCAAATTTGATTAACAAGCCATAGCTTCTTGACCCCTGCTCTACACTTTTATTTCATTGGCAAAGGATAAGATTTGCTTAAAATTAAGTTAACATTTCTATTTATTAAAATAAGTCTATTTCCTACTACTAATAAAAATTCTCTCAAGCCCAGTGTGGTTGCTCATGCTTGTTATCTCAGCACTTTGGGAGGCTAAGGCGGGAGATCGCTTGAGCCCAGGAGTTTGAGATAAGCCTGGGAAACATTGCAAAATCCCGTTTCTACAAAGAAAACTTAAAAAAAAAAAAAAAAGTCAGGTATGGTGGCACATGCCTGTATTGCCAGCTACTTGGGAGGCTGAGGTAGGAGGATCACTTGAGCCCAGGAGACAGAGGCTGCAATGAGGCAAGATCGTGCCGCTGCACTCCAGCCTAGGTGACAGAGTGAGACCCCGTCCCAAAAACATACCACCAACCTACTTACCCAGCATATAAAAACCAAATATACTGTCTTAATCTGCCAAAATATACTCTCCTTTGCCACAGTCCCAGAATTTTTACAAACTACAGAATTTTATAAACTACATTTGAATAAAATAAATAATATTTAGACTCAAGAATTTAAAATTAATTGTATCTTTCTGTGAATGAGTACATATTTTTCCACTAATATCTGATAACAGGTTACTGAACCATTAGAAGAAAAAAGCAGGGGGGCAAATAACAACACTGGGGTAGGCTTGAGTAGAGCCCAGTGGTGGAGCCTGAGGGCAGCCAAGTCCTTCAGATTCTTAGGAGGATCTGGTGGAGATAAATAGAAAAAGGAAATGGGGAAGAATGATACACCTCTGAATCGTCCTTTTCTTCTTAACATTAACCATACAGCTTCTGCCCAAATCTTTTTCTGAGAGTACCTAAGAAAAAGGTACGATACGGATTCTGAAAAGAAATCCAAACTCCTATGTGTCACATCTATGTTAATAAGGAGGAAATACATTTCTTTTCCAAACACAATTAACCAAAAAGACAACACCCCTAACCCCTTACAATTCTCAGATTATTTGTGTGAATACGAAACATTTTCAGTTCCACTTGAATGAAACTCTTACATGATATGTTAATCAATATATTTTGTAAAAATAATAGCCACAAGACTAATGTATGTTAACCTATTTTATTTGAGGTGGAGAATGGTCATGGGAACAATCATATGGGATTGCAAATGGCCTGAAAACAATTGTTCATTCTTATGTGTAGCATGACTGTTAAATATTAACCTTTAATATCTTCATATTTTACAGACCTTATGTGCAGGAATGAGGTTAATAAGAATGGAGTCCAATAACTCTTGAGTAACTCCATCACCTTCCATGATGATAGAACTCATCAAATCTAGCATGTGCATTTGTACCTTCTTATTGTGGCTATTGCTATAAAAAAAAAAAAAACAGAATAAGTAGGAGGAAGAGAAAAAGAATAAGAGAATTCAAGCTTCCAATAGGAAATTAAACTTCCTAGTTTAAAACAACAATCTCACATGTAAAGGATTTTCACTTGAGGGACAGTGCCAATAATGGCAGAGAAATCTGGGGGGCTCTATTTTCTTTCTCCTTTTGTTGACTATTACAACAGTTGTAAGCTATTGTTGTATTTTATAAAAACAAACACAAACCTAATTTCTAATCAACTATATTTTCCTCAATTCACATTTTTTTAAAAAAGAAAAAGGCCAGGCACAGTGGCTCGCGCCTGTAATCCCACCACTTTGGGAGGCCGGGGCGAGTGGATCACCTGACATCAGGAGTTTGAGACCAGCATGGCCAACATGGTGAAAACCCATCTTTACAAAAATACAAAAATTAGTGGGGCGTGGTGGCGGGCGCCTGGAATTCCAGCTACTGGGGAGGCTGAGGTGGAAGAATCACTTGAAACTGGGAGGCAGAGTTTGCAGTGAGCGGAGATCACGCCACTGCATTCCAGCCTGGGCGACAGAGTGAGACTCCATATCAAAAAAAAGAAAGAAAGAAAAGAAAAGGAAAAGGAAAAAAAAGACCTTTAAAATAAATTACGTTTCTATACAACTAGGATTCCAAGAGTAAATTAAATTCTGCCTAATAAAAATGTCAATTTTAGCCTGGGCAATGTGACGAAACTCTGTCTCTACAAAAAAATTAAAAATTAGCCAGGCGTGGTGGTGTGTTCCTATAGCCCCAGCCACTCAGAAGGCTGATATGGGAGGATCACTTGAGCCCAGGAGGTCGAGACCTCAGCAAGCCATGATTGTGCCACTGCACTCCAGCCTGGGTGACAGACCAAGACCCTGTCTCAAAACACACGCACACATGTCCACTTCAAAGAAAGGACACTTCTGCTTACATGTCCCAGATTTTTAAAGGTGATAAAATTTTAAGGAAACAAACAAAAAGTATGATAATAAAGGCAGACATTTTTTTCAACTCCCACACCTTAGGTCTTAATAAATTCCTTAAATTAAGAAAAAACCTATTTAAATACCCCCAAATGCATAAGCCAACATAAGCAATTATTTACGTATCCTTGCCACTAGAAGTTTTAATTCACCAATACTGAAAATCAAAAGTTTCATCTAAAATGCTTTCAATAACTAGGTTTTTCTGAAAATGTCATCCCAGTACCTCTCAAAGAATTTCAAACAGACAAATGAAAAATCAATAAAGTATAAAATATAAGGCCAAGAATCAGTTTCAAGTGCTTCCACAGTGAGGCCTGCCCTTTCTTGCTACTTTTGAACTTAGTCAGCATATGAAGAGGCCTGGGCTGACCTCCTGAATGGGTGAGACATGTGACCCAGTTCTATCACTTCAGTCCACCTCAGCCAACAGCCAGGTATCGGCCAGATATCCTGCCAACTGACTACAAACACAGGTGTAAATCCAACCCAAATAAAATCAACTGCCAAGCAGAATCATGAGCTAAATAAAATGGTGGCTGTCTTAAACTATCAAGTTTTAGGTTACTTTGTAATGCAGCAAAAGCTAATACAAAGGTAAGGTTTATATGTTCTATCATTTACTTTAAAGGCTTACTGCTAGTCAAATGCCACAGGAAGTTTTTTCTCATGCTGTCTTTCTACAAGCTTCTATCCTATGCCAAGCTGGAGTGATCCTTCCCTGTTTGTTTCAGGATCATGCCTAATCCTACCATTCCATCTAAGGAAAAAGAAAATATGATATAGCATTCATAAAAATCTCCAGAAAACTCTGGAAATGTGCTGTTCAATATGCAAGCCATTTGCCACATGTGGCTGGTGAACATGTGAAACATGACAAGGGCCACATGGTGGAATGAAAATACTTTTGGATACAGTGGAATAAATAAAATATCAAAATGAATTTCACTTGTTTTTACTTTTCTATTAATGTGACTACTAGAAAACTTATGTGAGATATGTTTATATATAATGTAATGTTCTAGAACACATCTCATAGCAGTACTTGATTTACTATACAAAAAACAAACCAGGCTGGGCATAGGAGCTCACACCTGTAAACCCAGCACTTTGGGAGGCTGAGGTGGGGGGATCACTGGAGGTCAAAAGTTTGAGACCAGTCTGGCCAACAGGGCGAAACTCTATCTCTACTAAAAATACAAAAATTAGCCGGGCGTGGTGGCACACACCTGTAGTCCCAGCTACTGAGGAGGCTGAGGCAGGAGGACTGCTTGAACCCGGGAGGTGGAAGTTGCAGTGAGCCAAGATGGAACCACTGCACTCCAGCATGGGTGACACAGAGCAAAACACTGTCTCAAAAACAAAACAAAACAAAACAACCCACACAGAAGAAAACAACAACAACAAAAAACTCCACACACACAAAAAACAAACCAAACAAAAACAAAAAAACTCACAAACCAAAAAACATGGGCTAAAATCAGAATTTGAGCCTCCTGTTCAGCAACTGGTCCTTGGGCAAGCCACTACACTTCCTGGCTCTGGATTAGTTTCCCTATTTCTATAAAGAAAAGGCCAATTTAGGCAATGTTTAAGACTTTTTTTCTAGGTCTAGAATAAGAAGTTGTCAAAGTTAGTGAGCTTAAAGACTGAGCTATTATGTCTCCCAGTACTAATGGTACATACAACATGCATAATTTCTACCTCATAACTTAATACTTCATTGTATTAATGTAAGGTTTTGGAGGATTTGCTTTACAACCATATCTGGTTGCCTCTATTAGATAGTAAGTTCCTTCAAACAAGAGCACCACTTTTTACTTCTCTACTGGTCCACAGCCTCCAGGACAGACTGGGGCACTGAAGGGTCAACCAGTAAACTGATAGCATAATTTAAAATGGTAGTAGAAGGTCAAAGGCAGTGTTCGAGACAACAGAATTTTTACTTTCCCCTTCATGTTAAGTTTTCTAAGGAAAACAATTCCTTGTAACTCTGAAATATCTTAGTGTAGATGTAGGGTATACAACATCTGAATATATAAATCAAGAAAAAGAGACAAGCAGAAATGCTTAAAAAATAACTTACTTGATCACTGAGAAGAGAGTCCTAAAAAGCTGAATAAAAATTTCATTGCAATCTTCCAATTCAAAGCAGATGTTATATGATTTAACCCAAGCTAAATTCTTAAATAAATAAAAATAATTATTGAATTACACATATATAAACAGAATAGTTATATAATAAAAATACAGTAAAAATTAATTTTTAGAGTTAGAAACATATTAAAGTCTATAAAGACTCAACATATAAAATTTTAAGTGTTAATCACATATTCTGACCTTGAAAAAGATATATACCTGATGGCATCAATTTTCTCAAACTGAAAAATACTCAATCTTTTTAAGTTGGTAGATATATTTACACACAAAATTTAAGAAGCAGTCAAAAAATCTGTTTCTAGAATAAAAAATAATAAAAATAGAAAGATACAAACAAAAGGCATAGTTTCAAATAATCTACAGTTTTTCCATCAGAATATACTTTATCTCTTCAGGATAGGAAGAAAAATAAAATAATATTTTCCTTATGAAATGTAAAAGATATTATAGGCTTTGAATAAAACAAAACGACTCATTTTACATTACAAAGTTAACATGAAGAATTTTCTATCATGTGAAATAATATAACAGTTATTAAATAAAGTTTTTTTTTTTTTTTACCTCTAATAAATAAAAGTATCTATTAAACTGTGGACTCTTTGTATCCTCCAAACCTTTTAATTGTCTGGTAATAAACAAAAAGATGTCCTGTTAAAAAAAAATAAAACATATTAGACACAAATACTTTTCTTTCACAACACACTAATAGTATGTAAATTTATTATTTGTGTACAAACTACAATAAAAGAAAATTCCCCTTTAGATGAATGTCTTGGGATTGGCCTAGTCTATTATTCAAAATGATTCAAAAGATCCAATCAAATAAAATTATACTCTCTAGAAGCAAAAATAAACCACAAATCTTTAGGCTTTCTCTTTCAGAGAGGACCACGGGCTCTGTATCTCATTATATTTTCTTCTACTATCGTGCTTTCACTTTACTCACTATCTCCACCTTGCATAGTGGCAAAAACTATCTTCATTTTAAGGAGTTGGATATGAGTATTTCCATTACTATTTCCTACAAGTAAACAGTAATTTTTAGCCAATGTTTTGAAGTTGATGTATGACTACGAAGTTGAGTGTGAAAAAAGGCAAAAGACTAGTCCAATGGTACTATGTTTCATGATGATAGTCTTTCATTTCTTTTTTTTTTTTTTTTTTTTTTTTGAGACGGAGTCTCGCTCTGTCGCCCAGGCTGGAGTGCAGTGGCCGGATCTCAGCTCACTGCAAGCTCCGCTTCCCGGGCTCACGCCATTCTCCTGCCTCAGCCTCCCGAGTAGCTGGGACTACAGGCGCCTGCCACCTCGCCCGGCTAGTTTTTTGTAGTTTTTAGTAGAGACAGGGTTTCACCGTGTTAGCCAGGATGGTCTTGATCTCCTGACCTCGTGATCCGCCCGTCTCGGCCTCCCAAAGTGCTGGGATTACAGGCTTGAGCCACCGCACCCGGCCTGTCTTTCATTTCTTAATAAGCTTTCTTTAGAAGTTTTAACTCATAGTAGTATCAATATAATACAAAATAATTTTAGGACTATTTTTAAAGAAAGCAGCCTACAGGATTAAAATTTGCCAAGAATAAAATTATTCAAAATACAAAATCTCCTCAAGAGATCAATATGAGTTCCACAAACACTTGAACAAAGGCAGAATGACCAAGATGAGCTATAGTTTTGCACGCTGAATAACTTATAGGGGAAAACAGTCATATGAATATGTAAATTCTGGTATGCTATTTTAAAAAGTATCATTAATCTGCTATTTATCCCTGGAACATAGCCATCTGGGCTTTTGTGATGTATTAACCTGAAAATTGGATTTGAGCATACAGGGACTAGTTCTGAACCACACCTTTCTATGCTTTAACTCAAACAACCAACCAACCCAGTTATTTGTGGAAATACTAACTGAATGAATAATTTTGCAACTTATGATATATACTTAAGATGAAGAGACTAATATGAAACCTATGTTCATAAAGGTAAAATATAAAATAAAAGTATACCTTCTGAACAGCGGTGAATGAAAAATATAATAAAATGAAAAAGACTATATTTACCTTAAGTTTATCATGGGAAGTATATGGAGCTTCCGGGGCATAGATACGAAAGATATCAGCCAAACAACATGCTACAAGGAGACGCACATCTTTATTGGGGTTCCTGAGGAAGAATTCAGATGCAAGATGCAAGGCTAGTGGGAGATACTGCTGTTTTTCATCTTCTGAGTCCTGATCCATATCCATAAAAGTTTTCACTACCATCTGTAAAAATGTACAAAAACACAAAATAATCAACTCCTGGCATTTAGAAATCAGTGGAGGATGTAATTTTTTTTTTTTTTTTTTAAAGTCATTTCCATTAGCAATCGGTGGTCACCAGAAAATTCACAGTCAACTTTTTATAAATCTTCATTTAAGAATTTCAGAAAAGATCACAAGCATGAAACGGCCAGTCTGAAAAACCCATAAACAAGTATCAACTTCTTAGATACATTATCTGAACTAGCACCTCATTTATGAAGAACTTAAGCCTCTTATTACTCATTTTAAATCTAGCCCAGGTAGTTTCTGGCCCCATGTGGACACTAATATTCATCTGATATTTGGCAACATCATTGATTATGTTTCTTTTATATTTTA
The DNA here is from genome assembly GCF_007565055.1 of Rhinopithecus roxellana. Lineage (NCBI taxonomy): Eukaryota > Metazoa > Chordata > Mammalia > Primates > Cercopithecidae > Rhinopithecus > Rhinopithecus roxellana. The sequence goes on from NC_044550.1 coordinate 143,242,700, forward strand.
TGATTAAAGGTGCATTGTTTAGGCTCCTTAAAATTGCTATTTCATTTCATGCTTTAATGACTTTTACACTTCACAATAAAAAGTCATTTTCCATGCTGGACAACATGGCAAGACCCTGTCTCTACAAAAAATACAAAAGCTAGCTGGGTACGGTAGCATGTGTCTGTAGTCCCAGCTGCATGGGAGGCTGAGATGGGAGAATCCCTTGAGCTCAGGAGGTGGACCAAGATCATACCACTGCACTCCAGACTAGGCGACAGAGACACTGTCTTTAAAAAAAAAAAAAAAAAAAAGGCATTTTAGAATTATTTTAATGCAGTCGCATTTCTAATTAAAAGATTTAAGTATAATTAAGCTGTTGTTATTTATGGTTATAAACTTAACCAATACACACCTTGGAATCATTATAAAATGCAAAGAACCATGAAAAAAATAATAAAAGAAAAATCCATAATTTATCAACTCCAGAAACTACTATTCACATTTTTGTGTACTTTATTCTGGCCTGTTTTCTCTGTAATCATGTAAATAACTATAATTCTTTATGTACCAAATCACAATAATTTCTCCAGACCTTAAAAATTATTCTCTAATTATAAATCATAGTTTACTTAATCTGTGTGTCTTAAACTGAGTGTCAACTTGATTGGACTGAAGGATGCAAAGTACTAATCCTGGGTGTGCCTGTGTGTGTGTTACCAAAAGAGATTACATTTGAGTCAGCGGGCTGGGGAAGGCAGGTCCACCTTAAGCTGGTGAGCACAATTTAATCAGCTTCCAGCAAATATAAAGTAGGCAGAAAAACGTGAAAAGGGAAAGCGAGACTAGCTTCCCAGCCTACATATTTCTCCCGTGCTGGATGCTTCCTGTCCTCAAACATCAGACTCTAAGTTCTTCCGTTTTGGGACTCGGACTGGCTCTCCTTGCTCCTCAGTTTGCAGACAACCTATCGTGGGGCCTTGTGAATTAACACTTAATAAACACTTTATGTATTATATTTTATTTGTTATTACATTATTTCTATTTCTTTGTAATTATATGAAAGAAACTGGCTGATAACTTCTAAAGACAACCGTATCAGGTTTTAGTACTAAATTATACTGGCTTGAAACAAAATGAGCAGTAATCCCTCTTTTTTTCTATCGCAGTATATCAAAAGTGTGCTGGTAAGGCTGGTTTTATTTCTTCCTTAAATATTTAGGAAAGTATAACTGATAAAAGAAGGAATCATAATGGAAATGAGAAAATATTTTGAACTGAATTAAAATGTAAATATGAACTACCAAAACCCATAGGACGCACTTACCACTGTACTTAAAGAAAATTTATAATCTTAAATGTGTATTTTACAAAAGAATGAAAAATCCATCATCTATATTTCCATCTAGAGAAATTAGATAAATCCAAATAAACTAGAACCAGGGTTTGTGAAGCAAAAGATAGAGAAGGGCTGGGCGTGGTGGCTCACACCTGTAATCCTAGCACTTTGGGAGGCCAAGTCAGGAGGACTGCTTGAGCCCAGGAGTCCAAGACAAAGGTCTGGCTCTGCCGCCCGGGCTGGACAGTAGTACAATCTCAGCTCTGCAACTTCCACCTCCCAGGTTCAAGAGATCCTTCCACCTCAGCCCCCTGAGCAGCTGGTACTATAGGCACACGCCACTGCACCTGGCTAAGTTTTGTGCTTTTTTTGTGTGTTTGTAGAGATGGGATTTTGCCATATGTTGCCCAGGCTAAAAAATATTTTAAAATTATTGCTATGTAATAAACTATCCCAAAACTCAGTGCCTTAAAACAATAACATTTATCATATGTAGTTGAAGAATTGAAAAGTGGCTTAGCTAAGTTGTGTGGGCCTGGAATCTCTCAAGAGGCTGTACCTGGTCAAGGCTGCAGTTACCTGAAGGCTTGACTGGGCATGGAGGGTGTGTTTTGAAGGTAACTCATTCTTATGGTTCTAAGTTGACACTGGCTGTTGTTGAAAGGCCTCAGTTCCTCACTACATGGGCCTTTCTTGACAGCTCGAGTGAAAAGGCAGTTAGTTGGTTTTCCCCTGGTGCAAGATCCAAGTGAGCAAATCTGAAGTGGTAGTCTTTTATGATCTAACCTTGAAAAGCATACATTGTCACTTCTACCACAGCCTGTTGGTTACTCAGGTCAGCCCCGTTCAGTGTTGTAGGGAGTAAATACAAAGAAATAAGGATCATTCAGGACTATATTGGAGGTTATATGATACAATGCCTTCTCATATATATACCTTGTATAGTCTTATCCCACAATGACTCTGGATTTGGCCATGTGACTTTTTTTTTTTTTTTTTAAAGAAAGTCTTGCTCTGTCGCCCAGGCTAAACTGCAGTGGCATGATCTTGGTTCACTGCAATCTCTGCCTCCCAGGTTCAAGAAATTCTCCTGCCTCAGCCTCCTGAGTAGCTGGGAACTACAGGCACTTGCCACCACATCTGGCTAATTTTTGCGTTTTTAGCAGAGACAGGATTTCACCACGTTGGCCAGGCTGGTCGTCAACCTCCCGACCTCAGGTGATCCACCTGCCTCAGCCTCCCCAAATGCTGGGATTACAGGCATGAGCCTCCGTGCCCAGTCTAGGTGACGTATTTTGACCAAAGAGACATTAGTCAGCCTGATGCAAGAACAGGCCTGATAAGCATTTGTACATTGAGACTGCAATGCCCCTATGGGAATGTACCCACCATGCTATTAGGAATCCCAGACTATTCAAAAAACAGAGGCTGTGTATATCACATAGATAGACTACGTGGAAGAGAACTAAGGTGACCTCATTGAGCTGTCATCTAAATTTAGCCACAAGAGTGGCCCTGTAGAAGCAAAGTAGAACTTCATAAATACACACAATGAAGGGGAGAAAACCTGTGGTGGCTGTGAAGGTCCTGATGCCATGTATGTCAAACTGGTATCTTCCGATGGTCATGAATTTATTATAAAAAGAGAACATGCGGTGCTAAACACGGTGGGTCACACTTGTAATCCCAGCACTTTGGGAGGCTGAGGCAGGTGGATCACGAGGTCAGGAGTTCGAGATCAGCCTGTCCAATATGGTGAAACCCCATCTCTACTAAAAATAAAAAAATAGGCCAGGCACGGTGGCTCAAGCCTGTAATCCCAGCACTTTGGGAGGCCGAGACGGGCGGATCACAAGGTCAGGAGATCGAGACCATCCTGGCGAACACAGTGAAACCCCGTCTCTACTAAAAATACAAAAAACTAGCCGGGCGAGGTGGCGGACGCCTGTAGTCCCAGCTATTTGGGAGGCTGAGGCAGGAGAATGGCGGGAACCCGGGAAGCGGAGCTTGCAGTGAGCTGAGATCCGGCCACTGCACTCCAGCCTGGGCAACAGAGCAAGACTCCGCCTCAAAAAAAAAAAAAAAAAAAAAAAAAAATTAGCCGGGCCTGGTGGTGCGCGCCTGTAATCCTAGCTACTCAGGAGGCTGGGGCAGGAGAATCGCTTGAACCCAGGAGGCGGAGGTTGCAGTAAGCTGAGATCACACCACTGCACTCCAGCCTGGGCTACAAGAGCAAGACTCCATTTCAAAAAAAAAAAAAGAGAGAGAGAGAGAGAACATGTACTAACATGAGGAACAATCAAAAGCCATGTTGAAGCTGAGCACAGTGGCTCATGCCTATAATCCCAGCACTTCGGGAGGCTGAGGTGGGTGGATCACATGAGGTCAGGAGTTCGAGACCATCCTGACCAACATGGTGAAACCCTGTCTCAACCAAAAATACAAAAATTAGCCAGGTATGGTGGTGGGTGCCTGTAGTCCCAGCTACTCGGGAGGATGAGGCAAGAGTATCGCTTGAATCTGGCAGGCAGAGATTGCAGTAAGCCAAGATCGTGCCATTGCACTCTAGCCTGGGTGACAAAAGCAAAACTCTGTCTCAAAATCAAAACCAAAACATGTTGAGTGACCCAGATCAGTTTGCTGAGAATGAAATCATTGAGGGCAATTTTAGAGAGATCTGTTCATGTGTGCTATCAAAAGTATGTATGTATTATCAAGAATGGTGGCTTGCACTTATAATCTCAGCTACCTGGGAGGCTGACACAAGATGACTGCTTGAGCCCAGAAGTTCTAGGCTGCAGTGAGCTATGATCATACCAATGCACTCCAGCCTGGTGACAGAACAAAACACTATCTCTAGAAAAGTAAGAGTTAAAGTATGCATATATTTTACCTACAAGGGTCGCTACACTAACAGTTCCACTGAGATTTCTGAATTCCCAATTGCACTTTATACTACACTGGAACAGCTGATGCAGACTTCCCAGATTGTTATTAAATTAAAATAAACTGTTAAAAAAAAAAAAAAAAAACGGAGCCCGGCAGGCACCACATGGAAAAGAAGAACCACAAAGTCTATTCACAGAATTGTAAGAAACAATTATTCATTTTAAGCCACTAGATTTTGCTTTACCACACAGGAACACAAATGAAATTCCACTCATTCTTCTTTTTTTTAAATATGTCATTCTGTGCGCATTTTTAACGTGCTGTACTGAGGCTAAAAACTACATTTCCTAGATTCTCTTGCAATGGAGTTGAAGTCGTAATTCTGGTATAGCCCATCAGAGGCACTTATTCAAGATTTGGAAGGTGAAAGTTCAGAAGAGGTGGTGGTGTAGTTTCTGCTGTTGTCATATGGCAAGTATGGAGTGAGGTGTTGTGTGTGTGTGTGCGGGCATGCACATACACAGCAGCTTTCTACTGACTGGCTGTTAGTATTGTGAAGACAGAGGGAAGAATCATCCATTTTGTGCTGGTACTAATCTATTAAACTGCGTGAGGATCTGTAGCAAATTATACCAATGGTGACTTCCTAATCACTGGATTACGGCTAAAAGTGTGTCTCTACTTAAGAGCTCCAGGGTGGCTTCCTGATTTCCCCCCCTTCTGATTAGAGCACAGGATTCAGCTCTTCTTGTGGGCCAGCTATATGAAGTGTTCTGGGAGTCTAGTCCTGTAAGCCTGAATTAAGGGTGCTCTTCCAGCAATTCCAAATCACTTTTTAAATACCAAGTTCCCTGTCTGCTTAAAATAACATAACTAAAGCTTGACTGGTTATTTGAAACATGACTCTGATTTTCTCAGATCCTTAAACGCGTCAGAATCCCCTGTGCCCTTTGGGCCTTTTTAAATGCTATTGGCTCTTTGTAGACTAATCTCTTCTTACCTCATCTAATTTATCATACACTTATGAGAAACAATTTCTTGGTATGTCTGTGTGAGGTTTTTTTCCTGTGGATTGTGTTTTAATACCCTCTCGCAATTTATCTATTGTGGTCTTAGTATTTCTTTTTGTCTTTGAAGAAACGAGCAGGAAAAAATCAAAGTATTTTGCCCACAGCTAGGTTTTTATAATATTGATAAAAAAGAAACACTAACACCAATACTATTAATAATGATTAACATTTACTGAATATTTACATTCCAGCACTCTATAAATATTATTTTTTGAGACAAATTAACTCAAAATTAAGCATCTCTTCACGTATTTGCCATCTACTCTACATTTTCTTGGTGATGTGCCTCTCCAAATCTCTTTTCTTTTTTCCTTATGTGTTTTCAGCTGTCATATATTCTGGGTACCAATCCTTTATCAGATATGTATATTGCAAATATTTTCTCCCAGTCTGAGGCTTGTCTTTAACAGCATAGAAAAATTTAATTGATGAAGGATTAATTAATGTAATCTAACTTTATCAACTATTTTCTTTTATGGTTTGTGCTTCGTGTGTCCTACCTAAGAAATCATTACCTAACCAAAATTTGCAAAGATTTTCTCTGTTGTGGTTACATACATACATACATACATAGGTTTAAAAATTTGCTAGAATAACTCACAACTCAAGGAAAGCACTATATTTTTATTTATTATTTATTTATTTATTTGAGACGCAGTTTCACTGTCACCCAGGCTGGAGTGCAGTGGCGCAATCTCGGCTCACTACAAACTCCATCCCCTAGGTTCAAGTGATTCTCATGCCTCAGCCTGCCCTAATAGCTGGGTGAATACCACTATGTCTGGCTAATTTTTTGGTATTTTTAGTAGAGATGGGGTTACGTCATGTTGGCCAGGTGGGTCTTGAACTCCTGCCCGCAGGTGATCTGCCCACCTTGGCCTCCCAAAGTGCTGGGATTACAGGTGTGAGACACTGCACCCAGCCTGAAGGCACTATGTTTATTGTCACAGTTTTATTATAAAGGAAATACTTGGAAGCCTAAACAGGATTGAGCAGGCTTGATCTTGGATGGTAGACCACTGGGGCATACCAGGTGCTGTGAGCTAGAAGGAAAAAGAAACAGAAAATAACAAGGTGGAAGAAGAGTATATAACGTAAGAACAGTCAAACTGAAGAGATACGTAAGCCAAAGTCTTGGGGGTGAAGAGGGATGTGTGGATGGGATGGGGACACAGAGCTTTATGCCCTTTTCTCATGGAATCTGGACGTGTCATCCTCTCAGCATATCACTGTGTTCACCAACCAGTAACCTCCCCTGAGCTTTAGTGTTTACAGGATTCACTGGGCTTTACGACACAGGCATGAATGATAAAATCAAGACTGAACTCAATCTCCAGCCTCCCTCTCCTCCTGGGAGAAAGTTCCAATCCTCTAATTTAAGTGACCAGCCCCATCCTGAAGTTATCTAGTGGCACTGCCAGAGGCTGCCTCATTAGTGTAACAAAGACACTCTCACTTGGGAAGTTCCAAGGGTTTTTGAGGCTCTGTGCCAAGAATCAGAACAAAGATCAGACAGACTATTATATGTCATATAATTTAAATATGTCCAAATTATTGTACAGTAATTCAATTATACCTCAATATAGCTATTACAATTTTTTTTCTAATTTTATTTTTTGAGAAAGGTTCTTACTCTGTTGCCCAGGCTGGATTGCAGTGGTGTGATCAGTGCTTACAACAGCCTCAACCTCCCTGGCTCAAGGGATCCTCCTGCCTCAGTCTCCTGAGTAGTTGGGACCACAGACGAATGTCACCATGCGCAGCTAATTTTTACTTATTACTATTGGCAGAGATGGGGTCTTGTTACGTTGCCTAGGCTGGTCTCCAATTCTTGGCCTCAGGCGATTCTCCTGCCTTGACTTCCCAAAGTGGTATGAGTTACTGTGTCCGGCCAAATGAACTTTTTGTAAGTCCAACATAGCAAATGAGAACTCTCACTCACTTTTTAATTGAAATGTAAGTTGGTACAACCACTTTGGTGCTTTCAGTTAATCAGAAGACATGCATGACCAATGATTCAACAATTTCACCTCTGGTGGTGCCCTAAAGCAGCTAGAGTATGTATACAAGGATGATTGGAGTGTTAAGTTTAGCCTAAAGCTGCCTCCTTGCATAAATTCAGCCTAAAGGATTCTCCATACATAGTGAGCTGTACCTAACCAGATTGTAAAAAGACTAACCTACTCTCCTACCAATCACACAGAATTGTGGCCAATCATGGGTGGCCAATTGTTAAAACTGTGATCAAATAAGGCAAATGCTGAGTTGTAACCAATTCAGCTATTTCTGTACCTCACTTTCGTTTTCCATATATCACTTTCCTTTTTCTGTCCATAAATGTTATCCGACCACTTGGCAGCTCTGGAACTGTTCTGAACCCACTCGAGTTTGAAGGGGCTGCCCAGTTTGTGAATCATTCTTTGCTCAATTAAATTCTGTTAAATTTTATGTGCCTGGGCCGGGCACGGTGGCTCACGCCTGTAATCCCAGCACTCTGGGAGGTCGAGGTGGGTGGATCACCTGAGGTCAGGAGTTTGAGACCAGCCTGGCCAACATGGCGAAAACCTGTCTCTACTAAAAATACAAAACTTAGCCAGGCATGATGGCAGGTGCCTGTAATCCCAGCTACTCGGGAGGCTAAGGCAGAAGAATCGCTTGAACCTGGGAGGCAGAGGTTGCAGTGAGCCGAGATCGCGCCGTTGTACTCCAGCCTGGGTGACAGAGCAAGACTCCGTCTCAAAAATAGTAACATGTCTGAAGTTTTTATTTTAACAGCAGCAATGTGGTTTGTAAAAGCCAAAAATCTACAAGTGAAAAATGTCAACAGAAGACTGATTAAACTGTATAATGAAATACCATATAGTTAGGCCGGGCACAGTAGCTCATGCCTGTAATCCCAGCACTTTGGGAGGCTGAGGCAGATGGATCATGAGATCAGGAGATCAAGACCATCCTGGCCAACATGGTGAAACCCCATCTCTAGTAAAAATACAAAAATTAGCTGGGTATGGTGGCACATGCCTGTAATCCCAGCTACTCAGGAGGCTGAGGCAGAAGAATCGCTTGAACCAGGGAGTCCGAGGTTGCAGTGAGCCGAGATCGCGCCACTGCACTCCAGCCTGGCGACAGAGCGAGACTCCATCTAAAAAAAAAAAAAAAAAGCAGTAACATGAAACTCAAACATAACACTGAAGACACAGTAACACAAGGAACCATATAGTATGATTCTAGTCATATAAAATTGAAAAAGTAAAACTAGAAAAAAGCTATTCATGTTGGCCAATGCCTGTAGCCCCAGCTACTTGGGAGGCTGAGGCAAGAAGATGACTTAAGCCCAGATCAAGGCTATGGTTGAGCTATGGTTGTACATTGTACAGTGGCTCATGCCTGTAATCACACTTTGGGAGGTCGAGGCAGGAAAACTGCTTGAGCCCAAGTGTTGGAGACCAACCTGGGCAACATAACAAGACCTCATCTCTACCAATAATAATAAATAAAAGCTAGGTGTGCATGGTGACATGCTCCTGTAGTACCAGCTACTTGGGAGAATGAGGCAGGAGGATCGCTTGAACCTGGGAGGGTGAGGCTGTAATGAGCTCTGATCACACCACTGCAGTCCAGCCTGGGCGACACAGTGAGACCCTTTCTCAAAAAATAAAATTAAAAAAAAATTTTTAATAGCTTTACTGGGGCTGGGTGAGGTGGCTCATGCCTTAATTCCAGCACTATGGGAAGCCAAGGCAGGTAGATCACTTGAGGTCAGGAGTTGGAGAGTAGCCTGGCCAACATGCTGAAACCCTTCTCTACTAAAAATACAACAATTAGTCAGGCATGGTAGCACACGCCTGCAGAAATCCCAGGTACTCGGGTCACTGAAGCAGGAGAATCGCTTGAACCCAGGAGGCAGAGGTTGCAGTGAGCTGAAATTGCACCACACTGCATTCCAGCCTGGATAACAAAACAAGACTTCATTTCCAAAAAAAACCAAAAACAAACAAAAAATAGTTTTATTAAGGTATAACTCAACTACTGTACAATAATTTGGATATATTTAAATTGAGCTATGGTTGTACCAGTGTACTCTGGCCTGGGCAACAGAGACTCTGTCTAAATAGAGTGAAAAATAAAACTAGAAAACAATGAAACTGGCCAGGAGCAGTGTCTCACACCTGCGATCCCAGCACTTTGGGAGGCCAGGGCAGGAGAATCACTTGAAGTCAGGAGTTTGAGATGAGCCTGGCTAACATGGCGAAACCCCATCTGTACTAAAAATACAAAATTTAGGCCGGGCGCGGTGGCTCACGCCTGTAATCCCAGCACTTTGGGAGGCCGAGGTGGGTGGATCACAAGGTTAGGAGATCGAGACCATTCTGGCGACACAGTGAAACTCCGTTTCTACTAAAAATACAAAAAATTAGCCGGGCGTGATGGCGGGCGCCTGTAGTTCCAGTTACTGGAGAGGCTGAGGCAGGAGACAGGAGAATGGTGTGAACCCGGGAGGCGGAGGTTGCAGTGAGTCGAGATTACGCCACTGCACTCCAGCCTGGGAGACAGAAACAGACTTCGTCTCAAAAAACAAAAACAAAAACAAAAACAAAAACAAAATTTAGCCAGGCATGGTGGCAGGTGCCTGTAATCTCAGCTACTTGGAAGGCTGAAGTGAGAAAATCACTTGTGCCCGGGAGGTGGAGGTTGCAGTGAGCCAAGATTACGCCACTGCACTCCAGCCTGGGTGAAAGAGCGAGACCCTGTCTGGAAGAAAAAAGAAAAGAAAAAAAGAACCTATTATTTTTAGAGATATATAATGAAAATATCAGAAAACCAAGGAGACTGCATTAACATGGTAATGGAGGAATTACGTATGAAGGAAGAAGCTTACAACTGAGGGGAACACACAACTTCTGGGGGTGCTGATGATATTCTATTTATTCATATATTCACTTTGTGGTTATTCACCAAACTGCATTTGTTTTATGCACCTTTTATGTTACATTTCAGATATATAAGAATCTAAAGATATGTAAGAATTTTAGATACATAAGAATCTCAGGTTCTCTTTAAAGCAATTAATCTAATCACCTTTTAGATAATTTAGGGGCTTCAGAAACGTGAACTCCTTCACATAAAAATAGAGAGGAGGAGGAACAGGAAAGAAAGAGAGGAAGAAACTGACCCACAGACTTTTATTTTATTTTAATTTTTTGGAGACAAGGTCTTGCTTTGTCACCCAAGCTGGAGCGCAGAGGTGTGAACAGGACTCACTGCACCTCCAGGGCTCAAGCAATCCTCCCACTTCAGCCTCCCGAGTAGCTGAGGCTACAGGCACGCGCCACTATGCCTGGCTAATTTTTAGTGTCTTTTTGTTTGTTTTTATTTTTGTAGAGACAGGATTTCATCATGTTGCCCAGGCTGACTCAAACTCCTGGGCTCAAGCAATCCGCCCATCTTGGCCTCCCAAAGTCCTGAAATTACAGGCACGAGCCACTATGCTCAGCCTAGAGATATTAACTGAAGAAACATAATGAGTTATTGGTAGGTCTAGAACTGAAAACTAAAACCCAGGTTTCAGTATTGCCAATCTAGTAACTTGAAAGGACACCATTTTAACTCATATTCTGTAAAAGCACTGTTTCTCTTCTTAGTTTTACTTTTCTTCACTTTTCTTACATTTTACTTGCTTACTCTGTCTTTCCTGCACTGGACTTTTAAGTTCTGTGAAGGCAATAGATTTAAATTTTGTGTAGTTCTAGAGTCTATAAAAAATGTGCCTCATACAGAGTAAGTACTCAGTATTTCTTGAATTAATGAAACTATTATCCCAGAAAACTTTACATGTACATCAATCTTTCAACAACAAAAATCCACCTGTCAGGTGTAACGATAATGTGAGTTCTGAATTAAACAGGCCATCTAATTTTTATATTAAAATGGCAGTTTACTCACTAAGCATATACATGGACTGCCAGCTAAGACTGAGAATGAACAACCTATTTGCCAACATGTGACTCTTTGCAGCTTCCTTTCCTATTTTGTACCATTATTTCTAACATAGCCCTTTTATTTATTTAATACACATTCAAGGTGAACACTTAAGGCAGGTGGTGCAGGAGCATAGTTAATGCATAAAGCCATTAGAATTGAATACACACAAACTGATATTGGAGTTTAGCACATTAGAGCAACTTTTGGGCCTAAAGCTCTAAGTTCAAGTGGCTTACTGACCAAGTTTATCACATCATTATTATGCCTTTTCATTGCACCTAGATTGTAAATTCCTTTTAAGAAAACCTCACAGGCAGGAGTGGTGGCTCATGTCTGTAATCCCAGCACTTTGGGAGGCTGAGGAGGGAGGAGCTCTTGAGGCCAAGAGTTCAAGGCTACAGTGAACTGTAATTGCACCACTGCTGCTCCAGCCTGAACCACAGAGCAAGATCCCATCTCAGCAACAACAAAAACAGCGAGCTAGTTTCATACTGAATAAAGTTGGTAACATTTAGATTCCACTGCCAAAATGCCTAGTTTAGGCCCTTAATGCATCATACCCAACTTGAGTCTCTTTAGATTTTAAAACCAAACACAGTGCTCCTAAATTAATGTTATCCCAACTCAAACAGTGATTTCCTATTGCCGAATTCCTTACGACATTTTAAACATCATAATCATCAATTTTATAATTTTATTTGCCTTTTCCACGTGTATACTTATGCATATGTATACGTTTATATATAATTATAAAACATTATGTAATGTCAACTCTCTCCACTCTAGTCAAACTGGGTTAATTCATTATCTTCCAAAAATATCTTGAGCCTCTTTACAGCTTTACACAGAAAAAAGAAAGCTCATAGAGTTTGACACTTTTTAAAATATGTGAATATGTCCTAGAATTGCTTCTGCTCAATACAAGCCACCCTACCCAAACATATGCTTTTACTAAATTCTTACCCATCCTTAATGTTTTTGCCCAAATTCCATTTTTTCTTGAGACAGGGTCTCACTCAGTCACATAGGCTAGAGTGCAGTGGCATAATCACAGGTCACTACAGCCTTAAGCTCTCAGCCTCCGGAGTAGCTGGGACTAAAGTCATGCACCACCACACTCACCTAATTTTTGTATCTTTTGTAGAGACGGGTTTTGCCATATTGCCCAGACTAGTCTTGGACTCCTGGGCTCAAGCGATCCACCTACCAAGGCCTCCCAATGTGCTAGGACTACAGGTTTGAGTCACTACGCCCAGTCAACTTCCTCTTCTGAAGGGATCACTGACTCCTTTGTACTGGAAACACTGTACCAATTATGAAGCAATTGTTTTACAGCATCTAATGCTGTGATCATTAGTATAAAAATCATGTCTTCTCAAGACACTAATCCCAGCACTTTGGGAGGCTTAAGTGGGAGGATCATTTGAGGCCAGAAGTTCAAGGCTGCAGTGAACTCCTAAAGGATCTCCTAAAGGATGGGGGCTGTGTTTTACATATTCCACATCTGCCTTACACACTAAGATATATGTACAAGATGTTTTCTGAAGGAATGAAATTTATTAGTATATTTTTTACACGTTCTAGATTTCAGTGACTGACCAAGTCTGAGAACAGAAATGCCTCCAAAACTTGCATTTGGCATTTTTCTAATAAACCAGCATAGATTACTTGAATATATAATTTATTACTAATATATTTAGTCAAGGTTAGCATTACTTAATAAGACAAAGTTATTATTTCATACCTAAATTGTGTGGTACAGAAAAATTAGATGCCACACATTTTACTACCTTCTTCCTGAACTCCAAACCCAATTCTATTTTAAAGATACATTCTGGCCAGGTGCAGTGACTCACGCCTGTAATCTCAGCACTATGGGAGGCCAGGGCGGGCAGATCACTTGAGGTCAGGAGTTTGAGACCGGCCTGGCCAACATGGTGAAACCCCATCTCTACAAAAAATACAAAAAACAAAAAAACAAAATTAGCCAGGTGTGGTGGTGTGCACTTGTAATCCCAGCAACCTGGGAGGCTGAGGCACAAGAATCACTTGAACCTGGGAGGTAGAGGTTGCAGTGAGCCAAGATCGTATCATTGCCCTCCAGCCTGGGCGACAGTGAGACTCCGTATCAAAAAAAAAAAAAAAAAAGATCCATTCTATCAGACCTAAACCATTTAACAAGCACATACTACAAAATACAGTATTAATCATTATGGAAGGTTTCTAATGTAGGTAAAAAAGGTTTACTCCATTTATTTCTGCCTTCCAGATAACCCACAAATAAGATTCTTAAAAATTACCAGGATACTGACTGTAACAGAACAATCATCATAGAAGTTATTTTTAGCATCAAGGGGAATTCATAAGGTCCTAAAACATTGAGTAGCCTTAAAGGCTGAGAATTTGGCCGGGCACGGTGGCTCACGCCTGTAATCCCAGCACTCTGGGAGGCCGAGGTGGGTGGATCACCTGAGGTCAGGAGTTTGAGACCAGCCTAACCAACATGGAGAAACCCCGTCTCTACTAAAAATACAAAAACTTGGCCAGGCTTGGTGGCACATGCCTGTAATCCCAGCTATTTGGAGGCTGAGGAAGGAGAATCGCTTGAACCCAGGAGGCAGAGGTTGCGGTGAGCCAAGATCATGCCATTACACTCCAGCCCGGGCAACAAGGGTGAAACTCCATCTCAAAAAAACAAAATTTTAAAAAGGCTGAGAGTTTGATACATGCATGGCGGGTTCAAAGGCTTTGAGACTTGGTTTTAACATAACCTCAGATGCTCTCTAATCTTCAGGTATTTGTGAGATGGAAGAATAAAGTGAGTGAAGACAATATGACACAAACCAATCATTCTGTACTTTGACCCTCATATAATAAATTCTCTATTCTTTTTTTCTTTACAACACAATTTCCATTTTATTTTCTTTATGAATTCTCAATTCTTAAAGCCCATTTTTTTATGGGAACTACTTGCAACAGTACTAATAGTTAACATGTATTGTGTTCCTGCTATGTGTGAGGCACATTTCAAATAATTTAAATACACTATTAACTTATGTAATACAATGATACCTAAGAGAAGCATTATTATTAATACCCCCGTTTAACAGATAAGGAAACAGGCCAAGTAAGTTGTGCAAGGGCATAACAATTTAAATGCAGGCAACATAGCTAGTCAATCACTACTTAGTACTCTTACCTAGATGTTATATATAGAAGGAGGAATGCTTACCCAAATGACTACTGAAATACACACATTATACTATAAAAACTGTACTTTATTAGTTATAACTACTAAGTGATTGTTTCTAGGCAAACTCAAAAAGCCCACTTTGTCACAATTTAGTTAGATGAAGACTACAGTAGAAAATTTAGATGGGAGCATCTAGCAACTTAATAGATCTCTTAATCCATCAAGTGAATGTCAAGTACCCTGGCTTTCCTTTTCCTTCGTGAAAAAAAAAAACTCGTTTGCCTTATGCTTAAAATGATCAAACATTATGTAAGGTGTTTTTGCTCAAAAATAAAATAAAACACAGCAGTTTTTCTAAGGTTAAATGGATTAAGAGTTGAAAGAAAAAAAGGAGGACAGGCACAGTGGCTCACTCCTGTAATCCTAGCACTTTGGGAGGCTGTGGAAGGTGGATCACTTGAGGTCAGGAGTTTGAGACCAGCCTGGCCAACAAGGCGAAACCTCGTCTCTACTAAAAACACAAAAATTAGCTGGGCATGGTGGCAGGTGCCTGTAATCCCATATACTCAGGAGGTTGAGGCAGGAGAATTGCTTGAACCCAGAAGGCGGAGGTTACAGTGAGCTGAGATCATATCACTGCACTCCAGCCTGGGTGATGGAGTGAGACTCCATCTCTCCATCTCAAAAAAAATAAAAAGAAAGAAAGAAAGAAAAAAAGGAAAGGAAAAGAGATTCAAGCCGACAAGTGTACACATGTGGGAAAAAGATGGAATTAATTATGGCACTGAAGCAGTGAGAGAGGAAAATCAACAGTAAGTATAGGGAAATTCCCCTACAGGCACAATGAAAAGGGGGTGGTGGGAAAAAGTAGACAGTGGCAGAGAAGCAGAAGTGGCAGAGAAGCAGAAGTGCCTTCCTATATCAGTTGCCAAAAATATTACCACCCTGAAGAACTTGATGGCAGCTAGAGAAAGGGCAACAAAAAGCTGGTTCTTTGAAAACATCAACAAAATTGATGACTTTTCAGCTAGACTGACCAAGAAAAAAGACTAAATTACTAGATTAAGAATGAAAATAGACAAGTTACTAATTACCTTATAGAAATAAAACCCATTGGCCGGGCATGGTGGCTCATGCCTGTAATCCCAGCACTTTGGGAGGCCAAGACAGGCGGATCACTCGAGGTCAGGAGTTAGAGACCAGCCTGAGCAATACGGTGAAACCCCGTCTCTACTAAAAACACAAAAAATTAGTCAGGTGTGGTGGCGGGCACCTGTAATCTCAGCTACTTGGGAGCGTGAGGCAGGAGAATCACTTCAACCCGGGAGGTGTGGGTTGCAGTGAGCCAAGACTACACTATTGCACTCCAGCCTGGGCGTTGCAGAGACTGTGTTTCGGAAAAAAAAGAAATACATAAAACTGATCATAAAGGATTACTATAGGCTGGAAGTGGTGGCTCACACCTGTGAAAAAACCAGCACTGTGAGGGCATCGATGAGGTGAGGGGAATTACTTCAGGCCCACGAGTTTGAGATCAGCCTGGGCAACAGAGGAAGATCCTATCTCTATTGGGAAAAAAAATTAATTAAAATATATTTTTAAAAAATCCTATTTCTATATACTTGGAATGAAAAATCTGACAATGAAATTAAACAAACATGACCAGGCATGGTGGTTCACGCCTGTGATCCCAGCAATTTGGGAAGGTGATGCTGGCGGACCACTTGAGGTCAAGAGCTCAAGACCAGCCTACTAGCCAACATTGCGAAACCCCATCTCTTCTAAAAATACGAAAAATTAGCCTGGCATGGTGCCTGTACTCCCAGCTACTTGGGAGGCTGAGGCACATCATTTGAACCAGGAGGCAGAGGCTGCAGTGAGCCAAGATCATGCCACTGCACTCTAGTCTGGGTAACAGAAAGAGACTCTGTCTGAAAGGGGGGAAAAAAGAAGAGAGTGAGAGAGGAAACATGAAACAAACATGAGGGAGTAAACTTGCTTTATAACAGGAGTGTCCAATCCTTTGTCTTCCCTGGACCACACTGGAAGAAGAATTGTCTTGGACCACACATAAAACACACTAACACTAATGACAGCTAACAACCTTAAACAAAAAAAACTGCACAACAGACTCATAATGTTTTAAGAAAGTTTATGAATGTGTGTTGTGCCACATTCAAAGCTGTCCTGGGTCACATGTGACCCACAGGCTGTGAGTTGGACCAAGCTTGCTTTATAAGAACCCACTTTCTGGGTAACTAATCCAGTCCCAGAAGAATGAGAACTCACTCTCACAAGATGGCATTATCTATTCATGAGGGACTGGCCCCATGATGGAACACCTCCCAGTAGGCCCCAATTCCCAACACTGCTACAATGAGAACCAAACTTCAACATGAGTTTTGGTGAGGACAAACCATATCCAAATAATGGCAACGTCCACACAAAAATTTGCACATAAGCCAGGAATGGTGGCTCACTCCCATGACCCTAGCACTTTGGAAAGACAAGGAGGGAGGATGCCTTGAGACCAGGAATGGGAGACTACCCTGGGCAACGCTGCCAGACCCCATCTCTACTAAAGATTAAAAAATTAGCTGGGTATGGTGGCACGTACCAGTAGTCTCAGCTACTTGAAAGACTGAGGCAGGAGGATTCCTTAAGCTCAGGAGGTGGGCAACACAGCAAGATACTCTCTCTCAAAAAAAAAAAAGAAAGAAAAGAAACAGAAATTTGTGCAAGAATGTTTATTCACAATAGCCAAAAAGTGAATCAACCTTTTTTTTTTGAGATGGAGTCTTGCTCTGTTGCCCAGGCTGGAGTGCAATGGTGCGACCTTGGCTCACTGCATTACTGCAACCTCTGTCTCCCAGGTTCAAGCAATTCTCTGCCTCAGCCTCCTGAGTAGTTGGGATTATAGGGGCCTACCACCAGACCAGGCTAATTGTTGTATTTTTAGTAGAGACGGGGTTTCACCATCTTGGCCAGGCTGGTCTTCAACTTCTGACCTCGTGATCTACCTGCCTCAGTCTCTCGAAATGCTGGATTACAGGTGTGAGCCACCACGCACGCTCAACCTTTTTTTTTAGACCGAGTCTCACTCTGTTGCCCAGGCACCATCTCAGCTTACTGCAACCTCCGCCTCCCGGCTTCAAGCAATTCTCCTGCCTTAGCCTCCTTAGTAGCTGGGATTACAGGCATGTGCCACCATGCCCAGATAGTTTTTGTATTTTTAGTGGAGATGGGGTTTCACCATGTTGGCCAGGTTGGTCTTGAATTATTGACCTCAGGTTATCTGCCCACCTTGGCCTCCCAAAGTGCTAGAATTAAAGGTGTGAGCCACTGCACCCAGCCCAACCCCATTTATTATCAACTAAACAAATGGATAAACAAAATTTGCTACACCTATATACCACAGTATTATCTGGCCATAAAAAGTATAATGAAGGCCAGGTGTGGTGGCTCACACCTATAATCACAGTACTTTGGGAGGCCAAGGCCAGAGGATCACCTGAGCCCAAGATTCTGAGACTGGGCAACAGTTTTTAAAACCCTGTCTCTACAAAAAACACCAAAAAAAGAAGATAGCCAGGTGTGGTGGCACATGTCCGTAGTCCTAGCTACTCAGGAAGCTGAGGCGGGAAGATTGCTTGAACGTGGGAGGTTGAGGCTTTAGTGAACCCAGATGGGGCCACTACATTTTAGCATTGATGGAAGAGCAAGAACCTATCTCAAAAAAAAAAAAAAAGAAGTAGTACTGATGGTATGACTGGGTGAAATGTTATGCTAACTGAAATAAGCCAGCCACAAGAGACCACTTGCTTATGATTCTATTTATGTGAAATGTCCAGATCGGGGAAATGTACATAGACAAAAAGTAGATTAGTGATTCCTTAGGACTGTGGTGAGGAATATGAGGATAATATCTAATGGACACAGGGATTTCATTTTGAGATGATAACTGTTCTAAAACTGACTATGAGCTGGTCAAAGTGACTCACACTTACAATCCCAGCTCTCTGGGGTTCTGGGTAACGAACTGGGCAACAGGTAAAACCGCATCTCTAAAAAAAAAATTTTTTTTTAACAATTAGCTGGGCATGGTGGTGCACACCCAGCTACCCAGGAGGCTGAGGTGGGACAATCACTGAACTTGCAGGGGCCGGGACTGCAGTGCATTGCACCATTGCATTCCAGCTGGGGCGATAGAACAACACTGTCTCAAAAAAAAAAAAAAAGAAAAGAAAAGAAAAACACCACAAAAAACCTGACTGTGGCGATCACTGCAAGCATCTGTGATGATACTAAAAAGAACTGTACATTTTATTTTATTTTATTTTTGAGGCAGAGTTTTGCTCTTGTTGCCCAGGCTGGAGTGTAATAGCGCGATCTCAGCTCAACATAACCTCTGCCTCCTGAGTTTAAGCGATTCTCCTGCCTCAGACTCCAGAGCAGCTGGGATTACAGGCATACGCCACCACACTCGGCTTATTTTGTATGTTTTTAGTAGAGACAGGGTTTCTCCATGTTGTTCAGACTGGTCTCGAACTCCTGACCTCAGGCAATCTGCCCACCTCGGCCTCCCAAGTGGTGGGATTATAGGTGTGAGCCACCACCGCACTCAGCCACTTGTACGTTTTAAATGGGTTAACTCGGCCGGGCGCGGTGGCTCAAGCCTGTAATCCCAGCACTTTGGGAGGCCGAGACGGGCGAATCACGAGGTCAGGAGATCGAGACCATCCTGGCTAACACGGTGAAACCCCGTCTCTACTAAAAATACAAAAACTAGCCGGGCAAACGGCGGGCGCCTGTAGTCCCAGCTACTCAGGAGGCTGAGGCAGGAGAATGGCGTAAACCCGGGAGGCGGAGCTTGCAGTGAGCTGAGATCCGGCCACTGCACTCCAGCCCCGGCGACAGAGTGAGACTCCGTCTCAAAAAAAAAAAAAAAAAAAAAAAAAAAAAAAAAAAAAAAGGGGGTTAACTCTATGGTATGAGAATTGTATCTCAACAAAACTTTTTAAAGAAGAAAATTTAGGCCGCGCACAGTGGGTCACACCTATAATCCCAGCTACTCAGAAGGCTAAGGTAAGAGAATCACTTGAACCTGGGAGGTGGAGAGTGCAGTGAGCCGAGATCACGCCACTGTATACTTCAGCCTGGGTGACACGGCAAGACTCTGTTTCAAAAAAACAAAAGTTAGAAATTATTAAGATGGCCAGGTGCAGTAGCTCCTGCCTGTAATCTCAACACTTTGGAGGCCGAGGCACGTGGATGAGGTCAGGAATTCAAGACCAGCCTGGCCAACATTTTAGTAGAGATGAAACCCCATCTCTACCAGGTCATGGGTTCAAAAGATTCTCCTGCCTCAGTCTCCCAAGTAGCTGGGACTACAGGTCTATGCTGCCACCCAGGCTAACTTCTGTATTTTTAGTAGAGACAGGGTTTCGCCATGTTGGCCAGGCTGGTCTCCAACTTCTAACCTCAGGTAATCCACCCGCCTCAGCCTCCCAAAATGTTGATATTACTACAGGTGGGAGCCACTACGCCCAGCCTGAATTTGTTTTTTTTTTTTAAAGTAGAGAGGGTCTCCCCTCTGTGGACCAGGCTGGAATACAGCGGCACAATCATAGCTCACTGCAGCCTCGACCTCCTGAGCTGAAGCAATCCTCACATCAGCCTCCCAAGTAGCTGGGACTACAGGCATGCATCACCATACTCTGCTTTTTTGTGTACAGCCGGGGCTTCACTGCGTTGCCCAGCCTGGTCTCAAATTCCTGGCTTCAAACAATCATCTGGCCTTGGTCTCGCAAAGTGATGGAATTACAGGCATGAGCCACAATGCCCAGACAGTTTACTGAATATTTTAAGTCCACTGCTGAGACGTACTACTCAGAAAAAACTATTGTTTTCAAAATACTACTGCTCACTGGCAATGCATCTGGTCACCCAAGAGTGCTGATACAGATGTACAAGGACATAAATGGTTTCAGACCTGCTGACACAACATCTATTTGGCAATCCATGGATCAAGGAATAATTCTGACTTTCAAGTCTTATTATTTAAGAGATACAATTTGTAAGGCTAAAACTGCTATAGATTGTGATTCCTCTGATGCATCTGGACACAGCAAATTAAAAATTTTCTAGAAAGGATTCGCCATTCTAGATGCCATTCAGAACATTCATGATTCATGGGAGGAGGTCAAAATATCAACATTAACTGGAGTTTTGGAAGAAGTCAAGCTGTGGAAATGAAAAAAAAAAAAAAAAGTTGATTCCAAGAAAAAAAAACTTGATTCCAAGTCTCATGGATGACTTTGAGGGATTTAGGATGTCAATAAAGGAAGTAACTGCAGATGTGGTAGAAGGAGCAAGAGCAAGAATTAGAAGTGGAGGCCGAAAGTGGGACTGAACGTCTGCAATCTCACGACAAAATTTAATGCATGAGGAGTTGCTTCTTATGGATGAGCCAAGAAAGTAATTTCTTGAGATGGAATGTACCTTTGGTGAATATACCGTGAAAACTGCGGAAATGACAACAAAAGTCTATTACATAAACTTAGTTGATAAAGTAGCAGCAAGGTTTGATAGGATTAACTATGCTATCAAGGAAATTCTACTATGGATAAAATACATCACAGGCTAGAAAAATCTTTTGCAAAAGGGTCAATCCACGTGGCAAACTTCATTGCTATCTCATTTTAGGAAATTGGCAGTGTCCCCAACTTCAACAAATACCACACTGATCAGTCAGCAGTTATCAGTATCAAGGCAAGCTCCCCTTCTCCTCCATCAGCAAAAATATTATAACTTGCTAAAGGCTCAGGTAATCATTGGCATTTTTTAGCAATAAAGTATTTTTTAAACCAGTAAAGGCCAGGCGCCATGGCTCATGCCTGTAATCCCAACACATTGGGAGGCTGAGGCAGGCGAACTGCTTGAACCTAGGAGTTCAAGACCAACTTGGGCAACATGACAAAATCCTGTCTCTAGAAAAAAATACAAAAATCAGCCAGGCCCAGTGGCACACACCTGTAATTCCAGTTACAAGAGACTCTGGAGGTGGGAGGATGGCTTGAGCCCAGGAGTTGGAGGCTATGATAAGCCATGACTATATCATAGCACTGCAGCCTGGGTGACAGAGTGAGACTTTGTCTCTAAAAATGAAAATAATAGGCCCTGCGCAGTAGCTTACGACTGTAATCCCAGCACTTTGGGAGGCTGAGGCAGCCAGATCATCTGAGGTCAGAAGTTTGAGGCCAGCCTGGTCAACATGGTAAAACCCAATCTCTACCAAAATTACAAAAATCAGCCAGGCATGGTGGTGCATGCCTGTAATCCCAGCTACTTGGGAGGCTGAGACAGGATAAACGCTTGAACCTGGGAGGCAGAGGTTGCAGTGAGCCGAGACTGCGCCACTGTACTCCAGCCTGGGTGACAGAGCAAGTATCTACCTCAAAAAAAAAAAAAAAAAAAAAAAAAAAAAAAATATATATATATATATATATATATATGGCACCTTTAATATACTATGGCATAGCATAAACATAATCTTTTTATGCACTGGGAAACCAAAAAATTCATGTGACATGCTTTATTGGAATGTTTGCTTTATTTCCACATTTGCTTGTCTGTGGTGTTCTAGTACCAAATCTGCAACATCCCTATCAAATGTCCATATACTTAATTATCTACAAAAGACCTGTGTGCAGTGGCTCACCCCTGTAATCCCAGCACTTTGGGAGGCCAGGGCTGCTGGATCACCTGAGATAAGGATTTCAAGACAAGCCTGGCCAACATGTCGAAACCTCGTCTCTACTAAAAATACAAAATTTAGCCATGCGTGGTGCCAGGCGCCTGTAATCCCAGCGATTCGGGATGCTGAAGCAGGAAAATCGCTTAAACCTGGAAGGTAGAGGTTGCGGTGAGCCAAGATCATGCCACTGCACTCCAGCCTGGGTGATGGAGCAAGACTGTCTTTAAAAAAAAAAAAAAAAAAAAAAATTCTACAAAAGAAAGTAAGTGAACTTTAGAGAATAGATTTCACACAGGTCACATTGATTGTTGGTAAGCAGAAGATCCAGGATTTAGACACAAATCTTTATATTCAAATTCACAGTTCCCAGATTAAGAATTAAAATTTATAATCCACTCTAGATCAAAGACCAAATTAATATCCCGGTATTACAGTTCCATATTCATAAAGTGACCATATGCTCCAATTTACTCATGTAGTCCTCATTCATACCTATTATCTCAGCATAATTTTTTTTTTTTATTATACTTTAAGTTCTAGGGTACAGGTGCATAACGTGCAGGTTTGTTACATGTGTATATTTGCGCCATGTTGGTGTGCTGCACCCAACAACTCGTCAGCACCCATCAATTCGTCATTTATATCAGGTATAACTCCCCAATGCAATCTCTCCCCCCTCCCCCTTCCCCATGATAGGCCCCAGTGTGTGATGTTCCCCTTCCCGAGTCCAAGTGATCTCATTGTTCAGTTCCCACCTATGAGTGAGAACATGCGGTGTTTGGTTTTCTCTTCTTGTGATAGTTTGCTAAGAATGATGGTTTCCAGCTGCATCCATGTCCCTACAAAGGACGCAAACTCATCCTTTTTTATGGCTGCATAGTATTCCATAGTGTATATGTGCCACATTTTCTTAATCCAGTCACAGATGGACATTTGGGTTGATTCCAAGTCTTTACTATTGTGAATAGTGCCGCAATAAACATACGTGTGCATGTGTCTTTGCAGTAGAATAATTTATAATCCTTTGGGTATATACCCAGTAGTGGGATTGCTGGGTCATATGGTACATCTAGTTCTAGATCCTTGAGGAATTGCCATACTGTTTTCCATAATGGTTGAACTAGTTTACAATCCCACCAACAGTGTAAAAGTGTTCCTATTTCTCCACATCCTCTCCAACAACTGTTGTTTCCTGATTTTTTAATGATTGCCATTCTAACTGGTGTGAGATGGTATCTCATTGTGGTTTTGATTTGCATTTCTCTGATGGCGAGTGATGATGAGCATTTTTTCATGTGTCTGTTGGCTGTATGAATGTCTTCTTTTGAGAAATGTCTGTTCATATCCTTTGCCCACTTTTTGATGGGGTTGTTTTTTTCTTGTATATTTGTTTGAGTTCTTTGTAGATTCTGGATATTAGCCCTTTGTCAGATGAGTAGATTGCAAAAATTTTCTCCCATTCTGTAGGTTGCCTGTTCACTCTGATGGTAGTTTCTTTTGCTGTGCAGAAGCTCTTTAGTTTAATTAGATCCCATTTGTCAATTTTTGCTTTTGCTGCCGTTGCTTTTGGTGTTTTAGACATGAAGTCCTTGCCCATGCCTATGTCCTGAATGGTACTACCTAGATTTTCTTCTAGGGTTTTTATGGTATTAGGTCTAACATTTAAGTCTCTAATCCATCTTGAATTAATCTTCGTATAAGGAGTAAGGAAAGGATCCAGTTTCAGCTTTCTACTTATGGCTAGCCAATTTTCCCAGCACCATTTATTAAATAGGGAATCCTTTCCCCATTTCTTGTTTCTCTCAGGTTTGTCAAAGATCAGATGGCTGTAGATGTTATCTCAGCATAATTGTTAAACGCACCTCTCATCAATGTTTTCCATCTTTATGGAGACATGGTCTCACTGTCGCCCTGGAGGCTGCAGTGCAGCAGCTTGATCTCAGCTCACTGCAGTCTCCACCTCCCAGGCTCAAGAAATTCTCCCATTTCTGCCTCTCAAGTAGTTGGGACCACAGGTGCACACCACCATGCCTGGCTAATTTTTTTCCCCCCCACTTTGTAAAGACAGAGTTTTGTTATGTTTCTCAAATTTCTGGGATCATGTGATCCTCCTGCCTCAATCTCCCAAAGTGCTAGGATTACAGAAATAAACCACTCCATCCAGTCTCTGTTCTGCCTCTTAATGGATAGGTAATCTGAATTACTTAGTCTTTCTGTGACTACATAATGAAGACAGCAATATAATCTTGTAAGATTGTGATATTTAGAGATGATAAGTGCCAGATCTACTGTCTGGCACACATGGGGGCTGTGACAAATTAAATAACCATGTTTTATCAATTCTAAGGCTCACATCTCTGAAACTGGGATGTGTCTCAAAAATCAGTGGTTTTCCAATCAGTGACTGCCAGAAGCAATTGTAAGGAAACTACTGTTACTTGCACTTACACAAATTTCACCTTGAAAATCTTGTGCTGATAACAACTGATAACATCTAGAAAGCACAAGCATCAAATCTTGCAGCATTAAGTGTTAATGACTCAGAAGAACATCTCAGCAACAATAATTGGAGCACTCAAAAGAATTCTGTATCACGACAGGAGCGGTGGCTGACACCTGTGATCCTAGCACTTTGGGAGGCCAAGGCGGGCGGATCACGAGGACAGGAGATCTAGACGATCCTGGCTAACACGGTGAAACCTCATCTCTACTAAAAATACCAAAAATTAGCCAGACATAGTGGCAGGCACCTGTAGTCCCAGCTACTCAGGAGGCTGAGGCAGGAGAATCGCTTGAACCCGGAAGGCGGAGGTTACAGTGAGCCAAGATCACGCCATTGCACTCCAGCCTGGGTGACAGAGCAGAGTCTGTCTAAACAAACAAACAAAAAAAAAAAACACACAAAAAAATCTGTATCACTAACACTACTGGTGATGACAACATTGTGGAAAAACACAAGCATCAATTACTAGTTTTAACAAAAAAGATCACAATGGTCAAACTATGAATGTGAACATAGGAATAACAACCAATTGTCCAGGCACGGTGGCTCACACCTGTAATCCCAGCACTTTGGGAAGCAGGGGTGGGCAGATTACCTGAGGTCAGGAGTTCGAGACCTGCATGGCCAGTATGGTGAAACCCTGTCTCTACTAAAAATACAAAAATTAGCTGGGTGTGGTGGCACGTGCCTGTAGTCCCAGCTACTCCGGAGGCTGAGGCAGGAGAATTGCTTGAACCCGGGAGGCGGCGGTTGCAGTAAGCTTGTATTATGCCACTGCACTTCAGCCTGGGCAACAGAGTGAGACTCCGTCTCAAAACAAAACAAAACAAAAACCAATTATTTAAATTTTATTTTCCTTTACATATGTAAAAAGGTGATGTGGAAAAAAATTTGTCTAAATGAGTTAACTATAGGAGCTCTTTCAACAAGTATAAAATTAAAATTTTCTAAGTGTTAAAAATCACCAGATCACAATTTGTTAATTTTTTTTTCTTTTTAATGATGGGCTCATAGTAATCCAATTCCTTGGTCTTTCTATCCTATCATTCTGGACAGCCAGCTTAATAGTTAAGTGGAATAGCTAGCTTACTGTGATAATACCAGCTGAAAGATAACGCATTGAGAAGATGAGGTGCTTATTTTATAAGATGTGATACATTATCTAAATTAGTGACCAATAAACTGTGCTATTTGTCCCATAGTACATAGATCTGGAATTTTTTTTTTTTTTTTGAGACGAAATTTTGCTCTTGTCGCCCATGCTGGAATGCGATGGCATGATCTCAGCTCACTGCAACCTCTGCCTCCTGGGTTCAAACGACTCTCCTGCCTCAGCCTGCCAAGCAGCTGGGATTACAAGCGCCTACCACCATCCCTGGCAAATTTTCGTATTTTTAGTAGAGTCAGGGTTTTGCCATGTTAGGCCAGGCTGGTCTGGAACTCCTGACTTCAGGTGATCCACCCACCTTGACCTTCCAAAGTGCTGGCATTACAGGTGTGAGCTACCACGCCAGTCCAGATCTGGAAATTTAAAGGTTGAATCAGAGTGCCCCCTCTCATTATCATACCTAATAACCTACTCAAAAAATTTTTTGCCTCCATCCCTAAAACATTTGGTCAGCTGGTTTAGAGGTCTTGGTTTCCATAAGAGGAATACTTTTACCTTAGGACACAACAACCGTTCCACTACAGTGAAGCTGAGCTTGTCACTTGACCATTTCGAGCTATTCATGCCAGCTGAAACAACAGTTAAAGATAAGTTTTACTGTGGCTGGGGTAACTGATCTCAACTATTGTGAGAAACCTAGGTTGTTAGTATGAAATAAGGGCAGGGGGAACTATTTCTGGAGCTCATCAGGTGGTGTAGGGCAGTGTTTTTCAAACTATTAATGGTGAAGAATCAGTTGTGGTTTTTTTATTCCAACACACTGGGAGTAGTGGCTCACAACTGTAATCCCAACACTTCTTTGGGAGACTAAGGCGGGAGGATCACTTGAGTCCAAAAGTTCAAGACCAGCCTGGACAACATAGTGAGACCCTGTCTCTACTAAAAATTTAAAATGTAGCTGGGTATGGTGACACATGCCTGTAATGTCAACCACTCAGGAGGCTGGGGCAGGAGGATCACTTGAGCTGGGAAGTCAAGCCTGCAGTGAGCCATGATCGTACCACTGCACTCCAACCTAGGCCGCAGAGCGAGACCCTGTCTCAAAAGAATAAGTAAAGTAAAATTCCAACACATTTGTAAAATATAAAACACTGAGATGCACTTAGACATTGTTGTAATCAATAGCAAATGACCGGCCGGGCGCGGTGGCTCAAGCCTGTAATCCCAGCACTCTGGGAGGCCGAGACGGGTGGATCATGAGGTCAGGAGATCGACACCATCCTGGCTAACACGGTGAAACCCCGTCTCTACTAAAATATACAAAATACTAGCCGGGTGAGGTGGCGGGCACCTGTAGTCCCAGCTACTCAGGAGGCTGAGGCAGGAGAATGGCGTGAACCCGGGAGGCAGAGCTTGCAGTGAGCTGAGATCCGGCCACTGCACTCCAGCCTGGGCGACAGAGCGAGACTCCGTCTCAAAAAAAAAAAAAAAAAAAAAAAAAAAAAAAAAGCAAATGACCTATAAATGTTTCTATTTACTCTCAATTTCTGCATTTGTCCTACTGTGAACTGACACCACACTCTCAATAGCCAAGGCACAATATGCAATATTAAAAGTTCATAGGAAACTTCAGTGTCCTAATGACGTCAGAATCCCTTGGAATGAAGTTTTCATACAATCTACCAACTTAAAAACAAAACAAAATGCAATAGGCCCCAAGTGAGGTACTAAGTAAAGGAAAAAGAAACAATGGGATGAGGCAGGGCATGGTGGCCCACGCCTGTAATCTCAGCACTTTGGGAGGCCGATGTGGGAGGATTGCCAGAGCCTAGGAGTTTGACAGCATCCTGGATAACACAGGGAGGCTCTGTCTCTACAAAAAAAAAAAAAAGAAAGAAAGAAAAAGAAAATTAGCTGGGCGGGGTGGCATGTGCCTGTAGTCCCAGTTACTTAGGAGGCTGAGGTGGGAGGATTGTTTCAGCCCAGGAGTTTGAGGCTGCAGAGAGCCATGACAGTGCCACTGCACCTCAACCTTGGTGACAGAGTGAGACCCTGTCTTTTAAAAAAACAAAAGAGGCCAGCGTGGCAGCTCATACTTGTAATCCCAGCACTTTAGGAGGCTGAGGAGGGCAGATCACCTGAGGTCAGGTCAGGAGTTTTGAGACCAGCCTGGCTAACATGGTGAAACACTGTCTCTAACAAAAAAAAAAATACAAAAATTAGCCTGGCATGGTGGCCCATGCCCGGAGTCCCAGCTACTTGGGAGGCTGAGGCAGAAGAATTACTTTTACCTGAGAGGCGGAGGTTGCAGTGAGCCGAGATCACGCCACTGCACTCCAGCCTGGGCGCCAGAGCGAGACTCCGTCTCAAAAAAAATAAATACAGTAAAATAAAATAACATAAAATGAAATATCATAAAATAACATAACATAAAATTTAAAAAAATAATAAAAACAAAGGCCAGGCATGATGGCTCACTCCTGTATCCTAGCAACTGAGGAGCCTGAGGCAGGCTTACTTGAGACCAGAAGTTCAAGACCAGCCTGGGCAACATAGTGAAACCCTGTCTCTACCAAAAAATAATAATAATAATAATACAAAAATTACCCCTTGTACTGCTTGCTTATAGTCCCAGCTACTCAGGACTGAGGTGGGTGGATAATTTGAACCTGGAAGACAGAGGCTGCTGTGAACCAAGATCATGCCACTGCACTCCAGCCTGGGAGACAGAGCAAGACTCTGTCTCAAAAAAAAAAAAGAAAAGAAAAGAAAAGAAAAGAAAAGAAAAGAAAAAGAGAAAGAAAAAAAAAAAAAAAACCAAACACACAAAAAGAGAAGGCAGGAAAGGAGGGAGAACAGCAAAAAGATGAGACAAACAAAAAAATACAAAATGGTAGGCATATATTCAATCTTAATACTATCAAACATAAGCAAACTATACCCTGTAATTTTAAAGGCCGAGATTGTCAAGATGGTTAAAAAATTAAAAACAGGAGAAAAAATAGACCCAACTATATGCTGGATACATTTTAAAGACACACCAAGGTTGAAAGTGTGGAAAAATATGTAATACAGATAGAAACCACTAAAAGGGTACAGTTGAGAGATGAGGAACATTTTATAACGCTAAAAGGGTCAATATATTGGAAAGGTCTAACAATCATAAATGCAAACATACCTAAAAAGTGTTTCAATATAAATAAAACAAAAAATCCAGAATTAAAGGGAGAAACAGACAATCCCACAATCACAGTTTGAGGCTTTATCACCCCCTTCTCAGCAAGAGAACTAAGCATAAAAACAAAAATGCCGCCAGGAGCAGTGGCTCACGCCTGTAATCCCAGCACTTTAGGAGGCCGAGACGCGTGGATCACCTGAGGTCGGGAGTTTGAGACCAGCCTGACCAATATGGAGAAACCACGTCTCTACTAAAAATACAAAATTAGTCCGGCGTAGAGGCGCACACCTGTAATCCCAGCTACTAGGGAGGCTGAGGCAGGAGATTCACTTGAACCTGGGAGGCGGAGGTTGCAGTGAGCTGAGATTGCGCGATTGCACTCCAGCCTGGGCAACAAGAGTGAAACTCCATCGCAAAAAATAAATAAATAAATAAAATAAAATAAAATAAAAACGTCAGTAAAACATTAGGCTGGGTGCAGTGGCTCGTGCCTGTAATCCCAGCACTTTGGGAGGCTGAGGCGGGTGGGTCACGAGGTCAGGAGTTTGATACCAGCCTGGCCAAGATGGTGAAACCCCATCTCTGTTGAAAATACAAAAATTAGCTGGGCGTGGTGGCGGGCGCCTGTAGTCCCAGCTACCCAGGAAGCTGAGGCAGGAGAATCGCTTGAACCCGGAGGTGGAGGTTGCAGTGAGCCAAGATTGCGCCACTGCACTCTAGTCTGGGTGACAAGAGCAAACCTCTGTCTTAAAAAAAAGAAAAAAAAGTCACTAAAACATAGAAAATGAATACAAATCTCAATCTCCTGGCCTAAAGAACAGTAAATGACCTAATAAAAGAGTCATCCAACAGCAGCAAAATACACACTTTTCAGGTGTACATGGTATACTTGCAAAAACAGAGTATATGCTGGGCCAAAAAGCCTAATAAATGTCAAAGACGAGTCTTACAAGTACGTTTTCTAGCCACAGTAGAATTAAATCAGAAATCATTAGCAAATAAGTATTTATAAATACTTCAAATATTTGGAAATTAAACCGTATTTCCCAGTAACTTAAAAGTCAAAGAAGAAATCACAAGGAACATGAAAAGCATTTCTAACTAAATGGTAATGAAAATTTATCAAAACTAGTGGGACACAAGACAGTGTTTCCAAAGAAAGAAATCGCTTTAAAAGTTTATGTCAGCATAGTAGTATTCAATACAAAGACGATTCTGCTCCCCAAGAAACATCTGATAATGTCTGGAAACATTTTTAGTTGCCATCACTGGGAAGCGGAGGGTTGCTACTGTCATCTCATCTAACGGGTACAAGACAGGTAAGCCACTAAACATCCTACAAGGCACAAGACATCTCTCCAAAGAATTATATGGTCTAAAATGTCAACAGTGCTTAGGTTGGGAAACGCTGTGTCAGAAAACCCAAACAAAATAGAAGGAAAGCAATAATAAAGAGCAAACTTTAATGAAACAAAAGAAAAACAATTAATAGAACAAATTAACAAAGGGAAACGTTAGGTCTGTGGGGAAAGAGAAACAGATTTCTCTCTTTTTTTTTTTTTGAGATGGAGTTTTGCTCTTGTTGCCTAGCCTGGAGTGCAGTGGCACGATCTTGGCTCACTGCAACCTCCGCCTCCCAAGTTCAAGTGATTCTCCTGCCTCAGCCTTCTGAGTAGCTCGGATTACAGGCATGCACCATCACGCCCAGCTAATTTTGTATTTTTAGTAGAGACGGGGTTTCTCCATGTTGGTCAGGCTGGTCTCAAACTCCCGAGCTCAGGCGTGAGCCACTGTGCCCGGCCAAGAAACAGATTTCATAAGCCTCTTGTAGACAGACTAAAAAAAGAGAGCCAGGCCGGGCGTGGTGGCTCATGCCTGTAATCCCAGCACTTTGAGAGGCTGAGGCAGGTGAATCACTTGAGGTCAGGAGCTTGAGACCAGCCTGGCCAACATGGTGAAACCCCATCTCTACTAAAAATACAAAAAATTAGCCAGGCGTGGTGGCACATGCCTGTAATCTCAGTTGCTCAGGAGGCTGAGGCAGGAGAATTGCTTGAACCCAGGAGACGAAGGTTGCAGTGAGCCGAGATGATGACACTGTATTCCAGCCTGGGCAACAGAATGAGGCTCCGTCTCAAAAACAAAAACAAAAACAAAGAGCCAAATGAAGAATACCAGAGGGGAATATTACTTCTTATCTTACGGACATTAAAAGGATAGTATATTATGAATATCAACTTTATGTGAATAAATTAGAACTGAGATGAAACGGACAAATTCCTTGAAAATACAACATTCTGCTGGGCACAGTAGCTCAAACCTGTAATCCTAGCACTTTGGGAGGCCGAGGCAGGTGGATCACTTGAGGCCAGGAGTTCGAGACCAGCCTAGCCAACGTAGTGAAACCATCTCTACTAAAAATACAAAAAATCACCCGGGCATGGTGGTGCATGCTTGTAGTCCCAGCTACTTGGGAGGCTGAGATGGGAGAATCGCTTGAACCTGGGAGATGGAGGTTCCAGTGAGCCAAGATCATGCCTCTGCACTCCAGCCTAAGCAACAGAGCACGACTGTCTCAAAAAAAGAAGAGTGGTTGCCTACATGAGGGTGACAGCGGGGCGGAGGGGTGGTGGCAGCGATGGAAAGGGACTGACTGAAAAAGGACAAGGGTAACTTTCTGGGGTGATGGTAATGTTGTAAATTTGGGCTACACAAAAGTATGCATCTGTTAAAACTCATCAAGTGGCACAATTCAGATATGTGCATTTTAACTGCACACAAATTTTACACCCCTGTAAAAATACTGTAAATTAATAGTGTACTCTTAATGATACTCATGTTGAAGTGTTTAGAAGTGAAATACACGGACAACTGCAACTTACTTTAAAATATGTCTTCTTTTGGAGACGGTCTCACTCTGTAGTCCAGACTGGCTGCAGTGGTACGATCATAGCTCACTGCAGCCAGACCCTACCTCCGGGGCTCAAGTGATTCTCCCACCTCAGCCTCCCGAGTAGCTGGGACTACAGGTACATGCCACGACACCTGGCTACTTTGTAGAGATGGGGTTTCACTGTGTTGCCCAGGGTGGTCTCAAACTCCTGGGCTCAAGTGATCTGCCTGCCTTGACTTCCCAAAGTGCAAGAATTATAGGCGTGAGCTACCATGCCCAGTCTGAAATACATTTTTTTTTTCTGAGACGGAATCTTGCTCTCTCGCCCAAGCTGGAGTGCAATGGTGTGATCTCAGCTCACTGCAACCTCCACCTCCCAGGTTCAAGCAAGTCTCCTGCTTCAGCCTCCTGAGTAGCTGGGATTACAGGCATGTGCCACCACACCTGGCTAATTTTTGTATTTTTAGTAGAGGTGGGGTTTCACCATGTTGGCCAGGCTGGTCTCAAACTCCTGACCTCAGGTGATCCACTCGCCTCGGCCTCCCAAAGTGCTGGGATTACAGGTGTGAGCCACAGTGCCCAGTCTGAAATACATCATCAAGAGATAAATAAGTATCCATGGTCAAGAGATAAGTCAAAAAAACCAGAAACAGAGGTGGTCCAAACCCTAAAGCTATCAGACAGAGACGTTAAAATAACTATGAGGCCAGGCACAGTGGCTCATGCTGGTTAACAGGCATGAACACTTTGGGAGGCTGAGGCAGGAGGATCACGTGAGTTCAGGAGTTCGAGACCTGGGCAACATGACAAAGCCCGTGTCCACAAAAAATACAAAAATTAGCTAGGCATGGCAGCACACACCTGTAGTCACAACTACTTGGGAGGCTGAGATGGGAGGATGGCTTGATCCCAGGAGGTGGAGGCGGAAGTGAGCCATGCTCATGAAACTGAACACCAGCCTGGATGATAGAGTGAGACCCTGTTGCAAACAAAAAATATAAATAAATAAAGCATGCTGATTATCTTCAGGATTTAAAGTAAATCGGCACTTAGAGCTCACCCTGGCCAAACAACAAAAGCCAAAATTTGGAATATTAAAGGATAATATGCTAAATCTAACTTAGAGTTTAAACTAAGAGCATTACATGAATAGAACATTTGGGCTTTATCAAGCTAAAAAATACACAGGGAAACAAAACAGGAACATGGACTTTGGGTGATAATGTTGTGATGTTGGTTTAGAAATGTAGCACTCTAGGGCTGGGTGTGGTGGCTCAAACCTGTAATTTCAGCACTTTGGGAGGCTGAGGCGGGCAGATCACCTGAAATCAGGAGTTCAAGACCAGCCTGGCCAACATGGTGAAACCCTGTCTCTACCAAAAATACAAAAAATTACCCAGGTGTTGTGGTGGATGCTTGTAATCCCAGCTTGGGAGGCTGAGGCAGGAGAAGAGCTTGAACCCAGGAGGCGGTGGTTGCAGTGAGCTGAGATTATGCCACTGCACTCCAGCCTGGGTGACAGAGCGAGACTCTGTCATAAAAAAACAACAAAACAAACAAATGTAGCACTCTGGAAGGTGACTGAGGGGAGGCATTACTGTGGGAGGGAGGTATGACTAGGGAGGGGGAGTCTTCCTGGGGGACGGGAGTGTTACTGAGGGGTGAGTCCAGGGGGCTTCTTGGGAATACTCTGTACATCCCAGCAATTTTGCTGTGAACTTAAAACTGCCCTAAAAAAAAGTCTGTTTAAAAATTTGAACAATTAAGGCCGGTGTGGTGTTTCATACCTGAAATCACAGCACTTTGGGAGGCCAAGGCAGGTGGATTACCTGAGGTCAGGAGTTCGAGACCAGCCTGGCCAACGTGGCGAAAGTCCATCTCTACTAAAAACACAAAAATTAGCCAGACATGGTGGTGGTGCACACCTGTAGTCCCAGCTGCTTGGGAGACTGATGTGGGAGGACTGCTTGAACCTGGGAGGCAGAGGTTGCAGTGACCGGCGATCTCTTCACTGCACTCCAGCTTAGGCAATAGCCTGAGACTGCCTCTCAAACAAACAAACAAAAAATTAAAAAAAAAAAAACTATAAGAAAAATGTATAGAACAACTGACATAGCAGCAGTGGATTATAGCATTAAACATCTGGCAGGGTGTGATGGCTCACACTGGCAATCCCAGCACTTTTGGGAGGCTATGGCATGCAAATCACTTGAGATCAAGAGTTGGAGACTAGCCTGGCCAACAAACCAAAACCCTATCTTTACCAAAAAATACAAAAATTAGCCAGGCATGGTGGCGTATGCCTGTAGTCCCAGCTACTTGGGAGGTTGAAGTGGGAGGATCGCTTGAAACCAGGACACGAAGTTGCAGTGAGCCAAGATTGTGCCACTGCACTCTAGCCTGGGCAACAAAGCGAGACACTGTCTCAAAAAAAAAAAAAAAAAGTCTGATAAAATAACAAGGAAATATGAGAACTGAACACAGCAAACAAATTTTTTTTTTTTTTTTTTTTTGAGACGGAGTCTCGCTCTGTTGCCCAGGCTGGAGTGTAGTGGTGCATCTTGGCTCACTGCACGCTCCGCCTCCCAGGTTCATGCCATTCTCCTGCCTCAGCCTCCCGAGTACCTGGGACTATAGGCACCCGCCACTACACCCGGCTAATTTTTTGTATTTTTAGTAGAGATGGGATTTCACCGTGTCCAGGATGGTCTCAATCTCCTGACCTCATGATCCACCCACCTCGGCCTTCCAAAGTGCTAGGATTACAGGCATGAACCACCACGCCTGGCAAAAAACAAAATTATACAACATTTCAAAAAACATCTAAAGACAATTTTATTACTACCTGGTTTTTACCCTTTCTTCAAAGCTTTACAGGTATATGCTTCAAGAAGAAAGACAGATTTTCTTACTTTTTTTTGGAGACAGGGTCTCACTCTGTCACCCAGGCTGGAGTGCTGCAGCACAATCATGGTTCATTGTACACTTGACCATCTCGGCTTAAGCGAGCCTCCTGCCTCAGCTTCCTGAGTAGCTGGGACTATAGGCACCTGCCACCACACCCAGCTAATTTTTGTATTTTTTGTAGAGATGAGGTTTTGCCATGTTGCCCAGGCTGGTCTCAAACTCCTGGGCTCAAGTGATCTGCCTGCCTCAGCCTCCGGAAGTGCTGGTATTACAGGCATGAGCCACCTCACCCAGCCAAAAGACATTTTCTAAATAACTTCTGCCAGAAACAAAGTATTCTCTCTATCTACACTGACTCAATCTTCACGAATCTTAGGAAAGAATTTTCATTCAATGATTTTCTTTTCACACACAAGGAATTCACGTCTACTTATTCTATAGTGGCTACATGAAGGATATTCAATAAGCATTTGAAGTTATAGGATAATCATACATGGCCACTGAACTTAACCCAATTTTCAAGTATTAAACTTAACAAAATAAAAAAAATGGCATCAATTTACTATTAAGGTTTACTTAGGGCCAGCGTGGGGGTTCACACCACTGCACTCCAGCCTGGGGGACAGGGCGAGGCTCCATCACAAGCAAAAAAAAAGAAAAAGAAAAAGAAAAAGCATTCACTAAGTTATTTTTTTAATTAGTATCATAATTAAATAATCTAAGTACATAAAATGTTGCTAGCCACTCTTTAAATTTTACTCATCCACAGCTTTCACACTTATTGTCAGATGAC
Source organism: Rhinopithecus roxellana (assembly GCF_007565055.1). Classification (NCBI taxonomy): domain Eukaryota; kingdom Metazoa; phylum Chordata; class Mammalia; order Primates; family Cercopithecidae; genus Rhinopithecus; species Rhinopithecus roxellana. The sequence goes on from NC_044550.1 coordinate 143,278,290, forward strand.
TATAATCTCAGCAACTAACAAATTTACTCAGACAGCATCAATTAGAAATGGATTCCTGGACCAGACGCAGTGGCTCACACCTGTAATCCCAGCACTTTAGGAGGCCGAAGAGGGCGGACCACGAGGTCAGGAAATCGAGACCATCCTGGCTAACACAGTGAAACCCCATCTCTACTAAAAATGCAAAAAAATTAGCTGGGCGTGGTGGCGGGCGCCTGTAGTCCCAGCTACTCGGGAGGCTGAGGCAGGAGAATGGCATGAACCCGGGAGGCAGAGCTTGCAGTGAGCTGAGACTGCACCACTGCACTCCAGCCTGGGCGACACAGTGAGACTCTGTCTCAAAAAAAAAAAAAAAAGGAAATGGATTCCTGTTCAAACAAAGATGCTACGTGATCTGGACATGAGGCTAAAAAACACTCCACAGTCCAGGTGTAGTGGCTCACGCCTGCAATCCCAGCACTTCGGGAGGCTGAGGTGGGTGGACCACCTGAGGTCAGGAATTTGAGACCAGCCTGACCAACATGGAGAAACCAAGGGTCAGGTGATCCTCCCAACTCAGCCTCCTGAGTAGCTGGGACTACAGGTGCACACCACCACACTCAGCTAATTTTTTGTATTTTTAGTAGAGACAGGGTTTTGCCATGCTGCCCAAGCTGATAGCAAACTCCTGAACTCAAGCGATCCATCTGCCTTTGCCTCCCAAAGTGCTGGGATCATAGGCATGAGGCACCATGCCCAAGCAGGTGTTAATTTTACAACAAAAACAACACACAAGGCCAGGCATGGTGATTCACACCTGTAATCCCAGCACACTGGGAGGCCAAAGCAAGCGGATCTCCTGAGGTCAGGAGTTCAAGACCAGCCTGGCCAACATGGTGAAACCCCACCTCTACTAAAAATACAAAAATCTGGCTGGGTGCAGTGGCTCATGCCTGTAAGCCCAGCACTTTCGGAAGGCAAGGCAAGCGGATCATGAGGTCAGGAGTTCAAGACCAGCCTGGCCAACATAGTGAAACCCTGTCTCTACCAAAAATACAAAAATTAGCCAGGCAAGGTGGTGTGCGCCTGTAGTACCAGACACTCAGGAGGCTGAGTCAGGAGAATTGCTTGAAACCAGAAGGTGGAGGTTGCAGTGAGCTGAGATCGCGCCACTGCACTCCAGCCCAAGAGCAAAACTACTTTCTCAAAAAAAAAAAAAAAAAAAAAAAAAAAGTACGGTTAGGGAATTACCTAAGCCTTACCTAACCTTAACTTGCCTCAGCACTAGCAAAATAGTAGTACTCATTTTTTGTCTTTTTCTTTTTTTTTTCTGAGACAAGAGTCTTACTCTATCACCCAGGGTAGAGTGCAGTGGTGCAATCTCTGCTCGCTGCAACCTCTGCATCATGAGTTCAAACTATTCTTGTGCCTCCTGAGTAGTTGGGATTATAGGTGCACATCACCACCACCGACTAATTTTTGTATTTTTGGTAGAGACGGGGTTTCACCATGTTGGCCAAGCTGGTCTCAAGCTCCTGGCTTCAAGTGATCCGCCTGCCTCGGCCTCCTAAAGAGCCGGCATTAGGCGTGAGCCACTGCGCCCTCCTGTACTTATTTATTTTCCCTAAACACACCAAACATGCTTCTGCCTTTCTGCCATTCATCTGCTTGGAATGTTTTACCACTCATTTGCCTACCCAAGTCTGAGACTTCAAATCCCAGCTTAATTGTCACCTTCTCTATGAATTTCTTGACAATCAAAATTCTTAGTGATCTTTTCATTTTATCTAAAGAAACAAATGCAATCCAACCACATAATTGGCACTTACACTGTAAATTATAATAATCTCAAAATACGATAATCTCACATGGAAATCCATTCTACTGTTATTCCCAGTATCACTTTCCCTTACTGAACTAATGCTGTTATTTAAGGGCTGGCTTTACCAACACAAATAACAATGCCCTACTTTAGTAGGAAATGTTAAATGTTTATCTTTTTTTAAAGTTTTTTTATTTTATACCCTACTAGCAAGCTAAAAATGCTTAATCTAAATTTTTTTGTTGTTGTTGGAGACAAGTATCTCACTGTCATCTAGGCGGGAGCACAGGGGCACGATCATGACCACTGCAGCCTCTACCTCCCCAGGCTCAGGTGAAACTCCCAACTTGGCCTCCTGAGTAGCTGGGACTACAGATGCACACCACCACACCCAGCTAATTTTCTGTATTTTTAGTACCATGCTGTCCAAGCTGGTAGCAAACTCCCGAGCTCAAGTGATCCATCTGCCTTGGCCTCCCAGTGTGCTGGGATCACAGGCATGAGCCACCACACCCAGCCAGGCATTAATTTTATAACAGAAAAACAACACATAAGGCCAGGCATGGTGGTTCACACCGGTAATCCCAGCACACTGGGAGGCCGAAGCAGGTGGATTTCCTGAGGTCAGGAGTTCGAGACCAGCCTGGTAAATATGGTGAAACCCCGTCTACAGTAAAAATACAAAAATTAGGCCAGGCGTGGTGGTTCACGCCTATAAACCCAGCACTTTGGGAGGGCAAGTGATCATGAATCATGAGGTCAGGAGTTCAAGACCAGCCTGCCCAACATAGTGAAACCCCGCCATCTCTACTAAAAATACAAAAATTAGCTGGCATGGTGGTGCATACCAGTAGTCCCAACTACTTGGGAGGCTGAGGCGGGAGAATCACTTGAACCTGGGAGGTGGAGGTAGCAATGAGGTGAGATCGCGCCACTGCACTCCAGCCTGGGAAACAGAGTGAGACTTTGTCTCAAAAAAATAAACAAAAAAACCACAAAGAGTAGCTGGGCGTGGTGGCACGCAGCTGTAATCCCAGTTACTCAGGAGGCTACGACAGGAGAATCGCTTGAACCCAGGAGGCGAAGGTTGCAGTGAGCCGAAGTTGTACCAATGCACTCCAGTCTGGGTGACAGAGGGCGACTCTGTCTCAAAAAAAAAACCAAAACAAAACAACTACAAAAAAAAAAAAAAAAAAAAAACCACATATATTATGGAAGTTACCAACTTCTAAAATATCACATAATACACAAAAACAATGATATGTGTATAAGTTCCAAAGGCTGAGGGACTCTAGGTCTAGGCACAATTGTAACTGTGTAGAAGCAAACTAGTTAGGAAGCCATGAATTAATGTCAAAGACCAAATGCCAACAGCAAGGGAAAGAAATTTAGAAAATTTCTTAATTATGCTTACGTTCAACTTTCTATTGCAACAGTTATCTTGAACTTTTTTTTTTTTTTTTTTTTTTTAAGAGACAGGGTCTTGCTCTGTCACACAGACTGGAGTGCAGTGGTGCAATCCTGGCTCACTGCTCAGGTGATACTCCCACCTCAGCCTCCCAAGTAGCTGGGATGACAGGCACCTGCCACCACACAATGCTAATTTTTTTTTTTTTTAAAAAAACGGAATCTCACTCTGTCGCCAGGCTGGAGTGCAATGGCGTGATTTCGGCTCACTGCAACCTCCACCTCCCGGGTTCAAGCTATTCTCCTGCCTCAGCCTTCTGAGTAGCTGGGACTGCAGGCACGAGCCACCACACCCAGCTAATTTTTGTATTTTCAGTAGAAATAGGGTTTCACCATCATGGCCAGGATGGTCTCAATCTCTTGACCTCATGATCCACCTGCCTCGGCCTCCCAAAGTGCTGGCAGTACAGGCATGAACAACCACACCCGGCCTAATTTTTTATTTTTTGTAGAGGTGGGGGTCTCACTGGTCTTGAACTCCTGGCCTCAAGCAATCCTCCCACCTCGCTCTCCCAAAGTGCTGTGATTACAGGCATGAGCCACCACACCTAGGTAGAACTTTCTTGATCTGTTGTCTTTAGCAAATAAAAACTATTAGGATTTCATATATTGTAACGAACTATAGAATTGATCCCTGAAAAGTATAATCTTGGATTTCATACATTGTAAAAACTCCACTAGCTCCATGAATTTTATCTTCTGCACCAGGGAATTCAAGAAATCTTTTCTTTCCTTTTATTTTTTATTTATTTATTTTGCGATGGAGTCTTGCTATGTCACCCAGGCCGAAGTGTAGTGGCGCCATCTCGGCTCACTGCACCACCTCTCAGGTTCAAGTCATTCTCCTGTCTCAGCCTCCCCAGTAACTGGGAGGTGCCCGCCACCATGCCTGGCTAATTTTCTTGGTATTTAGAGACGGGGTTTCGCCACGTTGGCCAGGCTGGTCTCAAACAGATGACCTCTTGTGATCAGCCCACCTCGGCCTCCCAAGGTGCTGGGATTACAGGTATGAGCCACCGCGCCTGGTCATCTTTCCTTTTATATTTAATAGAGTCTGGGTCTCACTATTTTGCCCAAGCTGGTCTGGAACTACAGAGCTCAAGTGATCCTCTTGCCTTGGCCTTCCTAAGTGCTGGGATTACAGGCATGTGGCACTGCACCCAGCCGTGTGGACATATTTTAATGTGCCAATAACCTCAGTCAAATTGTTTAACAATTAACTGTGAAAATAAAAGCCAACAGAAATAAAATTCATTAATGTCCTTAAATCTGTTCTCTTACTGTGAGCATTATATAGATTTCTGATACAAGATATATAAATCATGGTATTGGCCTTCATACATGTCAATATTACTTACTTCATATATGGGGTTTTTAATAAGCCTTAACCTAATTTCTATTTAATTCAAGATCTTCAATTAAGACCTAAGTGAGGCTTGAAGCTTTCAACATTATTTCTGTTATTAAAATTCTGTCCCCATCCTTTCCTACCCTCATTTCTCCAAACTAAAAAGGTATCACTCAATTCTTTCTGAGTTTTTAAGGAAATCTAAATAAAGTTCTTATCCCTCTGAACCTCAATGTGACACTTATGTTTAATTATTCTCACACAGAACTACTCTTGTTGCCAGGAAGCAGTAAGTTGGCTTCATTGGAAAACATTAATTAGTTTATTTGACTGCAAATTAAAAGTAGGGAGGTTGGGCACAGAGGATCATGCCTGTAAACCTAGCACTTTGGGAGGCCGAGGCGAGTAGATCACAAGGTCATGAGGTCAAGGCCATCCTGGCCAACATAGTGAAACTCCGTCTCTACTAAAAACACAAAAATTAGCTGTGTGTGGTGTCGCGAGCCTGTAATCCCAGCTACTCGGGAGGCTGAGGCACGAAGATCGCTTGAACCCAGGAGGCGGAGGTTACAGTGAACACACCACTGCACTCCAGTCTGGCAACAGAGCGAGACTGTCTGGCGGGGAGCAGGGAAATTAACCAGAGGTCATGGCACATGCCTGTAGTCCCAGCTACTATGGAGGCAGAGGCAGGAGAATCACTTGAACCTGGGAAGTGGAGGTTGCAGTGAGCCAAGACTGCACCACTGCGCTGCAGCCTGGGCGACAGAGGAAAACTCCATCTCAAAAAAACAAAAAAAATAATAAAAATGGGAGGCCGAGGCAGTCGGATCACCTGAGGTCAGGAGTTCGAGACTAGCCTGGCTAACACAGTGACACTCCATCTGTACTAAAATAAAAAAATTAGCTGCATGGTGGCAGGCGCATATAATCCCAGCTACTCAGGAGGCTGACGCAGGAGAATCGCTTGAACCTGGAAGGCGGAGGTTGCAGGAAGCTGAGATTGCGCCACTGCACTTCAGCCTGGGCAACAATAGCCAGACTCCGTCTCAAAAAAAAAAAAAAATTGGCTGCGCATGGTGGCCTGTAACCCGAGTCACTCTCAAAATAATAATAATAATAAAGCAAGGATTACATTTATCAGTGGAAATAAAAGGTCGGCTGGGCACAGTGGCTCATGCCTGTAATCTCAACACTTTGGGAGGCTGAGGTAGGTAGAATGCTTGAGCCCAGGAGTTCAAGACCAGACCGGGAAACATGGCAAAACTCTGTTTCTTCAAAACCTACAGAAATTAGCCCAGCGTAGTGGTGCATGCTTGTGGTCTCAACTACTGGGGAGGCTGAGGTAGGAGGATCACCTGAGCCTATGGAGAACCAGGCTGCAGCAGTGAGCCATGATCACACCACTGCACTCCAGCCTAGGTACCAGAGTGGGATTCTGTCTCAAAAAGCAGGGGGTGGGACGGAGTGTCAACAAATATATATATAAATTGATAAACAGAACACAAAGAAATTAGCTTTTTTTCTTTTCCCCGGGACCGACTCTCACTCTATCGCCAGGCTACAGTGCAGTGGTGCAATCTTGGCTCACTGTAACCTCTGCCTGCCAAGTTCAAGCCATTCTCCTACCTCAGCCTGAAATGAGCTATTTATAAAAATTGATTAACATAAAGAATTCAAATTTAAGTAACTAACAAACATGGTACTTCATATACTTTTCATGGGACAGAAAGAACTGCAAAGAAATCCTGTAAAGGATACTGGTAAAGCAGATCTGAATTTAGATTGTGTTTACAATAGGGTAGTACAAACAACCTTATGGATGCTAGAGGAAATCCAGGTTTTGACTGTAGAAGACAGAAATATGGAATGGAGGAAGCTCAGAAGTACTCTGTGCTGGAGGTTCAACTGGAGTAACATGGTTGACAGGCTGATTAAATTAAGTTATATAAATAAGGGGGATGTATTTCCCAGCCCTATATACTGAAAAGGCCTGAAGAAATTATATCCTAATAGCAACGCAAGCCAGACTCAGTGGCTTATGCCTATAATCCCATCACTTTCGGAGGCTGAGGTGGGAGAATCGCTTGAGGCCAGAAGTTCAAGACCAGCCTGATCAACGTAGAGTGACTCCCGAAGCTACAAAAAATTTAAAAATTACATGGTGGGGTTTTGCGGCTGTAGTCGCATCTACTCCAGAGGCTGAGACAAGAGGATCACTTGAACCCGGGAGGTGTAGTGAGCCGAGATCATGCCACTGCACTCCAGCCTGGGCTACACAGCAAGACTCCATCTCAAAAAATAATAAAATATGGCCTGGTGTGGTGGCTCACGCCTATAATCTCAGCACTTTGGGAGGCCGAGGTGGGCAGATTACCTGAGGTCAGGAGTTCGAGACCAGGCTGGCCAACATGGTGAAACATAAAAAATTAGCTGGGCATGGTGGCACATCCCTGTAATCTCAGCTACTCGGGAGGCTGAGGGAGGAGAATCACCTGAACCTGGGAGACGGAGATTGCAGTGAGCTGAGATCGCGCCACTGCACTCCAGCCTGGGCGACAGCAAAACTGTCTCAAAAAAAAAAAAAAACAATAATAATAATAAAATAAAAATTTGAAAGTACACATGGTTAGTATACTTTGACTTGTCACAAGAACTCCTGTGGTAGACTAATGATGGCTACAAATGTTCTTTCCTGCTTCCATTGAGAGGTAAGGCCCATCTTTTTTCTCCCCTTGAACGTGGGCTGGGCTGTGACAATGGTACTTTCTTTTAACCAACAGAGTAAGGTAGAGGTGACAAATGCCATTTCTGGACCAATTTCTGGCAACCTCCTCTATGGTGTCTTGGAACCCCTGGCCCAACTACTCTACTAGAAAGACTATGTGGAAAACCCTAAGACTACATCTTAGAGAAAAGAACCCAGCTGAGTCCAGCCTTTCAGTTGTTCCCACTAAGGTATCAAGTGTTTAAGTAAAGCCACTGTGGATCCTCTGGACCAATCTAGTCACTAGTTGAATACCAATGAGTAAGCCCAGTAGCCATGTGTAGCAGACGCAAGACAAACCCTGCCTGAATTCCTGATCCACAAAACTGTGAGATAATAAGTTGCTCACAATAGCTAAAAAGTGGAAACAATTCAAGTGTTCATTGACAGAGAAACAAAATGTGATACACACATACAATGGAATATTATTCAGCTTTAAAAGAGAAGTAATAACACATGCTAAAATATGGATGAACCTTAAAGGTACATGCTAAGTGAAATAAGCCAATCACGAAACGACAGATGTTGTGTGATTTCAATTATTTGAGAGTAAGGCAATCGCTTCTGAGCCTTTTGGCTAAGATCAAGTGGAGAGTAAGTCAAAGTCATCTAGACAAAAAGCAGAATGGTTGTTGCCAGGAGCTGGGGAAGGGAAAAACGAGGAGTCAGGGTTTAGTGGGTAGAGTTCCAGTTGGGGAAGATAGAAAATTCTGGAGATGAATGGTGGTGATGGTTTCACAACAATGTGAATGTACCTAATGCCAAAGAACTATACACTTAAAAAAGATTAAAATGATAAATTTTATGTTACGGATATTTTATCATGAAAATTTTGAAATATCTTTTAAAAAGCCTGTTACACAGCAACAGATATCCAGAACAATTATACACAAACAGAAGTCTGAAATAAGAACTATACTGCACTAATTCTCCCTTCACAAATGTATATTGGCTATTATAGGATATGATTTTAAGAAGTCTTGCCTCTCCATTTAATTTTTAATGTTCTGAGCAGAATCTTCTACATTAATAGAAATATTAAAACATATGAACAGAATTTAGAGTTAAAAATTATATACTTAATCACATGCAAAATTATCACACTGTGTGGCAATGAGGGATAAATAAAAATTATTCATGGAAGTAAAAACAATTACAACCAAATCAGTACTTCTGGGGTCCTCCTGGAGGAAAGCAAAGGGAAAGAATTATGGCCTTCCTGCCCTTAATCTATTCATTACCTCTAACAAGGTTTGTGAGGAAAAGGGGATGCCCTAAGTTAAAATCAATTCCACTATATCCTAATTCCTACTAAACCATGAAATAGGCCAGATGAGAATGGTTGATACAGGAAGAAAGATTAGAGATAAGATTAGAGATTAGAGATAAGGAAAATATACCTGTTAAGAAAAAATGGGGATACTTTCACAAAACCCTATTTAATTTTTCTAATTCTTAGCATCAAGATAGTAGGTATTTTTATTTGTTTCTGTAACAAAATAATATAGCAGACCAGGGTAGCTGTATTAATGTCTGGAGCACTGCTCTCTGAGATCAGATAATTAAGAGATGAATATAAGAAACAAATTTCAGGCCAGACACGGTGGCTCATGCCTGTAATCTCAGTGCTTTGGGAGGCCAAGCTGGGTGGATCACTTGAGGTCAGGAGTTCAAGACCAGCCTGGTCAACATGGTGAAACCCTGTCTCTACTAAAAATACAAAAAACTGGCTGGGCACGGTGCGGACACCTGTAATCCCAGCTACTCGGGAGGCTGAGGCAAGAGAATTGCTCGAACCTGGGAGGTGGAGGTTGCAGTGAGCTGAGATTGCGCCACTGCACTCCAGCCTGGGAAACAAGAGTGAAATTCTGTTTCAAAAAATAAAGAAAAAAAAAAAAAACCAATTTCAGGCTAGGTGCGGTGGCTCACACCTGTAATCGTAGCACTTTGGGAGGTCTAGGCGGGTGAATCACTAGAGGTCAGGAGCTCGAGACCAGCCTGGCCAACATGATGAAACTCTGCCTCTACCAAAACATAAAAAATTAGGTGGATGTGGTGGCACGCACCTGTAATCCCAGCTACTCAGAAGGCTGAGGCAGGAGAATTGCTTGCACCTGGGAGGCACAGGTTGCAGAGAGCCAAGATCTTGCCACTGTACTCCACCCTGGGCGACAGAGAGATTCCGTCTCAAAATAAAAAAAAAGAAAGAAAGAAAGAAAGAAAAGAAAAGAAACAAAACAAATTTCACTCTATCCATCCCACCATTTAAAAATCAAGAAATGCCAGGCGCGGTGGCTTACGAGCAAGACACCATCTCAGAAAAATAAGTAAATAAAATAAAAATAAAAAGGCCAGGCATAGTGGCTCTCTCCTGTAATCACAGAACTTTGGGAGGCCAAGGCAGGCGGATCATGAGGTCAGGAGTTCGAGATCAGCCTGGCCAACATGATGAAACCCCACCTCTACTAAAAATACAAAAGTAAGGTGGGTGTGATGGCAGGCACCTGTAGTCCCAGCTACTCAGGAGACTGAGCTGAGATCGCACCACTGCACTCCAGCCTGGCAACAGACCGAGAGACTCTGTCTCAAAAAAAAAAAAAAAAAAAAAAACATCAATAATTATCACGGCCCTCCCACCTCCAAAGTAGCAAGCAAGAAAGAAACAACAAAGTATGTGTGCAGCAAATAGCTCTGTAGCAATCCATGACATAAGATATACTACATAACTAACTTAATTCCATTAAGCCCTTTATGGAATTTGCACAGCTACTTATAAGTGTATTTTATTTTTAAAATTTTTATTGTAAATGAGGTTTTGCCATATTGCCCAAGCTGGTCTCAAACTCCTGAGCTCAAGTGATCTGCCCATTTCAGCCTCCCAAAGTGCTGGAAATACAGGTATAAGCCAGGACATCAGACCTGTAAGTGTATTTTAAATGTTACTTATCAGATGTGAACCCTGCATTAGTTTCAGAACCCACAACTATATGGGAGGATGGCTATTTGTGATTATCATTTTTTTTTATTTTTTTACTATTTATTTATTTATTTTTTTTTTTTTGAGATGGAGTTTCACTCTTGTTGCCCAGGCTGGAGTGCAATCGTGCTTAGATTACTTAATTATAGTATGAATTTTTAAAAAAATCACTTGTTCAGTATATGCTTTTTCTTCTTTTCCTTGTGACCGTGTTCCCCAGGCTGGAGCGCAGTGGCGTGATCTCGGCTCACTGCAACCTCTGCCTCCTGGGTTCAAGCAATTCTCCTGCCTCAGCCTCCTGAGTAGCTGCAATTACAGGCATGCGCCACCACACCCGGCTAATTTTGTATTTTTAGTAGAGACAGGGTTTCTCCATGTTGGTCAGGCTGGCCTCAAACTCCTGACCTCAAGTGATCCTCCTGCCTCAGCATCCCAAAGTGCTGGGATTACAGGCATAAGCCACAGTGCCCAGCTATTTGTGATTCTTAATGTAACAATGATACTAAACTATTGGCCATCCTTCCACACAGCTAACTTTAGTATGGTTTTAAAATTTGTCAATTAATATATAATTGTAACTTATCTAAGTAGCAGAAGTTAATGACACTTTTCAGCTTTATGTGACTAGAGTTGTTCACAACCTCTCAAATAGTTTCTTCAGCTGAAAAATTAGAAGAGAAATACATAATCTCTAAACCACCTGTTGACTCCAAAATTCTAAGTACTGTACCTATGTTACTATCTCTAAGACACAAACTCCTTGGTTTGAAAAGTCCTGGCTGGGCGCGGTGGCTCATGCCTGTAATCCCAGCACTTTGAGAGGTCGAGGAGGGCAGATCACCTGAGGTCACGAGTTCGAGACCAGCCTGACCAGTATGGTAAAACCCTGTCACTACTAAAAATACAAAGTTAGCCGGCATGGTGGTGGGCGCCAATAATCCCAGCTACTCAGGAGGCTGAGGCAGGAGAATCACTTGAACCCAGGAAGCAGAGGTTGCAGTGAGCCGAGATCACACCATTGCACTCCAGCCTGGGCAACAAGAGCAAAACTTGGTTTAAAAAAAAAAAAAAGTTCTTAGTTGCAATTTGAAATTTTTTCAAATTATCCTTTACTTTAAAAAATAAAAACATTTATCTAATCCAATATTAATACAAAATGTTCATTCACTCACTTAACAAATATTTGTTCAGCACCCAACTATGTGCCAGGCATTAAGCTTGGCACTGAGAGGAATCAAAAACAGACATGGTATCTTTATTAATAAGGTTTGCAGAGAAACTGGAGAGAGAAACCAAATAAATGTATGGATAAATGCAATATGAAGGAGTTAAAGAGTAGAATCATTTTTTTCTTTTTCTTGAGATGGCATCTCACCCTGTCGCCCAGGCTATAATGCAGTGGTGTGATCTCAGCTCACTGCAACCTCCGCCTCCCGGGTTCAAGCGATTCTCCTGCCCTAGCCTCCCAAGTAGATGGGAGGCACACACAGGCATGTGCCACTACGCCCAGCTAATTTTTGTATTTTTAGTAGAGATGGGGTTTTACTATGTTGGTCAGGCTGTTCTCGAACTCTTGACCTCATGATCCGCCCACCTCGGCCTCCCAAAGTGCTGGGATTACAGGCGCGAGTCACCGCGCCCAGCCTGTGATGTAGAATCTTAAAGGCTTCCCTTAAGAAGTAACAAATGAGTGACAAATGATCTTATGGGCTATTTAATGTGAGGAATCTGTCTAGACAGAAATAAACAAGGCATGTTCAGGGAACTGACCGAAGACCAGTGTGGCCTGACATAATAAAAATTGGTAAAGTAGTGCCCGGGAAACAGGAATGAAAAGTTCTAGTATACAAAAGCATATCTTAGCTATTTCAAAGACATACTCTAAAATTTATTGTCAATGAAGCTTCAAAGCTTCACAATCGTTTCTCTCAAATGTTTTACTAAAAAAAAAAAGCTGTCCTTTTTATCCCTACAAAAGACCAAACTAACTCTCATTGATTCTCTTCACATTTCACTGCAATGTCTTCAACTACATGATAAAAATCACAACTTTTTAGTTCTACTTAGTTTAGATTCCTTAAAAGACAGCAACTATATAAGAACCAAGGTAAATATGGCGTTATTGCCCCATCTCTGTCACTAAACTGACCTGTGACTGATTTTGGTAAAAGTTACTTGGATACTTTGGCCTAACTTTTATTATCTGTGAAGTAAGGGGAGGTCCCAGAATTTCCTTTAAGATCCTTCTAATTCTAAAATTATGGTTCCACTGTAAAACTGCTTGTTCCTTTTTTTTTTGAGATAGGGTCTCACTCAGTCACCCAGGCTGGAGTGCAGTGGTAGGATCATGGTTCACCGCAGCCCCGACCTTCCTGGGATCAAGTGATCCTCCTACCTCACCCTCCTGAGTAGCTATGACCACATTTGCATGCCACCATGTCCAGCTAATTTTTGTATTTTTTGTAGAGACAGGGTTTTACCATGTTGCCCAGGCCTATCTCAAATTCCTGGGCTCAAGCATTCCTCCCACCTTGACCTCCTAAAGTGCTGGGATTACAGGCATGAGCCACCACACCCAGCCTTGCTCCATTCTTGAAAACTGATGAGAACAGGACCAAACACCGCTGAATTCCTTTGACCGAGATTGTACTTGCCTTTAAGATGTTTTATTTTTTCTTTTGCGGGTGGGGGGGGGGGCAGGGTTTTGAGATGGAGTCTCACTCTGTCGCCCAGGCTGGAGTGCAGTGGCGCCATGGTGGCTTACTGCAAGCTCCGCCTCCTGGGTTCATGCCATTCTCCTGCCTCAACCTCCCGAGTAGCTGGGACTACAGGCCCCGCCACCACGCTTGGGTAGTTTTTTTGTATTTTTAGTAGAGATGGGGTTTCACCTGTGTTAGCCAGGATGGTCTTGATCTCCTGACCTCATGATCCGCCCGCCTCGGCCTCCCAAAGTGCTGGGATTACAGGCGTGAGCCACTGCACCGGGCCTGCCTTTAAGATCTTTTTTTTTTTTTTTTTTTTTTTTTTTTTTTTTTTTTTTTTTTTTTGAGGCGGAGTCTCGCTCTGTCGCCCGGACTGGAGTGCAGTGGCCAGATCTCAGCTCACTGCAAGCTCCGCCTCCCGGGTTTACGCCATTCTCCTGCCTCAGCCTCCCGAGTAGCTGGGACTACAGGCGCCCGCCACCTCGCCCGGCTAGTTTTTGTATTTTTAGTAGAGACGGGGTTTCACCGTGTTAGCCAGGATGGTCTCGATCTCCTGACCTCGTGATCCGCCCGTCTCGGCCTCCCAAAGTGCTGGGATTACAGGCTTGAGCCACCGCGCCCGGCCTAAGATCTTTTTTAAAGAGACAGAGTCTCACTCTGTCACCTAAGCTAAAGTGCAGTGGCACGATAATGGCTCACCGCAACCTCTGCCTCCTATGTTTAAGTGATTCTCATGCCTCAGCCACAGGAGTAGCTGAGATTACAGAGGTATGCCACCACACCTGGCTAATTTTTCTATTTTTAGGAGAGATGGGGTTTCACCATGTTGGCCAGGCTGGTCTCGAACTCCTGAGATAAAGCAATCCACCTGCCTTGGCCTCCCAAAGCGCTAGGATTACAAGCAAGAGCCCCTGCATCCGGGCTTAAGCTCTTTGTATTTGTATAGCATTTCAACACTATTGCTATGCTATAATAATAAAAAACTCCCAAATTTATAAAATTACCAATAACTAAGGTTCTAATAAAAAACTAACAAAATTTCAAAAATAAGTATTGTTAAAAATCTACATTTCCAATGAGGCATGACACTTTAAACAGGGAACCCGAATAAGCACAAAGTCAAAATAGAAAGGAAGGCAGAAGAAATACAAAATCAAAATAATTTTTCAGAAAATCAAAATTTTGGCAGTAGGACATTGAAGTTGGTTGATATGAATGTCGATTTTAACTTCCAAAAGAACTAGTAACAAATGTATAATCTAACTTGATACTCATTCTCCACTGATATATGTCCATTTATAGTTAACAGCACTTCTGATAATCTATTTTCAAACAGAAAATGTATGTAAGTAGTCATAACTTCCCCACTATACCTTTAAAAAAATTGAGACAGGGTCTCACTATGTTGCCCAGGTCTGAACCTCCTGTGCTCAAATGATCCTCCTGCCTTGGCCCTCAAAGTGCTGGGATTACAGGCATGAGTCCCTGCACCCAGCCACAACTTTCCTTTTTTTTCCACCGTTTAAGTAATTTTTATTAAAGCAGGAATTTTATCATCCAAATTACATTTCCTTGCTCAGTTATCAATTCTGTTACTTAAAACAGAAATGACATTTTGAGCTATTCCACAGTAAAGAATTACAAAATTAAAGAAAGGAATACTTTGAATTTTTGTACTTTGCTGAAAATTATTGTTCCCAGGATCTATAAAACATTAATTTGTTTTCATATTTTATTATTTTTTTGTGGGTTTTTTTTAAATCAATAAGCAATCTAGGACTAATATTATGTTTGCTAGACCTGGCATTTGCTTGGAAAGGAAACTTCAAAGTTTCTTTTTGTGGTCCCTGATCAGTTTTAAACAGTAGGAACACCGATGGCACTGTTAACTGCTTTCTGGGTAGCCTCTTTAGCTTGGTGGGCTTGTAATACAGCTAGCTTCAACAACCTTAGAACCAAGTGACTCTGGAGACTCAGACGGAGTCTTGCTCTGTCGCCCAGGCTCAAGTGCTGTGGCGTGATCTCGGCTCACCGCAAGCTCCGCCTCCTGAGTTCACACCATTCTCTTGCCTCAGACTCCCAAGTAGCCGGGACTACAGGCACCCACCACCACACCCAGCTAATTTTTTGTTATTTTTAGTAGAGACGGGGTTTCACCATGTTAGTCAGGACGGTCTCAACCTCCTGACCTCGTGATCCACCTGCCTCAGCCTCCCAAAGTGCTGGGACTACAGGTGTGAGCCACTGCGCCCGGCCAAGCATATGAAGAAGTTCTGAGTTATCAATCTCCAACAACATGCCAGTGATTTTACCAGCAAAAGTAGGGTACATGGCTTGAATAACAGGAAACAGCTGTTCACCCAACATTTGCTTTTGCTCTTGAGGGGCAGATGCCAACATGGAAGCAGTCAAAGGTTCCTGACCTTGTACATGAACAGCAACCTATTGCATTGTAACTTGTGGCTGTGCATTAAGATGTTGCTGAGGACTGCAAACTCCCGCAGCGTATTTATACTGTGGAACGGTGCGGACAGCAGGAGTAGCTGCAGCAGATACCAGAGTGTTAATATTTATGTGAACAATCTTGATAATGGTATTGATGATGAACGTCTCCAGAAAGAGTTTCTCCATTTGGTACAATCATTAGTGCAAAGGCTATGATGGAGGGTGGTCGCAGCAAAGGGTTTGGTTTTCTGTTTCCCCTTCCCGGAAGAAGCCACTAAAGCAGTTACAGAAATGAACGGTAGAACTGGGGCCACAAAAACCACTGTATGTAGATTTAGCTCAGAGCCAAGAAGAGTGCCAGGCTCATTTCACTAATCAGTATATGCAGAGAATGGCCAAGTGTACGAGCTGTGCCCAACCATGTCATCAGCCCCTACCAGACAGCACCTGGTTACTTCATGGCAGCTATTCCACACTCAGAACTGTGCTGCATACTCTCGTCCTAGCCAAATTGCTCTACTAAGACCAAGTCCTCGCTGGACTGCTCAGGGTGCCACACTTCATCCATTCCAATATGCCTGGTGCTATCCGCCCAGCTGCTCCTAGACCACCACTTAGTACTATGAGACCAGCTTCTTCACAGGTTCTACGAGTCATGTCAACAGAGCGTGTTGCTAACACATCAACTTTCCATTTTTTAACCAAAATTATCCAACACTAGAATTCAAGGTTTCAATATTCTTAATTTGAAAACTTAATGTTAAAGATCCATAAATTGTTTAAGTTTTATATTTCATAATTTATCATTCCCAAAACAGTATAACTTTTAGAAGCATCAATCAAGCACCTCAATTCATATATAATCTTTAGTATCAAGATTTGTTTTATTTATTTTATTTTACTTTTTTTGAGACAGAGTTTCACTCTTGTTGCCCAGGCTGGAGTGCAATGGCGCAATCTCTGCTCACCAAAACTTCTGCCTCCCGATTCAAGTGATTCTCCTGCCTCAGCCTCCCAGTAGCTACGATTACAGGCATGTGCCACCACGCCCGGCTAATTTTGTATTTTTAGTAGAACTCCAGACCTCAGGTGATCCACTTGCCTCAGCCTCCCAAAGTGCTGGGATTGCAGGCGTGAGCCACTGCCCTGGGCCCAAGATTTGTTTTAATGAAAGGGGCCGAGAGCAGTGGCTTACACCTGTAATCCGAGCATATTGGGAGGCTGATGTGGGCAGATCATTCGAAGTCAGGAGTTGGAGACCAAAGTGACCAACACAGTGAAATCCCATCTCTACTAAAAATACAAAAATTAGTTGGGCGTGGGATTGGGCGCCTGTAATCCCAGCTACTCGGGAGGCTGAGGCAGGAGAATTGCTTCAACTCAGGAAGTGCAGGTTGCAGTGGGCCGAGATGGCACCACTGCACTTCAGCCTGGGTGACAGAGCAAGACTCTGTCTCAAAAAAAAAAAAAAAAAAAAAATTAGCCAGGTGTGGTGGCGCATGCTGGTAGTCCCAGCTACCTGGGAGGCTGAGGCAGAACAGCTTGAACCTGGGAAGTGGAGGTTGCAGTGAGCTGAGATCACACCACTGCACATAGATTTGTTTTAATGAAAGAAACTGTTGTCTTATTCCTTCCAAAAAGGCAACAAATTGCACAACCAAATTAGAGTTTGAAAACTAAGCCACACGAATATTTTAAATACTGTACTAATTAAAATGTAACATTAGGTACATTTACTGGGCTCCAAGAGCAAGAGGCCAAGCTCATTCCCTAAAATACATTTCGCCAAGTCGCCCAAGATGGAAACATTGTCAACAATGTTGCTTGCCTCACCTCCCACCAATTCTGATTTTAACTCTGAAAAGTTGTTAAATCACTTCCTAGTCACTATTACCAATGCCACAGCCTTACCTGAAGATTTCAACGTCTTTCACCTAGACTACTGTTCATAGTTTCCTAGCCGGACTCACTGCCTCTGGTGTTTCCCTACTCCAATCTAGCACCAATTGTGACAATCAAAATGTCTCCAGCATTGCCAAACATCTCCTGGAGGTCAAAGTTGCCCTGACTCAGAACCACTGCTTCAAGCTGATCCTACAAGAAGAGTATCACTTATTTGGTAAGATTCTGGCCACAATCTATGTCAGTGGAACAGAAACCAAAAAAAACTTATAAACGTGAGGCTGAAATTTAAAACCTTAACCTTAGGGCTGCCATGCTTAAACGAAATTAGCTGACACCTCATAAAAAGAGCCATAATACTCTTAAACTCCTTTGAACTATGTATAGACTTAAATCATCTTACTTTAAGCCTGAATTATGAAAAGTGTACCTTCTGTCAAAGTTTAACCACAATATATACATATTTAAGCTTCTGGACACTAGAAAATCATGCGAATTTTTAGAAAGGACTTTGCACTTCAAACAGTCCTCCTCAGAAGTTGAAAATAGGAAACTTCTTGGGCAAATTACTGCCTACACGTAAGTGTGCAAGACACTCTGAACAGTATTCTCATTAAATACCTCCAGAAAAAAACTCTAAAAACACAAATTCTTACGTTTGAAAACCAGGAAGTTTTTGAAAAATCACGCTTTTTAAATTTCCCACAATGGTTATGTCCTTAACAAAGCTTACTCAAAGATAACTTATCTGAGATACAACAGTACCTTTCACAGGGCGTAAGAGATCTAAAAAACTTGGAACTCTAAAGGCCAGAACGAGCAGGGTAGCAATATGACAGGAGAAAGCGCCTCCTACCAAAGACATCTGAAGAGCGAACAATCCGTCCAGACGCTTACCTTCAGGCGTTTGATCATCTCGTCAGTGGTGATCTTGTCGGTGATCTCTTTTACCCCCGGAGGGTAAGCGATCTTCCCGTCGGCACTCACTACGCCACAGAGGGCAGTGGCAGGCTTGGGCTGCGCCGTGAAGTCCATCCTGGGGGACAACTTTTGGTTCACAGTCCTCTACCGGCCTCTATCGGTCAGAAAACCAAAGTTCAGCGGGAAAGGGGCGACTTTGTAACCTCTTTTTTCATTTCAAATCTCTCTAATCTGGAAAAGGCCCTTTCTCCCCGGAGGCCGGGGACCCGGCAGCGGCCTCGCCACCCGCTCTTTCCCAGGGCTCGAACCCCGCCGGCCCCACCAGCCCCAGCCCAGCCAGCCCCAGGCTCACAGGGCTCCTCGGCACCAGCAGCCGCGGCCGCGGGAGGCGCCGAACAGCGTCAGGAGTTTCCCATTCCGCCTTTCACAATGAAATCCAGCCCCGAGCACCAAGGTCCGAAGTTTGGCAGCCTCAGGAGGCCGGCAAGGACGCCAAGGCCCCCGCTCGGCCGTGGGGAAGCGCCCAGTCCCGCCCGGCCAGTCCCCCCCGGGAAAGCAGACGCGAGGCCTATAAGGCTCGGCTTAGGCCGCAAAACTAGGGACCCAGCGGACCCACGCGCAGCGGCGGCTCCCGGGAACAAAACGCCCTTGCCCAGCCGAGCCTCGGACCTGGGGTAGTGCCCCGCCGCACTGCCGCCCCTCCCCTGTTCCGCTCCCTCACCCCCGCGGGAGGGGAAAACAAGCCGCCCTCCACCCCGAGCCCCACGCCAGGAAGCGGCTGACGCGGCTCCGCACTTCACATTTTGTTCCTTCAACTTCGGCTGAGGGACCCCAGCTGCTTCTCTGGCCCCCGGCCGCTTGGCGCCTCCGGCACCGCCAAGGCCTTTCCGGCACCCCCGGGCGGCCCCACCGGGCCTCGGACCCGCGGCCCCCCCTCCGGTCTCCTCTTCCGTCCCCTCCCTCCAGCAGCCTAGGGCGGGAGCCGAGCCACCGCCGCCTTTACCTCCTCCTCATGCGGGCGGAAGGTGCATCGAGCGCCCGGGCCTCTGTCAGGTGGTTGCGCCGCCGCCCCTCGTCGGGCTGCACACAAAGCGGCTCCGCGGGTCCCGCCGCCGCCGCCGCCCGCCCGCCCGGGAGCGGCGCTGGGGCTGGCGGTGCCGAGGAGGAGCAGCCGCTGCGGGGGGAGACGCGGGGCGAGTGAGCGCTGGGCGGGGAGACAGTGCCGCTCTCCGTCTGGCCGAGGAAGAGCAGCCTCGAAGGCTCCTCCGGGAACGTGTGCGCGTGGGTCCGCCCGGGACCCCCGCAGCCCGCCCGCACGCACCTCGCGCCGGCCCGGACCGCCGACTCGGACCCGGACGCCCCTCGCAGCGGCGCGCGCCCGGCCGTCCGTGCCCCGGGAGCCGGCCCTCGCGCACACACCGGCCGGTCACGCGAGCGGCGCGAGAGCACGCGAGAGCAGCGCGCGCTCCTCGCTCCCTCCCCTTCCTCTGCCGGCCGTGCATCCGCCTCCCTCGGGCCCGAGGCGGCCGCGCGCAGGGCGGACAGCGCCGCCACCCGGTTGGCGCCAATACCTGCCGCGCGGGACGCCTCCGGGAGGACCCGACCGGAGAGGGCGAGAGGAGGAGGAGCCCGGGTGGCGGGAAGCTAGCCCAGGTTCCCGCGGCCCTGCGAAGGCACGCAGGGCAAACAGCGCTTTATTTTTCGCAGCGGCGATGACCTGGTGACTTTGGGGGGTCATTCTGAGGGACATAGACGGAACTGGTTGGGAGTAGTTAATTGCTCGGTGAAAATGAACTGATTTCCTCCTCAGGGAAAGGAGGATCTGCAAAGTCAAGGAAAGTTGTGCAACGGGGCACAGCGTGAGCGGCTCACTGTCGGGTCTTCTGACAGCCACCCGAGTTGCCCACCGTCCTTAGATTTCTGAAGTTAATATTTTGAAAGCTGCAAAACATGAAAATAGCATTGGGTCGAGTCGTTCTCAAGGTATGGTCTTTGGGCCACCAGGCCTCACAATCACTTTGGGTACTGGCTGGAAACATAGGTTTCCAACTCCAAACATAAAAAAGCGAGGATCTCTGAGAGTGGAACCCAGAAATAAGCATTTATTAATTAGGTGGGTGATTCTTGTCAAAAAGGAAGAACTCGTTTTTTTTTAATGTTTTAAACGTACCAAGCATTAACGTTTTCTGTCATCCAAAGGAAAACAACTATCAGGTAAAAAAAAGTGCACGCAGCAGTGTTTGAGCATTTTAATGTATGTGAAATGAACGCAAGAGCGTTCTATTTAAAAAAATACCTATTTAAAAACAAATCAAGAGCATACACAAAATTTCTGAAGAGGAAGTTGAAAGAAGGATACAATAATATGAAATCGCATTCAGCTCTTGAAACTAACCACTACCATAGTTTAAAATGATATTCGTTTGTTTATTCAAATTATTCTTGATGGATATCCATTGGTCTATTTTTTCCCACATCCTTTAATGTCAACTTAAAAATAGTAAAGGTACTGCAGCTCACTGACTTGTTTTTGACGTACTACACGAGAGAGCAGTCATTGCGAGTCTGACACTCCAGTTGCTGATTTGCTAGAACTCTGCCCAAAAGTCAGTGGTTTGTTCTTGGGCATTTACAGTACCAGGCAGAATCCATTTAAAATTGTCTTCATCCCAACTATTAAGTGGACCAAAAGCTGCTCTCTTTTTAGGCTCTCCCGGTCACTTTTGATATTTCTTTTTTTTTTTTTTTTTTTGAGACGGAGTCTTGCTGTGTCGCCCAGGCTGGAGTGCAATGGTGCGATCTCAGCTCACTGCAAGCTCTGCCTGCCGGGTTCACACCATTCTCCTGCCTCAGCCTCCCGAGTAGCTGGGACTACAGGCACCCACCACCACGCCAAGCTAATTTTATTTTTTTGTATTTTTAGTAGAGACAGGTTTTCACTGTGTTAGCCAGAATGGTCTTGATCTTCTGACCTCATGATCTGCCCGCCTCAGCCTCCCAAAGTGCTGGGATTACAGGCATGAGCCACTGCGCCCAGCCAACTTTTGATATTTTTTTCTGTGTTACATTTAATTAAACAGCAATGATTTTATCTTTCATTCTCCTCAGTAGCTTGCCCATTATTCAATGGAGTTTTATATGTGTACATAGATTTTATTTTTTTTATTATTTTATTATTTTTTGAGACGAAGTCTTACTCTGTCGCCCAGGCTGCATGGCAGTGGCACAGTCTCGGCTCACTACAGCATCTGCCTCCCAGGTTCAAGCGATTCTTGTGACTCAAGCCCACAAGTAGCTGGGGCTACGGGTGTGCGCCACCATACCAGGCTAATTTTTATTTTATTTTACTTTATTTTTGAGACAGTCTCCCTCTATCGCCCAGACTGGAGTGTGGTGGTGTGATCCTGGCTCATTACAACCTCTGCCTTCTGGGTTCAAGCAATTCTCCTGCCTCACCCTCCCAAGTAGCTGAGATTACAGGCGCCAGCCACTATGCTTGGATAATTTTTGTATTTTTAGTAGACACAGGGTTTCACCATGTTGGTCAGGCTGGTCTCAAACTCCTGACCTCAGGTAATCTGCCCGCCTCAGCCTCCCAAAGTGCTGGGATTACAGGCGTGAGCCACCGCGCCTGGCCTTACTGGTTGATTTTGTTTCTTTCCTTTTTTTTTGACATAGAGTCTCACTCTATCACCAGGTTTGAGTGCAGTAGTGCGATCTTGGTTCACTGCACCTCTCTGCCTCCCAGGTTTGAGAGATTCATCTGCCTCAGCCTCCCAAGTAGCTGGGACTACAGGCACACACCACCACGCCCAGCTTATTTTTATATTTTTAGTAGAGATGGGGTTTCACCATATTGGCCAGATTGATCTCGAACTCCTGACCTCATGATCCAGCCACCTCGGCCCCTCAAAGTCCTGGGATTACAGGTGTGAGCCCCTGTGCCTGGCCTATTTTTTTTTTTTGAGATGAAGTCTTGCTCTATTGCCCAGGCTGTAGTGCAGTGGTGCAGTCTGGGCACACTGCACCCTATTCCTCCTGGGTTCAAGCAAATCTCCTGCCCCAGCCTCCTAATTATCTGGGACTACAGGCATGTGCCACCACGCCCAGCTAATTTTTGTATTTTTAGTAGAGATGGGGTTTTACCATGTTGGCCAGACTGGTCTCCAACTCTTGACCCTAGGTGATCCACCCGCCTTGGGCTTCCAAAGTGCTGGAATTACAGGCGTGAGCCACTGCACCCAACCTCCACCAAGCTTTTCTTCCCCCCTTAGTGCCCAAAACAATGCTTATATTGTAGGCCTCTTTAAATAATTGTTTCACAAATGAAGGCCTGTCCTCCTGGTGGACCTTAATTTGTTTGGGGAGAAATAGACCAAAATAAAAATAATACATGTATATGAAAATAAAGTAGGGAAGAGCTGGGCACGGTGACTCGCACCTGTGATCCCAGCACTTTGGGAGGGGGAGGCAGGCAGACTATTTGAGGTCATGAGTTTCAGACCAGCCTGGCCGACATGGTAAAACCCCATCTCTATTAAAAACACAAAAAAATTAGACTCAGTGGCTCAGATGCAGTGGCTCAGAACTGTAATCCCAGCACTTTGGGAAGCCGAGGAGGGTGGATCACCTGAGGTGAGGAGTTCCAGACCAGCCTGACCAACATGGTGAAACCCTGTCTCTACCAAAAATACAAAAATTAGCCAGGCACGCTGGCACATATCTGTAATCCCAGCTACTAGGGAGGCTGAGGCAGGAGAATCGCTTGAACCGGGGAGATGGAGGTTGCAGTGAGCTGGGAAAGCACCACTGCACTCCAGCCTGGGCGACAGAGTGAGACTCCCGGGAGTGAGAGAGAGTATAGATCGCATATAGCCTTTTAGACCTCTGGTAGAACTGTGGCTATCCTCTGATTCAGATGGGAAACTAATGGTCTGTTTTAAGCAAAGAGGTGATATGATGTATGTCCTGAGTTAGGCAACGTTGAACAAACCACTTAATCCTTCTGTGCCTCATTTTCTTCATCTGTAAAACAAGGATAATAATAGTATCTTCCTCAGATGATCATCATGAGGAATAAATATGTTAATTTTTTTTTCTCTGTTGCCCAGGCTGGAGTGCAGTGCTGTAATCTTGGCTCATCGCAACCTCTGCCACCCAGGTTCAAGAGATTCTCTTGCCTCAGCTTCCCTAGTAGCTGGGATTACAGGCACGCGCCACCACACCCAGCTATTTTTTGTATTTTTAGTGGAGATGGGATTTCACCAGGTTGGCCAGGCTGCTCTTGAACTCCTGACCTCAGGTGATCCACCCACCTCAGCCTCCCAAAGTGCTACGATTACAGGTGTAAGCCACTGCGCCTGGCCATAAGTTAATGTTTGTAAAGTGCCTAGAATAGTAACTCACATATGCTAAGCTCTACATAATTTTTTTTCATAAAATAAAAAAAAAAATCATTATAGCTGCTGGGTTGAAAATAGCAGTAGATATGCAAATGTGGAAGAAGGGTAGCCCGGTAGGTGTAAGACAACTATAAAAATCCCAAGGAAAAATGGTAACAAGAACCATTTCTGCTGGGCGCGGTGGCTCAAGCCTGTAATCCCAGCACTTTGGGAGGCCGAGACGGGCGGATCACGAGGTCAGGGGATTGAGACCATCCTGGCTAACATGGTGAAACCCCGTCTCTACTAAAAAATACAAAAAACTAGCGGGGCGTGGTGGCGGGTGCCTGTAATCCCAGCTAGTCGGGAGGCTGAGGCAAGAGAATGGCGTAAACCCGGGAGGCGGAGCTTGCAGTGAGCTGAGATAGTACCACTGCACTCCAGCCTGGGCGACAGAGCAAGACTCTGTCTCAAAAAAAAAAAAAAAAAAAAAAGAACCATTTCTTAGAATGATATAGCTAATAGAAGTAATGGCAGTAGAGGTGGTAAAAAGGGGCAGAAGAAGAAGAGACAAGAAATCAGGGATGACAGCAGGTGCCATGTCCAGCCGCGAAGGTGGCAAGAAGAAGCCCCTGAAACAGCCCAAGGAGCAGGCCACAGAGATGGACAAGGAAGAGAATGCTTTCAAGCAGAAACAAAAAGAGGAGCAAAAGAAACTCAAGGAGCTAAAAGCGAAGGCGGCGGGGAAGGGGCCCCTGGCCACAGGTGGAATTAAGAAATCTGGCAAAAAGTAAGCTGTTCCTTGTGCCTGAGGAAATGATGACCCTTTATTTCATCAGTATTTAAACATCAGTATTCCCTGCCATAACATCTTTTGCCACCGATAGTTGGAATTAAGTGTTGTTTTGGAACTGTTGTACATTTAAGAATAAACTTCTGTTAAAAAAAAAGAAAAAAAGAAGAAGAAGAAAATAAAGAAATCAAAGATGACTCAAAAGTTTTCAGCCTGAGTAACTAGAACCACTATCAAGATAATGAGGACTATGCTTGGATCAGATCAGATTTAGGGCCTAAAGATATCCATGCGATCATAAAAGTTAATTAAACAGTCACTGAACTCCTATACTGGGTAAGGCATTGAACTAGGCACTGAGAGAATATGTTAAAAACAAAATCCGGCTGGGCATGCTGGCTCACACCTGTAATTCCAGCACTTTGGGAGGCCGAGAACGGATCACAAGGTCAGGAGTTCAAGACCAGCCTGCCCAACATGGTAAAATCCTGTCTCTACCAAAAATACAAAAAATTAGCTGGTCATAGTCGTGAGCGCCTGTAATCCCAGCTACTTGGGAGGCTGAGGCAGGAGAATTTCTTGAACCCGGGAGGCAGAGGTTGCAGTAAGCCAAGATCACACCACTGCACTCCAGCCTAGGGGACAGAGTGAGACTCCATCTCAAAAAAAAAAAAAAAAAAAAAAAGGGCCAGGCTGGGTGCCTTACACCTGTAATCCTGGCACTTTAGGAGGCGGAGGTGGGTGGATCATGAGGTCAGGAGCTCAAGACCAGCCTGAACAACATGTGAAAACCTCGTCTCTACTAAAAATACAAAAATTAGCTGGGCATGGTGGCACGTGCCTGTAATCCCAGCTACTCAGGAGGCTGAGATAGGAGAATCACTCGAACCCAGGAGATGGAGGTTGTGGTGAGCCAAAATTGCACCACTGCACTCCAGCCTAGGCAATAGAGTGAGACTCCATCTCAAAAAAAAAAAAAAACCATGACAAAGTCCCTATGCTTTACAGGATCACAGTCTATTGGAGGAACCAGAGACATACATCTAATCCCAATTTGAGACAAGCCTGTGATATGTTTTTGTGTTTTTGGTTTTGTTTTTGATTTTGTTTTCTGTTTGAGAGGGAGTCTCACTCTGTTGCCCAGACTGGAGTACAGTGGTGCAATCTTGGCTCACTGAAACTTCCACCTTGCAGGTTCAAGCCATTCTCCTGCCTCAGCCTCCTGAGTACCTGGGATCACAGGCATGCACCACCACAACCAGCTGATTTTTGTATTTTTAACAGGATGACAGGATTTCATTATTTTGGCCAGGCTGGTCTCAAACTCCTGACCTCAAGTGATCTGCCTGCCTCAACCTCCCAAAGTGCTGGGATTACAGGCATGAGCCACCGCGCCAGGCCACTGTGATATGTTTTATATTGGAGATGTGAACCACATTGTCTGGGAGCCTGGAAAAGCGATGCTGGGGAGCTTCACAAAGGAGACATTTGAGGCTAGGCCTTGAAGAATGAGTTGCAGCGAATAGTTGTTGTGGAGAGAATAGCTAATAAACGTAACCACAGGGTAAAACAAACAAAAAAAACAGCCGAGCATGGTGGCTCACCCTTGTAATCCCAGCACTTTAGGAAGCAGAGGCAGGCAGATCACTAGGTCAGGAGTTTGAGACTATCCTGGCCAACATGGTGAAACCCCCATCTCTACTAAAAATACAAAAATTAGCAGGGCCTGGTGGCATGTGCCTGTAGTCCCAGCTACTCAGGAGGCTGAGGCAGGAGAATCGCTTGAACCTGGGAGACAGAGATTGCAGTGAGCTGAGATCGCACCACTGCACTCCAGCTTGGTAACAGAATGAGACTCTGTCTCAAAAACAACCAACCAACAAACAAAAACAAACAAACAAAAAAAACCCCACAAAAAAACACACAAGGTTTAGAAGTGATTTAATACTATTTGTTTTGGAGGAAAAAGTTTTAATCCCAGCACACTGGAGGGGCCAGGGCAGGAGGATGCCTTGAGCCCAGGAGTTCAAGAACAGCCTGGCCAACATGACAAAACCCTGTCTCTACCAAAAAAATACAAAAATTAGCCTACAGGCACACATTCATAGTCCCAGCTACTTGGGAGGCTGAGGTGGGAGAATCCCTTAAGCCTGGGAGGTGCAGGTTGTAGTGAGCCGAGACCACGCCACTGTATTCCCAACTCCAGCCTGGACCACAGAGCAAGACATCGTCTCAATTAAAAAAAAAAAAAAAAAAGAGTTTTCTGTGGTTAATAATTGTACAAAGGGGTGGCTTTGTGAGTCTTTATTCTACCCCCCACATAATTTCAATCAGTGTCCTCCTCACACACACATTCAATTATATAATCAATGCACAAAATTGCATCCAGTGCAATTTGAGGACAAACTCCAACCCCCAATTTCACTACAACTCCTTCTATATACAAATTCTAGAGCTCCTGACCAACTTGGCAAAACCTCATCTCTACTAAAAAGAAATATATATATATATATGCAAAACTTAGCCTCGTGGGGTGGCGCACACCGGTAGTCCCAGCTACCTGGGAGGCTGAGGCATCAGAATAGTATGACTCTGGGAAGCAGGGGTTGCAGTGAGCTGAGATTGCACCACTGCACTCCAGCCTGGGCGACAGAGAAAGACTCTGTCTAAAAAAAAAAAAAGAAAAGAGACCTGAGCATGGTGGCTCATGCCTGTACTCCCAACACTTTGGGAGGCCGAGGCAGGTGGATCACCTCAGGTCAGAGTTTGAGACCAGCCTGGCCAACCTGGTGAAACCTTGTCTCTACTAAAAATATAAAAATTAGCTAAGCAGGGTAAAGGGCACTTGTAATCTCAGCTATTCGGGAGGCTGAGACAGGAGAATCACTTGAACCTGGAAGGCAGAGGTTGCAGTGAGCCGAGATCGTGCCATTTCACTCCAGCCTTGGCGACAGAGTGAGACTCTGTCTCAAAAAAAAAAAAAAAGAAAAATAGCTCAAGCCTGTAATCCCAGCACTTTGGGAGGCCGAGACGGCGGATCACAAGGTCAGGAGATCGAGACCATCCTGGCTAACACGGTGAAACCCTGTCTCTACTAAAAAAATACAAAAAACTAGCCGGGTGAGGTGGCGGGCGCCTGTAGTCCCAGCTACTTGGGAGGCTGAGGCAGGAGGATGGCGTAAACCCGGGAGGCGGAGCTTGCAGTGAGCTGAGATCCGGCCACCGAACTCCAGCCTGGGCGACAGAGCCAGAGTCCGTCTCAAAAAAAAAGAAAAATTAAAAAAAAAAAAAAGAAGAAGAAGAAGAAGAAGAAAGAAATTCTAGAGCAAAAATCTAGGGCAGTTCTGTCCAAAAGAAATTTCTTCAGCAATATAAATGTTCCATACATGCATTGTCCAAAATAGTAGCCACCAGCCATACGTGACTGTACAGCGCTTGGAAAGTGGCTAGTGCCACAAGAGAAGTGAATTTTTAATTTAATTTGATTTTGATTATTTTCTTTTGTTGTTGTTATGAGAGTCTCGCTCTGTCACCCTGTCGAGGCTGGAGTGCAGTGGCACAATCTCAGCTCACTACAACCTCTGCCTCCCAGGTTCAAGTGATTCTCCTGCCTCAGCCTCCTGAGTAACTAGGATTACAGGTGCCCGCCACTACCTAGCATATTTTTGTATTTTTAGTAGAGATGGGGTTTCCCATGTTGGCCGGGCTGGTCTTGAACTCCCGACCTCAAATGATCCATCCACGTGGGCCTCCCAAAGTGCTGGGATTACAGGCGTGAGCCACCGAGCCTAATCCTAAATATTTTCAAGTATGAAAAAAACTGCAGGTATAAGTGACATGGATAAATCTTAGTGCTATAAAGTTCAAAAGCAAGGTTCAGGATAGTGGTTACCCTTAGAGTACGAGGAGAAGCAGGGAACCCAGTGGGACAACATGGGAAAATGAATATATTGGTAGATGTATTCTGTTAAAGCTTTATTCTTGGGCAAGATGGTGACTTCACATATGCTAACTATGCTAAAGAATGAATGGGTGAATGACTAAAGGCAGCCAATGGACTAATGAGGGATGTGTTCATAACCCAACAATTATAATTAATCTAGTTGGGGCACATGAGGTCCAGAAGAGAAAAAAATAAAACCAAACTCAACAAATTTCCAAACATTTTAATATTGTAATTTAATATTTTTTCAATTATATCCCTGAAGTCAAAAAAATTATACCCTCATGATAATTATAATTTTTGTCTAGTAATGGTAGTACCATAAGAAATTATTTAGAGTTATATTTTGTACAAATGCCACCTTTTAACCCTTTCTCAAGTTGCTAGTATTAGGATGACAGATGATTATAAAACTGAAAGAGTTTTCAGGGTAAATAAAATTTCAACAATCACATTACAGTGTACTTTTGTTATGAAGCTTGGGATGTCAGCCTCCTGTTGTTCTATATAACTAAAATAGGCCAGGTGTGGTGGCTCACACCTGTAATTCCAGCACTTTGGGAAGCCAAGGTGGGCAAATCACTTGAGGCCAAAAGTTCAAGACCAGGCTGGCCAACATGTCGAAACCCCATCACTACTGAAAGTACAAAAATTAGCTGGGTGTGGTAGCACACACCTGTAATCCCAGCTACTCAGGAGGCTGAGGCAGTAGAATGGCTTGAACCTGGGAGGCAGAGGTTGCAGTGAGCCAAGATCTCGCCACTGCACTTCAGCCTGGGCAACAACAATGAAGCTCCATCTCAAAAAAATAAAAAAATATTTTTTTAAAAACTTAAAATAATTGGCCAAGTGAGGTGGCTAATGCCCATAATCCCAGCATTTTCGAAGGCCAAGGCAAGAGGATCACTTGAGCCCAGGAGTTCAAAATCAGCCTGAGCAACATAGTGATACTTTGTCTCTACTAAGAATAAAAAATTAGGCTGAGCGCAATGACTCACACCTGTAATCCAAGCACTTTGGGAGGCTGAGGTGGGTGGATCACTTGAGGTCAGGAGTTTGAGACCAGCCTGCCCAACATGGTGAAACCCCGTCTCTACTAAAAATACAAAAAATTAGGTCGGGTGCAGTGGCTCACGCTTATAATTCCAGCACTTTGGGAGGCCGAGGCGGGCGGATCATGAGGTCAGGAGATCGAGACCACCCTGGCCAACGTGGTGAAACCCCGTCTCCACTAAAAATACAAAAGTTAGCTGGGCGTGGTGGCGCACGCCTGTTGTCCCAGCTACTTGGCAGACTGAGGCAGGAGAATCGCTTGAACCCGGGAGGCGGAGGTTGCAGTGAGCTGAGATCATGCCACTGCATTGCAGCCTGGGTGACAGAGTGAGACTCCTTCTCAAAAAAAAAAAAAAAAAAAGGCCAGGTGCAGTGGCTCACACCTGTAATCTCAACACTTTGGGAGGCCAAGGCTGGTGAATCACGAGGTCAGGAGTTCAAGACCAGCCTGGCCAACATGGTAAAACCCCCATCTCTAATAAAAAATTAGCTGGGCGTTGCCGGACACAGAGGCTCACGCCTGTAATCCCAGCACTTCGGGAGCCAAGGCGGGCAGATCATCTGACTTCAGGAGTTTGAGACCAGCCTGGCCAACATGGTGAAACCCTGTCTTTACTTAAAATACAAAAATTAGCCAGGTGTGGTGGTATGCACCTGTAATCCCAGCTACTCGGGAGGCTGAGGCGGGAGAATTGCTTGAACCTGGGAGGTGGAGGTTGTAGTGGGCCAAGATCGTATCATTGCACTCCAGCCTGAGCGATAGGGTGAGACTCCTCCTCAAAAATAAATAAATAAATAAATAAATAGGGCCAGGTGCAGTGGCTCACGCCTGTAATCCCAGCACTTTGGGAGGCCACGGCAGGCAGATCACCTGAAGTCAGGAGTTCTAGACCAGCCTGGCCAACATGGTGAAACCCCTTCTCTACTAAAAATACAAAAATTAGCCCGGTGTGGTTCAAGAGAATTGCTTGAACTTGGGAGGTGGAGGTTGTAGTGAGCCAAGACGTGCCATTGCATTCCAGCCCAGGCAACAGGGCAAGACTCAGTCTAAAAAAGAAAAAAAAAAATTAGCCAGGCATCATGGCATGTACCTGTATTTCCAGCTACTCAAGAGGCTGAGGTGGGAGGCTCACTTGAGCCCAGGTGATCAAGGCTTCAGTGAGCTGTGATTACACCACTGAATTCCAGCCTGGGTGACAGAGTAAGACCCTGTCTCAAAAAAATAAAAATAAAATAAGAAAGTAAACTTATGACTTGTACTTCTTTACTACAGTTACGGGCAGAATAGATTCATTTATCAAATGTATTAGAGAAGATAATCGTGCCCAGGTGCGGTGGCTCACGCCTGCAATCCCAGCACTTTGGGAGGCTGAGGTGGGTGGATCACGAGGTCAGGAGATCCAGACCATCCTGGCTAACATGGTGAAACCCCGTCTCTACTAAAAAATGCAAAAAATTATCCAGGCGTGGTGGCGGGCACGCTGTAGCTGTAGTCCCAGCTACTCGGGAGGCTGAGATGGGAAATTGGCATAAACCCAGGAGGTGGAGCTTGCAGTGAGCCGAGATTGCACCACTGCACTCCAGCCTGGGCGACAGAGTGAGACTCGGTCTCCAAAAAAAAAAAAACCACCAAAAATTAGCCGGGCATGGTGGTGGGTGCCTGTAATCCCAGCTACTTAGGAGGCTAAGGCAGGAGAATCACTTGAACCCAGGAGGCAGAGTTTGCAGTGAGCTGAGATCAAACCATTGGACTCCAGCCTGGGCGACAGAGCAAGACTGTCACACACAAAAATTGTTTTCTTCATGTAAAATATCTTTTATCTGAGCTAATTTGAGTACATTTCTGATGTTAACCACCAAATATGACCTAACTTAGAATGAACAATTGGACTTTATGAACTCTTAACCAAGATTCGTGAACCCATCTGTACTGGGTTGAATAGTGCCCCACGACACACACACACACAATTCATGTCCACCTGGAACCTCCTAATATGGTCTTATTTGGAAGCAGCATCTTTGCAGATGTAATTATTTAAAACAAACTCATACTGTATTAGGGTAGGCCCTAAATCCACTGACCAGTGTCTTAATAAGAAGATATGAAGACACACAGGGATGAAGTCCCATGTGGGGATGGAGGCAATGAATGGAGTGATGACTGCAAGCCAAGGAATGACAAGGATCACCAGCAAGCACCAGAAACAGAGAAAGAGACAGGGAAGGATTCTTTCCTCGAGCCTTCAAAGCGAACATAGCCTTGTTCACACCTAGATTTCAGACTTCTAGACTCTGAAACTGTAAAAGTGTAAGTTTCTGTTGTTTTAAGCCACCATATTTGTGGCACTTCAATACAACAGTCCTATGAAACCAATACACCAGCCATATGCAAAAATTGTCTTGGCTGGGTACAATGGCTCGCCCCTGTAATCCCATTACTTTGGGAGGCCGAAGTGGTCGGATCATGAGGTGAGGAGTTTGAGACCAGCCTGGCCAACATGGTAAAACACCATCTGTACTAAAACTGCAAAAATTATACAGGCGAGGTGGCAGGTGCCTGTAATACCAGCTACTCAGGAGGCTGAAGCAGGAGAATCGCTTGAACCCAGGAGGCGGAGGTTGCAGTGACCTGAGATCACGCCATTGCACTCCAGCCTGGGTGACAGAACGAGACTCTCTGTCTCAAAAAAAAAAAAGAAGAAGAAGAAGAAAAAAAACCTGTCTTAAAGTGGGGTAGTTAGTAGCCATAAGAAAGCAAAAACATTTACCCTCTGAGAGAAAAATGTCGTCATTCTCATGTTGACGTAAACATTTGCTTTTGAAGAACTGTGAAACATCTATATAGCTGTAAACAACAGCTTACCTGATTTCTACATTTTTTTCAATTGTGTTAACTTTGTGAGCATAAATCAATTTCTTTATTTGCTCTTTTTTAAATTTCGGATTCAGGGGTACATGTACAGGTTTATTATAAGAGTAAATTGTGGCTGGGAGTGGTGGCTCACACCTGTAATCCCAGCACTTTGGGAGGCCAAGACAGGCGGATCACAAGGTCAGGAGATCGAGACCACCCTGGCTAATACGGTGAAACCCCATCTCTACTAAATTACAAAAAAATTGGCCAGGCATGGTGGTGGGTGCCTGTAGTCCCAGCTACTCAGGAGGCTGAGGCAGGAGAATGGCGTGAACCTGGGAGGCGGAGCTTGCAGTGAGCCGAGATCTTGCCACCGCACTCCAGCCTGGGCGACAGAGTGAGACTCCATCTCAAAAAAAAAAAAAAAGAGTAAATTGTGTAATGCTAAGGTTTGGGCTTCTATTGATCACATTACCCAGACAGTGAACACAGTACCCAGTAGGAAGTTTTTCAGCCCTTTCCCCTCTCCCTCTCTCTTTTTGGAGTCCCTAGTGGCTAGTGTTCCCAGTTTTATGTCCATGTATATTTTCTCATTTTCTTCCTTTTCTTTTTCTTTTGAGACAGAGTTTTGCTCTTGTTGCCCAGTCTGGAGTGCAATGACGTGATCTTGGCTCACTGCAACCTCTGCCTTCTGGGTTCAAGCGGTTCTTCTGCCTCAGCCCCCCAAGTAGCTGGGATTACAGGAGCCCCCCACCACACCTGGCTAATTTGTTTTTTTTCTTCAGGCGGATTCTCACTCTCGCCCAGGCTGGAGTGCAGTGGGGCCATCTTGGCTCACTGCAACCTTCGCCTCCTGGGTTCAAGCAGCTCTGCTGCCTCAGCCTCCTGAGTAGCTGGGATTACACATGCATGCCACCATGCCCAGGTAATTTTTTCATTTTTAGTAGAGATGGGGTTTCACCATGTTGGTCAGACTGGTCTCAAACTCCTGACCTCATGATCCACCCACCTCAGCCTCCCAAAGTGCTGGGATTACAGGTGTGAGCCACCACGCCCAGCCCCCTAATGTTTGTATTTTTAGTAGAGACAGTTTCACCATGTTAGTCAGGCTGATCTTGAACTCCTGACCTCAGGTGATCCGCAGGCATGAGCCACCGTGCCACGCCCATTTACGCACATTCTTATGCAATAGAACAATATGCAAGCAAATATTTAAACAATTATGCAACTAATGTGGAAAAACTGCAAAAATGGAACTGTTGTATGGCAGACAGCTTTACCAAACCCTAGCTTCAAGTATTGATTTGTCATTTTTCAGCTGTGCAAAAGTTCAAACTAAAATTTTAAAAGCAATTTAAGAATGGAAGTATAGGCCGGGTGCGGTGGCTCACGCCTGTAATCCCGGCACTTTGGGAGGCTGAGGCGAGTGGATCATGAGGTCAGGAGATCGAGACCATCCCGGCTAACATGGTGAAACCCCATCTCTACTAAAAATACAAAAAATTAGCCGGGTGCGGTGGCGGGCATCTGTAGTCCCAGCTACTTGGAAGGCTGAGGCAGGAGAATGGTGTGAACCCAGGAGGCAGAGCTTGCAGTGAGCCGAGATCATGCCACTGCACTCCAGCCTGGGCAAAAGAGTGAGACTCTGTCTCAAAAAAAAAAAAAAAAAGAAAAAAGAATGGAAATATAGGCTGCACGTGGTGGCTCACGCCTGTAATCCCAGCACTTTGGGAGGCTCAGGTGGGCGGATCATGAGGTCAGGAGTTCGAGACCAGTCTGGCCAACATGATGAAACCCCGTCTCTACTAAAAATACAAAAAATTAGCCAGATGTGGTGGTGGGTGCCTGTAATTACAGCTACTTGGGAGGCTGAGGCAGGAGAATTGCTTGAACCCAGGAGGCAGAGTTTGCAGTGAGCTAAGATCACACCACTGCACTCCAGCCTGGGTGACAGAACAAAACTGCCTCTCCAGGGGGGAGAAAAAAAGAAGAAGAATGGAAGTATAGGCTGGGCCCGGTCTCTCATGCCTATAATCCCAGCACTTTGGGAAGCCGAGGCGGGTGGATTACCTGAGGTCAGGAGTTCAAGACCAGCCTGGCCAACATAATGAAACCCCATCTCTACTAAAAATACAAAAATCAGCCAGGCGTGGTGGTGTGCGCTTGTAGTCCCACCTACTCGGGAGGCTGAGTCAGGAGAATTGCTTGAACCCTCGAGGCGGACGTTGCAGTGAGCTGAGATGGCATCACTGTACTCCAGCTGGATGACAGGGCCAGACTCCATCTCAAAAAAAAAAAAAAAAAAAAAAAAAGGCCAGGCACAGTGGCTCATGCCTGTAACCCCAGCACTTTGGGAGGCTTAGGCGAGCGGATCAAGAGGTCAAGAGATCGAGACCATCCTGGCCAACATGGTGAAACCCTGCCTCTACTAAAAATACAAAAATTAGCTGGGTGTGGTGGTGTGCGCCTGCAGTCCCAGCTACTCGTGAGGCTGAGGCAGGAGAATTGCTTGAACCCAGCAGGCAGAGGTTGCAGTGAGCTAAGATTGCGCCACTGCACTCCAGCCTGGCGACAGAGCAAGACTCCGTTTCAAAAAAAAAAAAAAGGAATGGAAGAATATAATGAATAACTGAGGTTGTGCAAAGTTGAAAGGACAAAAGTCAAGGAAGTTACTTTGTTTTGTTTTGTTTTATTTTGTTATTTTGAGACGGTGCTTCACTGACACCCAGGTTGGAATGCAGTGGCATTATCTCGGTTCACTGCAGCTTGGACCTCCAGGACTCAAGCAGTCCTCCCACATCAGCCTTTGAAGTAGTAGCTGGGACTACAGGCACTCACTAGAATACCTGGCTTATTTTTGTATTTTTTATAGAGAGGGTCTCACTAGGTAGCCCAGGCTGGTCTCAAACTCTTGAGCTCAGGTGATCCGCCTGCCTTGTCCTCCCAAAGTGCTGGGATTACAGACATGAACCATTGCTCTCTCCCCGCCTGTTTTTCTTTCTTTGAGGAAAAGTCTCACGCTGCCCAAGCTGGAGTGCAGTGGCGCAATCACAGTTTACTGCAGCCTTGATCTCCTTCCTGAGCTCCGGCAATCCTCCTGTCTCAGCTTCCCAAAGTGCTGGCATTACACGTGTGAGCCACAGAGTCCAGCCAAGAGAAACATTTTCTATTATTTATAACCAATCAAATGTCATTATAGGCTGGGCACAGTGGCTCACGCCTGTAGTCTCAGCTACTTGGGAGGCTGAGGCAGAAGAATCGCTTGAACCTGGGAGGCAGAGGTTGCAATGAGCCAAGATCATGCCACTGCACTCTAGCCTGGGGGACAGAGTGAGACTGTCTCAAAAAAAAAAAAAAAAGTCGTTATATAATAACCAGCAGATTGTTAAGTACTTCAACTTCAAATTTCTAGTTCAACTGGAAATGTAACCAAATTAGAACTGGTAGCCAACACTATTTGACTTGTCTGAGAGATGTGCCAAGGATTTGCGCAACTTTTGCCTTATAAAATTTTCCAAGTAATTATAGAAACTGCTCAGTTCTTGGAATGTGGACTACCTAGATAAATACTGTTTTGGGAAAACTCTACAGGGTTCAGTTATGCAGAGGCTTGTCTAGAGACTAAAGAAAATTAAGCAGAGTCTGCAGGAAATTTAAGAACTAATTTCACCTTCTAATCATAACTGAGATATATCATAATTTTCAGGATACAGGAAGTTTCTTGTTAATTGAATTATTTGATAAATTGAATCTTAACTAGAAAACTCCTTTTCTTTCCACTCTTTTGGAAATATTTCTAGAATATATCAGTTCTTTTTTCCAGTCCTTAGAAAGCACAGGATAGGCTGGGCACTGTGGCTCACACCTATAATCTCAATGAGATAAAGTACCTGAAGTGCTTAGCACAGTGCCTGGAGCATAATATGTGCTTAATAGCTGTTGTCTACTGTTTTCTTTTCTTTTTTTGTTTTTGAGACAGAGTCTCACACTGTTGCCTGGGCTGGAGAGTAATGGTGCGATCTCGGCTCACTGCAACCTCCGCCTCCACTTCCCAGGCTCAAGTGATTCTCCTGCCTCAGCCTCCCGAGTAGCTGGGATTATAGTTGCCTGCCACCACACCCAACTAATTTTTTGTATTTTTAGTAGAGACAGGGTTTTACTATATTGGCCAGGCTGGTCTCGAACTCCTGACCTCGTTATCTGCCCACCTTGGCCTGCCAAGTGCTGGGATTACAGGCGTGAGCCACCATGCACAGCCTACGATTGTTAATGTTGTTCATATTATTGCCACTATTGCTGTTAGTTCTCTTTGGTTTCCAGGAGCAAAGGAAATGAACTTAAGCTAGCTTAAGCAAGGAAAAAAATGTATATATATATAAAATCATCATCATATGTATGATAATGATAACAGGGGTGCTTCATGGAACCCGAGTAAAATTACAGCTAGACTTCAAGAAAAGAGTCAGGTAAGAACTGAAAGATGATATCAGGAATACATTCTACTCCTAATTTTCCTCTCAACATCTCCTTCATTCCTTTTTTTTTTTTTTTCTAAGACAGAGTTTCGCTCTTGTTGCCCAGGCTGGAGTGCAATGGTATGATCTCCACTCACTACAATGTCTGTCTCCTGGGTTCAAGTGATTCTCCTGCCTCAGGCTCCCAAGTAGCTGGGATTATAGGCATGCACCACTATGCCAGGCTAATTTTTGTATTTTTAGTAGAGATGGTGTTTCACCATGCTAGTCAGGCTGGTCTCGAACTCCTGAACTCAGGTGACCCACCTGCCTTGACCTTCCAAAATGTTGGGAGTACAGGTGTGAGCCACTGCACTCGGCCCTTCATGCTTTGCTTTTAAAAAAGAGCTCCTTCTTTGCTTTTCAGTCCACGTGACATGCAGTAGAGAATCACCTCTCATCATTTGTTTGTTTGTTTTGAGACGGAGTCTCTCACTGTTGCCTGGGCTAGAGTGCAAAGGTGCGATCTCGGCTCACTGCAACTTCCACCTCCCAGGTTCAAGCAATTCTCCTGCCTCAGGCTCCCGAGTAGCTGGGATTACAGGTGCCAGCCACCAAGCTCCTGCTAATTTTTTGTATTTTTAATAGTGACAGAGTTTCACTCTGTTGGCCAGGCTGGTCTCGAACTCCTGACCTTGTGATCCGCCTGCCTCAGACTCCCAAAATGCTGGGATTACAGGCATGAGCCACCGTGCCCAGCCTTGTTTGTATTTTTAATAGAGACAGTGTTTCGCCACGTTGGCCAGGCCAACTCCTGGACTCAATTGATCTGCCCACCTCTGCCTCCCAAAATGCTGGGATCACAGGTGTGAGCCTCCACACCCAGCCACCTCTCATCTTCTGAGTTTACATCTCCTACATCTTAGACTAGCCCAGACTAAACTAGAATCTCTTAGTCCAAATACGAAATGCCAAGGACAACAAATGGAATTCTTTTTTCTTTTTCCCATAGAACTTACCATCTAGAATACAAAATAATTTACTTATTTATTTTTTTGATTATTTATGGTTTGCTTCTCCAGATGCACATGCCTTGTTTAATCAACTGGGGACAAGTGTGCAGGGTCATGTCTAAAACATGAAGTGAACCACCATTAATGAATCGGGAAACCAGTAGCAATTTTCAGAGAAAGGAAGAATCATGCACCAGATATATCCTCCAAAAGATCTCCACCAAAGTTTTATTTCTGTTAAAGTAGCGCCAACTCGGTGTTCTTTATATTACACACACCCAACATTCACAATGTACCCACCAATCTGTTAAAAATAAAATCTCTCTCAGCATCACATTTAATTATTTAAATGAAATTTTCAGTTTGACTTTTTAAATTCTTTTTTTTTTCTTTTATTGAGATGGAATTTTGCTCTTGTTTTCTAAGCCAGAGTGCAATGGCGAGATCTTGGCCTTCCAGGTTCAAGCGATTCTCCTGCCTCATCGTCCCGAGTAGCTGGGATTACAGGTGCAAACCACCAAGCCTGGCTATTTTGTATTTTTAGTAGAGATGGGGTTTCACCATGTTGGCCAGGCTGGTCTCGAACTCCTTACCTCAAGAGATTCACCCGCCTTGGCCTCCCAAAGTGCTGGGATTATAGGCCTGAGCCACCGACCCCGGCCCACTATTCACATTTTAACAAGTAATCCTTAATATATATTTATAGATTCAAAATTAATAATACAGCTGGATGCAGTGGCTCAGACCTCTAATCTCAGCACTTTGGGAGGCCAAGGCAGACAAATCACTTGAGGTCAGGAGTTGGAGACCAGCCTGGCCAACATGGTGAAACCCTTTCTCTACTAAAAATAGAAAAATTGGCTGGGCGTGGTGGTGCATGCCTGTAATCCCAGGTACTTGGGAGGCTGAGGCACCAGAATCGCTTGAACCTGGGAGGCAGAGGTTGCAGTGAGCCCAGATTGCACCACTGCACTCCAGCCTGAGTGTCACAGCAAGACTCCATCTCAAACAACAACAACAAAAAAGAAGGAGAAGAAGAAGGAGAAGGAGAAGGAGAAGGAGAAGGAGAAGAAGGAGAAGAAGGAGAAGGAGAAGGAGAAGGAGAAGAAGAAGAGAGACAACTATTACTCATAAGAAACTCCATGGCTGGACCATGATCTGCATCCCTGAGTCTGTCACAGTTGGTGTTGCAAGACAGACTTTTATTCCTCCTTGTGTGCCATTTCCTTTCAGGGGTATTTAGCAAATGCCATGGGGAACAGAAGGGATATTTGGCAATGTGACTGAATGCAGGGAGAGAGACAGACAGAGATTCTTTTTGAATATTATTGGAGAAGGGCAGTCTTTTCGATGTGAACAGTCTGATTGTATATACACCACGGATAGGATTGATACACTCCTGATCTCATCTAAAGTGGAGCAGAGCTGAATGGCTCAAGCCTGTGCCAAATGTAGAGAAGAGATAGGATCCTAGGGAAAGGGTGCAAGTCTCTGTCATGGCGGGAGGAGAAAAGAAAGAGAAGATCCCAAAGGGAGAGTGTATATTTGTGGGCAAAAAGAGGCATGGCCATATAGGGCAGCTCAATGGACCTAAAAGAAGGTGTCCTAAATGGACCACTGTCCATTAAGGATAAACGGGAAAGCTGATATGAAAAGAATAGAGGAACTCTTTCCAAACTCTTACTCCCTTGGGGCTTGGAGTTGGGAGCTCTGACACTAACTTGAAGCAAGGGACTATTATGTACATTCTGTAAGAATAAAGCTCTGTGAGGGCAAGGAGCTTTGTTTATTTTGTTCACTGATATATCCTGAGCGCCTGGCACCTATAGTTACTCAATAAATATTTGTTCAATTAAATAAATTCTAGATTGTATATATTTGCTTGACTGGCTAACAGAGGGATTGTTTTATATTGGATTGTACCACCTCTGCATTTCCTATTCAGGGCATAATTCTGACGTTTCATTAGAAATCAGCCGGACACGGTGGCTCACGCCTGTAATTCCAGCACTTTAGGAGGCAGAGGAGGACGTATCACTTGAGGTCATAAGTTCAGGATCAGCCTGGTCAACATGGTGAAACACCACCTCTTCTAAAAATACAAAAATGAAAATGAAAAAACAAAAATTAACCGGGCATGGTGGAGCATGCCTGTAGTCCCAGCTACTGGGGAGGCTGAGGCAGGATAATCACTTGAACCTAAGAGATGGAGGTTGTGGTGAGCCAAGATTGCGCAGCTGCACTCGAGCAAGTCTGGGCATGGTGGCTCGAGTCTGTAATTCCAGCATTTTGGGAGGCAGAGGCAGGCAGATCACTTGAGGTCAGGAGTTCCAGACCAGCCTGGCCAACATCGTGAAACCCCTTCTCTACTAAAAATACAAAAATTAGCCAGACATAGGGGCACACAACTGTAATCCCAGCTATTCACTTCTTAGGAGGCTGAGGTTGAGGTGGGAGGATCGCTTGAGGTCGGGAGGCGGAGGTTGTAGTGAACGGAAATCACGCTACTGGATTCCAGCCTGTCGACAGAGTGAGACTCCAACTCAAAAAAAAAAAAAAAAAAAAAAGAAAAAGAAAAAAGAAATCAACCAGTAGATCAAGTTCAATGGCTCACACCTGTCATCCCAGCACTATGGGATGCCAAGGCGGGCAGATCACTCAAGCTCAAGAGTTTGTATATATATGATAATCATCACAATGATAATGATGCAGCCTAGGGAACATGGTGAAATGTCATCTCTACAAAAAATACAAATATTAGCCAGGCGTGGTGGCGCAAGTCTGTGGTTATAGCTACTCTGGAGGCTGAGCAGGGAGGATCACTTGAGCCCAGGAAGTTGAGGCTGCAGTGAGCTGACATAATGCCACTGCACTCCAGCCTGGGCAACAGAGCAAGACGCTGTTAAAAAAAAATAATAAAATGAAATTTAGATGTAGACTCTGCTTGTGATGGTTTATTTTATGTGTCAACTTGACCAGACTAAGGGATACTCAGATAGCTGGTAAAACATTATTTCTGGGTGTGTCTGTGAGGATATTTCTACAAGAGATGAGCATTTGATTCCATAGATTGAGTAAAGAAGATCTACTCTAATCAGTGCAGGTAGGCATCATGCAATTCCTTGAGGGCTCTAATAGAACAAAAGGGTGAAGGAGAAGCGAATTATCCCTCTCTCTTTTGTTTATGTTTCAATTTTTTTGAGATGGAGTCTTGCTCTGTCACTCAGACTGGAGTGCAGTGGTGCGATCTTGGCTTACTGTAGCTTTTGCCTCCTGGGTTCAAGCAATTCTTGTGCCTCAGCCTCCTGAGTAGCTGGAATTACAGAGGTATGCCACCATGCCTGGCTAATTTTTGTATTTGTAGTTGAGATGAGGTTTCACCATTTTGGCCAGGCTGGTCTCGAACTAGTGACCTCAAGTGATCCACCCTCTTCGGTCACCCAAAGTGTTGGGATTACAGGCGTAAGCCGCCACCATGCAGGCCTCTCTCTCTTTTGAACTCGGACACTCATCTTCTCTTGCCCTTAGAGCTCCTGGTTCTCAGGCCTTCAGACTCTGGGACTTACCCCAGCAGTTCCTATGGTTCTCAGGCTTGTGGTTTTGGAGTGACAGTTACACCACTGACTCCTCTGGTTCCCAGTCCTTCAGACTCAAACTGAATGACCACTGGCTTTCTTAGGTTCTCTAGCTGGCAGAAGGCAGATTGTGAGATTTCTAGGCCTCCATAAGTATATAAGCTAAGCTAATTCTCATAAGAAATATTCTCTCTCCCTTTTTTTTTTTTTTTTTGAGACCAGGTTTTACTCTTGTTGCCCAGGCTGGAGTGCAATGGCATGATCTCGGCTCACTGGAACCTCCCCTTCCCGGGTTCAAGTGCTTCTCTGGCCTCAGCCTCCCAAGTAGCTGGGATTACAAACCATGCCCGGCTAATTTTTGTATTTTTAGTAGAGACGGGGTTTCACCATGTTCACCAGGTTGGTCTCTAACTCCTGACCTCAGGTGATCTGCCAGCTGAAGCCTCCCAAAGTGCTGGGATTACAGGAGTGAGCCACGGCAACCGGCCTAAATATTCTCTTATACATATACTTACATGTATCTTATTTGTTCTGTTTCTCTGGAGAATTCTGCTGATATATATTTTGTTACCGGGAGTGGTCCTAGAGAAACATAATTTTGTTTGTTTGTTTTTGTGAGATAGAGTCTTGCTCTGTCACCCGAGCACCATCATGGCTCACTGCAGCCTCGACCTTCTGGGCACAAGTAATCCTCCCACTTCAGCTTCCAGAGTAGCTGAGACCATAGGTAAGCATGACCATCATGCTCAGGTAACTTTTCTTCTTCTCCTTCTCCTTCTCCTTCTTCTTCTTTTTTTTTTTTTTTTGAGACGGAGTCTCGCTCTGTCACCCAGGCTGGAGTGCAGTGGCCGGATCTCAGCTCACTGCAAGCTCCGCCTCCCGGGTTCACGCCATTCTCCTGCCTCAGCCTCCCATGTAGCTGGGACTACAGGCGCCCGCCACCGCACCTGGCTAGTTTTTTGTATTTTTAGTAGAGACGGGGTTTCACCATGTTAGCCAGGATGGTCTCGATCTCCTGACCTCGTGATCCGCCCGTCTCGGCCTCCCAAAGTGCTGGGATTACAGGCCTGAGCCACAGCACCCAGCCAGGAGCAGAATTTTAAGGATGAGTTTTCTGAATTGGCTTTGGGGTTTCTGGAATTGGATCTTTAATCTGATTAGATTTGGAGATGCTAATGACTCTGTTTCCAGGAGGAAAGAGAGCACTGATAGTCTATGGTGTGAACTATTTATAGAGATATCAGCATGGATACTCCTTGTCAACCACGTATGAGCAGCAAGGAGCTAAGTAACTCTGTATATGATGCTTTCAAATATTTTTGGAAAACTAAGGGATATAATGATGTTGGTTGGTTGCTCTTAGTGTTGCTGGATAAAGTGCTAAAGGAAAAGAATAAGTTCAGGAATTCAAATTCCCAACTCAAGCACAATATACATAACCTAAGAGCTTGTAGGTGCGCCCTAAAGAGCCTTATCACTTGTAGCGTCAGGACTGAAATTGCTGAAAATCATCTGCAATTGGCTGAATTACGATGCAAATTGAAATCCCAGCTTTTCAAGGGTATCCAGTATCAAAGCTAGAGCATGAATTGGGAAAGAATGGAATCCCATTGTATATATTGAGATAGGAATGTGGGGAAAGACCCTGATGAAACTGTGGATTCTGAGCCCCTAAATTCTGACGAATCTTTCTCAGTGGAAGAGGCCTCCACACCCCTGGTGAAAGCGACCTCCCCCATCTCCGTGGAAGTAGCCTCAGTGGCAGTGATACTAGGCTTTGCATTAACCCTGCTTTGGTAATGGCTGAGGAATGGGAATGGCCTTCAGTGAGGCAGTTGCCATGTCAGTCAATGCTGATCCTCCTCAAGACCCACCTCCACACCCACTTTGCTTCTAAATGTATAACTAGACTCAAGTCCGAGCAGGCCCCTAAAGATGAGTTACAAGGTGTGACCTGTGAGGACTAAACTGTTTTTGTTTTTTTTTATCTTGCCCAAATTCCTATCCAAAGGGTCTGGGGAGTTATGTCCTACAAATCATACATTCTCATTAGATGGGTTTTTTGTTTTTGTTTTTATTTTGAGATGGAGGTTTGCTCTTGCACTTCCAGGCTGGAGTGCAATGGTGCAATCTCAGCTCACTACAACCTCCACCTCCTGGGTTCAAGTGATTCTCCTGCCTCAGCCTCCTGAGTTGCTGGGACTAGAGGCGCCTTTCACCACACCCGGCTAGTTTTTGTATTTTTACTAGAGACGATATTTCACCACGTTGGCCAGGCTAGTCTCCAGGCTAGTCTCCTGACCTGAGGTGATCCACCTGCCTCAGCCTCCCAAGGTGCTGGGATTACAGGAGTGAGCCACCCTACCTGGCCAGATGGGTTTTATTTATCCCTATGTATCTTGACTTATTTCCCAACCTGACTCTGGCATAACATTAACAGATAAGGAATCAAAGTGTTTTTATTTTATTTTTATTTATTATTATTATTATTTTTTTGAGACAGAGTTTCCCTCTGTTGCCCAGGCTGGAGTGCAGTGTTGCGATCCTGGCTCACTGCAACCTTTCTGCCTCCCAGGTTCAACCAATTCTCCTGCCTCAGCCTCCTGAGTAGCTGGGATTATAGGTGCCCACCACCATGCCAGGCTAACTTTTGTATTTTTTTTTTTTAAGACAGAGTCTTGCTCTGTGGCCAGGCTGTAGTACAGTGGCACGATCTCAGCTCACTGCAACCTCCGACTCCCTGGTTCAAGAGATTCTCCTACCTCAGCCCCCCAAGTATCTGGGATTACAGCAACACACCACTATGCCCAGAGAGTTTTTGTATTTTTAGTAGAGATAGGGTTTCACCATGTTGGCCAGGCTGGTCTCAATCTCCTGACCTCGTGATCCACCTGCCTCGGCCTCCCAAAGTGCTGGGATTACAGGCGTCAACCACCGCGCCTGGCCAGTGTTATGCCCAGACCGTTTATTCCCCGAAGAAGACCACCAGAGTCCAGAGTCAAAGCCAAGCGGCAAGGACCTTTACTGCAAGTTTGAACTTGGTCCCTCCGTTCCACAACATTCAAGAGGGCCCCGAACGATGCATGTGCTTGCTTTTTATAGCCCGATGTAAACAGGATATGTAAGGTTACAGAGAAACAAGGGAATTCTTTTGGTTACAGCATTACAATTGGTTAACATTTTAAGTTATACGTTTAGCAGTTTTTTATTGGTTCCCGCGCTTTCAGTAAAACCACTCCACAAACGGTTGTGACCTTATCGGGGACTCTCCAGGTGGTGTTTTTCTAAAGTTGAGACAAATGGAGGAAT
The DNA here is from genome assembly GCF_007565055.1 of Rhinopithecus roxellana. NCBI lineage: Eukaryota > Metazoa > Chordata > Mammalia > Primates > Cercopithecidae > Rhinopithecus > Rhinopithecus roxellana. Next base: position 143,322,995 of record NC_044550.1, read on the forward strand.
GTTTGTACTGGGCCCAGGAAGTTGAGACAAATGGAGGAATGTTTGTACTGGGCCCAGGAAGTTGAGACAAATGGAGGAATGTTTGTACTGGGCCCAGGACTGAGATATATGGAGGAATGTGTTTGTACTGGGCCCAGGACTGAGATATATGTTTGATTTCTTACATTCCCCCCTTTCTCAGGTACCTCTGGAGCCAATCTTGGGTCTTATAAGTCTGATTCTGTTTCCGCGTTGGTATTGGGCTCTGAGGACCATGAGCTGTATGGTGTCAAACCTTTCCCTGACAAACTGCAAAATTCAGTTAATAACACAGGGTCCTACGGTAAACAGAAATAGTAGGCTTAGCAGGGGTCCAAGGAAGGGAGCTAACAGAGAAAACATAGAGGAATTCCACCATTGGTTTGCAGCTGAGGCAAATTGCTGTTTTTTCATTTCTATGCTTAACTTGCATAAGTGTTGGACCCGGTTCTCTACAAGCCCTGATTCATTTATGTAAAAACAACAGTCTTCCTTCAGGAACATACATGTACCGCCTTTTTCAGCAGTGAGTAGGTCTAGGGCCCTCCGGTTCTGCAAGGTTACCTGAGCTAGGGATGTGAGCTGTCGCTGAAGGGAGGCAAGGGATTCAGCCGACTCCTCCATAGCAACGGCAAATTGTTGGTACAACTTGTTGCTTTCTATGAGGGTGTGACCTAGGGCTCCCCCTGCCAGTCCGACCGCAATGAGGGATGAGGTGAGGGAGATTCCCGCAATGAGGGGGAGAAATATGGCTCGTGCAGGTCTCGGTCTAGGGGCTGGGTGAATAGCAGTGCTAGTCCAGTTACCGGTGTACCCCAGGAACTCGCCGGCAGTTAGTAGAGTTAACCGGGGAACTAGTGTGACAGGGAGACACAGTATGTTGGTAACAGAGGGACCAGATAGGGTCTTAGATAATGTTCCATTACACCAAAAGAATATGCCTGGCGGGGCCCTCAGGTTGGTATTAGGGGGCGTTACAGTGATGTTGCAGAGGCTAGAGTTAGTGCCTGAAAAACAGTAGGGAAACTTCTCCTGACTGGGGTTCCGGTACAGTGGCACATTAAGAATAGGGGCATTCTGCACTCATTCGCTTCCAATAATTTTTTTTTTTTTTTTTGAGACGGAGTCTCGCTCTGTCACCCAAGCTGGAGTGCAGTGGCCGGATCTCAGCTCACTGCAAGCTCCGCCTCCTGGGTTCACGCCATTCTCCTGCCTCAGCCTCCCGAGTAGCTGGGACTACAGGCGCCCGCCACCTCGCCCGGCTAGTTTTTTTTTTTTTGTACTTTTTAGTAGAGACGGGTTTTCACCGTGTTAGCCAGGATGGTCTCGATCTCCTGACCTTGTGATCCGCCCATCTCGGCCTCCCAAAGTGCTGGGATTACAGGCTTGAGCCACCACGCCCGGCCCCAATAATTTTTACAGTTGTGTTGGGCCTGATCAAATTCGAAGCAGATCGTGGGTAATGCCGGTTTGGCAACCTGAAACCCAGTGAAGTTGAGGTAAATTGGGGTACTACATCCAGAGTGGGGGGCAATCTGCACTAGCTAGCAATCTGCCAGCTTGGGGGGTTTCTCCTGGGTGGGTTTGGTTCTCATAAAGCCAGAACCTCCAAACAAAGGGGTTAGTAGCTGGATTTGCAGTGAGCGGGGAGGATAGGCGCAGGAGGCACAAAGTCACAAAGAAAGCTAACATAGTTACAGTGGGTTGCGGCGCCGGCGCAGTGTCAGCTTCAAAGGATTGTCCTTAGTTCGATCTATTGTCCAACTATCCGCAGTCCCTGGCGTCTCCACGCCTTGCTGGAGGAAATCTGTCGCTGGGTTCACCAGCCTGACGTGGGTGTGATGGATCCACGACGCGATGCCCTCAACCTTGAGAGTGGTAGGGGTGGTTAGGAGTACCTAGAATGGTCCTTTCCACTGTGGCTCTAAGCTTACTTGCCGATGCGGCTTGACCAAGACCCAATCTCCTGGTTGATGTGAATCAGGTGTAGGCGAGGGTCCAGACTCATACAATTCTCGCAGTCGAGGCCACACTTCCTCCTGGACTCTCTGTAGAGCTTGCAGGGAAAATAAGAACTCAGAAACACTTTCTAAATCTGGGTTCAACAGGTCACTTTTTAAGCTGGGAATTATAGGTGGGGGGTGACAATACATGATCTCATATGGGGTAAGTTTTAACCTATAGGGGGTGTTACGAGCCCTAAACAGAGCGTAGGGGAGTAAGACTACCCAATTAGCGCCAGTCTCCATGGTCAATTTCGTTAAGGTCTCTTTTAGGGTCCGATTCATTCTTTCTACCTGTCCTGAACTTTGGGGTCAGTAAGCACAATGTAATTTCCAGTCAGCCCCAAGGATGGAAGCCAGGTCCTGACTTACCTTAGCGACGAAAGCCGGTCCATTGTCAGACCCTATCTGGACAGGAAAGCCATACCTGGGGAGGATTTCTTCCAGAATTTTCTTTGCTGTAACCTGAGCGGTTTCTCTTTTGGTTGGGAATGCTTCAGTCCACCCTGAAAAAGTATCTACAAAGACAAGTAAGTACCGATACCCGTATTTTCCTGGCTTTATCTCAGTAAAATCTACTTCCCAGTAGATACCGGGCCTGGTTCCCCTGAGCCTTGTTCCCGTTGCAGCCTGGGATTGGGGATAGGTGTTGTTAAGCTGGCAGACTTTGCAACTTGTCACGATGCTGCTGGCCGTCTCGGCTATATGTCTGATCTTGAGCTTGGAGCGTCTGATCAGGTCTATCATCCGCCGGGCACCCAGGTGGGTGGTTCGGTGGATGTGTTCCAACACTTGTTGTCCTAATTTTTCTGGTAGGATAGTTTGGTCATTAGTATCAGTCCACCACCCATTCTGGATCCGTTTCAGGGGAAGTATGTCAATCCACTGGAGATCTTGTTCTGAATAATCAGGGAGATATGGCAAGTCCCGGGGGCCCGGATCAGGGAGCTGGAGTGCAAGGAGTTGGTTGGGAGCCTTTGCCACACTCCTTGCAGTTTGGTCTGCCAGAAAGTTGCCTTGAGCAATTGGAGTGGTTGGTTTCTGATGCCCTGGGCAATGTACAATAGCCAATTTTTCTGGTCTCCATAGGGCTGTTAACAGGGCTAGGATCTCTTGCTTGTTTTTTATCTCTTTTCCTTCAGCCGTTAGTAACCCTCGCTCCCTGTAAATGGCCCCATGTATATGTGCCGTAGCAAAAGCATATCGGCTGTCTGTGTATACTGTCAGTTTCTTCCCTGCCCCTAAGGTAAGAGCTTGGGTGAGCGCTATCAGTTTGGCCTTCTGGGCCGATGTCCCCGGGGGCAGGGGTTCCGCCCAGATTACCTTAGTCTCTGAAGTCACTGCTGCTCCTGCATACCTCTGGCCTTGGTGTATGAAGCTGCTCCCATCAGAGAACCAAACGAGGTCAGCGTCAGGAAGTGGGTGGTCCTGCAGGTCCTCTCGAACTCCGTGCACTTGAGCTAGTATCTCGGTGCAATCATGGAGCGGGGTGTCCAGGTCCGGGTTGGGCAGTAGCGTGGCAGGGTTTAAGGTTGTTGGGGACAGGAAAGTTATCCTGAGGGGGTTTAGTAGTAGTCCTTGGTAGTGGGTGAGCCGGGCGTTACTTATCCATCGATTAGGTGGCTGTTTGAGTACACCCTCAATGGCATGTGGGGTAACGACCAGTAATTCTTGACCCATGACAAGTTTATCAGCATCTTGTACCATCAGGGCCGTGGCTGCGATCATTCGGAGACAAGGGGGCCACCCGGCAGCCACTGGGTCTAATTTCTTTGACAGGTAGGCAACTGGCCTCCGCCAGGGGCCTAAGTTCTGAGTTAGCACCGCCTTGGCGACACCCTTGCTGTCGTCCACGTGTAAGTGGAAGGGCTTGGTGACATCAGGTAGTCCCAGGGCGGGTGCAGAGAGTAGGACAGTTTTAATCTGTTGGAAAGCCGACTCGGCTTCTTCTGTCCAATTAAATGGCTGTTGTCCCCGTGTTGCCTGATACAAGGGTTTAGCCATCTCTGCGAACCCAGGGATCCATAATCTACAAAATCCCGCCGATCCCAGGAATTCCCTTACTTGTCGGGTGGATTGTGGCCTGGGGATCTGCAGAACAGTTTGCTTCCGGGCGTCTGTTAACCAGTGTTGCCCTCCTCTTAGCAGGTACCCCAGATATGTTACTTCTGGTTTACAGATTTGAGCTTTCTTTGCCAAGGCTCGGTAGCCCAGATCCCCTAGAGCTTGTAAGAGACCCTTGGTCCCTTGGATACAAGCTTCCTGGGTCTCGGCAGCAATCAGGAGGTCATCAACATACTGTAGTAAGGTTATTTCAGGGTGTTTGCCTCGGTACTCACCCAGGTCTTCATGGAGGGCCTCATCGAACAGGGTAGGAGAGTTTTTGAATCCCTGCGGCAGTCTGGTCCATGTCAGTTGGCCACTTATGCCCCTCTCAGGGTCAGTCCACTCAAAGGTGAAGAGCTTTTGGCTCTGAGGGGCTAAAGGCAAACTGAAGAAAGCATCTTTCAAATCTAAAATAGTGTACCATTAATGTTTAGGGTTTAGGGTACTCAGGAGGGTGTACGGGTTAGACACAGTTGGATGTATGTCCATAACCCTCTTATTGACTTCTCTCAAGTCTTGTACAGGTCTGTACTCTCCGCTATTGGGTTTCTGTACTGGCAACAATGGAGTATTCCAGGGCGAGTGACATGGGCTAAGGACCCCTTGGTCGAGGAGCCGGCGAATATGTGGTGTAATCCCTTCTTTGGCCTCTAGGGGCATCGGGTATTGGCGTACCCGAATGGGGTCTGTCCCAGGCTTGAGTTCAACAAACAAGGCAGGATGGTGTTTTGCTAGTCCTAAGCCCCCCGTTTCCGCCCAAGCTCCTGGATATTGCCGGAGCCAGGTTGCTATGTCCTGGTCAGGGGCCACCTGATTTACAAAAGACATTACAACAGCTGCCTGACTTCCTGGGGCCTCTGGGTCTATGGGGGTGTACTGTCTAAAAGCTTCCATTAATCTTTCTAAATAGGTAGCTGGGCTTTCTGTCTTTCCCTGCAGAACAGAGTATACTTTAGCCAAATTAGTGGGCTTGCGAGCAGCTGCCCGGAGACCTGCCATTAGAGTCTGGCGATAAAGGTGTAGCCGTCCCCTACCTTCTGCTGTGTTGTAGTCCCACGCCAGTCTGGTCAGAGGAAAAGTCGCATTTATGAGGTCAGGGTTGGCAGTCGGTTGACCGTCGTCCCCCGGGACCAACTTTCTAGCTTCTACCTGAATTCTCTCTCGCTCCTCCGTTGTGAACAAAATTCGGAGGAGCTGCTGACAATCATCCCAAGTGGGCTGGTGGGTGAACATGACACTATCTAGTAAAGCCATTAAATCTTTGGAGTTGTCTAAAAACCGGGCACTCTGAGTCTTCCAGTAATACAGATCACTGGTGGAGAATGGCCAGTACTGGAGCCTGGGGATTCCCGTGTCATCTGAGGGTCCTATTTCCCAAAGGGGTAGAGCCACTGTGGAGTCAGGTGGCTGGGGGGGTCTAATCCGCAAAGTGTGCCCTCGTGTCCACCCCGCCGGCCCTTCAGAGTTACTTTCACTTTCAGTGAGCTCGGGTGCGCTGGCCGCCTCCCGTCCGCCTACTTCTTCCTGCGGCTCAGCCCGGGGGACTGGGGCCTGGGGCCTGGAGGGGTACGGAGGGGGATCTATGGACAGTGGGTCCCCGCTATCAGGTAAAACAGGATGGGGGGGTGGTCGGTTGCTTGGATTTTAGCGGCCGAGCAACCAGTGCCTTGCATGGCTTGGGGGCTAATAGGAAAGGGGACAGCCAAGGGGGCGGGTTCTCAACAAGGTCCTGCCATATGAGAATATATGGGATTTGATCCGAGTGGCCAGCACGCCCAGGTAGAAAAACCTTGGACTTTACTTTAGTAATGACAGGAGGACAGAATGTCCCTTCAGGTGGCCACCCTACATTAAAGGCAGGCCATTCAGAGCGGCACAGAGTAATTAGCTTTCCCCTCCTGATTTCCACACTAAGATCATGGCCCCTTGCTCTAACATCCTTGAAATTATTTATAAGGAGAGATAGGGGTGTGCTCTGGGTATTACCCATTCTGTAATAGTTTGTAGTCTCCTTCTGCAATAGAATATGGGTTAGAATTCCTGCAAAGGAAAACTGGAGTATCAATAATATCTAGCCGCAAGCGCGCTCCGGAAGCCCGGGTCAGAATCAGTTCAGATAGAAATCTAAATCAGGTGAGAGCCAGGGGACGTCTCCCACCGGTCTTCACTGGCCGTCCTATAGCGCGTCCGCCAGGACTGTGTCAGCTTCAGTTTCAGACCTCGCAAGTCACAGATACAGGTTCAGAACAGACACAGGCAGACAAACAGACAGGTTCAGAACAGACATAGACAGACAAACAGAGACAAGCCGGCTCACCTATCAGCAGATCGATCCTGGTAGATCTGTTGACCAGGGGTCTGGTGGGCTTGGGGAATCCCGGACGAGCCCCCAGATGTTATGCCCAGACCGTTTATTCCCCGAAGAAGACCACCAGAGTCCAGAGTCAAAGCCAAGCGGCAAGGACCTTTACTGCAAGTTCGAACTTGGTCCCTCCGTTCCACAACATTCAAGAGGGCCCCGAACGATGCATGTGCTTGCTTTTTATAGCCCGATGTAAACAGGATATGTAAGGTTACAGAGAAACAAGGGAATTCTTTTGGTTACAGCATTACAATTGGTTAACATTTTAAGTTATACATATAGCAGTTTTTTATTGGTTCCCGCGCTTTCAGTAAAACCACTCCACAAACGGTTGTGACCTTATCCGCGACTCTCCAGGTGGTGTTTTTCTAAAGTTGAGACAAATGGAGGAATGTTTGTACTGGGCCCAGGAAGTTGAGACAAATGGAGGAATGTTTGTACTGGGCCCAGGAAGTTGAGACAAATGGAGGAATGTTTGTACTGGGCCCAGGACTGAGATATATGCAGGAATGTGTTTGTACTGGGCCCAGGACTGAGATATATGTTTGATTTCTTACACCAGAATCAAAGTATTTTACCCCAAAATGGCCGGGCGCAGTGGTTCACGCCTGTAATGCCAGCACTTTGGGAGGCCGAGACGGGGGCGGATCACGAGGTCAGGAGATTGAGACCATCCTGGCTAACACGGTGAAACCCCGTCTCTACTAAAAATACAAAAAACTAGCCAGGTGCTGTGGCGGGCGCCTGTAGTCCCAGCTACACGGGAGGCTGAGGCAGGAGAATGGCGTAAACCCGGGAGGCGGAGTTTGCAGTGAGCCGAGATCGTGCCACTGCACTCCAGCCTGGGCGACAGAGCGAGACTCCGTCTCAAAAAAAAAGGCCGGGCACGGTGGCTCAAGCCTGTAATCCCAGCACTCTGGGAGGCCGAGACGGGCGGATCACGAGGTCAGGAGATTGAGACCATCCTGGCTAACACGGTGAAACCCCATCTCTACTAAAAATACAAAAACTAGCCAGGCGAGGTGGCGGGCGCCTGTAGTCCCAGCTACTCGGGAGGCTGAGGCAGGAGAATGGCGTAAACCCGGGAGGCGGAGCTTGCAGTGAGCTGAGATCCGGCCACTGCACTCCAGTCCAGGCGACAGAGTGAGACTCCGCCTCACAAGAAAAAAAAAAAAAAAAGTATTTTACCTCAAAACATGTTTCTGTCATATTTTAAAATGGCCCTGCAAAGCTGTTCTTTGTGGGGGAAATTTGCATCTCTAAAGGATCTCTATTAACATAGCTCTATCTTTTTCCTCCAGACCCTCCCAATGCTGAAGAGATTAACTAAGATCTGAATAGAAAACATTTGTCATCTATTGTCTTTAAAGGCAGCCACAATAAGACTTACAAAGAACTTTGGTCTCCACAATCTTTTTTTTTTTTTTGAGATGGAGTCTCGCTCTGTCGCCCAGCCTGGAATGCAGTGGTGGGATCTCAGCTCACTGCAAGCTCCGCCTCCCGGGTTCACGCCATTCTCCTGCCTCAGCCTCCAAGTAGCTGGGACTACAGGCACCTGTCACCATGACCGGCTAATTTTTTGTATTTTTAGTAAAGACAGGGTTTCACCGTGTTAGCCAGGATGGTCTTGATCTCCTGACCTCGTGATCCGCCCACCTCGGCCTCCCAAAGTGCTGGGATTACAGGCGTGAGCCATCACGCCCGGCAGTCTCCACAATCTTTATCTTACCCTGAACATTTCCTTTCTATCAATCCCAGGGCTTTAGTCAAATTCAACCAATTGTCAACCAGAAAATGTTCAAATTTACCTATAGCCTGTAAGTGCCCCCTCCCACCCCTTTGAGTTGTCCCCCCTTTCTGGACCATAGAAATGTATATCTTTTTCTTTCTTTCCTTTTTTTTTTTTTGGACACGGAGTCTCCTTCTGTCGCCCAGGCAAGAGTGCAGTGGCGCAATCGTGGCTCACTGCAACCTCTGCCTCCTGGTTCAAGGGATTCCCCTGCCTCAGCCTCCCAAGTAGCTAGGACTACAGGTGTGTGCCACCACCCCTGACTAATTGAGACTACCTTTTCATTCCCTATACGGAAAATAATATTACAAAAGTGTTGCCCTATGAAAAGATGACCAAATTTCACCAAATTTTTGGAAAATGAGAAGATGGAAACATGGATTCATTCGACTATGTGGCTTAATCCGTAAATATTCATTAGTTGCCCACTATATTTTCTTTTTCTTTTTATTTTCTTTTTTTCTTTTCTTTTCTTTTTTTTTTTTTTTTTTTGATATGGAGTCTTGCTCTGTCATCCAGGCTGGAGTGCCATGGCAACGTCTCGGCTCACTGCAACCTCTGCCTCTCAGGCTCAAGAGATTCTCCTGCCTCAGCATCCCAAGTAGCTGGGATTACAGGTGTCTGCCACCATGCCTGGCTAGTTTTTTGTTTTTTTGTTTTGTTTTGTTTCGTTTTGTTTTGTTTTTGAGACGGAGTCTTGCTCTGTCATCCAGGCTAGAGTGCAGTGGCATGATCTCGGCTCACTGCAACCTCCGCCTCCTGGGTTCAAGCAATTCTCCTGCCTCAGCCTCCTGAGTAGCTGGGATTACAGGCCCCTGCCACTGCCCCTGGCTAATTTTTGTATTTTTAGTACAGACGGGGTTTCACAGTCTTGATCAGGCTGGTCTCAAACTCCCAACCTCATGATCCTCCTGCCTCAGCCTCCCAAAGGGCGGGGATTACAGGCACTTGCCACTGCACCCAGCTTAATTTTTGTAATTTCATTAGAGACAGGGTTTCACCATGTTGGCCAGGCTGGTCTCAAACTCCTGACATCAGGTGATCCACCTGCCTTGGCCTCCCAAAGTGATGGGATTACAGGTGTGAGCCACTGTGCCTGGCTGCCACTGTATTTTCAAAAATGCTGATAGAGGTTGGGAGTAGAACACTAAATAGACATAAATAGTCCTGCACATCAAGGAATTCACAGTCTGAGGTGGAATAGGCCCCTAACAAGTAAACTTACCAATGATGACTTATTTATAATTAGTATAATTATGACAAAAAATAAGTGCAAGAGAGCTAACCAGAAAGATTCCTTGAAAAACAGGATGTCTAAATTGGGGTAGTAATCCAGATTACAAGGGGAAGAAAGAATAACCTATTTTGGGGGAATAGCAGAACAAAAGGCTCTGAGGTAGGAAAGTACTTGTCTTAATTTAATTTAATGTAACTTAATTTAGGAGAGCTAAGTAGTTAAACATGAGGCCAAAGTACATAAGAAAGCGGCAGCCTTTTATTGCAAATATGCACATACTCTTGGGTGAGGTTCCTCGGTCCTCAGGTATGGGGCCAGGGAAGTTGCGCCAGTGCTCTCAGGTGAGGTTCTTCGGTCCACAAATGTGCAGGCCGAAGAAGTCACACCAGCTCCTGCCGCCAGTGGACTTTTATGCATTGGTACTGGAAGGGGGAGGGCAGTGGGTGGGATAAGGGCGTAATAGGGGCGTCTCCATAGGCGTGGCCGGGTAAGTTTCGATCTTTTCGGATTGACTTCACCTGGTGCATGCTCAGTTGATCTGCATCTTCCCAGGCACGGGCTGCATTTTCCTGCATGAGGGAAAGTTGGTGAGGAAGAACCCGGAAGCAACATGGATTGTTCCTTCTTGTTCACCTTCCTCCATCTTGTCCCTTCTCCCTCACCCAAACAGTCCAGCCTCTTATTGATTATAAGAATTTGGGGCACCGTTGTCTGTCTGGCTGCTTCCTGCTGTTAAGGGGCGTAGTTAGGGTCTGAGGTTGGCAGTTGGGTGTAGGGATGCAGGAGCATTTGATTGAAGGTGACTCGGGTGATTTCTTGGACCTTGGCTCAGAGAAATTTTATAAAAATGGGAGCAAAACATAAGGCAAGGAAGAGGATTAGTATGGGAATTAGGAATGGAAGTAGCTGCTGTACTTCCAGCAGCAGCCATACCGGTGGTCCGGGGGTTAAGGGGGCATTAAGTTGTTGAAGCTCCTTTTGATTTTGTTTAAAGTTTAGACGTTGGTGTCAACTAGGCCTGAGTCGTTTATATAATAGCAACACTCTTCTCCTAGGAAGAGGCATGTTCCTTCTTTTGCAGCAGTAAGAAGATCTAATGCTCACCTATTTTGTGCTGCTACCTGGGCCACTGAGGTAATCTGATGCTGTAAAGAGGCCAGGCTTTCAGCTGAAGCCTCTATGGCTTCCTGGACCTGAGTGGAGAGAGCCCGTGTGGGCTGAATTGAGGGGGCGAGTGCCCCTGTCCTAAGTCCTGAGGCTATTAGGGACAATGCTAGGGAAACCCTGATGACTAAGGGAAGAAAAACGGCCCACTTTTGGATTATATTGCTGGGAGTGGTAAGCTGGGAAGCTAGTTCGGACAATTCCCCTTCGCTATATAGGGTTAAGCTAGGCACTAAAGACACTGGGACGCAAAGGGATTGGGTGATGGAGGTGGGGTTAAGAATTTTAGATAAAGTTTGGTTACACCAGAAGTAGCCACCAACGGGGGCTGTCTGGGTCTTATTGGGCAATTGGGTATAATTACACCATGAAGAGTTGGGAGTAGAGTAGCAACAAGGAAGGGTTTGACTCTGTGGATCACGGTATAGTGGGACTTGAGGCAAGGATGTTGCTTGAGAGGAGCTGGTAGAGTCGGTGGGGATATTGAAAGTGGCTGGTAGAGGGACTGCCACTAAGGGAGCTTTTCCGAGTGCAGTGCAAAGGAAGCATTGAGAGAGGTTTTTTACTCCGGCAGCCTGGGTTAAGTCAAGTCCCTGGCGAATAAGTGTTAGCCATGAGAATGGGTCCTCATTGTTAGGGGGGCTTGGGGGCTTAACAGCTTCTGTATTTTTTTGTTCATGAGATTTTATGGCTGAGGTTAAATTTTGTAGGGGCTGTACACCCTTAGGGAGTTGTACTTGCTGAACATATATTCTCTTTACCTGGATGGTTGCGGTGGGATATGAGGAAGAAGTTGATGCATATAGTCCACCTTTTACTCCCTGGGCCCACCGAGGGTCCTAGGGATCATTAATAATAAGACTATATGTTCCTGGCGAAGGGCTTTGAAACATATTTTTATGTTGGGATTGTGCAAAGAAGTCATACAAAGGATGGATTTTGCAGTAATTGTATGGACACCTGAGGTTGGTTTCTTGCCAGTAGTTCTTATAATTATATTCTGTTTGGTCATATAAGAAACAAATGGCCGGGAGGCCTCCAGTGATGGAACTTAGGGAAAAGTTTAGGGAGAGGACAGATTGACAGCCCTGAGGAGGACATTCTGCAGTGCCCTGCATGACTGAGTGTACCTGGTTGTCTGTAGACTAGGTTTCAGTTATAGAAAATTTCGATACAAAGTTAGGATTAGTAGGGGTAACTAGGAGGATTAGAGTGAACTATAATAATGGTAGCAAAAGTGAAAAGTGTAGAGAGTAAGTTTAACATTGCTGAAATCACAAAGGGCACCTTGCCAAGCTAGGTCTTCCATGAGAGTAAAAAGTTGGGAGACCTACTGGTTGGGGGATGGGTCGGGGAGGAGGGTATCTATGGGGTTTGTGAGGGAAAAGTCAGTTAAGATGAAGAATAGTGAGGAAACAGGAAAATTTGAGGAGGGTGTGGCTCATCTAGCTTGTTTCTATCTTGGTTATTTCTAGACGCGTGAGCAACAGTTGGGTGGACTGCCACTTAGCCTGAGGGGGCTAGGCTCTCTTCAACTGGGTAAAATGGACTTAGGAACTGTGACTTAAAAGCTTGGCTGCTGTAGAAGTGGTAAGAATTACTGTATATGGGCTCTTCTACTTAGGAATAAGGCCTTTTGCATGTAGATCCTTGAGTAGAACTTGGTCACCTGGAGAAAGGGCCGAGGGGGTGTCTGGATTTCCTTATGTAGGTGGGGGAAGTGACCTTTCGGTGTGTTCTCTAAGTAATTGTCTTAAGAAAGAGAGATAGGGCAAGTAGGGTGCCAGAGGTGTGGGAAGAATAGGAAGTTCTCGTAATGCAAGAGGGCGCCTGTAAACTAGTTCAAATGGGCTAAAGCCTGTAGGGCTTCTAGGTGTCGCCTGTAGTCTGGTAAGGGCAAGGGGAAGTAGGGTTACCTACGATTGACGTGTCTCTATGGAGAGTTTGGTTAAGATGTCTCGTCTTAAGAGGCGGGTGGGACATGAGGGCATGATGAGGAAAGAGTGGGCAAAACATGCATAGTCCAGGCAACAGTTTAACATTGAGTTCTGGCAAGGGTTAAATGGCTTACTGTCTACTACTACTGAAATAGTGGAGAGTTGGCTAGGTCTACTATAGGGTGGCAAAACTGAGTAGGTAGCCTCCATAATGAGGAGAAAAGAAATTGGCTTACCTGCTACTTGTAGCGTTACCTTGGGCTCGGCAAGGGTGACCGGGGTCTCTGAGTGTGGGCACCATCAATCGTCATCAAGGTGTAGGAGCTGGAAGGAGCTTTCTGACCTTTGAGGAGAGGCACCATGTTCAGGCACGGCACCTGTCTTGATGGCAGGGCAATGAGACTTCTAGTGTCCTTCCTGTTGGCAGGTTGGGCATGGCGTGGTAGACAGGTGAGGATTTGGACAGTGTTTTGCCTAATGCCTGGTTGTGCCACACTTAAAGCATGGACGAGATGGAGTGGCCGGCTTGGCCTGGGGACACTGGTTTGCCTAGTGTCCTGGGTCTCCGCGTTTATAGCAGGAGCCCTTAGGAGACTTGTAGGAGCCTTTAGGAGACTTGCCCTGTGTCTTCCTTGCCGGCAGAGTGGGCAACCCTGGTTGGAGGGCAGCCACTAAAGCTTGCGCCTGAAGTGCAGCCTTTCTTTTCTCCTTGTCTAGCTCTGCGGCCTCAGCTCTTCTTCTCTGGAGTTAAAAACTTTGAAGGCTAATTTTTACTAGGTCCTGTATGGGAGTCTGAGGCCTATCTTCAACCTTTTTAGCTTTTTTCGAATATCTGAGGCTGACTGGGAAATAAAATAGGAGGCTAGGACAGCTGCCCTGGCTGGGGAAGTGGGGTCTAGGCGGGTAAATTGGGCCAGTGCCTCTGTAAGGCGATTTAGGAAGGAAGCCGGGTTCTCATCTGGGTGTTGGATAATTTCCTTTAATTTATCAAAATTTACCACTTTGTTAGAGGCTGCCTGCATACCGGCCAAGAGACATTGAATCATAATGTCCCTCCTACGGCGGCCAGGCTGCTGTGGTTGGTAGTCCTAATCTGGTTCTATGGACGGGACAGCCATCTCTTCTAATGGGATGGTGGAGTTGGTTAAATGCCATTGATCTGCACGTTGCCTGGCGGCTGTGAGAATGTGCTCTTTTTCCTCTTGGTTAAGGGAGGAGGACAAAATGACCTGTAAGTCATGCCAGGTTAGATCATATGCCTGACAAAGGTACTTAAATTTTGTTGGAATATTGCGTGGGGTTGGCTGAGAAATCGCCAAGTCGTTGTCTAATTTTGGAGAGATCAGCCAAGGAAAAAGGGACATGGACTCTAACTAGCCTTTCGGCTCTGGCGACCTCTCAGAGGGGGGCCAGTAGATTGGTAGGGGAGGCAGGGTTAGGTTGGTTAGTGGAAGGTTGATTTGTAAGGTTTGGTATAGTAGTCTTTGAACGGGTATGGGTTGCAATGGGAGAGGTGAGAGGAGTGGCTGCTGAGGGAGGAGTGTTGAGAGGGGCGGTGGGAAGTGCATAGGGAGGGGTAAGGAGAGTGGCTGAGGGAGGGGCGTCAGGAGGTCCATAGGAAGGGGGGGGTTGGAAGGTCGGGAGGGAGGTCGCCTGCCGTCGGCCTTATCTGAAATGGAGGTGGAGTCCTCCTCAGGTGCTGAGGTGGGGGCCAAGGGCCGGGTTTTTGCTAACAAGACCTGGGCTATTGAACATTGGGCGCACAGGTCTGGGCGAGAGCGCAAGTCCTTAAAGCCTTGGACATAATTGATTTCTGACCACTTTCCTAGCCTTTGGCAGAAATTAGACAAATCAAGTAAAATATTATAGTCAAGGGTTCTTTCTAGTGGCCATTGAGACTGATTATCTAACTTGTATTGTGGCCATGCCACCGTGGAGAGGAAAATTAGTCGCTTTCGTTTAAGATCTTGCTCTAATTGTAAAGTTTTGAGATTAGCTAGAAGACACCTTAAAGGGGTGTCTCTAGGTATTTTGGATTGGGGATTTCTTATTGCCTCTCTCTCGCGGAAGGCGGAAACTGAACTCTATCTGGCTACAAAGCGTTCTTTGGAGCCACTAGAGACTGGATGGCTCCTGGAGCCGGAATGGAGATTACCTTCAGGCGGACGTCTCCGTCCTGGACGGGTCTCACGTGGACTGGAATGGAGTTCCTTTGGGCAGATGTCTCTACCTTTGGGAACTCTCCTGTGGGTCACCTGGTGACCAAAAGCCTTGGGCCTGCGCAGGACTTCTGGCCAAGGAGTATGAGAGGGAGGCAAGAGGTACTTACCTTTAGGAGGCTTGGAGGTGTGGAAAGTAGCGTCTGGGTCCTGGTCCATCTGCGGTGTGAAAGGTGGAGGAGGCTCCCTGGACCTTGGGGGGCCCTGAGGAGGGGTCTCCTCCCGGGTTTCGGCACCACCTGTCTTAATTTAATTTAATGTAACTTAATTTAGGAGAGCTAGGTAATTAAACATGAGGCCAAAGTACACAAGAAAGTGGCAGCCCTTTATTGCAAATATGCACACACTCTCGGGTGAGGTTCCTCCGTCCTCAGGTATGGGGCCAAGGAAGTCACGCCAGCGCTCTTGGGTGAGGTTCTTTGGTCCACAAATGCAGGGGCCGAAGAAGTCACACCGGCTCCTGCCGGCAGCGGACTTTTATGCATTGGTACTGGAAGGGGGAGGGCAGTGGGCGGGATAAGGGCGTGATAGGGGCGTCTCCATAGGCGTGGCCGGGTAAGTTTCGATCTCTTCGGATTGACGTCACCTGGCGCATGCTCGGTTGATCTGCATCTTTCCGGGCGCGGGCTGCATTTTCCCACGCGCGGGAAAGTTGGTGAGGAAGAACCTGGAAGCAACATGGATTGTGCCTTCTTGTTCACCTTCCTCCATCTTGTCCCTTCTCCCTCACCCAAACACTTGTTAACTTAAAAAAAAAAAGCTAGTGTAGCTACTGTGAAAATAAATTTAAAATCTAGCATGTTGGAACTGTAAATTATTTTGAGCTTTAAAGGAGTGAGATTATAAGGCCTGAATCATGTGACATGCAGCTGTTACCTAGGCAACTAGAAACTTTGTTTCTCTGATTATAGATTATTCTTATTCCTTATCTACATTGTTTTTAAAATACTGCAAAGGACTAAAGGGCCAGGGCAGACCTCTTCCCTCTTCACAGTTAATCTTCATCATAGATTAACTTCCCTCTTACTTTTCTCACACACAAAGATTTCATGGCTATCACATCCTCTTAAGATGGAATGTTAAGTACATTCTTTTAAATTGGAAAGGTAATGAAAACTAGCACAAAGAAAAAAAGACAGGCTGGGAGCGGTGGCTCATGCCTGTAATCCCAACACTTTGGGAGGCCAAGGTGGGCGGATCACTTGAGGCCAAGAGTTCTAGACCAGCCTGGCCAATATGGTGAAACTCCAGCTCTACTGAAAATACAAAAATTTGCTGGGTGTGGTGGCAGGCACCTGTGGTCCCAGCTACTTGATAGGCTAAGCCTGGGGAATTGCTTGAACCTGGGAAACAGAGGTTGGAGTGAGCCAAGATTGCACCACTGCATTCCAGCCTGGGCAACAGAGTGAGACTTTGTCTAAAGAAAAAAAAAAAAAAGAAAGAAAAGAAAAGCGAGAAAAAAGAAAACAAGCCATATGGGAAAAAAAGTAAACTATAATTAATTAAATTGTTGTAATTCATAAACCAGGCTAGTATAGAAAATGTTATAATCCTACTAAACTTGCTTTCTTCTGTCTTTGTAAGAAGGAATTCAAGGGCAGGATGCAGTGGCTCACGCTTGTAATCTCAGCAGTTTTGGAGGTCAAGGCAGGAGGATCTTGTGAGCCTGGGAGTTTGATACCAGTCTGGGCAATATGGTAAGATCTCATCTCTTAAAAAAAACTAAAAATTGGCTGGGCGCGGTGGCTCAAGCCTGTAATCCCAGCACTTTGGGAGGCCGAGACGGGCGGATCACGAGGTCAGGAGATCGAGACCATCCTGGCTAACATGGTGAAACCCGGTCTCTACTAAAAATACAAAAAACTAGCCGGGCGAGGTGGCGGGCGCCTGTAGTCCCAGCTACATGGGAGGCTGAGGCAGGAGAATGGCGGGAACCCGGGAGGCGGAGCTTGCAGTGAGCTGAGATCTGGCCACTGCACTCCAGCCTGGGTGGCAGAGCGAGACTCTGTCTCAAAAAAAAAAAAAAAAAACTAAAAATTGACCAGGCACGGTGGCTCATGCCTGTAATCGCAGCACTTTGGGAGGCTGAGGCAGGAGGATCATGTGAGATCAGGAGTTTGAGACCAGCCTGGCCAACATTGGAAAACCCGTCTCTACCAAAAATACAAAAAATGAGTGGGGCATGGTGGCAGGCGCCTGTAATCCCAGCTACCTGGGAGGCTGAAGCAGGAGAATCACTTGAACCTGGGGATGGAGGTTTCCCTGAGCCGAGATCATGCCATTGCACTCCAGCTTGCGCAACAGAGTGAGACTCTGTCTCAAGAAATAAAATAAGGCCGTGCGTAGTGGCTCAGGCCTATAATCCCAGCACTTTGGGAGGTCGAGGCGGGTGGATCATATGAGGTCAGGAGTTCAAGACCAGCCTGGCCAACACGGTGAAACCCCGTCTCTACTAAAATTACAAAAGATTAGCCAGGCATGGTGGTGCATGCCTGTAATCCTAGCTGAGGCTGAGGCACGAGAATCGCTTGAACCTGGGAGGCGGCGGTTGCAGTGGGAAGAGATTACACCATTGCACTCCAGCCTCGGCGACAGGGCAAGATGTCATCTCAAAATAAATAAATAAATAAGTAAAATTAAAATTAAAAATAAGGAAAAATAGAAGGAAAGAAACTTAACTTTTAACTTTGGAGCACTGACCCCATTTTTCTGTAGCCTTTGTCTCCCAAACGGCTATTTCCAATTTTTTGCTTGAATAAAGTCTTTAAGGTGGATTCTGATCCTTTTGATTATTTCAGGTTGACACTAGTGTGCCATAAGCAATCGGAAAGTGGTGAATGAGTCCAACAAATTAATTTTGCCTGTTCTGAAACTTCATACTGTCATCCTTCAGTACCTGCTGGGGATTGGTTCTCAGAGCTGTATGGACACCAAATATCCTCGAATGCTCAACTTCCATACAAGGCCTCTTATGTAAAAGAGGCCTAGTATTTGCATAGACTAGATGTACCTCCTCCCATTCCTTCCACATATGTTTTTCTGTGGTTTTTTTTTTTTTTTTTTTTTGAGACGGAGTCTCACTGTCACCCAGGCTGGAGTGCAGTGGCGTAATCCCGACTCACTGCAACCTCCACCTCCTGGGTTCAAGGAATTCTCCTGTCTCAGCCTCCTGAGTAACTGGGATTACAGGCACCTGCCTCTACACCCGGCAAATTTTTGTATTTAGTAGAACTGGTATTTTGCTATATTAGCCAAGCTGGTCTCTAACTCCTGACCTCAAGTGATCCACCTGCCTTGGCCTCCCAAAGTGCTGGGATTACAGGAATGAAACACCATGCCTGGCCCCTCTCATATACTTTAAATCAAATCTAGGTTACTTATAATAGCAAATATAAGGCAAATACTATTTAAATACTTGCTATACTGTTTTGAGTTTTATTTGCATTTTTTACAATTGTTTTTCTTTCTTTTTTTTTTTTTTGAGACGGAGTCTTGCTCTGTCGCCCAGGCTGGAGTGCGGTGGTGCGATCTTGGCTCACTGCAAGCTCTACCTCCCAGGTTCACACCATTCTCCTGCCTCAGCCTCCCGAGTAGCTGGGACTACAGGTGCCTGCCACTGCGCCTGGCTAATTTTTTGTAATTTTTTATTAGAGTCCGGGTTTCACTGTGTTAGCCAGGATGGTCTTGATCTCCTGACCTTGTGATCTGCCCGCCTCAGCCTTCCAAAGTGCTGGGATTACAGGCGTGAGCCACCGCACCTGGCCTACAATTGTTTTTCTAAACAATCTTTTTTTTTGGCCTTGGTATTAAGCTGTAATTTTTTTTTTTTTAATTTTCCTTTAAATATAGCATTTAGGCCAGGTGCGGTGGCTCACGCCTGTCATCCCAGCCCTTTGGGAGTTCGAGGCATGTAGATCACTTGAGGTCACGAGTGGGAGACCAGCTTGGGCAACATGGCAAAACCCTGTCTCAACTAAGAATACAAAAATTAGCCGGATGTGGTGGTGCATGCCTGTAATCCCAGCTACTCTGGAGACTGAGGCACCAGAATCTCTTGAATCCCAGAGGCAGAGGTTGTGTTGAGCCACCCCTGCACTCCAGTGGGTCATCAGAGGGAGAGTGCGTGACAGAGGGAGACTCTAAAGAAATAAGTAAATAAAGATTAAACATTTTTAAAAATTTAAATTTACATTTAAACTTTAACTTTAATTTTTTGAGACAGGGTCTTGCTCTGTGACCTAGGCTGGAGTGCAGTGGTATGATCATGGCTCTGTGCAGCCTCAACTTCCCAGGCTCCAGTGATCTTACCACTTCAGCCTCCCCAGGAGCTGGGACCACAGGCTCAGGCCACCACGTCTGGCTACTTTTTGTATCTTTTGTAGAGATGGGTTTTCACCATGTTGCCCAGGCTGGTCTCAAAACTCCTGGGCTCAAGCAATCCACATGCTTCAGCCTCCCAAAATGCTGGGATTACAGGCCTGAGCCACCATGCCCAACTGCTTTGTTTTTTTTTCCTGAAAAAAAATTTTTTTTTTTCTTGAGACTGAGTCTTGCTCTTGTTGCCCAGGCTGGAATGCAATGACGCGATTTCAGATCATTGCAACCTTCGCCTCTTGGGTCCAAGCGATTCTCCTGCCTCAGCCTCCCGAGTAGCTGGGATTACAGGCATGCGCCACTACGCCTGGCTAATTTTGTATTTTTAGTACAGACAGGGTTTCTCCACGTTGGTCAGGCTGGTTTGAAACTCCTGACCTCAGGTGATCTGCATGCCTAGGCCTCCCAAAGTTCTGAGATTACAGGCATGAGCCACCTCACCTGGCCTGAATATTTTGTATTTGTGGTTGGTTGAATCTATAGATGAGGAACCTATGGATAAGGAGAGCTGACTGACTGGATAAGTGAAATTTAAAGAATATGCAACATACATGCTTTTGTATAAGGCTTTTAAAACTTAGCATAATGTGGAATGTGGGCCGGGTGCGGTGACTCAGGCCTATAATCCTAGCACTTTGGGAGGCCGACGCTTGGGGATCACCTGAGGTCAGGAGTACGAGACCAGCCTGGCCAACATGGTGAAACCCCATCTCTACTAAAAATTACAAAAAATTTAGCTGGGTGTGGTGGCGTACGTCCATAATCCCACTTACTCAGGAGGCTGAGGCAGGAGAATTGCTTGAACCTGGGAGATGGAGGTTGCAGTGAGCTGAGATCATGCAATTGCACTCCAGCCTGGGTGACAGGGCAAGACTCTGTCTCAAACAAAAAACTTAGCATAACGTTTTCAGATTTCCATCCATGCTGTTGTATTTGTAGGTATTTGTTCCTGAACATTATTTTATTGTGAGGCTATATCACGATCTATTTATCTATTCACAGGTTGATAGACATTTGGGTTATTTCCAGATATTGGCCATTGTGAATAGAGCTGCTATGAACATTCTTGTATAAGAGATGTGAGATTTTTAGTCCACTGTTTTTCCCACCTCGCTGCAGTGTAAAAGCAAGAATATACTCTTCATTGTACAGCAGTTTTAATAAAAGAGCTAGGAATAGTTTAATACCTATCTGATCCTTTCATTGACCTCATGAAAGCACTTGGGTTCTAGCAACTGCAGGTAAGAAGAGCTAGGTCAAGTAATTCAACACAGCCATAGCATCTCCCTGGCCTGACTCTGTATCACCAAAATTTGATATATGAACTATACTTTGAGATGGAAGGTGTCCAGATATGAAAGGGTCTTTGCTGATGCTTGGAGGTGGAGAACCGATCTTGTCTATACCCTCACGTTTAATAAAGAATTCCTAACTATAGAAGAGATTGTTTATCTGCTGCCAAATAGTCTTAATCCTACTTCCTCTTTCCTACTTCCCCCACAGTACTGACCTGAAAGCAGAGATCTGTAACTCTAGCCTTACTGTGCAAGCCCATGGCACTTTTAGTATATCTGCATGTTCAGCAGAAGCTAGATATGTCCCTGAGTTGCAACAGCTAGTAATGGTGAGTCAGCTGTGTAAGGTCAAGTGCTACTCCCATATGCATGGAATGCTTTCTGATGATCACAATTGTAGTCACTTTAAATTAATTACAACATTGTACAAATATGATAGTATTAAGAATATCAGTCTTCAGTGAATTTTTCATATTTCTCTCGATATATAAACAAGCACAGTATTTTTAAACTTTTTTTTTTTGAGATGGAGGTCTTGCTCTGTTGCCCAGGCTGGAGTGCAGTGGCACCATCTTGGCTCACTGCAAGCTCCACCCACTGGGTTCACGCCATGCCCGCCACTGTGCCTGGCTAATTTTTTTTAAGTTTTAGTAGCGACAGGGTTTCATCATGTTAGCCAGGATGGTCTTGATCTCCTGATCTCATGATCCATCCGCCTTGGCCGCCCAAAGTGCTGGGATTACAGGCGTGAGCCACCACGCCCAGCCTAAACGTTTTTTTAAGACAAGGTCTTGTGCTGTTGCCTAGGCTAGAGTGCAGTGGCGTGATCACAGCTCACTACAGCCACCACCTTCCAGGCCCAAGCGATCCTCACACCTCAGCCTCCCAAGCAACTGGGACCACAGGTGCACACCACCACGTCCAGCTAATTTTTTTTTTTTTTTTTTTTGAGACTGAGTCTCGCTCTGTCAGCAGGCTGGAGTGCAACCTCTGCCTCCCAGATTCAAGTGATTCTCCTGCCTCAGCCTCAGTAGCTGAGACTACAGGCATGCGCCACCACGCCTAGCTAATTTTTGTATTTTTAGTAGAGATGAGGTTTCACCATGTTGACCAGGATGGTCTCTATCTCTTGACCTCGTGATCCTCCAGCCCTTTTTTTTTTTTTTTTTTTAAACAGAATTTCACTCTTGTTGCCCAGGCTGGAATGCAGTGGCACAATCTCAGCTCACTGCAACCTCCACCTCCCGGGTTCAAATGATTCTCTTGCCTCAGGCTCCCGAGTAGCTGGGATTACAGGTGCCCACAACCACATCCGGCTAATTTTTGTATTTTTAATAGAGACTGAGTTTCACCATGTTGGGCAGGCTAACATGACCTCAGGTGACCTCAGGTGATCTGCACACCTCGGTCTCCCAAAGTGCTGGGATTACACTCACCTGGCCACGTACAGTTAATTTTTACATTGTTTTTGTAGAAATGGAAACTCTCCATGTTGCCCAGGCTGAAAACATTTTTTTTTCCTTTGAAAAGAAACATAGCTTGCAAGAATTTTCTTTCAAGGGAGGACTCCTAAGGCTTTTTTGTATGCTAATTTCTTTTTGTTTTGCTATATTCCTTCTTTTTTTTTTTTTTTTTAATTGAGACAGCGTCTCCCTCTGTCACTCAGGCTGGAGTATAATGGCCACAATCGTGGCTCACTGCAACCTCAGCCTCCTGGGTTCAAGCAATTCTCCTTTCTTAGCCTCCCTAGTAGCTGGGATTATGGGCGTGTGCCACCACCACCAGCTAATTTTTGTATTTTTAGTAGAGATGGGATTTTGCCATGCTGTTCAGGCTAGTCTGAAACTCCTGGCCTCAAGTTATCCACCCACCTCGGCCTCCCAAAGTGCTGGAATTACAGGCCTGAGCCACCATGCCCGGCCTTAACATTCTTTTAAATGCAGAGCTGAATCAACAAGGTAATAGATCATGGTATATCCACGATGCCAGCCTTCCCTGAGAGCTATGTAAACGTCATACCTGACTGAACCAATCTGTGAGCCCTATGTAAATCAGACACCGCCAAAAAATCACCAAAAAAATCTCATAATGTTTTTAGAAAGTTCACGAATTTGTGTTGGGTTGCATTCAAAGCCATCTGGGGCTGCAGGTTGAACAAGCTTGCCCTAGTTAATGAGTGACATATAAAGTTGAGGGAATGATGGCAGGAAAAAATTAAAAAGTGTAAGAGGGGCTATCAATTGAAGTCTTATAGGCCATGTAAAAATATCATTTTTCATTGTCATCCATTGACATTGACTGTAGAATATTCTGAGACATCTCTGAATATTCCATTTCATGTTATTCTCTGCTGCTAAACCACTGTTGGAAATATCTTAGCACCAGGAGTGGTGGCTCTCGCCTGTAATCCCAGCACTTTGAGAGATACAGGCGGACAGATCACTTAGGCCCAGTAGTTTAAGACCAACCTGGGCAACGTGGCAAAACTCCATCTCTACTAACAATCTGTAACACCTACTTTCTGGTTTCACCAGTTGGCCAGGCTGGTCTTGGGGGCTGCTTTTCATTAAAAGGAAAACCTTGACTGGGCACGGTGGCTCAATCCTGTCATCCCAGCACTTTGGGAGGCTGAGGCGGGTAGATCACTTAAGGTCAGGAGTTCAAGATTAGCCTGACCAACATAGTGAAACCCCATCTCTACTAAAAATACAAAAATTAGCTGGGCATGGTGGTGCATGCCTGTAATCCCAGCTACTTGGGAGGCTGAGACAGAAGAATAGCTTGAACCTGGGAGGCGGAGGTTGCAGGGAGCTGACATTGCACCACCTAACTCCAGCTTGGGTAATAGAGGGAGACTCCATCTCAAAAAAAAAAAAAGTAAATAAAGGAAAACCTTATCCAGGATTTCTGTACCCTTACTATTTGCCTAAGTAATTTCTTCTTTTTTTTTTTTTTTTTTTGAGACAAAGTCCTGCTTTGTTACCCAGGCTGGAATGCAGTGGCTCAATCTCTGCTCACTGATACTTCTGCCTCCGGGGTTCAAGCGATTCTCTTGCCTCAGTCTCCTGAGTAGCTGGGACTACAGGCGAGTGCCACGATGCATGTTGGGATCTGCGTGTTTCCTAAACAAAGGAATGAACACACAAGACAACACAAGACAAAACAAACATGGCAGCCGCCCTGAACGACACGCTCCGCTTTATTTTTTGCAGTTGTTTGTGGAATATTACCAAGTCACAAGACACATTGTTGGTTTTCTGACCTTTCCCTGACTTTCTGGATTTTCAAGATGTTTACACATAAACAAGCCCCCAGGGTCTGCTGTTTGCAGCTGGCTCCTTTGTCCTCCCTGTTTGCAGGGAAGGAACGCCCTGCTCTGTTTACAAGAGCAGGACTTATCGGGAACGTCTCATTTGTGAGCACGTAGTCCTCTACAGATGCATGGCTAATTTTTTTTTTTTTTTTTAGTAGAGATGTGGTTTCACCATGTTGGCCAGGCTGGTTTTGAACTCCTGACCTCAGGTGATCCACCCTCCTCAGCCTCTCAAAGTGCTGGGATTACAAGCATGAGCCACTGCACCTGGCCGTTTTTTAAGGTATTTAAATCATTGGTCCCCAGGTACTGGTTTCACAGAAAACAATTTTTCCACAGACATATGGTGGGTTGGGACACAGTTTTGGGATGATTCAAGCACATTACGTTTATCATGTACTTTATATTATTATTACATTGAAATATATAATGAAATAATTATACAATTCACCATAATGTAGAATCAGTGGGAGCCCTGAGCTTGTCTTTCTGCAACTAGACAGTCCCATCTGGGGGTGATGGAAGACAGTGACAGATCATCAGGCATGAGATTCTCATACGGAGTGAACGACCTTGATCCCTCACAATAGGGTTCACACTTTTATGAGAATCTAATGCCACCATTGATCTGACAGGAAGTGAGCTCAGGCATTAATGCAAGTGACGGGGAATGGTTGTATACACAGGGGAAGCTTTGCTGGCTCACCCTCTGCTCACCTCCTGCTATGCAGCCTAGTTCCTAACAGGCCGAGGACAGAACTGGTACCTGTTGGGGATCTCTGATTTAAATGAAATAGCTAGAACTTCCATTTTGCAGTTAATGGATGGTTTATTTTTTCCCAAGAGTTTCTATATGCATGATAAATCCAGTAACCCCAGTGGTTTACTCTGGCCTGAGAACAACTGCCTCCAAATAACCAGTGGGCTCATTCCATTTGCTTTGTTTATGGAGATGGGGTTTTGCTATGTTGCCTAGACTGATCTTGAACTCTTGGGCTCAAGTAATCTGCCCATCTTGGCCTCCCAAAGTGCTGGGATTACAGGCATGCGCCACCGCGCCTGGCCTTCATTTGCTTTTTACTGATTGCTGCGTCAGCCACGGAGGGACCCTGACCACTGAGTTTCCCAAGGAAACTTAGGGGCTAAAGCTCAAATGCTCCCCCATGAAGTTGAGAGTCGGCTACCAGTGCCATAGTTACTTTCTTAGCACCACCATGGGTAGCCAGAAAGACAGTGGGGGCTCAGTGTACTATTTGTGTGGGCCTGTTCCCCTCACTACTCCTACAATCTCAATAGCTGTTCCCCCCAAGCTCCCTGTGCATTTCCTGTATATCTTGTAAGCATGAAGATCAACAATAAAATGGTAAGTCCCCTTTGCTTCTCTCTGTAGTTGGCCTAAATCACCACAGCTGCTGACCCCCAACACTTGTTACACACACAGAGCATGGAGCAAGCCAGCCTCTCCATGGCATGCCTTATGGGCCAGGATTTAAGTCACTCAATCCTGATCGTTCTGTCACCTTCCCCTGCCGCTCAATTTGTGTTCTATTTTTCATCCTTACTGCCACCCTCCTGGCTTAGGCCTGAGCATTTATTTTGATCACTATAGAATAAGGAGACAGTAGTCTTCTTATTCGTGTCTTACCTTCACCCATCATTCATACCACTCTGCTTACCTGCTTGCCACTGCCACACCCTTACTCTTCCTTTTTTTTTTTTTTTTTTTTTTTGAGAGAAGTCTTGCTCTTGTCCCACAGGTATGAGTGCAATGGCTTGATCTCATCTCACTCCAACCTCCGCCTCC
This sequence comes from Rhinopithecus roxellana, assembly GCF_007565055.1. Taxonomy (NCBI): domain Eukaryota; kingdom Metazoa; phylum Chordata; class Mammalia; order Primates; family Cercopithecidae; genus Rhinopithecus; species Rhinopithecus roxellana. The sequence continues at coordinate 143,348,616 of NC_044550.1, forward strand.
CAGGTTCAAAGATTCTCCTGCCTCTGCCTCCCAAGTAGCTAAGATTAAGGTGCCTGCCACCACACTTGGCTAATTTTTGTATTTTTTAGTAGAGATGGGATTTTACCATGTTGGCCAGGCTGGTCTCAAACTCCTGACCTCAGGTGATCCACCTGCCTCAGCCTCCCAAAGTGCTGGAATTACAGGTATGAGTCACCATGTCCAGCCCAAATTCTTTTATGCTTTTGCCAGAGTAATTTTTATTTTATTTTATTTTATGAGATGGAGTTTCACTCTTGTTGCCCAGGTTGGAGTATAGTGGTGCAATCTCGGCTCACTGCAACCTCTGCCTCCTGGGTTCAAGCGATTCTCCTGCCTCAACCTCCCGAGTAACTGGGATTACAGGCACCCACCACCATGCCCGGCTAATTTTTCGTAGTTTTAGTAGAGATGGGGTTTTGCCATGTTGGCCAGGCTTGTCTCGAACTCTTGACTTCCGGTGATCCACCTGCCTCAGCCTCCCAAAGTGGTGGGATTATAGGCGTGAGCCACCTCTCCCAGCCTCATATGTATAAATTTCGAAAGGGATTATATTTTTTCCCTGATTAAAGTCATATCATAGTGAGTTAGAAAGAACCTGAATTTTAGAGCCAGCAAACCCTGGTTCTATAGCTGCTTAGCATTTCTGTCTTTTAGTTTCTTTTCCTATGATATAGAGATAAATAATAGTAACTCTCTCATAAGGTTTATTACTAATTAATTAATTACTTTTTTTTTTTTTGAGATGGAGTCTTGCTCTGTCGCCCAGGCTGGAGTGCCGTGGCCAGATCTCAGCTCACTGCAAGCTCCGCCTCCCGGGTTTACGCCATTCTCCTGCCTCAGCCTCCTAAGTAGCTGGGACTACAGGCGCCCGCCACCTCTCCTGGCTAGTTTTTTGTCTTTTTTTAGTAGAGACGGGGTTTCACCGCATTAGCCAGGATGGTCTCGATCTCCTGACCTCGTGATCCGCCTGTCTCGGCCTCCCAAAGTGCTGGGATTACAGGCTTGAGCCACCGCGCCTGGCCAATTAATTAATTTTGAGACAGAGTTTTGCTCTTGTTGCCCAGGTTGGAGTGCAATGGCATGATCTCAGCTCACCACAACCTCCACCTCCCGGGTTCAAGTGATTCTCCTGCTTCAGCCTCCCAAGTAGCTGGGATTACAGGCATGCGCCACCATGCCCAGCTAATTTTTTAAATTTTTAGTAGAGACGGGGTTTCACCATGTTGGCCAGGTTGGTCTCGAATGCCTGATCTCAGGTGATTTGCCTGCCTTGGCCTCCCAAAGTGCTGGGATTACAGGCATGAGCCACTGCGCCTGGCCTATTTATGTTTTTGAGACAGAGTCTCACTCTGTTGCCCAGGCTGGAGTGCAGTGATGCAATTAGGGATCACTACAGCCTCTACCTCCCAGGCTCAGATGATGTTGCAGCCTCAGCCTCCCCAGTAGCTGGGACCACAGGCATGCACCACCATGCGCAGCTAATTTTTGTAGTTTTTGTAGAGACAGAGTTTCACCATGTTGCCCAGGCTGCTGTCAAACGCCTGAGCTCAAGTGACGCTTTTGCCTTGGCCTCCCAAAGTGCTGCAATTACATGTGTGACCCACCATGCCCAGCTGGAGAGATGCCATTTGAAAAGGGTTTTCTTTTTTTTTTCTTCTTGAGACGGAGTCTTGCTCTGTCGCGGCCCAGGCTGGAGCGCAGTGGCCGGATCTCAGCTCACTGCAAGCTCCGCCTCCCGGGTTTACGCCATTCTCCTGCCTCAGCCTCCCGAGTAGCTGGGACTACAGGCGCCCGCCACCTCGCCCGGCTAGTTTTTTGTATTTTTTTTAGTAGAGATGGGGTTTCACCGTGTTAGCCAGGATGGTCTCGATCTCCTGACCTCGTGATCCGCCCGTCTCGGCCTCCCAAAGTGCTGGGATTACAGGCTTGAGCCACTGCGCACGGCTGAAAAGGGTTTTCAATAGTGAAGTGAGAACATGGCAGGTAGGATGCAGGCCAGTAGCCAGGACACTATGCAGAAATGCACCAAGGGAATGGCTACCATAGGAGGCTATCCCAGAAAGAACGTCTATCCAGCTTAGGTTGAATTTGAACCCTCAGTTGGCATCGCTGAGGAGGTACTTTTCCTTTAACTCTTGGGAGGTAGGCACATGGTCTTTATTTATTTTATTTTATTTATTTATTTTTTTGAGATGGAGTCTTGCTCTGTCACCCAGCTAGAGTGCAGTGGCACGATCTTGGCTCACTGCAACCTCCGCCTCCTGGGTTCAACTGATTGTCCTGCCTCAGCCTCCTGAGTAGCTGGGACTACAGGCACAAGCCACCAGTCCCAGCCCTTTGGATGCCTGAGGCAGGAGGATCACGAGGTCAGGAGATCTACACCATCTTGGTCAACATGGTAAAACCCTGTCTCTACCAAAAATACAAAAATTAGCTGGGCGTGGTGGTGGGCGCCTGTAATCACAGCTACTTGGGAAGCTGAGGCAGGAGAATTGCTTGAACCCAGGAGGTGGAGGTTGCAGTGAGCTGAGATTGTGCCACTGTACTCCAGTCTGGGCAACAGAGTGAGACTCCCTCTTAAATAAATAAATAAATAAATACACATGCTGGTATCCTTCATAGAGCTACTGAATCAGAATTCCTGAGATTAGAGGGGTTTTTTGCTTGTTGGTTTATTATTTGCTCTTTAATTCTTTTTTTTTGAGATAAAGTTTTGCTCTTGGTGTCTAGGCTGGAGTGCAGTGGCGCGATCTCAGCTCACCGCAACCTCTGCCTCCCAGGTTCAAGCAATTCTCTTGCCTCAGCCTTCCAGAGTAGATGGGATTACAGGCATGAGCCACCATGCCTGGCTAATTTTGTATTTTTAGTAGAATTGGGGTTTCTCCGTGTTGGTCAGGCTGGTCTCAAACTCCTGACCTCAGGTGATCCGCCCACCTTGGCCTCCCAAAGTGCTGGGATTACAGGCAAAAGCCACTGCGCCCGGCCTTTAATTCTTTTTTTTTTTTTTTTTTTTTTTTGAGATGGAGTCTCACTCTGTTGCCCAGGCTGGAGTACAATGGCGCGATCTTGGCTCACTGCAACCTCTGCCTCCTGGGTTCAAGTGATTCTCCTGCCTCAGCCTCCTGAGTAGCTGGGATTGCAGGTGAGCACCACCATCCCTGGCTAATTTTTGTATTTTTAGTAGAGACAGGGCTTCCCCATTTTGGTCAGGGCAGTCTCGAACTCCTGACCTCGTGATCTGCCCACCTCGGCTTCCCAAACTGCTGGGATTACAGGCTCTTTAATTCTTTATTGAGTGCAGAGGCTCAATCTCAGCTCACTGCAACCTCTGCCTCTGTGTTCAAGTGATTTTCCTGCCTCAGCCTTCCATGTAGCTGGGATTTCAGGCCCGCACCACCATGCCTGGTTGATTTTTGTATTTTTAGTAGAGACGGGGTTTCACCATGTTGGCCAGGGTGGTCTCAAACCCCTGACCTCAGGTGTTCTGCCCGCCTCAGCCTCCCAAAGTGCTGGGATTACAGGCGTGAGCTACCACCGATGCATTTTGACAATAGTGTACATACAAGTAACTACTACCTAAAATAACATAAAGAACATTTTCATTATTCTCAGAGAATTTCCTTATGTGCACTCCAGTCAATTCTGTGCCTACCACAGGCAAACACTGTTCTTTTTTCTTTTTTCAAGACAGGGTTTTATTTTGTCACCCAGGCTGGAGTACATGGTGTGATCATAGCTCACTGCAGCCTCAAATTCTTGAGCAATCCTCATGCCTCAGCCCCTGGAGTAGCTGGGACTATGGCTGCATGCCATCATGTCCAGCTAATTTTTTTTTTTTTTTTTTTTTTTTTTGAGACGGAGTCTCGCTCTGTCGCCCAGGCTGGAGTGTAGTGGTGCGATCTCAGCTCACTGCAAGCTTTGCCTCCCGGGTTCACACCATTCTCCTGCCTCAGCCTCCCAAGTAGCTGGGACTACAGGTGCCCGCCACCATGCCCGGCTAACTTTTTTGTATTTTTAGTAGATACGGGGTTTCACTGTGTTAGCCAGGATGGTCTCAATCTTCTGAACTTGTGATCTGCCCACCTTGGCTTCCCAAAGTGCTGGGATTACAGGCGTGAGCCACCACACCTGGCCAACCAATTTTTTTTTAAGTTTTTTTTTTTTGTACTTGAGATGGGATCTTGAACTCCTCCTGGATTCAAGCAATCCTCCTATCTCAGCTAGCCAAAGTGCTGAGATTACAGGTGTGAGTCACTGCAGCTAACTGCACTATTTTGATTTCTATCACCGTAACTTAGTTTAGGTATGCTAGGATTTTAAAAAAATACAGGTAAGTAGCTGGTGTGGTGGCCCATGCCTGTAATCCTGGCACTTTGGGAGGCTGAGGTGGGCAGATCACCTGAGGTCAGGAGTTCGAGACCAGGCTGGCCAACATGGTGAAACCCCCATCTCTACCAAAAATACAAAAATTATGGCCAGGTGCGGTGGCTGATGCCTGTAATCCTAGCACTTTGGAGGCCGAGGTGGGCAGATTACCTGAGGTCGGGAGTTGGAGACCAGCCTGACCAACATGGAGAAACCCTGCCTCTACTAAAAATACAAAAATTAGCCGGGTGTCATGGTACACGCCTGTAATCGCAGCTACTTGGGAGGCTGAGACAGGAGAATTGCTTGAACCTGGGAGGCAGAGGTTGCAGTGAGCCAAGATTGCACCACTGCCCTCCAGCCTGGACAACAGAGCAAGACTATGTCTGGAGAAAAAAAAAAAAAAAAAAAAGGCCCAACTTGGTGGCAGGCACCTGTAATCCCAGCTACTCAGGAGGCTGAGGCAAGAGAATTTCTTGAACCTGGGGGGTGGAGGTTGCAGTGAGCCGAGATCGTGCCATTGCACTCAAGGCTGGGTTACAAAGGGAGATGCTATCTCAAAAAAAAAAAAAAAAAAAAAAAAAAAAAAAAAAAAAGCGAAACTCCATCTCAAACAAACAAACAAACAAACAAAAACGGATAAGTGTATTATGAAAGAAGTAGAGTTGCCTGTAATCCCAGTGGCCCAAGAGTTGGAGACCAGCCTGGGTAATATGGCAAAACCTGTCTCTACTAAAAATATAAAAAATTAGCTGAGCATTGTGGTGTGAACCTGTAGTCCCAGCTACTTGGGAGGCCAAGGTGGGAGGATTGCTTGAGCCCAGGAGGTCGAGGCTGCAGTGAGCCAAGATTGTGTCACTGCACTCCAGCCTGGGTAACAAAGTGAGACCCTGTCTCAAAAAAAAAAAAAAAAAAAAAAAGGCCGGGCGCGGTGGCTCAAGCCTGTAATCCCAGCACTTTGGGAGGCCGAGACAGGCGGATCACGAGATCAGGAGATCGAGACCATCCTGGCTAACGCAGTGAAACCCCATCTCTACTAAAAAAATACAAAAAAAACTAACTGGGCGAGGTGGTGGGCGCCTGTAGTCCCAGCTACTCGGGAGGCTGAGGCAGGAGAATGGCATGAACCCGGGAGGAGCTGAGATCCGGCCATTGCACTCCAGCCTGGGCGACAGAGCGAGACTCCTTCTCAGAAAAAAAAAAAAAAAAAGTCTGGATACAGGTATTCTAGGGCTGCTAAGACAAAAGGGTTTCACTAATTCTTATTTTGCTACTTAGCCAGTCTTCAGATGTGGTTTTCACCTCAGGACCAGCAAAGCTGCTTGACCTTCAGTCATCGTGTCCATATTCCAGTCAACAGGAAAAACAAAGTACAGAAGTGCCTATACCTCCCTTCAAGGACAATTTCTGGATGTTACGCACATTACCTTTGCTTACAATTCACTGTCCAGAATTTAGAGGTGACTGCACCTAGTTACAAGGCAGTGTTGGAAAACGTAGTGTTTCTTCTGGACCATCTCACGCCCAAGTGAAAATCAGGGATTTCATAATATTGTGACTTGTGAGTTGCATACCAAAACCAAACAAGTCCATTATGATGGTGACAGAAAGTGATGTCAATGCCTAAGGTTTTGGTCAATCTCTCAAAATTGACAGGCTGACAAAAAGGAGGGAGTTATTAAATTAAAGAAATAAGAGGCCAGTGGCCTGACACTATCTCCATACTTTGAGTTCCTATGTAACAAACTGCAACTGTTACAATTTAGTATATAAACAAACTCAAACCTAATCTAGAAGTATGTTTTTTGTAACAGACTACTGTGTCTCACCCAATCACAGGCAGTCGATTGATCAGACCAAGTTCAAATAAGGCAAGCACAGAACTGTAACCAAGCAAACTGTTTCTGTACTTTACTTTCCTATTCAGGTTATAAAAGCTCACTGCTCACGCTGCAGAGTGCAGCTCTCTAAACCCATGTCAGTACTGGATGCTGCCTAGTTCGTGAATCACTTTTTGCTCAAATAAACTCTGTTAAATTAAAAAAAAAAGGAAGAAAGAAATAAACAAAAAGAAAGAAAGAAAAAGAAAGAAAACTAGGGATTTTGCCACGTGTGGTGGCTCATACCTGTAATCCCAGCACTTTGGAAGGATGAGGAGGGCAGATCATGAGATCAGGAGTTCCAGACCAGCCTGACTAACATCCTGAAACCTTGTCTCTACTAAAAATACAAAAATTAGCTGGGCGTGGTGGTGCGTGCCTGTAATCCCAGCTACTTGGGAGGCTGAGGCAGGAGAATCACTTGCAGTGAGCCGAGATCGTGCCACTGCATTCCAGCCTGGGCAACTGAGTGAGACTCTGTCTCAAAAAACGAAAACAAAACAAATCAAAGAAAACGAGGGATTTTATTTTATTTTATTTTGCGACAGAGTCTTACTCTGTCGCTCAGGGTGGAGTGCAGTGGTGTGATCTTGACTCATTGCAACCTCGGCCTCCCTGGTTCTAGCGATTCTTCTGCCTTAGCCTCTCAGTAGCTGGGATTATAGGCACCCACCACCATGCCCAGCTAATTTTTGTATTTTAATACAGACAGGGTTTCACCATGTTGGCCAGGCTAGTTTTGAACTGATGAGTTCAGGTGATTCCTCTGCTTTGGCCTCCCAAAGTGCTGGGATTACAGTTGTGAGCCATTGCACCCGGCCGTTTTTTTTTTTTTTTAATTTATTTTTTCTTTTTTAGTTTCTCTTTTTTGGTTCTTTTTTCTTTTTTCTTTCTATTTATTTATTTATTTATTTATTTATTTTTTGAGATGGAGTCTCGCTCTGTTGCCCAGGCTGGAGTGCAGTGGTGCAATGTCAGCTCACTGCAAGCTCCGCCTCCCAGATTCATGGCATTCTCCTGCCTCAGCCTCCCAAGTAGCTGGGACTACAGGTGCCCACCACCACACCCAGTCAATTTTTTGTATTTTTAGTAGAGACAGCTTTTCACCATGTTAGCCAGGATGGTCTTGATCTTCTGACCTTGTGATCCACCCACCTTGGCCTCCCAAAGTGTTGGGATTACAGACATGAGCCACTGCGCCCGGACCTTTTAAATTTTTTTTAATTAAAAAAATTTTTTTGAGATGGAGTTTCACTTTTGTTGCCCAGGCTGGAGTGTGATGGTGCTCTCTTAGCTCACTGCAACCTCCTCTTCCCAGGTTCAAGTGATTCTCCTGCCTCAGCCTCCCTAGTAGCTGGGATTACAGGCATGTGCCACCACACCCGGTTAATTTTGTGTTTTTAGTAGAGACAGGGTTTCACCATGCTGGCCAGTCTGGTCCCGAACCTGACCTCAGGTGATCCACCTGCCTTGGCCTCCCAATGTGCTGAGATTACAGGTGTGAGCCACTGTGCCCAGCCTATTGTATTTTTTTTTGAGAGGAGTCTTGCTCTGTCACCCAGGCTCGAGTGCAGTGATGCAATCTTGGCTCAGTGCAACATATACCTCCTGGACTTAAGCAATTCTCCTGCTTCGGCCTCCCAAGTAGCAGGGACTACAGGAGCCCAATACCATGCCAACATAATTTTTTATTTTGGAGATGGAGTTTTGCCCTTGTTGTCCAGGCTGGAGTGCAATGGCGCAATCTCGGCTCACTGCAACCTCCACCTCTTGGGTTCAAGCAATTCTCCTGCCTCAGCCTCCCAAGTAGCTGGGATTACAAGCATGCATCACCGTGGGCAGCTAATTTTGTATTTTCAGTAAAGACGGGGTTTCTCCAGGTTGGTCAGGCTGGTCTTGAACTCCCAACCTCAGGTGATCTGCCTGCCTCGGCCTCCCAAAGTGCTGGGATTACAGGTGTGAGCCACCATGCCCGACTGCTAATTTTTTTTGTTTTTGTTTTTGTTTTAGATATAGTCTTGCTCTGTTGCCCAGGCTGAAATAAAATGGAATGATCTTGGCTCACTGCAACCTCTGCCTCCCGGGTTCAGGGGATTCTCCTGCCTCAGCCTCCTGAGTAGCTGGGATTACAGGCATGTGCCACCACGCCCCACTAATTTTTTTTTTTTTTTTTTTTTTTTTTTGAGACGGAGTTTTGCTCTGTCACCCAGGCTGGAGTGCAGTGGTGCGATCTTGGCTCACTGCAACCTCCGCCTTCGTTTCAAACGATTCTCCTGCCTCAGCCTCCCAAGTAGCTGGGATTACAGGCGCCCACCACCACGTCCAGCTATTTTTTTTTTTGTATTTTTAGTAGAGACGGGGTTTCACCATGTTGTCCAGGATGGTCTTGAAGTCCTGACCTCGTGATCTGCCCACCTCAGCCTCCCAAAGTGCTGGGATTACAGACATGAGCCACCACACCCGGCCGTGCCCCACTAATTTCTTTTTTTTTGAGACGGAGTTTCGCTCTTGTTGCCCAAGCTGGAGTGCAATGGCACAATCTTGGCTCAGTGCAACCTCTGCCTCCTGGGTTTATGCAATTCTCTTGTGTCAGCCTCCTGAGTAGCTGGGATTACAGACATGCACCACCACACCCAGATAATTTTGTACTTTTAGGAGAGATGGGTTTCACCATGTTGGCCAGGATGGTCTCAAACTCTTGACCTTGTGATCCGCCTGCCTCGGCTTCCCAAATTACAGGTGTGAGCCACTATGTCTGACAATTTTTGTTTTTTTAGTAGAGGAGGGGTTTTGCCATGTTGGCCAGGCTGGTCTCGAACTCCTGACCTCAAGTGATCTGCCTGCCTCGGCCTTCCACAGTGCTAGGATTACAGGTGTGAGCCACCGCACCCGGCCACCAGGCTAAATTTTTTTGTATTTTTAGTAGAGATGGGGTTTCACCATGTTGGCCAGACTGGTCTTGAATTCCTGACCTCAGTGATCCACCTATCTTGGCCTCCGAAATTGCTGGGATTACAGGCATGAGCCACTGCGCTCGGCCAGGATTTTATTAGTAAGGAAGAAGAAATAAGATTAGTAAATCAAAACTATACATATTTCTATTATGTATTACTGTTTACTATACATAGTATTATATCATTGTATGCTTTTAATATTTATTGAATACCAGAAAAATATACAATAAAAATATTTTTCTTTAAAACAAATTAAAGTAGGCTGGGCATGGTGGCTCATGCCTATAATCTTAGCACTTTGGGAGGCCCAGGTAGGAGGATTGCTTGAGCTCAGGAGGTTGAGAACAGCCTGGGCAATGTAGTGAGACCCTTAGTTACAGACAAAAACTAGCCAGGCATGGCGGTGCCTGCTTGTAATCTCAGCTACTTGGGAGGTTGAGGTCGGAGGATTGCTTGAGCCCAGGAGGTTGAGGCTGCAGTGGACTGAGACTGTGCTCCTATACTCCAGCTTGGGCAACAGAAGGAGACTCTATCTCAAAAAAAAAAAAAAAAAAAAAAAAAAAAAAAGTTAGCCAGGCGTGGTGGGGCATGCCTTTAGTCCCAGCTACTCGAGAGGCTGAGGTAAGAGGACAGCTCGCGCCTGGGAGGTTGAGGTTGTAGTGACTCACTGCACTCCAGGCTGGGCTACAGAGAAACACCCTGTCTCACAGGCACACCAAAAAAACAAAAAACATTAATTATTTTTCCCCTAGTAAAGATCTTTCTTGTTACCTACTGTGAATATAACGAAGTAGTGTTTTTAAAAGTATGAAGACTGTAGCAGAATGGCTATATTTAAGTCATGGCTCCACAGTTTACTTGCAGTTGTACAACTTTGGATAAGTCACTTACTTCACCTCTCTAGTTGCAATTTTGTTGCCTGTAATGTGAGGATAATAGTACCTACCTCATAGGATTGCTACGAAGATGAAATGGACCAGGTGCGGTGGCTCATGCCTGTAATCCCAGCACTTTGGGAGTCTGAGGAGGGCAGATCACTTGAGGTCAGGAGTTCGAAACCAGCCTCTCTAACATGGTGAAAACCCAGCTCTACTAAAAATACAAAAATTAGCTGGGTGCAGTGGCTCACACCTGTAATCTCAGCACTTTGGGAGACTGAGGCAGGCAGATCACCTGAGGTCAGGAATTTGAGACCAGCCTGGCCAACATGGTAAAACTTCATTTCTACTAAAAATACAAAAATTAGCTGGGCGTGGTGGCGAACGCCTGTAATCCTAGCTTTTTGGGAGGCCGAGGCAGGAGAATCTCCTGAACCCAGAAGGTGGAGGTTGCAGTGAGCCAACATCGCACCACTGCACTCCAGACTGGGCGACATGTCAAGTGAGACTCTGTCTCCAAAAATTAAAAAAAAAAAAAACAATAAAAATACAAAAATCAGCTGGGAGTGGTCATGCATACCTGTAGCCCCAGGTATTCGGGAGGCTGAGGCAGGAGAATCACTTGAAAGTGGGAGGTGGAAGTTGCAGTGAGCTGAGATCACGCCACTGCACTCCAGCCTGGGAGACAGAGCAAGACTCCCTCTCAAAAAAAAAAAAAAAAAAAAAAAAAGATGAAATGTATTTATACACCCATAAATACATAGAGCGGTAAGTATTTAATAAATGCTATAATTGTGGTTGAAACTTTAGAAAATTGAAAAAATTAGGAAGAGCAAGAAAAGGTAATCAATAATCCATCTTCCAAAGGCAGCCAATATTAAAATATTGAAGTATTTACTCACAATAAAATTTCCATGGATATTTGTACCCAGTGGAAATACTTATGTATGTGATTTGTATCTTATTTTTAATTTTTATTTTTTAGATGAGGTCTTGCTCTGTCATGCAGGCTGGAGATTCATCCCCCTGCCTTAGTAGCTGGGACTACAGGTATGCACCACCTCACCTGGCTAATTTTTGTATTTTTTGTAGAGAGGAGGTTTCACCATGTTGGCCAGGCTGATCTTGAACTCCTGGGCTCAGGTGATCCACCTGCCTTGGCCCCCCAAAGTGCTGGGATTACAGGCGTGAGCTACCGTGCCCAGTTGATTTGTCTCTTCTTTAGTCCAGAGCCTCTCTTCTCGTCTTCATTCTGCTTTGTGTCTCAGGAGGGACTCATGAGGACTCCATCAATGGATTATACTGAGCTCTTCTATTTGGGTTTACCTAATGGGGACACTGTGATAGGGTATTAATTTCCCTTCTCTTTTGAGGAAGTGGGGTGGGTTGGCTGTGCCCCTTTACTGAAGGTCTCACCTCTTGTCAGAGGCTCTTTCCACATGGCCATGCTTTCTGGGATCTCCATTTCAGCCTACGTTTTGTAACTGCTGTTGATAGACAGCTGCAACAAGTTCTGCAATAATCTTTATTGGTTTCCCTGGTTGTAAATGATTCCTTTGCTAAATCTCCTCAAATTATCCAGTTTGAGTGTACCATGTCCTTTCTTCTAGGACTTTGATACATAGGAGAAGAACAAAGTTTTTTTCAGGAAGATTAATTTTAGTAGCTGTGTAATATTCTAGAGTGCCAATATACCAACAATAATGGCAATTACTTAATGTGCATGTCAGGTGCTTCATAGACATCATTTTATTCAGTAATTAGCACCTCTGGAGATTAGTATTTTACGGATGAGGAAAGTGACTTCATGGAAGGCTGAAAACGTATTTGCCTAAAGTTACAGAGCTAATAAGCAGCAAGGTCAGTCTTACTTCAGAATCTGTATTCTTCCCACTAAGCCCAGTGGTTCCAAAGCCCAGCTAATCATGAAAGAGAAAAATCTGGCTGGCACGGTGGCTCATGCCTGTAATCCCAACACTTCGGGAGGCTGAGGCAGGCAGATCTTTTGAGCTTTTGACTACCTGGCCAACCTGGCAAAACCACATCTCTACTACAAATACAAAACTTAGCCGGGCGTGGTGGCACACACCTGTAATCTCAGCTACTTGGGAGGCTGAGACACAAGAATCACTTGAACCTGGGAGGCAGAGGTTGCAGTGAGCTGAGATCGAGCCACTGCACTCCAGCCTGGGTGAGGGAGTGAGACTCTGTCTCAAAAAAAAAAAAAAAAAAAAAAAAAGAGAGAGAGGGAGAGAAAGCTATTTCCACTCCCAGAGATCTTAACTTACTAGGTCAAGAGTAAGACCTATAAATCTCTATTTTTATAAAAGTTCCTCGGGGGATTCTGATGATAAGCTAGATTTGGGAAAGAAAGCACAGTTTACCTCATCTTAATATACTGATGTTTCCTTTTTATTGGATATTTAGATCATCTGTACGCTTTGTCCTTATAAATAAGACTGAAATAAAGATGGTTACATATAAAGTCTTGCCCACATTTAATACTGTTCACATAATACAAGTCTCAAAAGAATGAATGGTGAATCAAAAATAGAAATATTTTTGGCCAGGCGTGGTGGCTCATGCCTGAGGATCACCTGAGGTCAAGAGTTTGAGACCAGCCTGGCCAACATGGTGAAACCTCATCTCTACTAAAAACAAAAAAATTAGCCAGGCGTGGCGGCACACATCTGTAATCCCAGCTACTTGGGAGGCTGAGGCACAAGAATCGCTTGAATCTAGGAGGCAGAGTTTGCAGTGAGCTGAGATCGCACCACTGCACTCCAGCCTAGGCTACAGAGCAAGACTCCATCTCAATAAATAAATACATTTTAAAAATAAATAAATGGTTGTTGGCAAAGCCTGAATCCTGTCCTCTCACTCCTCCCCAGTCAGAATGAGCTTCACTATTCGCTCCACCTTCTCCACCAACTAGCGGTCCCTGGGCTCTGTCCAGGTGCCCAGCTATGGCGCTTAGCCAGTCAGCAGCTCAGCCAGCATCTATGCAGGTGCCAGGGGCTCTGGTTCCTGGATCTCCGTGCCCTGCTCCACCAGCTTCCGGCTCGGCATTGGGTTAGTGGGCCTGGCCGCCAGGATGGCCGGGGGTCTGGCAGGAATGGGAGGCATCCAGAACGATAAAGAGGCCATGCAAAGCCTGAACGACAGCCTGGCCTCCTACCTGGACAGAGTGAGGAGCTTGGAGACCGAGAACCAGAAGCTGGAGATCAAAATCCGGGAGCACCTGGAGAAGAAGGGACCCCAGGCCATTACTTCAAGACCATCGAGGACCAGAGGGCTCAGATCTTCACAAATACTGTGGACAATGCCTGCATCGTTCTGCAGATTGACAATGCCCGTCTTGCTGCTGATGACTTTGGAGTCAAGTATGAGACAGAGCTGGTCATGCACCATTCTGTGGAGAACTACATCCACGGGCTTCGCAAAGTCACTCATGACACCAATGTCACTTGCTGCAGCTGGCGACAAAGATCAAGGCTCTCAAGGAGGACCGGGTCTTCATGAAGAAGAACCACGAAGAGTAAGTAAAAGGTCTGCAAGCCCAGAATGCCAGCTCTGGGTGGACCGTGGAGGTAGATGCCCCCAAATCTCAAGATCTTGCCAAGATCATAGCAGATATCCCGGCCCAATATGACGAGTTGGCTTGGAAGAACTGAGAGGAGCTCGACAAGTACTGGTCTCAGCAGACTGAGGAGAACACCACATTGGTCACCACTCAGACCGCTGAGGTTGGAGCTGCTGAGATGCCACTCATGGAACTGAGACATACAGTCCAGTCCTTGGAGATCGACCTGGACTCCATGAGAAATCTGAAGGCCAGCTTGGAGAACAGCCTGAGGGAGGTGGAGGCCCGCTATGCCCTGCAGATGGAGCAGCTCAACGGGATCCTGCTGCACCTGGAGTCAGAGCTGGCACAGACCCGGGCAGAGGGACAGCGCCAGGCCCAGGCCCTGCTGAATATCAAGGTCAAGCTGGAGGCTGAGATTGTCACCTACCGCTGTCTGCTGGAAGACGGCAAGGACTTCAATCTTGGCGATGCCCTGAACAGCAGCAACTCCATGCAAACCATCCAGAAGACCGCCACCTGCAGGATAGTGGATGGCAAAGTGGTGTATGAGACCAACGACACCAAAGTTCTGAGACATTAAGCCAGCAGAAGCAGGGTACCTTTTGGGGAGCAGGAGGCCAATAATCAGTTCAGAGGTAAAATAAATAAATATTTTTAAGATTTTTGATTTTTTTGAGATGGAGTCTTGCTCTGTCGCCCAGGCTGGAGTGCAGTGGAACTATCTTGGCTCACTGCTCTGGGGTTCAAGCAGTTCTCCTGCCTCACATTCTGGAGCAGCTGGGACTACAGGTGCACTCCACCACTCCCAGCTAATTTTTGTATTTTTAATAGAGATGGGGGTTTCACCATATTGGCCAGCCTAGTCTTGAACTCGTGATCCACCCGCCTCGGCCCCCCAAAGTGTTGGGATTACAGGCATGAGCCACTGTGCCCGGCCAATTTTTGATGTTTTGTTCAAACATTCATTCATTTGGCTACTTAAATATTCATTTAAAAATTCTGCATGCTTTCCCTGCCTGGCCAACATGGTGAAATCCCATCTCTGCTAAAAATACAAAAATTGCCAGGTATGGTGGCTCACATCTGCAATCCCAGCACTTTGGGAGGCTGACCACCTGAGGTCGAGAGTTCGAGACCAGCCTGGTCAATGTGGTGAAACCTCGTCTCTACTAAAAATACAAAAACTAGCTGGGCGTGATGGTGGGTGCCTGTAGTCCCAGCTACTTCGGAGGCTGAGACAAGAGAATTGCTTGAACCTGGGAGGTGGAGGTTGCAGTGCGCCAAGATTGTGCCACTGCATTCCAGCCTGGGCGACACAGCCAGACTCTGTCTCAAACAAAACAAAACAAAAGAAAACATCACAAAAATTAGCTGGGCGTGGTGGCACGTGCCTGTACTCCCAGCTACTTGGGAGGGTGAGGCAGGAGAATCACTTGAACCTGGGAGTTGGAGGTTGCAGTGAGCCGGGATTGCACCACTGCACTCCAGCCTGGGCAAGAAGAGTAAAACTCCATCTCAGAAAAAAAAAAAAAAAAAAAAAAAATCTGCATTCTTTCTACAAATATTTATTTATTTATTTTTCTACAAATATTTATTAGACATTTATCATGTGCCAAGCACTATGCCAGAGTTTTGAAATACAACAGTAAGGCCAGGTACGGTGGCTCATGCCTGTAATCCCAGCACTTTGGGAGGCCAAGGCAGGAGGATCACCTGAGGTCAGGAGTTCAATACCAGCCTGGCCAACATGGTGAAACCCCATCTCTACTAAAAATAAAAAAATTAGCCAGGGATGGTGGTGCAGGCCTGTAATCCCAGTTACGTGGGAGCCTGAGGCAGAAGAATCGTTCGAACCTGGGAGGAGGTTGCAGTGAGCCAGGATCAAGCCATTACACTCCAGCCTGGGCAACAAGAGCAAAACTCCATCTCGAAAAAAAAAAACAAACTGCATTCTTTCTACAAATATTTACTAGACATTTATCATGTGCCAAGCACTGTGCCAGAGTTTTAAAATAGCGAGACTGGGTGTAGTGGCTCATGCCTGTAATCCCAGCACTTTAGGAGGCCAAGGCGGGAGAATCACTTAAGCCCAGGAGTTTGAGACCAGCCTGGGCAAAGTGGTAAAACCCTGGCTCTACTAAAAATACAAAAATTAGCAGGTCATGGTGGCATGCACCTATGGTCCCATCTACTTGGGAGGCTGAGGTGGGAGGATCTCTTGAACCCGGGAGTGGGAGGTTACAGTGAACTGAGATCATGCCACTGCACTCCAGCCTGGGTAACACAGTGAGACTCCACCTTAAAATAATAACAATAATAATAATGATGTAAATAAAATATTTAATTTACAATTGCAATTGGTCTATGAAGGAAGAGTAAGGGAGAATATAACTTCTGATTTGTATATGATTAGTGAAGGTGTTATTAAGGAAATGACATTTACACTGAAGCTTGATGCATGGCTAGATGCTGGCTGTGCAAAGAGGGAAGAGACAACATTCCAGGCAGAGGAAGTGGCATATGTAAAGGCCCAAACATGATGTGAGGGAACGTGGCAAGTTATCTAAAATCGATGTACGTTATAAGACATGTGTGTCATATGGCCATGTATATACTGAGGTAAAACAAGAGTGAATATGGAGGAATTAATTAAGTTATTGTAGTGGTTTATGAAGAAGATGAAGTAGGAAGGAGACGACTGACAGCTTGAAGTAGCGAGGTGTCAGTAGAGATAATGAAAAGTGGATAGATGACAGATTTATTTAGAAAGTAGGGCTGGGCGCAGTGGCTCACACCTGTAATACCAGCACTTTAGGAGGCCAGAGCAGGTGGATCACTTAAGGTCAGGAGTTTGAGACCAGCCTCAGCAACATGGTGAAACCTCGACTCTACTAAAAATACAAACATGGCGGGGCGCGGTGGCTCAAGCCTGTAATCCCAGCACTTTGGGAGGCCAAGACGGGCGGATCACGAGGTCAGGAGATCGAGACCATCCTGGCTAATACGGTGAAACCCCGTCTCTACTAAAAAATACAAAAAAGTAGCCGGGCGAGATGGCGGGCGCCTGTAGTCCCAGCTACTCGGGAGGCTGAGGCAGGAGAATGGCGTGAACCCGGGAGGCGGAGCTTGCAGTGAGCTGAGATCGGGCCACTGCACTCCAGCCTGGGTGACACAGCGAGACTCCATCTCCAAAAAAAATAAATAAATAAAAATAAAAATAATAATAATAATGGGCCGGGTGTGGTGGCTCACGCCTCTAATCCCAGCACTTTGGGAGGCCAAGAAGGGTGGATCACCTGAGGTCAGGAGTTTGAGACCAGCCAGACCAACATGGTGAAACCCCGTCTCTACTAAAAATACAAAAATTAGCTGGGCGTCATTACGGGCACCTGTATTTATTTGATAAGTAATATCAAATGAAATGAACAAGGATGATTACTGCAGTAGTGTTGGTGGAAAAAACTGACTATACCCAAGGACAGCAAGGTCAGGAATTTGAGATCAGCCCAGCCAACAGAGAAAAACCCCATCTCTACTAAAAGTACAAAAAATTAGCCAGGTATGGTGGCACATGCCTATAATCCCACTTCTCTGGAGGCTGAGGCAGGAGAATTGTTTGAACCTGGGAGGCAGAGGTTGCAGTGATTCCAGATTGCACCATTGCATTCCAGCCTGTGCCACAGAGCGAGACTCCATCTCAAAAAACAAAACTAAACATAAATGCACTGTAACTTTGTCATACAAGGGATTACAAAAAGTAGTCAAAGGGACTAAAGTTACCTATACAAACACGGAAAAATGTAAAAATTACCTCAAAATGGATTATAGATTTAAACGTAAAATGTAAAACTATAAGCGTTTAGAAGAAAACGCAGGAGAAAATCTCCAGGACCTGTGCCTTGTTGAGGAATTCTTAGATGTGACACCAAAAGCACAATCCATTAAAAAAAATGTTAAATTAGACTTCATCAAAATTAAAAACTTTTGTTGTGATTTACCAATCACATATCTGATAAAGAACTCATATCTAGACTATATGAATAATTTTCAACTCAACAGTAAAAATACAAAAACAAAACCAATTAGAAAATGAGTAAAACCCAGCCAGGCATGGTGGCTCACACCAGTAATCCCAGCACTTTGGGAGGCCAAGGGAGGAGGATTCCTTGATCCCAGGAGTTTGAGACCAGCCTAGGCAACATAATGATACCCTCACCTCTACAAAAAATTTTAAAAAATTAGCCAGGTGTAGTGACACACAACTGTAGTCCCAGCTTGGGGAGGTTGAGGTGGGAGGACCACTTTAGCCCAGGAGGTTGAGGCTGCAGTTAACTGTGATCGTGCCACTGCACTCCAGCCTGAGTAACAGAGCAAGACTTTGTCTCAAAAAAATTAAAAAATTGGCCAGGCACAGTGGCTCATACCTGTAATCCCTGCCTTTTGGGAGGCTGAGGCGAGCAGATCACTTGAGGTCAGGAGTTCAAGACCAGCCTGTCCAACACGGTGAAAGCCTGTCTCTGCTAAAAATACAAAAATTAGGTGAGCGTGGTGGTGCTCGCCTGTAATCCCAGCTACTTGGGAGACTGAGGCAGGAGAATTGCTTGAACCTGGGAGATGGAGGTTGCAGTGAGCTGAGATTGTGCCACTGCACTCCAGCCTGAGTGACAGAGTGAGACTCCATTTCAAAAAAGAAAGAAGAAAGGAGGACTCCAGGAGAGAATGAAAGTTGTGTCATAGTTACAGGAAACTAAAACTAAATGCCTTGTAGAAATATCAATCATGTAAATCCAGAAACAGGCAACCCAGCCCATTTTGAGGAAATTACATAACTGGAATCAGGCCATACGTATGCCCTTGAGACTGGCTTTTCCAGGCTGCATAATGCCCTAGAAAGCCACCCAAGTTGTTGCATGTATCAATAGGTTGTTCTTTTTTAATGCTGCATATTCCGTGGTATGGATGTACCACAGTCTATTTAACCCTTCACCATTTTTTCTAAAAACTATTCATTTATTTGTTTATTTTATTTTATTTTGAGACGGAGTCTCGCTCTGTCACCCAGGCTGGAGTGCAGTGGTGCAATCTCAGCTCACTGCAACCTCTGCCGCCCAGGTTCAAGCAACTCTCTGCCACAGCTTCCCAAGTAGCTGGGATTATAGGCACCTGCCACCCTGCCTGGCTAATTTTTGTATTTTTAGTAGAGATGGGGGTTCACCATCTTTGCCAGGCTGCTCTTGAACTCCTGTCCTCGCAATACACTGTCTCGGCATCCCAAAGTGCTGTAATTACAGGTGTGAGGCACTGCACCCGTTCTTTTTTTTTTTTCTTTTGCTATGGAGTCTTGCTCTGTTGCCCAGGCTGGAGTCCAGTGGCATGATCTTGGCTTCTTGGCTTACTGCGACCTCTGCCTCCCGAGTTCAAGTGATTCTTCTGCCTCAGCCTCCTGAGTAGCTGGGACTACAGGCATGTGCCACCACTCCTGTTTAATTTTTGTATTCTTAGTAAAGACGCAGTTTCACTGTATTGGCTAGACTGGTCTTGAACTCCTGACCTTGTGATCTGCCCGCCTGGGACTCCCAAAGTGCTGGGATTACAGGCGTGAACCACTGCGCCCACTCATCATTCATCTTTTAAGGGACATTTTGGTGGTTTCCGGGTTAGGACTATTTCATATAAAGCTTCTGTGACTGTTCATGTACAGTTTATATGTGAACATAAATTTTGTTTTTTCTTTTTTTTAGACGGAGTCTTGCTCTGTCAACTGAGCTGGAGTGCAGTGGCACAGTCTCAGCTCACTGCAACCTCCACCTGCCAGGTTCAAGCGACTCTCCTGCCTCAGCCTCCTGAGCAGCTGGGACTACAGGCGTGCGCCACTACACCCAGCTAAGTTTTGTGTTTTTAGTAGAGATGGGGCTTCACCATGTTGGTTGACCAGGATGGTCTTGATCTCTTGACCTTATGATCCTTCCGCCTTAGCCTCCCAAAGTGCTGGGATTACAGATGTAAGCCACTGTGTCCGGCCTGATAAATTTTCATCTATCTGGGATAAATGCCCATCAGTGCAAGTTAGTTTGTATGGTTAATATATGTTTCGTTTTTTATTAAACTGTCAGACTTTTTCCCAGAGTGTTGTATCATTATACATTCCCACAAGGTAGGAGCAATTCAGTTTCTCTGCAGTCTCACCAGCATTTGCTTTCATCACTATTTATTTGTTTTAACTGTTCTAATAGGTGTGTAGGAATATCTGTTTATGGTCTTAATTTGTATTTTGATAATGGCTAGTGAAGTTGAACATCTTTAAACATGCTCATTTGTATCTATACAGTGCATTCTTTTTGGTAAAAAGTCTCTTTATGTCTTTACCCATTTTCTTTGTTTAATTCCTTAATTTTTTAACTTTTTTAAGTTTTAATTTTTTTTTAGATGGAGTCTCGCTCTACCGCCCAGGCTGGAGTGCAGTGCAACGATCTTGGCTCACTGTGACTTCCACCTCTCTCAGGTACGAGCAACTCTCCTGCCTCAGCCTTCCAAGTAGCTGGGATTACAGGCATGCACCACCACACCCGGCTAATTTTTATATTTTTAGTAGAGACGGGGTTTCACCATGTCGGCCAGGCTGGTCTCAAACTCTTGACCTCAAGTGATCCACCTGCCTTGGCTTCCCAAAGTGCTGGGATTGCAGGGGTGAACCACCATGCCCGGCCTTGGTCTCTGTCTTTACTGTTGACAGCTTTCCTCAAAGGTCTGATGATCCTTGAATATTCAGTTAAAAATACCAGATTTTTAACTGAACCACTGCATAGCTGACTGGAAGCTCTTTGTGAGTTTGCAGGTCTTGTCAACTTGTGGGCTTATTTTTAGATTCCCTAGGTAGTCAGCCAGCTTTTGTGTGCAGGTATGTGTGTGGTACCCCAAATGACAGTATGTGTAGGTATTTTCTCTGTAGCAATTTACTTTATCTGGAGAAAAACTAATTTTCTGCCTGGCTATTGGCTTTGTAGCACTGGACTGAAGAATCTCATAGTTCAATATGTAGACCTTTTTTTGTTTTTCTTAAAAAAAGCAAGTACTAAACTAATATTCTGCCTGGCTATTGGCTCTGTAGCACTGGACTGAGGAATTTCACAGTTCAATATGTAGACTTTTTCCTTTTTTTTTTCTGAGATACAGTCTCGTTCTGTCACCAGGCAGAACCAGGCAGTGGTGTGATCTCAGCTCACTGCAACTTCTGCTGCCTGGGTTCAAGCGATTCTCCTGCCTCAGCCTCCTGAGTAGCTGGGATTACAGGCACACAACACCACACCTGGCTAATTTTTGTATTTTTAGTAGAGATGGGGTTTTCACCATATTGGTAAGTCTTGTGTCGAACTCCTGACCTTGTGATCCGTGCACCTCGGCCTCTGCACCTGGATGCCCTTTTTTTTTGTTAAAAAAAGAAAAAGAAAACAAAGCAAGTACTCTGGAAACTCTGTAGACCTTTTTTTTTGACATAGAGTCTCATTCTGTCGTCCAGGCTGTAGTACAGTGGCATGATCTCAGCTGACTGCAACCTCTTACCTCCTGGGTTCAAGCAATTCTCCTGTCTTAGCCTCCTGAGTAGCTGAGATTACAGGCATCTGCCACCATGCCTGCTAAATTTTTTGTATTTTTAGTAGAGACGGGGTTTTGCTATGTTGCCCTGGCTGGTCTTGAGCTCCTGACCTCAAGTGATCTGCCTGCTTTGGCCTCCCAAAGTGCTGGGATTACAGCTGTGAGCCACCACTCCCAGCCTGTAGACTTCCAAGGAATTCTCACCCGATCTCTCTTCCTTTCTGCTGCTCCCCAAGCTTCTCAGATTGTTTCTCCCCAGAAAAAGTACTTGTGGGAGTGGGGAAGGGGTGGCTGCCTGACTGATGGGAGTGACGGACGGCTTGTAGGGCTGCTTTCCAGTCTTCAGACACCCCTCGCTGTCTTCACTGTTCCTACACTGCCTTCCAAAGTACCAGGCTTCAGTCCTCGAGTTGTCTTGCTTTTTGTGGGTCTTCTCCAACAAAGCTTGGCCTTCCTCTGCTCTGCTAATTTAGTCACCATTCCTCCATCTGCTTTTTGTCTTCATGTGCTGTGGGTTTGGGGAGAATAAATGTTTCCTAGTTTTATTGAAGATAACATTTGTGTTTCTGTTTCTTGTTCTGATTGTGTTTTGGGGAGACCAAAAAAAGTAGTCTAGAAAGGTCAATGTTCAGCCATCGAAAACCTGGAAGCTGTGGAGGTGACTTCTAGCAATTGCCTCCATCATTGCTGTCCAAACATATTTAAAAAAAAAAAATACAAAGAGTGTTCTGAAAGCAGTTCAGTCTGCCCATACTCTTTGCTCAGTGGCAGTGCTAAGTAGTGCTGCGCCTAACCATATTGGAGCCTGAGGCAAAAGAAAAAATTAGTAACACTGATCTAATCTTTATTTAACATTTCAATATTTTGTTCATTATGGAGTTTTGCTGCACCTATTTTGACTTAAAAATACTGCATTGGCCAGGCGTGGTGGCTCACGCCTGTAATCTCAGCACTTTGGGAGGCCGAGGCAGGCAGATCACCTGAGGTCGGGAGTTCCAGACCAGCCTGACCAAAATGGAGAAACCCCATTTCTACTTAAAATACAAAAAATTAGCCGGGCATGGTGGTGCATGCCTGTATTTCCAGCTACTTGGGAGGCTGAAGCAGGATAATTGCTTGAACCTGGGAGGTGGAGGTTGCGGTGAGCCGAGATCATGCCATTGCACTCCAGCCTGGGCAACAAGAGCAAAATTCCTTCTCAAAAAAAAAAAAAAGAAAGAAAAGCATTAAAATACTATTTTAAGGCTGGGCATGGTGGCAAATGCCTGTAATCCCAGTACTTTGGGAGGGCAAGGTGGGTGGATCACCTGATGTCAGGAGTTGAAGACCAGCCTGGCCAACATGGTGAAACCCTGTCTCTACTAAAAGTACAAAAATGAGTTGGGTGTGGTGGCATAGGCCTGTAATCCCAGATACTTGGGAGGGTGAGGCAGGAGAATCACTTGAACCCAGGAGACAGATGTTGCAGTGAGCCGAGATCACGCCATTGCACTCCAGCCTGGGCGACAAGAGCAAAATTCCGTTGAAAAAAAATTATTTTATTGGCCGGGCTCGGTGGCTCATGCCTGTAATCCCAGCACTTTGGGAGGCCGAGGCGGGCGGATCACAAGGTCAGGAGATCGAGACCACGGTGAAACCCTGTCTCTACTAAAAATACAAAAAAAATTAGCCGGGCCCGGTGGCAGGCGCCTGTAGTCCCAGCTACTCAGGAGGCTGAGGCAGGAGAATGGCATGAACCCGGGAGGCGGAGCTTGCAGTGAGCCGAGATCGCGCTACCGCACTCCAGCCTGGGCGACAGAGCCAGACTCCGTCTCAAAAAAAAAAAAAAAAAATTATTACTAATATTACTTACTATTATTATTTATCACTTAACTACTGAGTGCTTTGGCGCCTTTTACATTTTACATCCCAGTTAGGTGACTTATTTCCTTCATCCTAATCCTGGTCCTGGGATGTATCACTTTTTTTTTTTTCTGAGACAGAGTTTCACTCTTGTTGCCCAGCCTAGAGTGTGCAATGGCGAGATCTCGGCTCACTGCAACCTCCGCATCCTGGGTTCAAGTGATTCTCCTGCCTCAGCCTCCCGAGTAGCTGGGATTACAGGCGCCCGCCACAACACCCAGCTAATTTTTTTGTATTTTTAGTACAGACGAGGTTTCACTGTATTAGTCAGGATGGTCTGGATATCCTGACCTTGTGATCCGCCCGCCTCAGCCTCCCAAAGTGCTGGAATTATAGGTGTGAGCCATTGCGTCCAGCTGGATGTATCACTTTCTGCAGCTCATCATGCCCCACCCTGCAAGCCACTACAAATAAACATTTCATCTACTTGCTTTTTTTTTTTTTTTTCTCAGACCCTTTAGGTCTGAAACAGAGTTTAGGATGAAATTGCTTGCCATGCAAACTTACACCTTCAAGACATATCCCACAGTCACGCTTTCTTTTTTTTTTTTTTTTTTTTTTTTTTTTTTTGAGACGGAGTCTTGCTCTGTCGCCCGGGCTGGAGTGCAGTGGCCGGATCTCAGCTCACTGCAAGCTCCGCCTCCCGGGTTTACGCCATTCTCCTGCCTCAGCCTCCCCAGTAGCTGGGACTACAGGCGCCAGCCACCTCGCCCGGCTAGCTTTTTTTTTGTATTTTTCAGTAGAGACGGGGTTTCACCGTGTTAGCCAGGATGGTCTCAAACTCCTGACCTCGTGATCCGCCCGTCTCGGCCTCCCAAAGTGCTGGGATTACAGGCTTGAGCCACAGCGCCCGGCCCACGCTTTCAATCAATTTATCTTCCTGGCTGGGCACAGTAGCTCATGGGCTGTAATCTCAGCACTTTGGGAGGCAGAGGTGGGAGGATCACTTGTGGCCAGCAATTGGAGACCAGTCTGGGCAACATGGTAAAAACCCTGTCTATCAAAAATACAAAAAACTAGCCAGGTATGGTCTCAGCTACTAGCGAGGCAGAGGTGGGAGAATCGATTGAGCCCAGGAGGTAGCACAGGTTGCAATGAGCCAAGATCCTGCCACTGCATTCCAGCCTGGGCAATAGAGTGAGACCCTGTCTCAAAAAAAAAAAAAAAAAAAGAAAGAAAGAAAAAAAAAAGAAGAAGAAAATTATCTCCTTAACACATGACTGTTGCTGAGTGTTCTCCTCTGTTCATAGAAAGAGTTAGTCTCTTCTAGGAAATAGAAGATTGGATCAAAGCGAACCCTATCAGTATAATTAAGATGCCATATTTATTTATTTATTTTTTTAAGACAGAGTCTCGCTCTGTCACCCAGGCTGGAGTGCAGTGGCACGATCTCAACTCACTGCAACCTCTGCCTCCAGGTTCAAGCAATTCTCCTGCCTTAGCCTCCCGAGTAGCTGGGTCTATAGGTGCCCGCCACCACACCCAGCTAATTTTTTTTTTGTATTTTAAGTAGAGACGGGGTTTCACCATATTGGCCGGGCTGGTCTCAAACTCCTGATCTTGTGATCCGCCTGCCTCAGCCTCCCAAAGTGCTGGGATTACAGGCATGAGCCACCACTCCCAGCCAATGCCAGATCTTTATTCATACATGGTGCATAACGTAAGGACTGGGGCGGCACTGCTGATTCCAAAGCTTTGTTTTGGTTGGTTGTTTACTAAAATAAAGTGAGATTAACAGAGACGGAAGCATTTCCTCTAAATTATTCTGGTGTTCATTTTTCTGCTAAAAACTTTGACATGAAGTAAAAGCAGTAACACTTCCTCATTTATCTCTACAATCACTACTATCACATGTGGGCAGCGTCAGAAAAGGATCTTCCCTTTTCTTTTTTTTTTTTGTTTTCAAGACAGAGTCTTGCTCTGTCATCCAGGCTAGAGTGCAGTGGCACAATCTCAGCTCACTGCAACCTCTGCCTCCCGGGTTCAGGCAATTCTCTTGCCTCAGCCTCCGAGGAGCTGGGATTACAGGCACGAACCACCATGACCAGCTAATTTTTGTATTTTTAGTAGAGACAGGGTTTCACCATGTCCCAGGCTGGTCTCAAACTCCTGACCTCATGATCTGCCTGCCTCGGTCTCCCTAAGTGCTGGGATTACAGGTGTGAGCCACCAAGCCTGGCCTTTTTTTTTTTTTTTTTTTTTTTTTTTTTTTTTTTTTTTTTTTTTTTTTTTTGAGACTGAGTCTCACTCTGTCACCCAGGCTGGAGTGCAATGGCATGGTCTCAGCTCACTGCAACCTCTGCCTCCTGGGTTCAAGCGGTTCTCCCACCTCAGCCTCCCGAGTAGCTGGGAGTACAGGTGTGCACCACCACACCTGGCTAATTTTTATAATTTTAGTAGAGACACGGTTTCACTATGTTGGCCAGGCTGGTCTTGAACTCCTGACCTCGTGATCCACCCACCTCGGCCTCCCAAAGTGCTGGGATTACAGGCGTGAGCCACCACACTCGGCCTTTTGTTTTTTTTTCTGAGATGGAGTCTTCACTCTGTCGCCCAGCCTGGAGTGCAGTGGCATGATCTTGGCTAACTATGAGCTCCACCTCCCGGGTTCAGGCTGTTCTTCTGCCTCAATCTCCCAAGTAGCTGGGACTACAGGTGCCTGCCACAATGCTCAGATAGTTTTTTGTATTTTTAGTAGAGACGAGGTTTCACCGTATTAGGATGGTCTCGATATCCTGACCTTGTGATCCACCCATCTCGGCCTCCCAAAGTGCTGGGATTACAGGTGTGAGCCACCGCTCCTGTCCTTTTTTTTTTTTTTTTAGAGGGAGTCTGGTTCTGTCACCCAGGCTGGAGTGCAGTTACATGATATTGGCTCACTGAAACCTCTGCCTCCCAGGTTCAAGCAATTGTCCTGCCTCAGCCTCCCAAGTAGCTGGGATTACAGGTGCCCACCACCACGCCCGGCAAATTTTTTGTATTTTTAGTAGAGATGGGGTTTCACCATGTAGGCCAGGCTGGTCTTGAACTCCTGACCTCAGCTGATCCTCCTGCCTTGGCCTTCCAAAGTGCTGGGATTACAGGCATGAGCAACTGCACCTGGCCAGGATCCTCCCTTGCTAATGACAAGATTTTTCATGGTTAAGTAGATGGAGGAGAAAGGCATTTTGGCTACAAGGGAGTACTGAGATGTAATGGTTGAATTTGTTTGTTCTTTTTTATTTTTTTAAGACAGAGTCTCGCTCTGTCGCCCAGGCTGGAGTGCAATGGCACCATCTCAGCTCACTGCAATCTCCGCCTACTGGGCTCAAGCAATTCTCCTGCCTCAGCCTCCTGAGTAGCTGGTACTACAGGCACGCCACCATGCCCAGCTAATTTTTTGTATTTTTTAGTAGAGACAGGGTTTCACCATGCTGGCCAGGCTGGTCTTGAATCTTGACCTCGTGATCCGCTCTCCTTGCCCTCCCAAAGTGCTGGGATTACAGGCGTGAGCGACCATGCTCAGCTGTTTATTCTTTTGAGTTCTTGTTTTAATTGACTATGACGATTTAGGGATGTCTTATAGATCACTGTCCATTGCTACAGTGAAGAACGATCAAGTAGAAGGCATTCTCAGTCCTTGTGTGTCCATAGGAAATCTTAACATTTTGGGGATGTTATCTCTGTAAGCCACAGAGGCACCATGTCTTAATAAAGACAC